>NC_087449.1:4272500-4872500 GCF_036321535.1 Camelus dromedarius | reverse complement strand
TTTTGGTAACTCACGTGACATACTCTTTTGGGGATGTGTCCACTTTGCATCTAAATTGTCAGTAGCCACTCTGTCAAGTCATCAATAATTTGAGCCAAACACACACAACCAGACATAGAGCCCTATTTAGGGGAACTTTCCAAAATTCAGCCATCCCTTGGGTATTAGGGAGCACTGATAAGCCCTTGTGTATCTGTTTGGTGAGCTTGGATACGTGCATGCAGCTCCGGTATTGTTGTTTTAATGGCAGGAGTCATCAGTTCAAAGGAAAAGAAGAACAGCGACAACAAAGAACAAAAAGCGACCCCTCTGCCTGCTCCGAGGAGGCCCTCGGGGCGGCGGTGACAAGTGATTAAGAGCAGACGGGCTCGCCTCAGAACTCTTGCTCTCCCCGCTGCATCTCTTGAACCCTGGGAGACTTGGTTTGCCATCAATTCTGCACAAAGTGAGGCTGTATTTTTCAGTTGAGAGGCAGTCGTGGGGACAGAGACAAACACCTTGGTCCGTCAACCTTGAAGTACCACCTGGAGGGCGAGGGCCTTTCACAGTTTAATAGTGGACAGAATGTTATGGTGACGATCTGGGTCAGGCGGTGACTGAAGCAGTCACGGGTCCTGAAACAACAGATGTCACGGTGACAGCTGTAATATCCAAGACTTATTTTTCTCCTTCAGCAGCAGAACCGAATAATGGGTAACAGATCCAATCCTACAGAGGAAGCACCGCCTTTCTTTTCTTAGTTGGCTCACTTTGGCTGTACAGTATTAACTCCTTACAGCACAGGTGCGAAATCTCAAGCCGTCAGATGTGGCCTTAAGATACAAAATAGAGCACATGATGTTAAAGGTAGGCCTTGAAAACCTCTCATTTTTTTTTTTTTCAAAGAATTGTATTTTGGCATTCCTGCCATCAGATTCTCCTTGGGTCCCATTGAGAAAAATTCTCTGGCTTTTAAAGCCTATTGGCAAATTAGTATACAATTATGGACAAGGTAGCTCTCTGTCAATTGTGAAATTCAGAATATCATGATTATAATAAGTATGCCATAGAACTTTTAAATGGCTCAATATGCTAGATAGTCTGTATCTATGAGACTAAATTTCATTGATTTATAAAGTATTTGGAGTAGTTTTACAATATTAAACAATGAACAGATAAAACCGTGTTGGCATAAGACGTGAGGTAGTAGATACTCAATAAATACTAAACAAATAAATAGTGAGAGATTCTGTGCTGCTGCTGGGCCTTTAGGTAACTGTATTATGGCTCTTAAGTATTTATTACTTCCCCTCCTCTTTTTCTGCGTTTCTCTATGTATACTTGCCTAATTAATCCTGTTCTAAATAATATGATACACTGTTTTTTATTTGTTTGTGTTTAAAATATATGGGGTGCAATAAAAGTAAATTAAATACCACGAGTCAAAGGAATTCTCAAGGAGAAACAAAAAAAACCAATAAAACAGCATCCTTTGGACTAGACTTCCAACTGCCTTTCCCATCAGAAAAACAGCTCCATGATTTTCAACTGACATGGAACAGAGTCACCATCACTGCTGAGTGTCTCTGTGGTGCCCAGGGTGAGGCCTTTTGACATCTTCTTGGGGCAGGTCCACAAGCTCTTCTGGAACTTGCTGTCACCTCCTTCTCAAACTGCACGAGGCATTTCTCTGCCTGCCACAGTCCTGTCTAGATTGGGGGCACGCTCTCCACAACCGCTTTCCCCACTGGCCCCAGACAAATTGGCCTCAAGGATTCAGAATTATGACTGAGGGTTCCTGTCATCCCAGTTTCCCTGTGGTGGAAGCGAGGAGCAGAGTGCTGAAGACATGGCTTTATGTCCCTGCACGTCATTCTCATGAAAACATTCACTGTAAACTACTATTTGTTGGATCGTGGAGACAGGCAAGTAGGAAACATACTAAGTTTTTAGGAAACTTAGAGATGTACTTAGAAAGATAACTGGCAACAAAAGGTAGTTCAACAGAACATCCCAAATGGACAAGATGGGCAGTAATTGTTGAAGGAGGGCTTCAATGCAGTGGGATGGAGTAGCTGAGCCTCCAGGAAGGTTATCGGGAAAAAAAACAAAGAAATTGAGACCAGAATTCTAAAGAAACTAAACTGTGCAATGCCAAAAAGGGTTAATTTCATTTCAAACCCAAGTAAAAACCCTGAAAGCAAGAGAAAAGATTTTTGCATTCATATCCAGCCTATTCTAAACCAAGAAGTATGAGGAACTTCGCAAGAACAAGTTTGATCGCATATGATTGACAGAGTAGAAACTTTAAAATAATATTGGAAAAAACACCTAAATGTCTGGGAGTCTCTGACAGCGGCCCCTCCTGCCGGTCTGTGGGTGGCCCGATCTAATCATATGAGCGATTAGAGCTGGATGTGGCAGGTCACAGCCTAGGTGAGTCCTCGAAATATAACCAAACATGCAGCATTAGGAAGACAGAAGGAGAAGGGAAAAAAAGAAAATCCTCAGTGGGATGAAACCCAATTTTAAGCCTCCAGAGCATAGAGAAGCCCCACTATTCATTAAGGGAGGTCCCATCAGCTATTTTCTCAGCAGCTTGTATTCACGTTAATGAATGAAAGAGAGAATTTTAATGTGCACCTCTGAGAGAAAGAAGACCCCCAAAAAGTTCATTCCCCAGATCCCTCTGGGTTTTTTTTTTTCTTTTTTCCTTTTCTAGTGCATAGTAATAAGGTTCTGTGGTTCTGTCAAGGTAGAGCAGGATAGAGGTGTGTTCTGCATTCACAGAGGCTCAGTATCGGAGAGCTCGCCTTTATCTGTGACCTGGCCCTTCCTCCGGTGCTTCTAACTCAGATCCAGCCTCAGGCTCCATCCTAGGGGGCAGAGGGAAGGGGAACACCGTCGTCCCTCCATGAGCCCGGGGCCAGGCTACATCTTTATCACCCCTTTGGAATAAATCTCCAAACACACCCCAGCCATGACTCTGGTTTCCCAGTATTTTGTCCTGGTTTCCTTAACCTCCTTCCTTCCCCGGCAATCAAAGAATAAATGTCCGCCAGACCTCGTAAGAAAGGCTTAATACAAAGAGCCAGAGGTCAGGATGTCACTCGTATTTGCCCTGAAATATCCCTGAACTTGTAGAAATTCCTATTTGTTTGCGTTATAAATGTACGAAATGAGCTAATTACAGTGATCATAACTCACAATTAAAAACAAACACAGTTAGAAATTTCAAAGACTTTCCATATCTTTTCTTTAATCATTCACCCAGGCTCCAAATATGCATTTTTTAGATTAAAGCATTAAAGTTGCTAATTATATTCTCAGAACTAACAATTATTCCTTTACCCTTTTTCTACCTTCTTCTGGCAACAAAAAATGTCAGTACTGATTTAATTTTTTTTGTTATTATGGGATTAAAAGAAGTTTCTAAAAACGCAATTAAATTTGCCCTATAGCTAGAGTAACTTCCCTCTCTGCATCCGAAGCCTCTTCTCTAAAACAACAGCATAAAAAAAATGATTCAGAATTTCTTGACTTTTGTGATACATTCCTTCGGTGATTATCTCCAATAACAACCCCACCGTTTTAATGAAACTCCCTGCACATCACGTCCTGGTGAAAGGTAGAACATATTAGATTAATAAAGAAAATGAAAGTTAAATTGGCTGTCGGAGTGCAAAGCCCTGCCCGTGTCATGCATGGGTTCTCCACCTTTGGGAGCCTAGTTCAACTTCAGCCCCAGGCCCTAAGTGAAAAGTTCAGTAGTCTTGAGTACGTCCCCACTTAATATATCACAAAATCAATTATTTTATGGTGGTGCACTTGGTAACCTATGCTCAGACAGAATCAAGTTTTGTTCCCACTGGGGATTCACCAATTATCTATTCCAGTGAATTATTTTCAGATAAAGCAGAAACACCTGCTGTCAGCAGAGGGAGTATCTGCCTGATACGGGTAGCGTTCTGAGCCTGACGTGTTATTGCATTTGTCACGTGCAGGATGGCACTGCGAGACTTTGGATGAATTTATCACATTACCAAGATGCTTGATGGGACATCAGAGCATGATTCAGTGCCCCAAGTTAGAGCTAAAACGCTGTAGCAAAGAGATCCGAAATGAAGCCACAGAAAAATCGGGGAAGGGGGTAATCAAGTGTGCAGATACCGCGACTCATCTGTCTTGCCGTGTTTCCAGTAAGTCAGCACAAATAAAAATTGTGATAATTCAGCACAATTTCCTTTTACTGGCTATTGACCTGGGCCAGATTCAAAGTAGGAGCCAAAGAAAGGCTCCAGGAACTTCGACTCTGAGACTGGGACAAGGGTCAGGCTTGAGACAGGCAGAGTTTATGAGGGCTGCTGCCCTAACCACCCACGCAGGTGGGGTTTTAATTCTGCCAGGATCTCTCTCTCTCTCTCTCTCTCTCTCTCAGAAGTCAGTCAGCCTCCAAACACCAACGGCGTCTATTTTTCTCTTTTGCAAAATGGATAACAGTATCTGAAACTGACACAGAGAACAAACAAGGTATCTTTACAGGCTCAGGTGCATTTCAGAATCTCAAGGAATTGACACAGGAACTCCAGCACGCGGGATGAAGTCCAGAAGCATGTACGGAGCATCAGCTGTGGCCTGGAGGGTGGTTTGGACCAATGGCAGGACTGGGGCAGCATTCCTACAGCATTCTGTCATGTGACACTGAGTGATGCCTGGGTACCTTGCCGTTACTGCCATGTTCTTCCCTGGAATAACTGCCTATCAGCAGCACGACACTAGGACTCGTGGAGGAAATATCATTTTCTGATCGTCAGTGCAGTTTCTAGAACCAGAGAGATTTGGATTCAAATCCTAGATCTACCCAATCATCAGCTGGGTCGCCTTGGACATTTGTTAAACCACGTGGTTAAGCCTTAGCTCCCTTAACCTCAAAAAGAGAATAATGATTCATAGGATTGTCCTGAGAAGAATCATTAATATTATATGTAAAGACTTTGCAAGATACCTGTCACACTGCCAATACTCTGGAATTTTTTTTACCTGATGTTGGTGGTGAGATGATTACTGTTATGGTTATTGTGCTGTTGTTATATTATTAATATATTAAATGACATTATTAATTTGTGAAATATACTAAATAATATAGCACATATGTTAATTTATTAAATGACATATTAATATATGAAATATACTAAATAATATAGCACACATGTTAATTTATCAAATAATATATTAATATATTAAATGAGTCTCAGGAGCAATCCACAAAAGTCTTGGTTGAGAGGAGCAGTGGAAGGAACTGATATGACTGAGCTTTGAGCTGAAAGGAAAAGAGGCAATGAGTTTAGAGCAGGCATCAATCTTGCTGCACAGACTCTAAGTCAGCTCTCAATTATCTTTGCTAATAGAGGGGAGAAAATAATTCCAAAACAACAGCTGACTCAACAAGCTGGCGTCTTTTTCAATCGAAATCCCGTCAGAGATATAGGCATGCAACCTGTTGACGGACGCTCTGTGTTCTGGCTCTGTTCTTGGGGCCAGCTGCTGGCAGGTGCCCGATACTCAGCTGCATCTCTGAGAGAGGACTCTACCTTCCTGGGGACCTTGCACCCGCCACCCTCACTGTGCCCTGTGGGCCCTGACGGTGGCAGAGTGTCACTAGGACTCAACCCCACAGGCATTGTCAGCCATCCACTACCCCAAACATCCTCCTGATTCCATCTCCCTTCTTTTCTTAAGGCCAGAAGGTCTACTGACCCAAGAATAAACGTGACTTTGAAATGCCTCACCATAGTCGAAAGGCATAACTTACATGAAGATGAATGAATCTGCTCTGGCAAATACCATCACCCCAGGCCTGGCCTTTCTTCTGAATCTCTGATTCCCAAGCTCCAGGCTTTCCCCCTCTGCCATCCTCCAGTATTCTTCTCAGCCCTGGCTGGCACCATGAACACAAAGGCACTGTCTCTTGAAGGAGGGGCCAATCTCCCTCCACCACATGGGCAACTAGACAAGAGGCAAGTATTACTGGGGATCCTGGTGGGAAACCATAGGACAACTTCTGGCTGCTTATTCCTTAGCTTGGAGTCATCAGAGTGAAAGTCTGAGAGGAACTTTAGGTAAACTTCAATCCTGCCAAGCAGTCTTTCCAGTGGATCACCAAAAATGTTTGCCTGTTCTTTGAACTAAGGATTTAACAGAACAGATAGCTGGATTGTAATAACTTGACAGAAATAATTATTTGTATAATGAATAATAATCCTTTTATTATAAAAGTAATTATTCAACAATGACTTATTAATTTATTCTTCTACAAATATTTATGTTAGCAGATACTGAACAAAGTCCTGTGGGGAAGAGAAGCTCAAACATATACACAAATAGCCAGACCAGTGGTTCTGGTTACCGGTTACCCCGGTGCAGTTTTGCCCGGAGAGGAGACGGCAAAGTCTGGAGACAATATGGGTTGTCACAGAGGGTGGGCTGGTGGGACTGGCATCTGGAGAGTAGAGGCCAGAGATGTTGCTGAACACTCTGCAGTGCAGAGGGCAGTCCCCATGATGAAGGATTATCGAGCCTCAAGCACCATCAGGCTGAGGTTTGAAACCTGAACTCTGCTAACAGACATTACAGGCTACACTCAACACGAGAAATCAAAGGGAAAGGCTGTAGAAGAGTGAGAGGCACTCCTGCCCGGAAGTCTAGTCCAGGAAGGGGCTAAAGAGGAGAGTAACATGTGGCTGCGCCATGAGATTCTGAAAGATGGAGATTATGGGCTTGGAGGAGGTGAAGAATAGATTTCTGGCAAAGGGAAGAAAAAGCATATTTTAAAAACGTGTTAAGGTCTAAGGCGAGCTCTATTGGATAAAACATCTAGTGTCATTTGTGGAGTAGGATGGAAGGGCTGGAAGGAGAAGCTGATGACAACTCAGGTTCTCAAATGTCAGGCTAGGGAACCTTCTTTATCCACTTGAAGCATCAAGCCTGGGAAATGTTATGTTTTATAATACTAGACTCTGTTATGCACGTTGTTCTCTTAGTTCAGAGTCAAATAAATTTAGAGTTAGAAATGGATTGTAGATGTGTTTTAATCAGATGTCACCTTTGGCAGGTGAGAAAGCTGAAGTCCAGGGAGGCCACGTGAGTTGACCATACTTGAAGTCAGTTGTGCCAGATTAAATAATTAGAATTATCTTTTTTCCATTGCTCTAAGCTGCCTCCGACACGTGCTACCATATGCATTTTTTAAAGCTGTCATTTGAGTTGGGTTGCGCGGCTGAAATCAGTGCTTGCGTGTGGGATTCTGAGTGATCTAGACAGAGAGGAAGCACCGCTGACAACTGGTGAGCTGGGTCGGGTGATGGAGGAGACGGCAGGGGGCAAAGCCAACCCCATGGCTCGTTACACGTTTTGCAGTCACTTGACCGTGTTCTTCAAATTCAGCCTATTCCCTTTGAGTCTAACCTACCACCTCGGGGGCTGCCAAGTTGTCTACCCCAGAATTTTCGAGAATCATCGATTTAGAAAACCATTGCTGAGTGGGAAAAAATGTTGAGACGCTATACTGTAGGGTTTAAAAGGGAGCTTACTCTAATATTTCAGGCTCCAAAATCCAACTTACTTGGATTCCTAAATTTGGGGAGTGTTTCAATTCCGTATTATTATTAATGTAGTTTCCTGATTTATGTTTTTCTAGAGTCTCTCAAAATTCTACCTGATGTATTTATTTAAAAAAAAAAGTGAATGAAGTTAATTTCATTTTGAGCCCTCCCACCTCTAGTGAGGCAGAAGTCAATATCGTTCAAAGCACAGGAGTGCATGGAGGCCAGAGAAGACACAAGGGGTCCTTGGGGCTCAAAGAGTTGGGAACTGCTGAGTTGAGTCTACATCCCATGCTTTTCTCTATTAGGACGTGATTAATTAACAGTCTTTTCTGTGGAAACTTAGGTTAAGTGTAGACTGTATCACTTCCAATCCTGGTTTTGGTGCTGAGTTATCTCTGTGATCTTGGGGCTACCATACAACTCCTTTGTGCCTTATAAGAATGCCAAGGTGCTAAAATTAATTAAAATATATAAACTGCTTCTAGCAGTAGCTGGCTCACAGTAAGCATTGTTTAAGTGGTAACTATTTTTATTTCATTTAACAGAAATTTGTGGCACCCTTCGAGACACATTGGTTTTTCTTTGTGTACTATGGTCCCTGGCTCAAGGGTTTTCCCTGAAGCCCCCGTCCTTTCCCTTTGTGTCCACACCTACCGTCTTCTCCTTGGTGGTCCCCTAGGAGTCTTGAACAGGTGACATTGTCACTACGGCGACATTATCACTACAGCACCAAGCACACAGGGACTTAGCCAGGGCTCTGGAACCTCAAGATCCACGAGTTTCCTTATTATTTCTCAGGTCCTAATGCAGGTCATGTACTTACTCATAAGGAAGCTACATTTACTGTGCCTGGAAAATGGTAGGCCATTGTCAGTGAACGAATGGGTGCTAACTTCTGGTCCTGTCTGTTTGCTTTCAGAGGTCACTATTTCAGAGGCACGGTCATCCTATTCTGAAAAGATTGGTTTGTGTAAATGCATGTCTCTTGTGAATAAAAATGAGGAGGTAAATTAATCATGTCTTTAAAAATACAGATTGGTCAGGAGACTAAATCTTTTAAAATAAGGAGTCCATGTTGAGGGACGGACTTCATTAAGTGTCTCCATGAAATAGCAAAAGCATGAATGTCTCCAAAAAGCCAGTCCAGTAGTGAAGTGGGACACACTGAGCCTGGCTGGTGCAGAACGCACGGTTGAGATGTCATCGTCTGTGCGCAGACTTAACGTGTCGGTGGTTTTATTTAGGGGGAGGAAGGTGGGTGGAGGGGGGTGCATTAGAGAGAAAGTCCACAGCATAATTAGGAAACAATCAACACATTTTCCTTGCTGTCCTAATTTTTTCTTCACTTTAAAATGCTCCATTGAGTTTAATTAAACTTGCCCTAGGCTTATAAGCCTAGCAAATTGGGGAACATTTTTTTGTTTTTTTGAAACTCGCTTTCCTGTCAGGAAGGTTTTCTTCAAACTGGCCCTGTACCGCTGAACTTCAAGGTTTCAGGGGATGTTAAAACAACTGCAACCAAATTAATGTAGATTATCTTTATTTCTTCCTATTGATTTGAGAAGAGGGGACGGGAAGCTGGGCACTGCCAAATAAAAGACTTCTACAAGGTTATTAAGGATGCTTGGTTTGAAAACCAGAGAGTGGCAAGGTTGTGAAGAAGAGAAAGAGAGAGGGCTAAAGAGAACGTCTGGTGATGAATAATTACTGTTATTTCAGTGTACTGCTATCAGTACATCTTCCCTTCTTTTTGGATGTCAGCATCCTCTTTGCTTTGGGGAATGACCACTTCCCCATTCTATGTGGTCCCAGTGGGACTGTGAGCTATTTTTGGTCTGCTGTCCACCAGCCCCGAATCTGCTCAGCAGAGGGGCAGATGGACATGTGAACCTTCTTGACCAGTAAGACTCTTACTCTCTGTCCCTGAGGAATTTGGATCGGAGAAACACATCATCAGAAGAAGTTTGATATAAATCATTCTAATTTCAGGGCCATGTAGAGTTTGTCCATGAGATTCCAGTCTGTTCTGAAACCTGGCTGCTCAGTTTTGGGTTGGAGTTTACGAGTTCTTCAGTACTTGTACTAGTGATATTTCACTAGTTTACGCTAAGATAAAGAACGACCCCCAAATCTCAAGGGCTTACAACACAAATGTATATATTGCTTGTGTTAAATGCTGCCTGCAGGTTGCCTGAAGCTCTGCTCCATGTGCCCTGCACTCCAGGTTGAAGGTTCAGCTTCTTTTGGGAAACTGATGGAAAAGCACAATGAGGGAATCACAGAACGCCTGCTCAACCTTCTGCTTGGCAGTGGTGTTGTCTCCACTCACCCTCACTGGGTTCAGGCAAGCCTGACATCAGAAGGGCTGGAAGTATAATGCCCTCCAGGGAGGAGCCCAGTGGAGGCAGCAGACGCTTCTGAACAATAATACAATTTGTTCTCCAGTTCCACCAAATATTTACTGTGCAAATGTGGGGAAATTATTTAACTTCCCCGAGCTTCAGTTTCTAATTGTTAAAGCAATGCTTACCAGTATCTAGTCCTCTTTTTCTGGGCATATAGAAAACTGCACATCCCAACACCCTTTTATTTGAATGAGGCCATGTGACCAGTCCTGGCCAATGAAATGAGCAGAGATGATAAGTGTTACTTCCAGGATAAGACAGGGATAACCCATGTGAATTTCTCCAGACCATCCCTTCTCTGCTGTGGGAATTGAGAAGACTAGATGTTTTGAAATGCACAGATTTAAGATATTTGAGTCTCCATCAACTTAAGTCTCTAAACTATGTAAAGTAGAGTAAATTACTTGTTATTGATGCAAGCTAGACATCACAGTGAGGAAAAAATGACAATATTTTGTTATACTAAGCCATGGGTATGGCTTTCTTCTGTGTAACCTTGGTCATCCTGGCTAGCATTGAAGTTTGTAGTTGTATTATAATCATCATATTTCCGTTATTAAATTCCTTTCTACTTGAAATACCTAGAGTGGCTTTTGTCTCCTGCACCAATCTGACTGATACATGTACCTAATCCAATCAGGAGATGATGAGAGAAACTACTTGCAAAGAGTCATGCCTGAGTTAGTCTGAGAGACTGTATACAATAAGTGACTTTAAGACAAAGGGGCATTCCAATTGTGGAAAACAGTATGGAGTTTCTCTCAAAGACTAGGAATAGACTTACCGAATGACCCAGTGACCCCACTCTTGGGCATATATCCAGAAGGAACCCTAATTCAAAAATGCACCTGCACCCCGATGTTCACAGCAGCACTATTTACAATAGCCAAGACATGGAAACAGCCTAAATGTCCATCGACGGATGACTAGATAAAGAAGCTGTGGTATATTTATGCAATAGAATACTATTCAGCCCTAAAAATGACAATATAATGCCATTTGCAGCAACAGGGATGTCCCTGGAGAATGTCATTCTAAGTGAAGTAAGCCAGAAAGAGAAAGAAAAATAACATATGAGATCACTCACATGTGAAATCTAAAAAAAAAAAAAAAAAAAAAAGAAGAAGAAGAGGACAAATGACCTTATATATAAAAGAGAAACAGACTCATAGACATAGAATACAAACTTGTGGTTGCTGGGAGTGCGGGGGTAGGGACATATTGGGAGTTCGAGTTTTGTAGCTACTGACAGGTATATACAGAATAGATAAACAAGTTTATACTGTATAGCACAGAGAAATATATAGAAGATCTTGTAGTAGCTCATGGTGAAAAAGAATATGAAAATAAATTTATGTATATTCATCTATGATTGAAAAATTGTGCTGTACACCAGAAATTGACACAGCATTGTAAACTGACTATAACTCAATACAATTTTTTAAAAATTTTAAAAACTTATATGTTAAAAAGAAAAGAAAAGAAAAGTAAAGAAAAGAAAAAGGGTCCTTCCTGACAGTTTACAGCAAGAACAAAGACACAAGGAAAAGCATGATGGGGGATGCATATTCAATTTCATCTGCTGATGTTATAGAAAATGAATTTGGGAGATAAATAAGAAATTTTGTACTTTGTTAAAGTGATTAAGAGGGAGGATATTGTGTCTAATGTTAAGGCCCATGAAGTTACGTTACATGAAGGCAGTGGAAAAAAATCACTGAAAGTATTAAAGGGGAAAGAGAGGAGGTGGTCACACATGAATTTTAGATAAATCCTTCCATCTGCTACAAGGAAGCTAAATCTGGGGGATGAGTTAGTGGATAGAATAAAGGCTGGGAAGTTGTTAAGTTATTTTGTTAGTCCTGGAGACAGGTAAGAAGGCCTAGACTAGAGACATAGAAGATGACATCAAACAACGGAACAAATCCCTGGATTCTGGAAATCTTCTGGATACTCAGTAAATAGTACATGTTGAACAACTGAATATGGTACTGGAAAATGGGGAGGATTCAAGAATGGTTCTCAGTCTCTAACTTGGGTGACTGAGAGCATGATTCCCCTGATGCTGAGGAGGATGGCATTGGAGAAGAAGGCTTAGGTAATTAATTTAAATTTGTATTTACTGATGGTGAAGTATTAATGTAGCTGGCATATCCAGCTACATCTGTAGAAAAAAAATACAGGACAGCTAGGTTTAAAACTCAGAGCAGAGTTCTAGACTGAAAATATAGATTTGTAGATTACAGAATCATTAACGTGTACATGGGAATTGAAACTGAGGAAGTGAGTGAAATGACTCAGGAAATTTTGGAAGAGTTATAGCCTAGGAGAAAATCAAAATTAAGAAAAGAATGCACAGGCTAGCTATAAAAGGAACAAAGAGGGTCAAGGGGAACCCAACAGAGTGTCATGGAACAGAGTGATAGTAATAAAAGTGTCACATGTAGAGATTTATTCAGTTACGATCTGGAACATTTCTACTGGATTGCAGTAGGGTTTAGAAAGGAATTACAAATCAAAAATAGAAAATTACATGCTTATGTGTTAAAAATATGATAACAATGGAGGTACACAATGGGAGAAAATTTTAAACATGTTCATAAGTGAAGGAAGGAACAATAAAGAAGGAACCCTGAAAAAAGGTAGAAAAGGTAGAAGATACCGTAGGTAAAGGTGAGGAGTGATGGATTAAAGCCTCAGAGAGCCAGTGGGTATACAGAGTGTCAAGGATAAAGGTGAAGGTGGAGGATAGGCTTAGAAGAGAAGACAACTCTATAACTGGAAAAAGGGAGAGGAATTAAGTTGTGGACAGAGAAAATCCGCTGGTAGGGGTCACGATACAGTCTTCTTGCATTTAGGACTCTAGAAATGGCACAGTCCATTCTGAGTGGTCACTGGTTTAGGGAGCAGCCATTGTCCTGGGAGGGCAAAATAAAATGCAGACCAAGAGCTTTAGAGTTGAATGAGACAAGAAACTAGGCATTAGAATTTTTGCAAGAATACTACAGGAGAGCTCATGATGTTACTGAACTTGGGGTGGAAAGAGGTACTGTTTCAAAGTCTGCAGTGACCCCCAAATTAGGCAGAAGTGAGTTGGTAAAAGGAACAAAATGGTCCAATGTCATGAATCTCAAAAGACTAGGGGATCTTCCTGGAGAATAAAGGCATTCACTAGAGAAATGAGAAGAATGCTGAGGCTGTTCCTAGTTTAAGCCAGAAGCATCCCCACCTGGATAATAAAGCATGCAACCCCTCTAGCTAAAGGAGAAATGCACCCTTAAGAAGCACTCAGGTGTCCTAAGAAAGGCAGTGGGGAAAATATTTTGTGCCTGTGTACGAGATGCAATGGAGAAGATTAACGGGGGATGCTCGGGGGATGCTCGGGGGATGCTCGGGGGATGCTCGGGGGATGCTCGGGGGATATGTTTGTTCAAGTGGTTCAGGTCCCTCCATAACGTACCGCACATTCCTGCCCTCCTGCTTTTTCGCACTGGAAATTCTCCTCGATAGCTGCTTATGGTCATTCCCTTTTCACCCTCCTCACCTCAAAAACCTTGGTTAATCTCTCTACCACGTCTCAATTTACAAAGACTCCACTTGAATTCTACCCCTCTTCTGAAACCTTCTCAGATTATAGCAGCTTTTGTAAATTCTCTGTTCTATAAACCACTATATTGGTTTAGATATGTCAACATGGGCACATCTATACAGTCATCCTGTACCCACCAGGCATTGGCTCCAGAACTGTAGATTCCAAAATCCAAGGATGCTCAAGTCCCTTATATAAAATATCTCAGTATAGCTGGCCCTCTGTATCCACGGGTTCTGCATCCATAGATTCAACCAATGTAGTTAGATAGTTGGTTGAATATGAGGATGCCAAAGTCATGGATGCTGAGGGAAGACAGTATATTCTGTGTATGCATCACTGTGTTGGCTTGTTTCCTCAAATAACTTGTGAGCTCTTTGAGTGCATGATTTGCATGGTGGCTATTTATTGTATTGTCTTCACTTTAGCACTCCATCCTTATTTCCTTTGAAAAACTGCTTCTTGTCACTTTTAACTGTATGTTTCTACTGGGGATCAAAAGTGCTAGTTAAAATATTCTACCCCAGCCCTCCAGTCATAGAAATAGCCAGGTGAGCAAGGTTGGACCATTTGTACTGTCACATCTTGGTAGTTATAGTCGTTCATCTGTAGGGTAACTAAGAAGAATTCTTCTCGAGGATTTTCCCAATGGCAGCTGGAAGGAAAGGAAAGATCTATCACTTTGGAATTCAGGCCATTAAGATGTTGATGGCAGGTATGTTCTGTGGTTGTTAATTTTATGCATCAACTTGACTGGGTTACAGGACACCCAGATATTTAGTCAAACATCATTCTGGGTATTTCTGTGAGTGTGTTTCTGGATGAGATTAATACTTAAACAGATAAAATGAGTAAAGCATATTGCTCTTCCTAATGTGGGTGGGCCTCATCTAATCACTTGAAGGCCAGCATATAACAAAAAGGCTGACCCTTTTCTGAGTAAAGGAGAATTCTTCCTGCCTGACTGCTTTCAAACCTGGGCATTGACTTCTTTCCTTGTCTTCAGACTCAAACTGAAACCCTTACTCTTCCTGATTTTGAACCTGTTGGTCTTTGGACTGGAACTGCAGACTCAGCTTTCCTGGTTCTCAGGACCTTGCACTTAGACTAGAACTAAACCATTGGTTCTCCTGAGCCTCCACTTTACTGGGAGATCTGGGGATTGCTAGCCTTCATAACCAAGTAATTCAATTTCTTATAATAAATCTCTTCCTATATTAATATATGTATATATAAGTACATACACATACACACAGAACACGCATAGATATATGTATTTTTCCATCCTATTGGTTCTGTTTCTGTTTCTCTGGAGAGCCCTGACTAATAAATATTCCCTGCCATGTGAAGGAAGAGAATGAAATTAACATCCCGAGACAAGAGGCAAAGAGAGAGACATGGCTTCAAGGCATCGAGTGCTGGGTTTTTATTTCATTTTTGGTCTTCTGGTTCATGGCTATAGCATTGTTTCCTTCAATTCTATGAGCTAACTCAGAATCTTCCAATAAACTCCCTTTGGTGCTTGAACTAGCTTGAGTTCTAATTCTGTGACTTGCAACCGAAAGAACCCTGACTAAAACACTCCATGTTTTATACGTCTGTATCCCCTTTAGTTCTCAGGACTGTGTACTTGGTTGATTTGACAAAAAGTTATTGAATGATTGATTGATCGATTGATACTAGAATTGGATGACTCTTTGCTCAGTTGGTTCCTGCTAAACTCCTGGCCATCTTCAATATTTTATTCTGAGTCCTATAATGAAAATTTATCCAGACTGCTTCTAAGAGATAATCCAGCCCTGAGAGAGCAGAGCCACTGGCAATAAGTAGCCTAGATTCACAAAGAATAAAACAGATTAGACTAACTAGAAACTTTTTGGCTGAAATCACAGAGATTATATTAGCTACAGGGAATGTGGTAGATGATTATGTGATCTTGTACCTTGATAGTGCACGCAGGAAAGTGCTGGATACAGCATCTCAGGAAATCTTGATAGCTAAATTAATTTAAATTGGCTGAATATGTAGATCTTAAATATCTGAATACAGCAAACATGGGATGAATATAATATAGGAAGGTGTCAGGTTAGAATGTGCAGACGGGCTAATCAGATAATGGGGGATCGGTTTCACTCTGCTTTATTGGACCATCATCACTAATAGCATCTGAAGGGGTAAACAGTATGTTAATGAAATCTTCAAAGCGTTGGTAAGAACATTAATAAATCAAACAAAGAACTTAAAGAGATATAAGAGATATACTGACAGAATAGAAGTCAGACTATCAGAGAGGGAAATATTCCTCAGATCACTTAGATCCCAAATGCTTTAATTAGAAATAAAAGAAAAGTGACTAAGATAAAATTGTCTGATTTTCAAGAGATGCTAGAGATAAGTCCTAAACACACTGGAATACAAGGTGACATGATGGCCCAGAAAGCAAGGATAAAGTCTAGTGTGTAATGCAACATCATAATTTTTTAATAGAGAAAATGTGTCTCTAATCTTAGGGCTGGGAATAACCTTTAAAACATGAAATCAGAAGAAGAATCCATAAAGAAGATATTGGTCAACATAATGACTATATACCATGAAGTATTAGTTGTCAAAAACACCAAAATATAGCAAAGGGATAATAATGATTATATGCAAAAAGCTTTCCAAATTCCCAAAGAACAGGATAGCAAATGAATAAATTGTATGAAAAAGAATAGTCAGAAGACAAAAAATAAATCATCAATAATATATGGACATCTTTATCTTTATTCTTTAATATATTTTTATTGAAGTATAGTCAGTTTACAGTTTTGTGTCAATTTCTGGTGTACAGCACAATGCTTCAGTCATATAGGAACATACATATATTCATTTCCATATTCTTTTTCACCATAAGTTATTACAAGATATTGAATATGGTTCCCTGTGCTATACAGTATAAACCTGTTGTTTATCTATTTTATATATATTAGTTAGTGCCTGTAAATTATCTTTGTTCTTTAAAAGTAAGAAAAACATAACATTTTTGACCTTGGGAATCAACAAGTCTAGATATAAAACACTTTCATTTGTTGCTAGTGGACGTAATATGAAAAGCTAACACTCACTCATAGAGTGCTGAATATCACAGAGTAACTTTTAGGCGTGAGGATTTGGATGAGGAGGTAAGAGGAGTAGATTAGGATAGTAGAGTAATCTGCAGTAACACAGAGATCTTAAACTCTTAGTGGCTGATGAAAAGGAAGCTTACTTTTTTTTTTTTTTTTTCCATGGAAGAGTCCTGGGCAGGTGTTCAGGGTGGTGAAGCAGCTTTGATTTGGTCATCCAAAATGTCAGGCTGTCTGCCATCTTTTTGCTCCATCATCCCCACGTGCACTGTCATCCTCTGCCTGCAGGGGTAAGGAAACTGTGTGGGAAATAAGGAGCGAAAGGTCTGGATAGGCATTCCAGAAAGCAGCATGCAGCATTTCTGCTCACATTCCAATGGAGAAATTGCAGTCATTGGTCACACTGAGTGTTAGGGTGCTTAGGGAATGGAGTCTACCTGTGGGTTCCAGAGTGAGCAGGGTTGGGCAATGGATGTAGTCTCTGAAGAATCACGGTACTGACCCAGCCAAGTGGAATCCATTCTCTACAGCTCAAGGAGGGATCAGCTCCAGAAAGAAATTAGCACTCACACTGATTAACTCCTCAGGGGATCTCTCACAACATGCCCATTTGATTCTCGTAGCATCTTCGTGAGATAAGTATTCATGTTTCCAAGAAGAAAATATAGTTCTGAAAGTCTTTAAAAGTATCTTTGAGTCAGAGAGCTAGCACATGGGGGAGCTGAGCTCAGTTCTGTCTGATTCCACAGAAATCATTTATTTGTTTGTTTTAGTTTATACCGCAACAGGTAGAGTTAGCCCCCAAAGATTTTAGCTCTACAACAACCACATATAACCCATCACCAACTTGATACTCATTTACTCATTTTCAAGTCAACATTTAGTAAGAAGTTACTATTTGCTGGGTTCTAAACTAGTCAAAGTAACATGTATTATCTCTCAAATCCTTCCACCCATCTCTAAAGGAAGACACTTTTATTTTCCACTTTGAGGACACTTGGGTAAAGCCACACAGTGAGTGGGCAGCAGATCCAGATAGCGAAGCCCAGAGTCCTCACCATTAACACTATGCAGCAAACGCTCTCCCATCCACACGCTTCCCCTGGGAGACGTCATGGAGGCTGACTCTACACAGCACAGTGAGAGTCTTTGAGAGATGGTTTGGTATACAAAGCCAACTCTATGCTCTCAACAACTTTACAAATTAGTTGGAGGAGACAAAACACTCATATACACTCATGTGCACACACTCACTACACAGGCATAGAAAGAAGACATAAGCTGAAATGAAGGAAAGGGTATTCACAGCTTGTACATCACAGAAGCCAAAATGAGTATATATTAGAGATGTAAGGGAAAGCTTCCTGGAATTGGGAAGACTACAGTGGGTGGATTGAGAACGACACAGAGACACAGGCACAGGAAACAAGACGGAGACCTTCCAAAGTGGGAGAACAGAGGTGCTCAGCCAGTGGAGCTGAAGAATTCAGAGTTGGTCTCATGGCTACAACTCCCATGGATCCCTGTCTGGCCAGTAATGTTGGTTAAAACAAACAAGCAAATAAGCCAAAAGCTTTTCAAACAGGTTAACGAGGTCTTGGGCTCTGTTATTTTTCTTTCTAGGGTGAATGATCTTTGAATCCTAATTCAAAGTCTCCTCTGAAGGGCTCCAATTCTTAGTTTGAATTAACTTCCCTTCCCCCCTCTTCTTTATGAATGTGAAAATGTTATAATGCAAAGGTGAACTGAAAAGCTCTTTGTCTTCAGAGACTGAAATATACTGCCCTAATATTAGTTGGTGATACTGCTCTTGCAACAGCTCAGCAGCTGTTTTCCTATTAATATACGTGCAGTTGACTTTGTTTAGCCAGGCTTATACCAAGACATCTGATTGGAAGAGAGAGTAGAGACCTCGGGGAGAAGGGAAGAAGAGGGTTCCGTGGCTCCCAAAATCGTATTTTAATGTGTGGTCCAATTGCCTTCTGTTCCAGAAATGACATAAATACATTTTTTAAAGAAAACTTTACCAGCCTTTTGGGGGAAGTGTATAGGGGTACTTTTTCTTTATAAAAAATGATCCTAAAAACTCCCCTTGATTGGGAAGAGCATGGCTCTAAGAGGAAATGTCTCATGAGGTACTGACATTTTTAAACCATAAGGTAGCCTAGTTTAAACCGGGTGTTTTATTGGGCCCTGCTCAGCATAAGTTCTATCCCAAGTGCCCAACTCAGCTTTGGTTCCAAAGATCCCACCTGAGGATTGGAAGAGACCCTTTCCCACTGGTCAGATAAATCTGCCCTCTTCTACTCGATTCCAGGAATTTACTCATTTAATAAATATTTATTTCTCCCCAACCATGAGCCAGACACTTTTCTAAGTATCAGTAATACAGCAGTGAACCAAAAAAGATAAAGTAATAAATAATCTAGAATATGGTTCATTCTGAGAATCAAAATAACTCAAAATACGGGGGTGAAAGGTGCTATTTACGATGGGCTGGATGGGGGGCTGCTCTGTGAAGATGTGGAGTATGAGCAGAAGTGACCAGAGTGAAGTGAGCAGGTAGGTCCTCTGGCTATTTGGGGAAGGACATCTTAGGCAGAGATGCAATCAGTTCAGATGGCCTGAGGGAAGAACGTACTTCCCTCAGGGTTGGAGGAACAGCAAGGAGGCAGCGTGGCTGGCAGACCACAACCAAGGAGAAGGAGACAGGGACTGAATCAGATGGGAAATGGGCGACCAGGTCAGTGTGGGTCAGTTTCACTCTGGGTGATGCTGAAAAGCTTAAGAGTGTTTTAAGCAGAGAAGTGGTGTCATCTAACTTATGTTTTAAGGATAGTTCTAGTTGCTATTTTGAGACAAGATGGTGGACGGGCAAGAGCTGTAGCAGGGAATCCACTTAGGAGGCTCTGGTAGTAGTTCAGGGGAGAAAAGATGATGGCCTGGACCAAGGGGGAGAAATCAGGGTGGGACAGAAGTGGTGAAAGAGGTCCTTTTACAGAAATATTTGAGCACAGAACTAATAGAATTTTTGGTGGATTAAATTTAGGGTATGAGGGAAAAAAATACAAATCAAGGATGAATCTGAGTTTTGGGACCTGAGTAATTGAAAAAACAGAGTTATAATTTAATGAGCTGAGGAAAGCAGGGGGAAGGGTGGGTAATGTCTGGGGTGGAACTGTTCTCTTGAGTTAAGCTTCAGATGCTAATAGACATACAGGTGGAAATGAGGAGCGGATGGCTGAATACAGGAATCCTGAGTTCAGGGGCCAAGTCAGGGCTGAGACGTAAATACGAGGGCTGTCAAGGTATAGTTTATATTAGAAACACCTGGCTACAGAAGCTCACCTACAGAGTGAGTGCAAAATAAAGGAAGAAGGGATTTGAAGACAGGAGCTCTAGGCATTCTCTTACTTAGGGGTTGGGAGTATAAAAAATAATCATACAAAGGAGACTGAGAAATTGCAGCCCATGAGATCTGGGGAAAACCACGAGAGAAAGTGTCCTGGAGGACAAGAGGATGTATTACTTCTGGGTGGAAGGATTCAGAAACAGGCAAATGGCAGACATGGCTCCAAGAGCCAACATCTAGAGGCAACTTCCCGGATTTGCAGCCATGATTCAATTACCTGCTCTGGGGTCTAACTGCCTAACAGACTTCGACTGAAAGTTGCTTGATGTTGGAAGTTCATTCCCTGCTTTCTCTCACTGAATGTGGCAGCTCTTACTATTGGTCTCAAGATTGACGCCTTCTAGTTGCTAATTATTTCCAAGTCGAGAAGAATACCAAGCAACAATCTAAAAAGGGATGATCACACATCCTTACTCAACTGAGGCTTTCCTCCTAATCCATCATTGTTATTATATAGTCACTGTTGGCTTCTTCATTATCTAATCATTTTTGCAGGGTCTACACATGCCCCTGAACTAAGATCTTCACATTTGCTTCGTATTAACCCTGACAACAATCTGAGAATTAGTTTTGTTTATATTTTAACACATGAGAGAACTTGGATGGATGGGTGAAATGCTTGTAAATGACCCAGCTAGGACCTCAGGGTGTCCTAATCCAGGGTCCATGCTCTTAATCACGCCTCTGCTTCTGACTTAGTGACTATCACATGCCTGGTTTACTCTCAGGTGAAATTCAAAAGAAATTTTATTTCAATTAAAGATAAATAAGTATCAGGAACTTACCAAAATTCTGAGGAAAGGTGTTTATAAATCTTTCACAAACTCTCACCCCATCTGTCTTACCAAATAACATTTTGTCAAATTCCAGAATTTTAAAATGCTCTCTTTAGATGTTAGCATACTTTACATGGTACCGCCCCCATTTCCACCACCACTCCCACCCCTAAAAATTTCTCTCCTCGAGGTACTGAGGTTGTTGTGGTGGTTTCTCTGTTCTGTTTTGTTATTTCGGTGGAGGGTGGGGGTGTGAGGTAAACATATCAGTGGCTCTCCCTACACAAGTAACATATATCATCTCGTTTAGATCACTTCTCTGAAGTCAGGCTTTCAATTACTCTTTTGTATGGACTTAGTTTTGAGCTAAAATATATTCATTTTGCAAATATGTAACAGTGAGAAGTTGATTTTTATCTGTTACATTTGCTAGTTTTGAATCTCTAAAGATGTTGGAGTCTCATTTCTACTCTTGTTAAATCATCGTATGTGTAGAATATTTTCACATACTGTGTTCTCACTGGACTTTACTGGTTACTTTTCTCCTACATCACGTTTATAAGGCAAATACTACTACTAGAGTTTCCATCTCGTAGATGTGAGATTCAGATGGTTCATCATTTTTGGTGGCTGAAGGTGAAAAACTGAGATTTGTGCTTTTTCTCAACCAATGTAACTGGGCTAAACTCCATATACCTCTTTACAGGGTATCCATTTCCCTTCTCAGCTGCACGAAAACCAGAATAATATTTTGGTAGCCGTGGAAATTGTACCCCTCCATCATTTTTGGTTAATGCATGTTCTTTTGTTCTAGTTGTGGGATTTTTATCTCCTAGTAAAACTTTCATTAATATTCCAAAGGCTTTTTCTGAAATTGTCTCTCAAAAACCAACAGAAACATGTTAATAACTTGAGCTCCATTGAGTTTCTCATCATTTCCAACAGCTCAACGAACACAAATTCAGAGCTGCCCTCTTAGAATTTCCTTTTCAACATAGCAAATACTTTTAGAAGCTAAATTTTCACTTTAAGTTTTATAATAACATGACAGCAGATTTCCAGTGCTGGATATGTCTGCTTTAAACATCACATGCTAATACCCATGGGCAGACACAAAAAGACACAAACCAGCAACAGCTCTGTGAACAAAGAAGGGAAATTCTATGAGCCAAAAGCAAGAGTCCAGGGCAGAGATAAGTTTTCTTAATTAACCTTTGGGCACTTTGGCCTTATTTCTCATTCCTACTTCTCCTTTAAATATGTCATTTTAATTTTTTCCCATCAAAATGGTAGATAATCTGACTTTCCAGCCATATTCACCTTCTTTCAGTGTTTTACTCACCAAGGTAGCTCTTCCTTTGGTCAAGTTGCCACCAAAAAGTCCCTCTGTCTGCAGTGCCTGCCTTGATTCCCAAAGTAGGCATTGCCTGTGTCAAGAGATTTTCCAGCACTTTGTAATTCTACCATAACATTTATTAAACATTTTTAATTAAAGCATAGTTGGTCTACGATAATACATTAGCTTTAGGTGTACAACACAGTGATTCAATACTTTTAAAGATTATACTCCATTTAAAATGATTATAAAACAATGAATATTATTTCCAATTACACTTTGATTAAGCCTCTTTAGATTTTGGGCAATTAAGGGAAAGGGCTCACCATTTTACTCAACAGAATGTCTATTACAGATTATGTGCTTCATAACTATGGGTTGAAATACTGAAGTACAACATTAGAGGAGGTGGATATAAAAAGTATTCTTGTGGTGATGCAGTGTAGTTCAGTGTTTCTCCCACTGAGTACTGCATTCAAATTTCAGTTTGGGCACCACCAGCTTAATTTACTGACCTTGGATAAATTGCCTAATCTGTTTGACTTTCAGGTCCCTCTATAAGAAAATGGGCCTTAAAAAAGGTACTTCCTCAGAGATAGTGAATATACAATTAAATAGTTCAAATAGCCCTGTCTCTGGTACATAAAAGTATTAAATACATATATAATTTTTATTATTTTACTAAACAGTATTATTAGTAAATGACAAAATATGTTTACAGATCTGACTATGAATTGCATTTGTAGCCCTGGTTATGAGTTTCAGAGGTAAATCCAAAAACAACTAATGGAAAAGGTTTACAGAGTAAAGATAATAATTGTACAATAATGTGTTGAATCTACAACTACAGACAATTAATAAAGCTTAGGATGAGGTATGACATTGGCCACATTACTAAATTCTTTATTAGGCACCAAGGACAATGAATATTGTCCCTTTAGGCTCATCTTTGAGAATTAAAGAAATATAGATTGAATTATGTATGGCATAAACTAAAAGGCAGCCCTTAGTAGAATTCAAAATAAAACGTCTTATTCCAAATAGGTGTATAAGTTTAAAAAAATCAAAATACAGTCTACACAATGAAACACAGAAAATGAAGGAAACAGCAGGGCAGAAAAAATAAAACCAACAAGTAAAAACACAAGATTCATAAGACACGGCCAAAGCAAGCTTATGAAAATATATAAATATATTATGTATCCTATTAGAAAAAACAAGGGCTCTCAGATTGATATTTTTAAAAATTCAGTATAATTCTCCCAGAACAAAATAACTTTGTAAGTATTAAAAAGAATGATCTATGGAGGATAATTATTATACTTTCAAGTTTTCTACAACAAGTAGGTACCCTCCTGAACTAGGGGGACAATGGTTTAGGCTAACGCACTGCGCCAAGCAGGGTGCCTGGCGCGGAGTAATCTCAAGAGTGTGGGTTGCTAGGATCAGTCATCACTACGGCTATGCCAGTGCCAGCAAGTGATACATCAAACCAGGACATCGCAATAGTGTCACAGACACGCAGCCTCCTGAGCTTTAAGGTGGAAGGTCCATTTGTGGAAGGTCCTCAGGGTGAAATGCCTCTTGATGTCAGCTCTCCATGGTGCAGCTCATTCCTCATCACCGGATCCCTTCTTCGTAGACTAATGAGTGGCACATAGCGGATATTTGCTTTCACTAGCACAGCAATAATGACATTTAAATGGCTCTGCAGTTTACAAAGTGGCTTGGTCTCTATTTCCTAAGATAATAGAAAAATTAAACAGAGTTTCATTTAAAAGTCGTTGCTCTCCTTCAACATGTAAAGTCAACTCTTCCAGTCTTTCATTTCATTCATTGAGTCTTTTGGCAATTACTTACCGGGTGTTGTGTGCACATAAGGGCGAGTGAAAACCTGCATGGTGCCTGCTTTCACAAAGCTTACTGTCTATGAGGAGATGACAATTAATTTATTATCCCACCCGCAGAACAAAATACAGTTCTATGAGCGCAGGTAAGCATGTAACCAAGAAGTCCGTCCCTAGTGACGGGCAGGTAGACGAGGGCTCTCAGCTGTTAGAGCCCAGGCTTATTACTGCCATATTTTCTCTGCCACGTCCCTGATTCAGTTCATCTTCCTAACATCCAGAATGCTGATTCACCAGAATAACTACATTTATATTCCATGGATCCTTTGTTCCAATTGTCCAAATTAGCTCTGTTATTAAATCAGAGTATATCAGTTTATACCTTGTGTTATTAAACCCTATATGTCTTCTGAAAAAAAAACTATGTTTTGCATTCATCAGTCAGTAAGAACCACATGTAACTGCTGTGGCAGAAAAAAGAATAGACACACCCAGATGGGTGGTTATATGTCCAGACTGAAATGCTTTTCAACAGGTTTATCTTGGAGAAGGAGATGGATCATTCCTGGCCCAACACGCTTTCCTCCAGCAGTAAGTAGAGGGTTTTGCATCAGTTGCCTTGTCATGTCCCTAGAGATTTCACCGTATCTGGAGGGCGTGACCTGGGCATGAAGGAGAAAAACCATGTGGTACATTGTCACGCACCATCCCCTTGACACTTTTCCAATACCCTTAGCAAGTTTGCTTAAAAAAAGAGGTTTAGTTAATTAATACCAAAATGCATCCCCCACCAAAAAAGGAATTCTTTGGAAATAAGATTAAAGTCTCCTTTAACAACCAGCCCTGAATCCCTGTATCGTGTCCCATCAATAGCTGTCATCACTGTCATTGATTTGATGTGTTTCTTCCAGGACCTTTTTCTCTGAATTTACGTATACATACAGGGTACCAATTTCTCTGGTTTTTTTTTTTCTCTTTTATACAAGTAATATTATTTTGTATATATATTTGAAACTTTTTTCAATAATTAGTATCTTGTAGATTTTACATGAGAATACAAATAGATTCTACCTCATTCATTTGTATTGTTGCCCAGTATACGGAAGTGAGGGTATACCAGAATTTATTAATTCCCCTCTTGATGGGCATTTAGGTTGTTCCTATTTTTTCACAGTGATAACAATGCTGCAATGACTGTTCTTGTGAATATGTCGGTAGGTCTTTTTCTAGGCTATCACGTACGGAAGTAAGCTTGTGAAAACTTCTGCACTGTTGTCTGTCACTTTATATTTGTATATATTACCATAAATAACATCCAAAAATGTCAAAATGGCTTAGGCATTGACCAATCGGAAAGGATGGACAAAGGAGCCAGGGCAGATGCCAGCCAGAAGCACTCAGTACGCCACATTCTTTCTTCCGCCCAAAGGTCTGCACTGGGATTTGGGTTTTCAGCATTGGCATTCAAGAAACATTTTTACCCTCCTACATATTTTCTTGTGATCCTATTTGGCTACTCACACTAGCAATGGTGTTCTCCTATGGCCAAAAAATACATGCCAAAGACTCTGTGTATGTGTGTGTGTGTGCACGCATGTGTGTATGTGTGTGTGCACGCCTTGGTTCATTATAGCTGATATAAAAATAAAGACTGATTATATTTTTAATAGATGTTATAAATCCATTAAAATGTCTAAATAAAGAAAATGATTAGCAGTAAAGCACGTAACTTTAAAGGAAGATATTTAAAGAATATGACATGTAAAAATGGCTTGATATCTTTCTCAGTAAATCTTAACAATTTTTTTATCCATGCCAGTCCTAATGTTGGCCACAGAATTTGATCTGGTATTTCTTTCTTAATCATTCACATTTCAGTTTAGGCTTTTTCTAGAATTTTATGTGCTTCTAGTGCTTTTGGTCAGTTCCCCCCAAGAGCTTCCCCAGCTTTTTAAATTGTAACTATGCATTCTTAATCCTGTGACGACTCAGCTTTCATATCTGCTTAAAAGTTGTCAAAAGTTTTGATAGTGTTCTTCTTAAGGTGTTTCTTTCATCCTTTCCACCACATAGAATCAGAAAAAGAAGGAAGGGAAACACATGGGGTATTCCCTTTGCTGAGATTTCAAAAACTCCTTGTGATTACTTCAAAAGAATCCAAAAGAAGTTCTTCTCTATTTAATTATTAAACAAGAACGAAGCATATCTCTTCTATAGTCTGTCTTTTAGAATAAAGGGAAATGGGAATCGTATGGCGTGTTGTAGTCGGTAAATCACATTCCCATCCACCAAATGGAAGCTCCTAGCAAAGTAGAACAGTCATCTCAGAATCCTTTAGTAACACCCTAGCAGTGACCCCTACTCTTACATGTGGGTCTGCTCTTGCCAAATAGTTAATTAATTAAATGAGGATTTTCAAAACTGGTGTTGACGGCAAACAAGAGAGAGGAGACTGGGTCAATCCTAATTCCGATGCCCCTTCCCTCAATCATTCAGAAATATAATTGTTTTGTACCTTCATGATCCAAAAGCAAATCAAAGCCATATTCCATTCAAAGTGCTCATGGCAGAGGGATCATGGGAAGCAATTTCCAATCCTATGATTTTAGAATCTATTATAAACCTCTTGTTCTTACAATTATGTTCACATTTTCTCCATTACTTTACATAGATAGCAGAATAAAGAAGCTGCAATTTTGATTACAGGATTGTTTTAATCTCATTATTTCTTCATATCCACTTTTTCTCTTTAATTTCTAATTTGAAACATATTAAAATAATAAAAAAAAATTTCAGTGATTCTAACACTAATTATTTGACAGGTCTAAGATCCTAATCTCTCAAACATCTTACTTATTTCAATGAAGTACATACAATTTTAAACATTAAGAAAAATTAATTTTAATTTATTCCGTAAATGAAGAACATTGTATTTAATTTGATAACACATCAGTCAACTCAAACTGAATTTGAAGGCGAGAAACAGTATACTGTTAGAAACCTTAAGCCAAGGTTGCCTACTCTGTGCTGTATGGATGAATTCAAAACATGACCAAATTCTACAAACTACGAGATAAGCATGCTCATTGATCACACATAACTCTGATCCAGGCACTGTCTTGGGTTCTTGGATTCAGTGTTGAAGAGGACTTTGGCAGGCTTCAGAAGCTCATTGTATGATAAAATACAAAGTGGCTGGCAGGAAGAGACACAGAAACATGCCGGTGGAACATAAGAGGTAGCAGTGATTCCCTCCCCCCAAGGGAGGCTTTGGGAAGGGCTTCACAGGGGTGATGTTTGATTAGAGTAAGTTGAAATTAGAATGAGCAGATATTGAGATATATTTGAAATTAACTCAATTCCTAGCTATTAAAATCCACTTTGAGAATTGTTTTTCCTGGATAGACAAATCTACACTTTCCTCCCATGGTGGTAATTTGCAAGCTGTATTTACAGGAGGTGTTCACAAGGGGCAAAAGTAGGTCAAGAAAGTTTCCACTTTCTTCCTCTACCTTCCCCCAACACCTGCTTCCCCTTCTGCAAAAAAAAGCCCTCCTTTTATCTATACTACATCTACATAATTGTGCTACAAAAAGAAATCACTTTCTCCATTTATATTTTGTAAATTCAGACTTTGTGTGTATGTGTATATGTATATTTTAAAAATTAAGTCAGCCTGGAGTAACAGACACTCAGATAGATATACATAAAACAAATAAAAGTTTAAGCCTTGAAGATAAGAAGAATAGAATCTCCAAAAGACACTTTTGTATTATCTACCCAACTTCCATCAGAGAATCTGTATATAATGAAAACAACAAGGTCGAGTAGAAACAGAGCGCAAGTTGTCCTTCACACCGAGAAGACCACTTGCTAAGACCGCGGTGGAAGTTCTTCCGTGAAGTTTCAGACTTGGATTTATCTATGTTTTATTTATTTTTTATTTTTTCATAAGTTCTTCAGCTTAGCATTTCATTTAAAAAACAAGTTCCTAAATCTATATACCAGCTGTCAGAATACTTTTTTAAACTTTGAAATTTACCAATGTTTAATTTTTTTTTCATTTGCCATGAAAACCCTTTTCTCAGCGTAAAGTAGAAGAATAAAAGTTGCACATGTAAGTGCTCTTTAGGGGAGTGAGGCAAGAGGAGGAAGAAAAGGACAGATTTCCTTCATTCCTTGCTGCAAGATCTTCACATCAAAATACAGAGACGTGGTCAGTGGGTTCAGTATAGTCAAAATTTTAGAAAGTTGTTTATTCAGATTGACAGAACAGTACTTCTTTAATTTATGACAGACTGAACCTTCCCAATTGAATTACATTTTTACTGTACACACAGAAACACACACACAGACACACACACACACCACTGCACCTATACCTTTCAATTACCTGGTTTGTCTTCACCAATGAGAGAAAATAAAAACATGATGACAAATAAAGAATTTTCTGTACTGAGAAGACGAATAAGTTAAAGAGCTGTTTGTAGAAACTCACAGAGTCGAGAACTCTTTGGCAAAACAGTCTCATATGTCTTTTAGTTTTTGGACAGTGTGATGATTAATGTGTCAACCTGGCTGAGCCACAGTGCCAAGGTATTTGATCAGACATTATTCTGGATGCTTTCATGAAGGTATTTTTGAATAATATCTACACTTAAATCAGTAGACTTTGAGTAAAGAAGATTTCCCTCATAATGTAGGTGAGCCTCATCTAAGCAGTTGAAGGCCTGAATTGAACAAAAGGCTGGCCTCCTCTGAGCAAGAGGGAATTCTCCATTAGACTGCCTTTAGACTCCATCTGGAATGCTGGCTTTTCCTTATTCTCCAGAACACTGACTTTGTATTTGAACTGCTACTCTTTTCTGAATCTTCAGCCTAAACTTCATCGGCATCTTCCCCATCATTTTTTTTTTTTTTGTATTCACCAGGTGTCCACAATCACATGAGCTAATTCCTTCACAACAAACTGTTGTTATATTCATCCTATTGGTTCTGTTTCTCTGGAGAACCATGACTAACACATGTAATTCTTAGAGTCTGTCCTGTTTTAAGTGGGAATGAGTCAAGTAGATAGATAAACTACTCTGCCTTTGGAGGGAGGGAAAAGTGTGCTTGGGGGAAGGGTATGAAAGTAGAAAGGAAGAGTACCTTCAACATAGTAAAGGAATAAAACAGAACTGAGAAAACAAATGGAAATTTTCTGGAGTTGGTAATGACTGAGGCTTTTAAGAAAAAAAGGCATCTAATTTTCTTTTATAACTTGGCTATTCCACAGTGTGATCTATCCATCTTTCAATCATTCCATGATCCCATCTCTCATCCATTGACTCCAAATCCTCAATAAAGCCTATTACATACATAGCTTTTCATAGGTAATATCTTGGAAAGTTAAGAGACTACTTAAAGTGTGATATGACATGAAAACTAAACAGTGCATGCAGGTGATAACATGTGGAGTAGTGATGGAGAGTTCAGCAGAAGCAGCAATGTCTAGGGAAAAGGTGAGCCCGAGATTATTCAGCGATGTGAGGAGAGACTAAGCGTCCCATCGCCAGTAGGACAAGGACAAAGGGACCCTAGCAGACTGGGGAGTTGTAGATATTCAGAAGTTTGACCTATGCATTACATTTCTCATTGAACCAGATGGTTCACTTAGAATGCAACAGAAAAGAAGAAAGAGAAAGAGAAATGGAGCAAGAAAAGGAGATAAGGTGCTGGTTAAAGGAAAGAAAGAGGAAAATTATATAGAGAAGCTATGTTCTAGACCCTACCATTGACAAAGCCTCTGATATTTTGGCAACTTCTATAAAATCAAAGGCTCAATACATTACCCAACATTATAAGATTCATCTTAATCTGGCTCCAATATGTCTTTTGAGTCACATCTCTCACTAAATCTATGTAATATAACTCAGGCCCCTGACTGGAAACCACTGGGACTAGTAGAGATGGAACCTAATTTGAACTGGCCAAGCCTGCACTAGCCGGTGAAGGCATAAAGCATGAAGAACTTGGGCAAAGTGTCTGCAGCTCCAAGTGTGGCAGTTGGTCAGGTTGGACATTTGTCTTCTTTTTCCAGGGTTTGATCTGGGTTAGATTTCCTGGATTTGGACTGGTTTTGGAAACAGAGCAAGTAGAGCCCAAACTTCTTCCATCTACCTACCTGGGAAAATCTCACTGTAGTCTTGAGCAGAAAACCCAAGAATGTGCTTGAATATATTGGATATAAGGAATATGTTAGCCTTTCCTTTAGATTTTATTTAACAAAGGGAAAGGATTTTGAGATATTTGGGGAAATCATACATCATTATGTTACTAAAATCTCCATAATTCATATTAATTTGGGAAGAGTTGATCACGTTTAGTGAAAAGCCTGAATGGTTGCAAATTTTTTAAATGAAATAAATTTATTACATTATAGGCAAATGTCTATTAAACAGCAAACAAAAATATCTTACCTAGAGGTCTTACTGGTCAAATATATAACAAAATATAATAATTGCTTTAATATGTAGGATAGAAGGAAAAAGTTTTCTTTTATTGATCACGCTGGAGGCTTCCATCTATTGGCCTGAACAGGAAAGGGATGCAGGTTTAGAAGGAAATGTATGCAAAGGGGAAATGCATTGGTCATAACTGAACAAATAAATCCTGCTCTTACTAGTAACTGAAAGTTGTGATGATTCAGCCACTGGGCTGAAACTCCCCTTTATGCACAAGGAAGAGTCTGATAAGCAAATAAAGAAAAGTGATTAGGTCCCTGGCCAGACTTTGCCCTTTTCTCTTACCAGTCTTTCTTTCATCACGAAGATATGAGTGTGAGATTTCAACACACTAAGCTTGTTCCCAACTCAGGGCTCTTACAACTGGCGTATCCACTTCCTGGGGATTCTCAAATCTTAACATAGCTGGCGGCTTCTCAATATTTAGTCTCTGCTCGGTTGCCCCTTTCCCTAAAGGCTTTTTCTGGCCCCTCTAAAAATAGCACCCAACATATCCCAAACAAAACATACCCAGTCATTTTCTTTCTATTTTCTGCCTAGCACGTGTCATTATGTGACATCCACCCATATCTATCTACCTATCTATCTATCTATCTATCTATCTATCTATCTATCTATCTTTTATCTAACAATTATCTTTCTCTGGCTTTGTAAAATATCCCCACTAGAATCTAAGTCTCATAACAGCAAGGACCTTTTCCACCAGTCCTCTGCTCTGTCCTAGCATGGAGAACACATAGTCGGTGGTCATGAATGAGTAAGAGTATTTAAAGAGATTTCAGGAAGGATGTCCATCTACTCTTCTTTATTCCAATACACGTGTTATTAACAATTGCTTCATATCTATTTCTCAATACTGGGCCAGTAAGACCTCCTATAGTGTAATAAATTTATGTCATTTAAAAAATTTGCAACCATTCAGGCTTTTCACTAAACGTGATCAACCCTTCCCAAATTAATATGAATTATGAAGATTTTAGTAACATAATGATGTACGATTTCCCCAAATATCTCAAAATCCTTCCCCTTTGTTAAATAAAATCTAAAGGCAATGACTAATTAGTCAGTTTGAGTTATTTCCAAATAACACACCAGCCTGTGCTTGTCTATACTACCAAGGTGAATTATTCATTAGCATTTATGAGAAGTGCCTGAACAACACTAGCAGTGGGAGTAAAACAACCTCGAATGGTTTTTAAATGACCTTCCAAGCAACTTGGATTAACGTGGGCATTATTCTCCCTGTGCAAATCGAGTTAAAATTTTCCGGGTGTCAGGTCTCAGAAGAAGGCAGTGAAGGAGTGCTGTCTCCGAGAGGAAAACGACCTTCTGCACCTCGTACAATTAGATTCGGCTTCTTTCTTTTCGTAGCATCCCTGTGCCTATGTGTATCTGTGATGGGGAGGGAGGGAGACAGAGAGAAGCGGAGACGAGAAAGGAGGGTCAGAGAGAGAACGGGATGAGCAGGAGGGGGAAAGAGAAAAGACAAGAATGAGAGAGAAAGAGGGAAAAAAGAAGAGAAAGGGCATGGAGGAGAGAAAAGGCAAAGACAAAAGGAATATATGAAATTCAATCTGGAAAGCAGAAGGAAGAAAGCGGGCAGGAGTGGAGGGGCTGGAGGGGGAGAGGCGAGAGGAGGAGGGAGGGAGGAAACTTGTGATGAAAGGGACAGATTCGGAGGCAGCTCTCCCTTGAGCTGGCGCACCGGGTTGCCAGGCTCCCAGGCGTTCTCGCAGGTGTGCGGGGTCACCTGACTTAATGCTGATTAAAAGTGTAAATTGCAACACAAAAAGAAAAAAAAGTAATTGTCATGTTTCTTCTCTCCTGCGAGGTCACACTCTCGGGCTGTGGCTGAGCCTGCTGCTAGGCACACCCCTCTTGTTTAATAAAATTGTATTAACTTTATCCCTGCCCTTGATTTGTGGCTTTCTCACGTTGTGAGGAATAAATAATAGATGATTGTAAAGCACTTGTACATAGGAAATGCCACATAAATGCTTAATAATAATCAGCTTAGGCCGGGAAGCCGGTGGAGGGGGGGCGCATCCCTTCTTGTTTATGCGGCAAAAATCGTCCTGTGTGCTGTCCCCACTCCAGACCATCCTGCAGATTTCATTGCCACCCACCCAAGAATCCACCTCTCTGCACACTGGACCACCTTTGTTCCTCCGTCCCTACAGGACTGTCGTTTGTGACGGCAGGTGTGACTGACGCCGCCCATCTCTGCCTTTTCATTTCAGCTCGTTTTCTGCGGCACTCCTGGCCTCGCTGCCCCTTCTGAATCCCCATGTGCAATACTCTGAGCCATCGTTTCTTACCCGTGGGGGACAGCTGTTCCACTCTGGTTACCTTTGCAAAAGTAGGCTTCCCAAGTCTTGGATTTTGCTGCATTTGCTTTTGGGGGAAACCAGGAGAGCTGAGTTGCTAGTTCCTCGATGCTCTTCATTCATGGGGTCGTTTGATGGTTTATTCACTCAGCACTTCGAGATAGAGTGTTGTGCTAGGCACTGGGGTACAGGGCAAACCGAGACAGAGAGAGTGTGCGTTCTGTAAGGAAGACAGGCAAGGGCGAGTCTGCTGTGATCTGGGAAATGCTACGATCAGAGTAAACACAGGGAGCTCAGGGAAGTCAGCATGTAAGCAGAGTGAAGTAGGAAATTCTGCTAGAATCTGGGCTGATTTTGTTTTTGTTTTCGTTTTTTTTAGCTTCCAATGTCTTTAAAAGCTTTCCTGTGTACTGTTTAACATGGCTGAAACTCTCCTGGTTTGACCTGGTTGTGGATAGAAGGAAGTGGTGCAGACCCAGGGAGACAGCCTGGACTGCCCCCCAGCTCACCATCTGAGGTGGGAGGGAGGAGAGGACGGGTACCCTTCAAGTCCCCTCTGTCTGCTTCAGTTTCTGATGGGCAAACCCAACCTTTGAGAGCTGACCAGAGGTGGTTCTCTGTTGATAGGACAGTCTATTTTCAACCAGAATTATACGCTTTGAAAATAATCTATTGTCTAAAATTGTATTAGTAGATTTAATGACAGAAAAGTATACATGCTTATTGCAGAAAACAAAATGAGAAGGAAGATAAGAAAGATAAATTGACAGAAATCAAGGGGGAGGGAAATAGGTAGAGCATATACTTAGCATGTGCGAGGTCCTGGGTTCGAATCCCCGTACCTCCATTTTAAAAAAAGGAACAATAAACATCAGTTTTCTTAAAATATAATAAATTAACCACAGTCACATCACCCACTGGGACCATTTCTATCATTTAGTGTCCGTCCTGTCAGATGTTTTCCATGCTTACATTACACAGAAACGTGCCTTAAGGCCCACAGTCCTCAATCCCATGGTGTTACAGTTCTCATCAATGATTACACAATGCTCTGCATACATATGTATTGTTTTATTGCCTTTTTTCACTTTTTACACAAAACATCAAAAACATAGTTTCCTATCAAAAATGGATTTTTTCAAGATTTCTAATGACTCCTTCATATTCTATTATGTATACAAAATATTTCACATTTTTAGATACACACGTTGCTGAAATGAACCTCCTAAGATAGGAATTCCTAGGTAACATGTCTGTGTTTTAAAGTTCTCATAACACTGCCAAAGCGCGTTCCAGAGAGACTGAATTGTACACGCTCATCTCTCGTTGGTCAGACTCCTGCCCACACCTCGTATCCTCTCTTATCCCCGAATACACCCCTTAGCCAGAATGGGGTACTCTCAAGGAAGCTGTGCTTGAAGCTCAACAATTTTAATTTTTCCTCCACTTTCCTGTCGGTTCCCTGGTGGCCATGAGGATTAGTGGGCCTTGGGTTTTCAAACAGGTGGAGAAGGCTGTAGTGTGCAAAATAGCTTCTGGTGAAGCCATCAACGTCCACGTTTACTTCTTCCTGCTTCACTTCCTCCAATTCAATTAGGCTGTTCTTACCAGGGGGAGAGTTTTCAAAGCATCAGATGAAGTTTTACCTCATGATTAATAATTCATGACAAGAGATGAAGACTGGGAAAGGTAATAATGCCCCCCAAGCTGTTTCTCTCCACCACTCCCTTCTTCTCATTCACATAAAGTGCTGTGTCTTGATTGTTAAAGCAAACATACAAAGTTTCACTGCCCCATAAACCAAAGATCTAAAGCAGGAATTCATAAGCTTTTTGAAGTCTTCAACCCCTTTGAGAATCTTGTGAAAGCTACAGCTTCTCTCCTGATGGGGGAGAAAAACAGAATGTTGTTGCAAACACAGATATCGTGGTTCTAATCCCCGTGGGTCAAGCATCTCAGGAAAATCATCCAAAGACTCTGTGGATAAAAATCTCTGGTCAAACAGACTGTAAAACAGGACAAGCCCCAAAGGAATCAAAATTAGGAGGGACAGCAAATTTCAGGTGCACCCAAATTTTGAATGAAACAAAGACATTTTTTCAGGTGTAATTTTATTTAGTTACTTAGGTCTTTTGTGAGGGGTCCAGTGAGGTAGCTGAAAATCAGAAGAGTGGATTTTGGCCAATACATACGTCACTGGGAACATCAGGTGGGGGTGTGTGGGGGTGGGGGTGAGGCATGGTTGATGCTGAGATCTATTAGCTTGGCTAAGGCAGAGGCTGCAGGTTTTTTCTTGCCAAATGCTGTCAGCCATAAAATGTCCAAGGCAGTGAGTCACACCCACCCCTTCATGCTCGGCTACTTGGCATTCCTCTAAGTTCTTCCTCAATTGTCATATCTCCACAGGCCATAACAAGGGACAACAGTCAGCAGCAATTCAATTTCGACCTCCATCTGCTGGCAATAAGAACATAAGGGGGAAATTAATGTACACTCACACACTTGTCATTATAATAGCCCAAATTTGTTTTTATAGTATGACTTTCTTCCAAGGAAATCAGAAAACAATTTATATTCAAATTCCTAAATAGCAACTCACCTGGTAGAGGGCTAGAATAATCATCTCCAAGTCTTGAAGGCACAGAGATGCTAAAAATTTGTCAAAAGCCACATAGCACTTCCATGGTGAAGTACGCTTATTAGAACAACTCTGGAAATCATCCTGGCATCCCTTAAAAGTCTGACATCTAATACACAAGCCAAAGAGCAGGCTGCATTAATAGTTAATCATATAAACACACAGCAAAATATTTGTGTTCTACTAGTTAACATAGTATTTCTTCACTCACTTAATGCGCCTTGATTTATTTTCCTTCCCCAAACCCAAGACCCATAATTTTCCATTTACCGGCTCTGTGATGTTGGACAAAGTAATCTCCCTTGGCCTCCATTTGTACCTCTGTAAAATGGAAGTAATAATAGAAGCCAACTCATAGGTTTGCCATGAGGATTAAATAAAAAATTCTTAGAGGATTCCCCAATATATACAGATTGTCTGTAAAAATCTGGAAACACAAATATTTTAATTTTGTTTTTTTACAGATTGAGGAAAGATGAATGCACTGAGCTGATACTGTTAAGTGGATGAAAAGGCTGATCATAACAATGAATAGCAGAGCCCTTTAATACATTTCATCTTGAAAGAGCTGCCTTTCCCATAGCACAGTTGGAAAGCTGGTTCAAACATTCAAAGATACAGACAGTGGGTTAGACAAACTCTGCTGTGAACCATCATGCATTCCCAACAAGGTGAAGGAAACTGTCATAGCCAAGGTCATAGCCAAGGTCATAGCCAGTCCAAAGAGGCCAACTTGCCAAAAATTCAAGGAATTGGAGGGGCCATGCAGAATTGTTCAAGAAATTCCCCAAATGAATGCTTCTCAACCATACAAGATGTAAGTTCTACAGGGCTTATCTGAAAGTGATCCTGACCGGCACGATGAGGGGCAATACACTGAATGTATCAGGTAAGGCCATTGAACAAATTATGTACTGTAATGTAAATAACTATCTATTATGCATATTTGCCTGTCTTTAGGCATTTTGGCCAACCGTAGTAAGTGCTTATTAAATATTTATTATTGGTATTTCTTATTTAAGTAAAAAAAGATGTTTCATAATTCACTAAGTTTTCGGTTTTTGATATAATCACAGTTTGGCACCAACAAGGAAAGACAGAGTCCTCACTAGCTGGTACAAATGATTCTACCCGGTTCAGCTGTGGTCCCCTTTTGACCTCTTTCTTTATTAGCTTACCAGTATGTCTCAATTCTTTGGGAAAATACAAGCAGTGAAATGAGTTTGCACATGTTACCTGGTCCTTCTCCCATAGAATCAAAATTGAAGTTTGGAATCTGTCTACATTATTTTTTTCCTCTACTTCCTACTGTTAATTTCCTTCTCATAAAGAGATTTAGTCTTAAAGTTGACTTTGATTCATGAAAATATTATACTTAGGAGCTGAAAATAATTATACAAATAAGAACAATATCTTTATACACACACAATACTGAAAGCAATTTATTTCTGATTACCTGTGTTCTGGTCTCTGGAGAAGATTTAATGACAGATTTCTGATGTGCAATTCCATAAAAGCAATTATGAGCGAATTATATATGGGGCAATTTTGAAAAACCTGTCTTTGCTTATGCTCACCCTCAATAAAGACACAGAGACCTTTCCAAAAAGGAGATATACAAGTATTATGCTGTATGAATAATATGTAGCATGCTGTCACGTCAAATGGACCTGTTTTACCAGATACTTCAGGTTGATCTTAATTCTCTAACGTGGGGCGCTCAGAGTGGTGCAATCTGGCCAAAAAAGGGAAATTCAAGAAATATTTATTATCAAAATACTGATGGACCTTAATGTTAACAAGGTGACCAAGTGTAAAGGGGCAAGTGTCACAGGGACGCCGACAGCGCCAGACAGCCAAGCCTTCCTACGGGCTCCGTCAAAGGGAAGCTAAGTCTGAAAAAACACTGAAAGCCTTAATTAGATCGCCATTTGTCAAGTATATCTGAATTTTAGTCTACCGCCTGGCAGAAGCTGAAGATCAGAGGATGGAGACAGGCTAGATATGTGTGACCACTGATACCTTGTACTTCCTATGAACATGAGACTTTGGAGAAATCAGAGGCCATAGATAGCAAAGAATGGCTCATATGCCAGCATGAGGACCAGGGGCCTTTTAGTAAACAGACTAGTAACTGGTGTAATAACACCCGAAAGACTGTTGTAAATGGACCAAATCAACCAGGAAGGCATGTTCTAGTAGCCATCTACAGGGATCATTTTTAACCCTAAAGTGTTTGTGATTGTGTTAGCAAGTTGATGAAAGAAATAGAAGGTAGACTTTTTAAATTCAAGATAGCACAAAACTGAAAGGGACAGATATTCTCTTTAAGATAGGGGTCCAATACAGAGGGAAGATGGGCTGAAGTTTTGATTTAAAAAAAAATAGAAGAGTAGGAAGACTTGGAGTTTTAGTTAGATTTCCAGCTTGAAAGGAAAGGTATCCTAAAATTAATATAATTTAGGAGAGTTGAACAAAGGGGACTATTAACAGCAGTGTGGATAGGGATCAAGGAAACTACAAAAGGTTGTTAAATAGCCCAAAGAAAAATAAGTACTCAACCACTCCCCCTGATGTGGGGGAAGAGGGGCCAATGATGAGAACACTGGTCCACAGAAGGATAGCTGGAGAGAGCCATCTAAGTGAGAGGAGCTAGGAGGGGAGACACAGGGAGGAGAAACATTTCCACCTCCCTTCTCCCCCTCCATCCAGTCCCCTAGCAGTGCTCGTCATCCACCAAACTCAACTGAAAATCACAGAGCAAGTAACTCATTGATGTCATGACCCCTGGGGTAGAACACAGAAATCTGTACTTGTTTACAGATATGGTTCATGGCTTGGATACATCCCAAAGTCTGAGAGCCAGTAGAGTCCAGTGCACGCTCAGAGTCTTGCTCTACTCCAAAGATCAGAAAACTGTTTATGCCAAGAGCCAGATAGTAAACATTTTAGGCTCTCTGGGCCATACTGTCTCTGTTGCAACTACTCAAGTCTGCCTTTGTAGGAGAACAGCTTAAGCCAATGGGCTTGGCTGGACTTGGCCCTAGTAGGCTGGCTTTGGCCCACATGCTGTAAATCTTAAATTAAATGCTTTTAAAATACACCGATAATTACACTTTTATTTTCATTATTTATAATCATTAGAACTTACAAACCCTGACAAAATTTCTGCACTCTCAATCACACCAGAAGTGAAATTGGGAAAAGTCTTCCCCAAAAAGCTTTCATCTAGCAAACTCATATCCCTGGAAGATGATCTACTGAGGTACAACAAGGAATGTTCGAACTTTTATTTATATTTACTTTTTATTACATTTGTTTTAAAATTTCATTTTCAAATACTTTATGATGTACTTAAAGAATCAGTATTTTAGTGCATGGAAATATTTATGAATTAAATAAATTATTCTGTTTATTGGAAAGCAGCATTGGCAAACTAAGGGCCTCCAAGAATCCATCCTTCCATAAAAGCAATGAGAACACTGATAAACAATTGTCAGATTATCTTTTAAAGAGCTCCTGGAATTAACCAAAGACTTGCGGCAATCTACGAAGAGTTTATTCAAGAAAAATGGTTGAATCTCAGTAAGAACATTGACCTTTGTGGCATTTTAACTTTCCCTGATCCCACCCTCTTCCTCCCAGCTTTATAGTAGCCCCTGAAAAACCATCCACTTTGGGACCATAGTAACTGAAAAATAGAAGTCTAGCAGCCAAGTGAGTGGATCAAATGGGTGTGGAATGCCCCTAAAAATCCATCCTCAAAGAAATGTCATTTCCTGGCCTATCTTGGAAAAAAAAAAAAAAACATTCTCAGGACTTGTCTTTATTTGAACTCACTCAGAGCTCACTGGATGAGGAAAACTGTATCTGTGGGGCATTTGCCCAAAATAGTCAGAGGCAATTGTTTAACGTCATAGCTGCCTAGGACAGCAATGCCAGTTGGGGTAATTAAACAACCAAAAAATTAAAAGGGAAATGAGATCTCCATATGGGGGTTTTGAAAATGTCTAACATGTTCCTGGGAATCTAGAAAGCCATCTGCATGTGCAGTGCAGTGATGCAAGCCAAAAAAAAGACTTGAAAACACTCTAATCTCTACCCATGGCTGACCTTAAGGTTCTGTGCAAGCAAGAACTGAAGGTCAAGGCAAATGTGAAACCATTCTAAAAATTGAAAGCCTAGTCCAACACACACACTGGGTCCTTCAAAAAAGGTGAGAAACTTACTGGTTCAGGGCATTTAAGAAAATCTCTTTCCAATCACTATGTAGTCACTAATAAAGCTAAGCAGAGATGATACTTTAGTTATGCCGCACATAACAAAGAATAAGGAATTACAGAATTTTCTGGAAAATTCATTAAAAAATAAATGCAACAACAACAAAGTCTGGAGGAGGAGGCAGAGATCTATTCTGAGAGTTACCATGCTATATATTTTAAATGTCCAAGTTTCAACAACTACAAGACACATTAAGAAATTTCCTGTGGAGTCCAGATATTAGACTTACAAGAAAAAAAGCTTTATATCAGATATCATACATATGCTCAACTAATAAAATGAAATTTTATTTTAAAAACTAAAAGGAAGTGTGATAACAATGTGACACCAAACAGAAAATATGAATGAAGAAATTAAAATTATAAAATGAGAACAGATTTGAATACTGAATTTTAAAAGTATGATAATAAAAATGGAACATTCACTAGAGAAGAATACAGCAGATAAGAGATGACAGAATAAAAATAAGCATACCTGAAGGTAGGTCAGATGCAATTATCCAGTCTGAGACATAGAGAAAAAATTAAAAGGACCAGACATTCAAAAACCTGAGAAATATCAAGGTCAAGTATATCAATATATATATTATGCGAGTCCCAGAAGAGAAAAAAAGGACAGAAAGAATATTTGAAGAAAGAATGGTTGAAAACTTCCCAATTTGATGAACAACATTAACACACATCCAAGAATCCTGAAACACTCCTAGCAGGATAAACCAAAAGAAATCCACATCTAAACACATCATATTCAAACTATCTAAAGACAAAGAATCCTGAAAGCAGCAACGGAGAGAGAAAACAAGTAAACAAGCTCATCATGTATAAGGAATCTTCAATAAGAATAACAACGGATTTATCAGAAACCAAGAAAACCAGGATGCTGTAAGAAGATATACTCAAAGGACTAAAAGAAAAAGACTATAAACCAAGAAAACTATCATTCAAAAATGGAGGCAAAATTAAGACATTGTAATATAAACAACACTGAGAGAAATTAGCTGCAAGAAATACTAAAGGGAACCCTTCACACTGAAATAAAAGGACACTACAGTAATCTTAATCCACATAAATGCATAAAGAGCACCAGTAGAGGCAACTACCTAGGTAAATATAGACAAGATTACAAATATATTTTTGTTTGTAACTAACTTCTTCTATCTCATTTGAAAAGCAACTACATATAGCAATATTTACAAAATGTGTTAATGGACTTAAAATGTATGAAGATGCAATTTGTATGTCAATTATTAATAGCATAAAAAAGTTGAAAAGCAATGGGACTATATTAGAACAAAAATTTTTGTATACTATTCAAGTTAAATTGGTACTAATAGGAACTAGGTTGTTATAAACTAGATGTTAATTGTACTCCCTAGGGAAGTTGTTTAAAAAAATTAAAAACTCATAATATTCATAAAATAAATAGCAAAAATGAAAATTACACACTGGAAAATACCCAGTTAATACAAAAGGAGGCAGTAATGAAAACTAGAGGGAAAAAAAAGACCTAAGACATGGAAAACAAATAGCAAAATTACAAACCTAACCCCTTCTTCATCGACCCTAGAACATTGCTGGTGGTAATGTAAATTGGTGTACACTTTTTGAAAAGCAGTTTGCTAATTCCTCAAAGAGTTGAACATAGAATTACTATATGACCCAGTTATCCCACTCTTACATATATAGCAAGAGAAATAAAAATACATATCCACACAAAAACACATACAGAATGTTCACAGCAGTATTATTCATAATAGCCAAAACCTGGAAACAATTCAAATGCACATCAGTTGACAGACGGATAGACAAAACGGGGCATATCTATAACATGGAATATTATTTGGCATTAAAAAGGCATAAAGTACTGATACATGTACAACATGAGTGAAGTTTAAAAATATTATGCTAAGTGAAAGAAGTCAGTCACAAAAGAACTCATATTCTATCATTCCATTTAAATGGTATGTCCAGGATAAGTAACTCTATACAGTTAGAAAGTAGTTTAGTTGTTGCTAAGGGCTAGAGGGAAAATGAATGGAAAATGACTGCTAATGGGTGCAGGGTTTCTTTTTCAGGTGATGAAAATATTCTAAAATTGGACAGTGGTGAGTCTTGCATAACTCTGTGAGTATACTAAAAATCTGAATTCTACACTTTAAAAGTGAATTTTATAGTATATAAGTTACATCTCAAAAAAGCTGTCATAAGAAAATATTGAAGTGCAAGCTCATCATTTTTTAATTGATCACATATAAGATCAAAATATTTTGAAGTGAGTTATCTTTCCTAAAAGGCTAATCAAACACTCATCAGACTGACATTGCCAAATGTATCAACTATAGCTCTATGCAAATACAAACCTAGTAACTTGAAAAAATGTGAATAAAAGTAGACAGATTGTAGAGTGGGCCATACACTTAGAAAAAGGGGCTCACAAGCATTAAGTCTTCTGCTTTATGGATTTTGGTCTAAGAATAAGCTGAAGTTGAACAAAAAACTCACACTTTTTCTGTCCTGAAGGTCCAGAGGATAAAGTTCAGCAAAGCTACAGCTGCTGAAGAGTGAAGCAAACATATTGGGAAAGAGAAAGGTAGTGTAGTAGAGAGGCCTCAAGTTCTGTGACAAACTTAGCTCATATTTTCAGCCTGAGTACTGAACCAAGCATGCATAAAGCAAACCCAAAGCAGCACAGGTATGGAGGAGACAGCAAAACAATAACAACAAAACCTTAACTGATATTTGAGTTGTTGCTCAAGAATAAGCATTTATATTTCCAGTACAATCAATTTAATTACCTGTTAAAATAAAAATATCAACTCTCTTCAGACGAATAAAAGAGAATCCAGAGTTTCCTGCAGCATAGCAATTCACAATGGCAGAATGCCATGAAATTTACTCAGTATAGAAAGAAACAAAAGTATTTGACAAATTCTCTAGACTAAAGACAACCAACATTGACTAATCTTGAAATGATTTAGGTATGGAATTCGGGATTTTAAACCAGTTAGTATGTTTCTGATCACATTTAAAGAAATAAGTATAAAAATGGTTTCAGTGAATAAAAAGATAAGAAATCTCAGCTGAGAAATATAAACTATGTCCAAATTATAGAGCTGAAAATGACTGATTTATAAATATCTCATATATAAAATGTACCACATGAGTTTAACACAAGAATGGAGAAGACAGAAGAAATATTCAGTGAACTTTAAGACAGATAGGAATTATCTACAAAATAAAGAAAATAAAGATTGAAAAATAAACTTACAGACCTTTCTTGAAATTATGGAATAATATCAGAAGATATGTCTATATCTGTAATTGGAGTCTCAGAAAAATAGAGACTAAAATATAATCTATTCTGAAGAAATAACAGCTGAATTTTTTTCAAAATTTGGTGAAAGATACAAATTTAAAGATTTAAGAACCTCAGCAATTCCTAAGCAGAAAAAATACAAAGAAAACCATACCTTGATGTATTAAACATAAAACTGCACAAAATTAAAGCAAAAGAAAAAAAATTTGAAAGTAGTCAAAGAAAAATAAGACATTACATACGGGGGGGGGAATGAATCATTATATCACTCACTTATTAGAAAGTTTGGAACCCAGAAGACAGTGAGAAAATATCATTAAGGTGACAAAAGCATAATAACAAACAAAAACTGTCAACCAAAAATCCTGTATCAAGCAATAATATCCTTCTAGAATGTAAGAAAAATACACTTTCAGATAAAAAGAATAAGAGAGAATTTGTTGCCAGCAAACATAAATTAAAATAATTGCCAAAGCCAGTTCTAAGACTGAAGAAAAATTATACCAGTTGGAAACTCGTATCTTCAGGAAAAATGATGAATATTGAAAGTGACAAATATAAAGTAAAGATAAATGAATATTCTCTTTCCCTCTAAATTTCTTTAAAATTCATATGATGACTTAAAGCAAAAATTATAACACTGTCTCATGTAGTTTATAAAGTATATAGAAATAAAATATTATGTGTATGAAAGCATAAGGTGAGAGATGTTAATGAACCTATACTGCAAAGTTCTCCATTTTATGTGAAATGGCACAATATTAACTCGAAGTTCACTGTGAAAATTTAAAGATGTATATTTTAATCCCTAAAGTAACTACTAAAAAAAATGCAAAGAAGCATATATAAAAAGCCAGTAAGTCAAATTGCAATTCTGAAAATATTCAAAAATCAAAAAAAAGGACAGAAACATAGGAACAGAGGAACAAAAGAAGAATGGACAAATGGAAAACCATTATAAAGTAGAAACATTAAATCCAGCTCTATCAACAATTATGTTAAATATGAATGACTAAACGCTCCTGTTAAAAGTCAGAGATTATCAAAATGAATAAAAAAACAACACTCAACTATTTGCTATCTTCAAGAAACTCACTTTAAATATAAAGATACTGACAGGTTGAAAGTAAAAAGATGGAAAAGATATATCATATAAATAGCATTATAAGGCTAGAATAGTTAAACTGATTTCAAATAAAATACCTTAAAACAAAAAGTACTACAATAAACAAAGAGGGAAATTTCATAATGATAGAAGGATCAAATTATCTAGGTGACATAACAATCATTAATGCCATTAATGTGTGCAGTCTTGCTAACAGGACTTAAAATAACATGAAACTGAAATAAACATATTTAAAAAGAGAAATAAACAATTTCAAAAACAGTGTTGGAAATTTTAACAATGACCTCTTAGTAATTGATAGAGCTATCAGATAAAAATTCAGCAAAGCTAGAGATGATTTAAACAATATGTTCAGCATCTCAATCTAATCAATAGTTGTAGAACATCACACCCAACAGCTAAAGAATAAACATTTTTCAACTGCAAATTAAACATTCAGTATGATAGTCCATACATTGTATCATGAAACAGGACACAAAATATATTTAACAGAATTGAAATTGTACAAATATTGTCTCTGATCACAATGGAATTAAGTTAGAAAGCCATAAAAAACAATGTAACTAGGAAAAAAACCAAATATTTTGAATTTAAACAGCAGGCTTCTAAATAATCCAGAAGTCAAAGAATAAATAACAGGGGAAATTAGGCAATATGTCAAATAAAATAACAATAAATTCAATATATCAATATGTGTGGGATACAGTTAAAGCAACGCATAAAGGAAAATTCATAGCTTTAAAAGTTTATGTTAGAAAAGAAGGAGGTCTAAAGTCAATGGCCTAAAGACCCACACTAAGAAGCTAGAAAAAGAAGAGGAAATTGAAGGCAAAGTAAGTAAAATGAAGAAAACAATCAAGATAACAGTGATATCAATGAAATAAAAAACAAGCAAGCAATAGAGAAATGAGTAAGGCCAACACTTGTTTATTAGAAGATCAACAAAATAATACACCTCTAATTAGATTGATCAAAAAGAAAGGAAAATGACACAACACTGTAAAATTATTATAAATCAATTTAAAAAGTTAAAAAAAAAAAGAAAGGAAAGGAAGAAAGAAAGGAAAGAAAGAGAAAGAGAGAAAGAACATAAATTGCCAATAAGAGGAACAAAAGTATTGTTATCACTACATACCCTTTGGACGTTAAAAGGATAATAAAACAATATTATGATAAACTTGACACCAAAAATTTATTGACAGTGTAGATGAAATAGATAAATCCTGGTAGTAGAGAGGAACAGCCTACTAGAACTGGCATTAAATTAAACTGAAAATCTGAAATGTCCTATATTTAATAAGTTAAATCAATCATCAAAAGACTTTTCACAAAGAAAACTCCAGGCCCAGATAATGTCATTTGTGATTGTATTAAACATATGAGGAAAAATATCACCAAGTTTATACAAAGGCTTACAGAAATTAGAGAAAGAGGGAATATTTAAGTTATTTTATGAAGCCAGCATAACCCTAATACTTGTATCTCATTAAAATATTATCCAAAAAAGTTATGACAAATATCCTTCATGGACAAAGATGAAAAATATTATACTTACATACTCAAAAGTACTTAAGAAAATATTATTGAATCAAAAATAAAAATAGTCAAAAATTGAGTCAGACATCCATAAATGGGAAAGTAAATCAACAGTGATATGTTTATACAGTGGAATATTACTCAGCAATACAAAAGAACAAGCTATTGAAACACATGACATGTCTCAGTATCAAAATCATTATGCCAAGTAAAGGAAGTCTTACACAAAAGAATACATACTCTGTGGTTCTGTTTATTTGGAGTTCTAAAAGAAGCAAAACTAATCCATGATGCAATAAAATAAGCACAGTTTTGGCTCTGAGGGCCTAGGGGAGAAACTGACCGAGAAATCTATGAAAGAACTTTGTGATATTCTGTAATCTTGATAGAGGCTTGCATTATACAGCATTTGTCAAAACCCACCATGCATACAATAAAATTTGTGTATTTAATTTTACATAAGTTTTACATTAAAAACTGCAAAAAATTTTAACCCCAGATAATGATATGGATGCTAAAATATTTAGGGAGAAAAACATCTGCAATTCTTAAAAAGTGAGATGAGTTGATGAATAGCTAAAGAGATGACAAATGACTATGTGATAAAACAAGAACAATAAAATGTCAATTTCAGACAAATAGCAAAATTTACTGTTTACTATAAAAGTCTTTCAATTTTCACATTTGACATTTTTTTCATAATGAAGTGATGGAAAATAGTTTGCAGTTCCATAACTTAGACTATGGGAAATTTCCCATTTAGAAATTTGAGAGACCAGTAAACTGTAGAATCTTACTATAACAAGGAAGCCACCTGAGAAAGAATTTACATTCAACGTAATCCCACTGTGAAATGAGAAACCAGTATTCTGGCTCAGAAAGAAATGTTTTCAAACCTCTTTTCTACTAGGTCAGGACTAACAACTGGTTTTTATTCAGGTCCTTCTCCATTTTTCTCACTCAACTCTTTCATCATTTAGACCATTTAGGCCACAGATTCAGGTTGTTCCTCCTTATGTGCCAGCATCGCAAACTTCCTGTAAGCAAACGTCCATTTTCAAAGATACAAACACAAGCAAAATGTCCTGCCTGTTTCCACTAGTTCCCACTTCCGTGTGCTTCGAATGCCCACAGGCAATTTGGTCAGTCTTTACCAGCTCTTTCTCTTGTTCTTCAAATCGGACTCCACTACAAAAAATGGGTTGGATGAACAAGGAAACAAACAAAATAAATGAACAAATAAACAAATAAGTATAACTTAGCCGAAGCCAGCAACTCTGCCCTCTAGGAACTGAGCTGCCCTCCAGGGTCAAGGAGCAGTTGGGTAGCTGACCAGGGTCTCAGCCTGTCAGGAAGAACTGAGTCTACTCCCCACATCCTGGCTGTCTTCAAACTCATGGTCTAAGTAGAAGTCATTTTGTTCAAAGTTAAGTAAACATAAAATGTCCACAGGTAACCTATAAAAAAGAAACATGCCTTGCAGAAGTGTAAATTCTTCCTGTGATTAGATTTAGACCATCATAAAAAAGGAAAATTGCTTTAAAATTTTTTGCTGTCTATTGTCAATATAAAAGGGTATTTCTCTGAGTATTTTCATCTTTGCATGCTTTAGCACTTGGCACAAAATAAATGTAAATATCTTTTGAATGAATGAATGAGTTTCTTTTATTAAAAAGGATGACTAATGAATTTAATCAAATCACTGTTGGAATCAGGAAGTCACTAAATTGATCCTGCAGAAAATAAAATAAATAATTCAAAGGACATTCTTGGAAAAAATACTTGTAAAGTGAAGAAAAAGAGAACAGATATTTAAAATTAGAGCGAGAATATAATGGATTCGAATTTCCAAATTTTATAAGACTGTAGTTAGGTTAAAATGAAAAGTGGCATTAAAGGTAGATTAATGAAAGGAAGCCTAAACTTAGAAATATCCTGATAAAATACTTAAAATGAATAAGTGTATCCTTAGCACATGTCACCATATAAAATATTACTTACGTTTACATACCTTATAAATTGTCTTTTTGTTCCTCTGTTAGAAGATAAGCTTCAGAAAAAAAGCTGGAATTTTAAAACTTTTGATCCACTGCTATATCCACCATCACCAAAAATATTTTCCGATAGATGGTAAACATGCAATAAATATCTGTTGAATGAACTGTCTAATTTTAATTAATTTAAAAAAATCCAAGCTAGGATTGAAGAATAGTGGTAGTATATGGATCAGTAGGGAGCCAAGTATATGTTCAACACAGCAATTAAGTTGGTCTCAGTTTCTCCTCTGCAACAAATGCTATTTTTTAAAAAGGTACTGTAACTTTAAAAACTTTTATTACCTTAAAATTACACTAATAATAAGTTGCCTTTTATGCACAAAGATAACAGGACAAAACTCAAGTTCTTGCAAAGTCTAAGAAATTAAGAGTTCATAAAAACTGCTTAAAGGAATGCTTTGGATAACTTAAAAATTTTATCAAGATTAGAGCTCGGGAAAGAAAAAAGGCAGTTAGAAAAAAACTTACTGGTAATTTTGAAGTCCACTAAAGTCACAGAATTATGTGAACAAAAGGACAACCACCATGGAGAAAAAGAGTTGAAGCTAAAAAGTCTAAATGGTGTATTGAAATTCACAAAATAAAATATTAGATGTAAAAGTAGCCTAGAATAAAGAATACGCATACATACACATATGCACTCTGAATATTCTGTATATTATGTACTTATATATTATATGTTTATAGATAGATGATAGATGCATTGATATGTAGAGAGAGGTGTGTGTACGTGTGTGTGTGTGTGTGTGTGTGTGTGTTACTGCTTGTATTTTCAGATTACTCAAGACTGTAATAGGTGGAGAAGGAGTAGCAAGGATGTAGAGGAAAAAAAATGACAGTTCTCTAAACTCTGCTCTCTTGCTTCTGATGAGGAACGGTGTCAGGCAATCTGGAAAAGTTCTTTCAGGTCCCATTTTCTCTACCCTAATCCAAATTTATGCGTGTCTTTTGTTTTCTATTCAGTGTCTAATGAGGCTTTTTTTTTTTTTTCTTTTTGCCCAGATTCCTCAAAATGATGCTTAGCTGGATCTCTGTTATGAATTTTCCCTGCAACTTAGCTTGGGTTTCCTTGGAAAGAAAAATCTAGAACAGTGACCTGTGAGCAGGTCATTTATTTAAGAAGTAATTTCTGTGAGTAGGAACGAAGGTTGGGAGAGAAAAAGGAGGAAAAAAAAAAAACAATAAAAGGGTACACTGTTTAGGATTCAGTGGAAGAGAAAATGGGGTTCAATTCCAACCGGAACTTTCTGAGGAGCATAAAATGTAACTCACAACAGCACTGCAGAGGATGGACCAGGAGAATCATTTCCTATCAGTCCTATCTCCCATTGATTAGGAGATGCCCTCGGGAGCACTGACACCTTGGAACCTCCTTGTTTCCCAGGCTGGTTGCTCCTACCAGCTTCTGTAAAATGAGAGGAGCCCAGGCAGAAAGTGAAAGACATGAGACACTAGGTCTTCATTTGCACAGCACCGGCAGCACGAGGTGGGCGGAAGGCTCAAGGAACTGTCTGTTGCAACCATGGTTAAAACCAGAGGTGAGACAAAGAGGAGATGACTCAGGACATGAAGAGGAGTCTGATGTTTCTTTGATAGATTTTCCAAGATCTATAAGCTTTTCATCAGTGATTACTTTCTTTCCATCCTCCCACCTCACCCAACTGACCAGAACCTCCTTTGGAAATAGTGATTTATGTTTCTGCTTACATGGAAGAGCAATTTAAACGAAGTAAAATGTATATATATATATTGGTGAAGGCAATAAGGACATTAAGAATAAAGAAGTGTGTGTGTGTGTGTGTGTGTGTGTAATTTGCAACTTTTGTGTACCAGAGGCAAAGGATACTAGTTCTTTTAAAATATATGTATAGGAATTCATATGCTCAAAAAAATCTCATTATTTAAAAAAATAAAAACTATAGAAAAAAATACCATATTACAATGCAATAAAGTTAGAAATTTCTTGTGTAGGTTGAATTTTCACTTCTATTTTATACTATAACTTCCAGATTCTTGAGTTCATTGTTGACTGGCCAGACATTTGCCTATTTGTCCTTGGCCCCTAGTCCCACCGTTCTGTGCTTTTCTGTGTATTAAAGAAGGCTAGACATCTGCAAGCTATGTTTCTGTTTTCCTTGCCTGCTCTCTTTCTGATGAGTTTTGCTAATGGAGGTACTAGTGGGAGGTAGGAAGACAGTAGGAAGGGCAAAGTTTCCTCCTCTGGTTCCAACATCCTGGCGGTTGCTGGCAACTGCTGTCAGCTTCTGACAACTGCTGTCAATTTCTGCAGTAGCAGCAGAAATGAGTTGATCGATTCTAGACTGAAGAAGAGTGGGCATGCGTGGCTAAGTGGCTGATTTTTGTTGGTTTCAGCTATGTTCCTCCAATGCTATTTCCTTTTCTAGTTTGCTATCCTAGCCCTTCCGACATTCATCAACAATTCTTCATATAAAATTCTCTTTGTTGTATGTATAGCGAATTTTCTTTTCCCAAATGGATCCTGAATATTAATATTTTTGACTAACTCCTTGTTCAAATTAGCATGACTTTTATAATATTGCAATGTATTCTGTTTATTTTGTTTGCTTTTTTGCAGTGTGCAGCCTAAAACTTTTCTTACTCACTCCCCTTCTTTCCCTCCTCTCCTTTCACAAGTGTCAGACCTGCTTGTCAGTCTAATGGCTCTCACTGCCTTCTTCAGTTCCCTCCACTTTATCTTTACAGGCACATAGGAAATAGCCCTAATAATTCTCTTAACTGATAATTCTGTTTGCCTTGCTTATTTAAGGACCTTAACCCACACAGTAGGAAGTGCAATTTAAATAGATTACATCAGTGGTTGACTGGAAACTGAGCTGAACAGAAACACATCTGGAGGCAGAGGGAACAATCAAAAAAAAAAAAAAAGGCTTTCTTAAAAATGTGTTTTGAATAGCTGTTTACCAAATTTAGAAATTGTTAAGGCGGCTTTTATTTTCACAGCTTCAAGAGTCAATTTATTTTAAAATAATGGACAAAACCAGTGCACATTCAGAATAAAGCAGTCACAATAATGAATGGGTTAAAGCATATTAAGTGCAAGTAAAGGGAATGAAGAAGAAAACACTAAGAAAGACCTCAGCAGTCAAGACTGATATGCAAAGTGGGAAGCTGGCTTGTTGTACTAGGGTCAAAAAATAGAGGCAAAAAGGAGACAAATTTCAACTCTCTCAAAGATAAGCTTTTACAATATACTTATTTCTCATAAATAGGTAGGCAGTTAGCCCCTTTATGAGATTGTCAGACAAGGATTTGGCCATTTGAAGCACTGGAGTCTAACGCTTGTGACACTGTTCTAATGCTGAGTTAGTTGAATCTCTAAAACTTGAGTTAAGTAGAAGAATACACTCTTATATCCCCTACTATTTAATTTCCTTTTTTCCAAAGATCATCCTTTTAGGCACAGTGATGTCAACAGGACATGCCTGCAAGAAAGCACATTCTCTGAGGATGGCTGCTTGCTGTGTCTCAGGGAGGGCATTAATCAATCTCTCGGTGGAGAAGAACATATGGAGCCCAAAGAAAGGAAGAAAATATATTGGCTCAGAAACAACTAATTAAAGCTGGTGACTCTACCAGAAATATCTTGCACCTTTATACTAAAACATTTCAGATTAGTTTCTAATTGATATAAAGTAGAAAACTTAAAAATAGTCCTTTTTCTCAAGGAGTTGCTTTTGCAGTTGTTGCTATGAAAATGATGTCCCAGACAAAAATGGCACAGGACATATTGGTATAATGTAGCTAAGTCACATTAACGCATCTTTGAAATGTAGTGCTTGTGTCCTGATGCCTGAGTTGTAGGTGTCCTCTTATATTTCCGAAAATCATATGAAGCTTCCTTGAAAGAAGACATAAATGAAGCCTAATTAGTCAATGAGCTGGTGTTCACTGAAGACCCGCAATGCAGTGAGATTGTGGACAAGGATTTAATGGCTTAACTCAGGCAATCGTATCACATTCTGTAGCTACATAACCTTGAAAACTCAGCTATATCTAACTTCTTCTCTTTTCACCATAATTAATCTGACTCTAAAATACCAATTCTACTTCTTAAGTATGTCCCAAAACCCCACCTGCTCTGCAACCCCATTGCCACTTTCCCAGTTCAGGGTTTTATTACTTCCTCTCTGGCTTATTAAAATAGCCTTCTATCTGGGTGTCCTGTCCCTCAGCTATTACCTCGACAGTCAGCCATCCACATTATTACCAAAATTATCTAATTATCTCACTCCTGCGTTTGAAAAGCCTTCCATGGCTTCCCAGTGCCTCACAATGAAAGTAAATTTTCACAAAGCCCACTTGTGATGAGGGTTTGGACTGTATTATTTCTTTGTCCTTTCCACCTCTGATATGTTACGGATTTGCGCCTTTCTGTAAATGTTGACTAAATGATGAACAATTCCTAGACAGCATCCTCATTAAATAAGTATATATCTATGGCCATGCGGTAATTTTCTTCAATTATTGAGCTGATTTTGATATCTGTGCCCATCATACACACACACACACACACACACACACACACCACATATACAAAAAGAAAAAATAGCAGGTGAATTTGAAAGAATGCCCAACATCACTGGAAGTATATTAGAAATAAATTGCTTTTAATAATTGCCCCAACTTTAAAATCCTCATGCTTCACTTTAGAAACTTAAAAAAAGCAATAATGATAGTAAAAATTATCAGTACTCCCACAATTCAGAGATAATCAGTGCTGATATTTCAAGTTCTTTCTTTTCCATCTCCCCCACTTTTTAAAAATACACGAATCAACTCTTTAAAAATTAGCCTTCTGTGGCATGCAGGGTTTGTCACTTACGTAGCATGAGTATTACCCTATATCATTAAACTTTTTTTTTTTTTGGAAAATGTGCTTTTAGTAGATACACAACTTATTTGGCCATCAGCCTGTCTTAAACATTAATTAATTAATCCTTAATTATATCTCTAATTAGTTTCTTAATATAAATTTCTAGAAATGAGATTTTTGGGTTGGAAGAAAAGATTGCTTTCAATGTTCTTCTCATGTAGTGATGAATTTTTCCCGAAAGTGTGCTAACCATGTAAGGAAATGTTCATCTCACCCACATCCTGCCAGTGTTGTGCATTCTTTCTAAGAGATTATTTTTGCTATTTGAAACTAGGTTTAATTTTCATTACTAAGGTAATTTAGCATTTTTTCCTCATAGATTATATCTGTCACTTGTTTTGCTTCTGTTGTAAATGGTCTGTTCATGTGCGTGGCCCATTTTTCCGTGGAGGGATGAAATAACACATATTTTGCCAGCAGGTTTCAACACACACGGGAAAAAGATATATTCATGGAATGTGCCTTTGAACCTGCATTCAAAAGAACTCAGAGGCTAGTGGTGAATACAGCAATTGCTTTTGCTTAATGACACAGATGGGGAAAGAGTTTGTAGAACATGTTTTTCTTGAAAATAAAATATCTGTGGCTCACAATGTAGGTGTACATACAAATCAGCTTCAAAAGTGCTTTCATAGAAGGAGCTGCTGGAAACATAGTATAAATATCTGCCTTTTGTATCATAACATTCCTTTAAAAGGGCATATATAATAGTTCTTTCAAGCCTAAATTTAGGACTTGGTAAGTAAAATATGAGAGAAGTGAGAAACTTTAGAGTCCTCCTTGACATGTCCCCCAGCCAACTGCTAACCAGTTCCTGGGCATTTTTTCTGAGTGTCAACCCAATAAAGCCCCCTGGATCCATGCCCTTTGCCACTGTCTTTTTACAACTTTTTTACACAATTTTTAAAGGTTACTTTCCATTTACAGTTATTACATATTCCATGTGCTGTACAACACATCCTTTAGCCTGTCTTACACCCAGTAGTTTATACCTCCCACTACCCCCCCCCCACATGGCCCCCTTTGCCACTGGCACATCTCACCAGAACTTCTGAGTGTCTAAAATCCCTCCTAATTAGTATCTTAGAGTTCTATGTGGTTAAATCAATAGCTAAGTATCTTTTTTTCTCTTAAAAAGAAAAAGAGATAGTAAAATCTCATCTGAGAAAATGTAGATGATAAAAAAAAAGCAAAAAGGAAATAATACTATCTTAACTCCTACTTAACCCTCAGCAATAAAAACTAAAATTCCTATGTGTATTCTTCCAGTCTTTCCACTTAAAAATGGAATCACCCTGTACCTGTGTAGAATCGTTTTTATTCACAGAGCAATATATTTATTGCAAAAACCTTCTAAAGTTTTGAAGCATTTTTCTGCAACATAATTTTAAGTGGTTGCACGGTGTGCTGTTAGATGGGCTTTCAGATCACTTCCAATGTTTTGCTGTTACACTCAATGCCACAATGAATAAACATCTTTGTAATTAAAGCTTTTAATGCTTAAACCATATTACCTTATTGCTGTCTTCCATCCAACATTGCTGAGGAGAAATCTGATACCAAACTCCTTCTTCTTCCCTTGTAGGTGAACCGCTCTTCCGTTCTGGAAGGCAGTAGAGTTTCCTCTTTGTCTTTGATGGTCCCTGTGCGAGGTCTTCCTTCTTTCTCTCGTTTGCTGCTCTGTAAGCTCTTCTCATTCTGAGGCCTTTTGCTTTTCAAAACTCCTGGAACATTTTTCTTCATTATTTCCTTAACTGTTTCATCCTGTCCATTTCTCTTTTTCTCTCCCAAGAGTTCTTGCATCTACATAACAGCTCTTGTATTTCCAGCCTCTGTAACTCTCCGCTTTTCTTTGTTCTGCCTCTTCATTCTTCCCTCCTGCCTTTTGGGAGAGTTTCTCATCCTCATCTTTCAACTCATGTCTGGTTCTGTTTCCCAACTACGTAAGTATTTGAATCATATTTATTTTAGGTTATTCATCCATCTATTCTCAAATTTTGCCTTCAGAAGATGGATGTTGTCCAGTTGGGTGTGTGTTCTGTTGAAGAGTTAAATGCCATAATAGGCTTGCTGTCTCAGTCCGTGAGTCCATGTTCTCTTATAAGTGCCAGCGGCCGTCTGTCTGGTAGGGTGTGCAGTGGAAGATCCCAAGGACCAGGTCCTAGTTTGGTAAGACCAGGCGGGTTTAAGGAGAAGGGGAATTATGAGGCCAGAGCAGAGGCCTGAGTCAACATATAGTCATTATCGACCACTCCCTTTAGCTGCAACCCCACCAGACAACTTCTCTGGGAAAGTCTTGCCAAGCGACTGTGGCAGGAGGCAGACTCCCTACATGGTTGCCCACCAGCTGTGGAGTTCGGACGGGAGGGGCAGATCAATGGGTTTCTGAAGAGCTGATGGGTAGGGATCTGTTCACCCCAATTCTTCATGCCCTTGGAGATCTTTTGTTATGCTACCCTGATCCTCTCCCCCAGACTCAAACACCCACAGTGGGGGGGTCAACAGCAAAATGTCAGGCACTCATGTTCCCAAGACAATAGAAGGAAATGTGAGAACAAAAATTAAATCTTTCTTCCCCAGTTTATGTGTTTACTGCCATATCCAGTTACACCCTGTGTCTCCAGTTACAGTCGCTTACCCTTTGCTGAATCCAGCCACTGCCACCCACTCAAAAATCAACAGTCCTTTGTGGTTCCATTGGTTTCTCACAGTTTTGTGGTATTGCTTGTTGCTAGAGTCTGTTTGTTAAAATCTTTATTCTTGTTTCATGCCCATTCCTTTAGAATAAATCCCTAGAAACAGGAATGCTGTGGCATAGTATGCCTAAAAATTTAAGGCTTTTGATACGTTTACCAAAACGTCTAGAGTTGTAAGTAGGAAAATTCATATTGTTGATAATTTACATCCACTCTTGCTTAAGCAACTTCCAGTCCTTACAAACAGACTGTTATGAACCTGTGTACGTCCACATCCACATCCACACCCAGTCACACGTGGCAGCCTGTCACGTGTGAACCCCTCTCCTTCCTACATCTGTCTCTGTTTCTCAGAACGGCATTGCCTTTACCCTTTACTGCGCTCCAACTCACATAGCACCTGTTATGTGGGTCCCTCCCCTAATTCCCCAAAGTTAGTCTCTCCTGTTTTTTGCTGTTATTTTGTAATATTTTGTTCATACCTCCATTACAGCGCAGTGTATTTTAATTATTTACTTTCGTGCTGGGATGGGCACCTACACTGTGAAGTTCTTTTGGATAGAGAATTCGCCTTAATCACCTTCTTATTGCCTGAGGCTTGTGACAGTCACTGTGCTAGGTGGTCAATGTTTGCAGAACCAATGAGTTTTCAACCAACAGAACCAGAACTAAATGTGCAAAACCCTGTTTAAGCACTTTCATTCTGTCTTCAAAACCGCTTGTGTTATCACCTCCACCTTGTGGATGAGAAAACTGAAGCTCAGAGAAGGTAGGTAGCTTGCCCACGATAGAGCTGCGATTTGAATTCCTCTCTAATTCCAGAGCTGAAGATCAAAGTAGCAAAGAAGAAAACCCGCGACGGAAGAAGACGTGGGGCAAACAGGTTCCCACCCCCCTAGAATCTGTGGTTCCTCCTGGTTCCGTGTTTTGATAAATGCAGGTGAAGAAAGTCAGGAAGATTATTTACTCGGAGGCTCATTTTTTTTCTTTGTAAAGTCACTATTTCTAACCTGATGTAATCCAGTATTTGAGAGACATCACCTTCACCATTCAGTTATTTCAAAAATAAATCTAAAATTAGAATGATTAAATATGCCAACTGAGAAACAGCCTAAATAGTTTCTTTTTATAATAACCTTGCTGAGGGACTATTAAAAGAACAGACTACACAACATTCATGTGCCAGTAACATCATGCAATCCGTATCTTGGTGTAACAGTTCCATCTCGGAATGTTCCTACATTTGCATAGTCTTTTACTAGTATTTCCTGAGAGGGGAACGGAGTAAGGAGAGAACATGAGTACTGAAAGAGGCGAACAAGCATCACTGAGGTGCTGGGCTAAGCTATGAGGACGTGCTATTTAATTTCTAGAATTCTCTTAAGAAGTGTAAGCCTATAATTAATGACATAAATGGTGAACTAGCTTAGCGATGTCACCATCTTCACGAAAAACTCTACAGGTGAATTACATCATTTTGATGCCTGTGGTAGATACGTATGGTTGAAAGATGACTCTGATACCAAGCAGCCCTGCAAGGTCAAGTTTTCAACTGTCTTCATCATCTACTGCCTGGCAGTCAACCTGGCGGAGGAGCTGGGGGGGAATCCCGTGCCCCCGACCCGCTCTGACACGCTTTTGTTGTTTCAGGCATGGAGACATAGTCCAAGGTAAATGTCACTGATATGTGTTCCCCTAAAGTGGAATAAAAACAAAGGCAGAGTTTATTGATTTTTTAAAATTAATTTCTTTCTGCCAGACTTCATTTAGGCCCATTGCCTACTTTCTTTGAAAACACCTGGGCAAGCAGAAATTTCCACTGCTGATTTAGAACATCGGGAAACCGAACTATAAAGGGCCAAATTTTTCTTGTCATTTAATACAAGGGAAAAGAGATCTTCAAGAGGGGCGTGGTGATAACTCAGATTGCTAAGAGGGTTAGCAACATATGGGGAAAGTGCCCCAGAGATACAGGGACTGTAACCACATTCTGATGGTTAAATCTTTTCTGAAGCTGGAAATTATTACAAGTGGAAGATTATGTGTTTTGTCGGCAAATTTCCATCCTCATTTAGGCACTGCAATTGGCCATTTTATTAAATATGTTTTTCACAGCACTTTAGCAAAGTATATGTCAAGGATTCCCAAATATGTGGTGGGGGATCCCATCATCTTAGTGTTCCTTGTCAAAAAGAGTATGATTTAAGATTAAGCCCTGAAGGAATGTGCCCCGACAAGCTCTCCCCTGTTGAAAGACTTCCATGAGAATGCAATCCTTAATATTTTATGAAAATATTTAGTCAGGGGTGTTTTGACTCAGAGCAAAATGTTCTGCAGATCCTGAATGTTCTAGATGCCAGATGAGTCTCAACATGCAAGGCACGGGTGAAGGGGTCATTGAAGAAAGAAAAGAGGTGGAAGCGTTTCCTTCCTCAGTGAGCGTTGCCGAGTTAATCTTTGGAGCCCACGCTCTCTTCCTCATGCTGAAAGGAGCATCTCCCACTAGACACAATGACAACGAAATGTTAAAAGATGCTCATTATGCCACTTTGGAACGTGGGGAGAGCTGATTTAGGTCTGCTCAGGAACACATGGACATGCTACAGTTCTAACTCGTGGGTCATGACCCTGAGAGTGAAAAATAAACCGAATCGTATGCGACTTGATAGACAGCCCCATGACTTATGCCACGCACATTGTGAGATTTATTGTGCCGCTTTATTCAAGTCAGGGTGTTTTCTTTTACTGAAGAGTTGAATCTCTCTCTCTCCCCTCCTCTCTTTCTCTCTCTCACACACGCACACAACCCGTTTTCAATAACTGAGATACAAAATTCAAAATTCAGGCCCATCTCACGATACCCTAAAGCTGACCCAGGTCCTGTTGCTCTGCCAACATCCCTACTGCGGTATAAACATGTGGGAAACCGGAATTGTTTTGTGCTGGGGAACAGATAAATGACATGGGCTGAAATTATGGTAAATTTAAATTGATGGCCTAATTAGTATTATCTCTTTTTGTATTCACTGTAAGAAAAATTATCCAGGAGGAACTCATTTTGCATTAATGTTGATATAAAGTGTAATTCTCTGGGATTTTCATTGTAATTTGGCATTAATTAATGCATCGTTATTTTAAAGTGTTAATTAAATTGTTACAGAGAGGGACATCTGCAGTGGCTCAGAAAGAGCATCACGTGAACAGTGAGTTTTGTGTAGGTCTGTGGCACAGAATCCAAGGTCGCATGCGTGGCCGTGGCCTGAAGGCCAAGGTAGGTGGCAGACAGAGGAGCTCTGCTCCACCCTGCCCGGCTCATCGCTGACCTTACGCGCCCACTTCTCTTACTTTCTCCTCTGTGTTCGGGAAGAATGAGCAGTCTCTCAAATGCCGGAGATCTGTTCCACGCTTAGGACAGAAGGCATTTCAGAAGGACTATGTTTCCTGACTTGTTTTTTTTTTTTTTTCTGGGAGCTTGCCAGGCATCACTGACCATTCCCATGTCAGTAAAAAAGAATAATAGACCCCTTTTATTTCTGCAATATTGTCTAAAGATCTCCATAGCAGGCTGCCGTAGAAGGCTAGGCTAATATTTCTACTGGTAATAAACTCCATACAAAACTGCGACAAAGCAAAAGGGAGCTAATCTGTGGTAATTCCTTACGCAGTGGACCATCATTGTTAAGGCATCTGGAAGTCATTGACTGCTATCTTGGCTTAAGATACATAATTCCAAGGAAATTCCACCCTGATTTCGTCGATCAAAGAATCGTGGCAATCAGATAGCAATGAGGGTTAGCAACTCTCCAGAGCTTGGGACTCGGAAGGCATGGAGAAAGTAGGCCCCAAACATTCTGTGTCGTGGTCTCTCAGGACACAGAGATTCGGGGAGTCTTATTCTGTCAGCAACATTATCCTATAGTAGCCTCATGGGACTCTACCAAGTGAGCACTCTTTGAGAGAGCTGTAAACCAAGATCCCCTTCGGGGAGGGCAGCGAAGAACAGGACACCATCACACCGTGTAAACTGTGCAGCCCTTAAATGGGTTAGATTTTTTTTCTGGAAGCCAACTTAATACCAAGGTTACAGCCTTCCCTTTAGCAGCTGCGATGAGAGTCTCTAATTTCTCAGGTTCTGTGAACTTTTCCTGACAGATAGCCCTGTTTTATGGACACGTAGGGCACAGCCCAAATTCCTGCCATCATGATGAAGCCAGATCTTTCCTCTTTGTACCAAATGATAAATTGGACAAAAGAGAGCCATACTGCTTTGACAATTCTCCTTAGACAAACTATCACTCACTTCCCTCCCCGTGAAGATGCAGACGCTGCAGGTGGAGGTCTGTCTCAAGTCTTTTGTCATGCTGCTAGCCTGGTGCTGGGATCGCTCAGTGGATAGTGAATTAACTGATTTATTCATGAAGCTCATGGATAACTGCTTTCCTAAAAAGAGGTAACCACACGGTTTCCATAAGTTCAATTGGTTGTATTTGAGAGTGACTGGTTTTACACAAGTATTTCCAAATCCATGGGCCCAAAGAGCTCCAACGCCAATACTGCTAATCGCGAGAAAAGGCTATAAAATAAAGCAGCCTGGATATCAAATCCAATGACAACGAAAAAGGAAGATTTGATTAGTGAAAAAAAAAAATCTCTCCTGGCAGAGAAATAAATGTTTTTGAAAAAATTAATAGTAGAGGGGAAAAGAGCAGAGGCAGACGCCACCACAGTGCTGGGGTGCCCATTCCTGACTGGGGGGGTGTTGCATGACCTTTAGGTCAGGGTTCACTCTGTCCCCGGAGATTAAATTATCTTAAAAGAAGCCCTCATCTCTCAGTGAGGATTCTTCCCAGGCTCCCCAGAGAGCCTGGAAGTTAAGGTGAGTGTTGATTAAACACTTCTAGTCACCTATGGTTTTGCATTTCTGCTTCGAGCAAGGACCAAATTATTTCAGTTTATTGATGATCACGATGGGCCTTTATGAATGTTTACTTCTGTTTGGATGCCCCACCTCCCAAAACATTGACTTGGGGACAGGCAAGAGGCTTACACTACAACACAGAAAAGTTTTCTAACCCAACGATGACACGTGCCTGCAGTCGCAGGTCATTCCCAGGCCCACAGGAACCCAGAATCTGTCAGCAATCACCTTCCCCGCTTCATCCTCCTTTCTCTTCCTAGATCCCAACTTTCCCCACTTCCTTTTACAGAGAGCTTCAGCCCCAAGTGACAGCCAGCTTATTCTGCAGAAGAGTGTAGCTACCTCTCTGTGTTGCTATTTCGCACCATGCCCCGAGGCCCTGCTCTCCCCCATCGAAGCGAGTCTGTCAAGTCAATTTTGCCAAACAAAGAACGTTTTTAGTCTTTCTTAGGAAACAGAAATTGCATTCAATGGTGGTTTTAAATAACTTTTTTTTGTGTTGTTTTGTTGAGTTTATCATCTCATAGATTTAAGAGTTACCTTGGGCTCTTTAGAAAATTCTGGTTTCTTTGTTAAAAATGCTTCAGCCTCTCACTTCAGACGCCAGCTCCTTCCAGGCAACGAACCGGTTTCTTTGTGGGTGTTTGTCAGTGCCAAGGAGGGTCTTCTGCCCACCGTGCGCTAGGTGGGTGCCTCTGAGGAGAGGGAAGGGACAGAAATTTAAAGAGATGACAAGGAAAGGGTTTCCAGGCTCACGGTTTGGGCGTGGGAATGGACATGGACGAAGGAGCTTACTACCGTCCCAGTAATAAGAAAAATTCAGAAAGGACGCAAAACCAACTTCCATTTTGAAGCCTAAGATGCTCTACGTTTCTTGCTCTAAATTTAGTGCTGTGGCTTCTGTGAAAACCACCTTGTGTCCAGTAATATACTTCCTGGTCTGCCCTGAGGTCTTCAGGAAGCATTTTATCTTTCATATAATTGCCAGGGTGAATCCCTAGTTATAACATACTCTCCAGCATATAAAATAATTGTTGCAACTGAACCCATCCCATAAATATTAGTGATTGAAGAGATTGGTTGGGATAAATCAATGTGGGTGACATATTTAATAAACTTTGTCTAAACATTGTTTGCAACAGCTATAAATAAAATTGTCTTTAGGAATTTTACATATTGCACATCCCTGTATTCATGGAGAGGCACGGGCATGAATTCTAGCTGCACTCAATGACAATGCAGCGCCTTTTCAAAGCTGCCCAGATCGGACCGGGCAAGCAGAGTCAGGGGAGCCTGCCCACACCCGGTTCGGCGTGCGTCCACGCTCCCCACCTCGCTTACTTGCCAGGGGGAGCGAGATGCAGTCAGAGGAGAACTTCAAGCCAAGATGCTTCTTCTTTTCCAATTTTTTCCCCCCAAAGAAAAAGCCACACCATAAATAAAGCATGATTGAGATGGCATTTTACATTCACACAGATTTTGGCATAAATAAATAAAAGGGATTTTTGTTCAAATCCTGTCATCCTTACATGCCATTTTAAAATTATCTTTCCCTACCAGTGCAGCGTATCCGAGTACACCGTGAGAGTCCTGCTGGCTCCCTCCAGTGGCTGACTTGGCACTGATGAAGCCGCAGGGGTGCTTCTCAAGGCCATGAAGCCTAATGGTCCAACGTGGGGTCCCTTACTTCTGAGACAACAGGTTCAAATCAACAGGGAGGGATTCTGCCTCCCTCTTATCATGCATGACCCTTCCTGGAACGGTTTGAGGTAGGGGTTGATTTTAATTAATCTACCTCCCAATCTCCCATCCAGATTAGTATATTTCACTGTTCCCATTTTATAGATTAAGAAAAGACACACTAGAAGGTAATGGAGGGACTGAGAATGCTGGGAGGCACTGGTGATGCCTCATGCATGTCTGAGCACAGGACCAGAGAGCTTACATGAAGGTTTTCTCTCGACTTACAGCAGACTTTATCACATTCTCTGCCTTATTATGGTGAGATTCCAAAGGATGACAAATTGTGGAAATATTTAGGTTCCCTTTTTTAAGAGGTCAGACATAATACAGTGTGTCTTCGGCTTTAAGCTTAATGAAATGTCACATACACATTTGGAAATTCAGGTATGAACTATGGGTCTTACATTGTTTGAAATTTACAACTTTCACATTTATTTTTATTAGTAATATTTTAGTCGCTCAATATATTTCCCTGGCATTAATGGAAAAAACATGGTGTCTTCAAGCAGCCAAAATAATCTCTCTAAATTCCCACCGAGTTTAAGCAAAGGCCATGCAATTTAACGGCTAAAGTCACTGCCGTAATATTTCAGTGTGCTGAGTTCAAATCCCATTAAATTAGACTCTAATCAAAATTCTGAGCAATTTTTTCATTGTGTAATTATTTTTAAAATTCTTAATGACTCACTTTAATCTCTTTTTACTCAAGGAAAACAAAGGGGAAATTAAAAAAAAAAAAAAGCAAGACAGGTAAAAGAGGAGATGAATTAGAGGATGATATGATGTTTTAAAATGCAGCCTAAGAATTGGGTGTGCAACACAGACGATCAAGTGGAGACTTAATTAGGGCTCAACTGCTCAGTTCATAGTTCTTGGGTCTTTATAAAAGCTAAGAGCAAAGCTAAATCATGTGTAATTTGCCATTATTTTCCCAGATAGCTCTTCCTGAAATGCTATTTTTCACTTGCCTTTTCATTTTTTTTCCCTTCTTGAGAGCACGGTATCAGACCTTGTATATACAGGGTGCCACTTGCCTGCTGCCAGAGCGAGAAGTGACAACACTTGTCACTACCAATCTCTTCATGTCTGGTCTCCACTGAGCAATACACACAGCCTGATTTCCAGGTGTTTGTTGAAACTCTGAGTTACATAACATGTCCCGGCTGTGCTCAGAAGTGAAAAGGAAGCACCACAGGGGGAATAAATTCTTATCTTTCTAAGAATTCTGAGTGCGCATAATACCAATTTTAGCCCAGTTCCACATCACTGAAGGGACAACTTTGGAGACAGAAAAAAGGCTTTGCAAAGCTGAAGAGAAAACTGAAGGTTCGGGTGTGGTTAAATAGCAGCGATGGGAAATTTCTACCAACTTTTTAAGAATAAAAGCAAAATGAATACATAGTTGAAGAATATAACTATTACCAAAAGCACTATATGTTTTTGAAAAAAAGATTATTTCCTCTGTTTGTTCCCCAGCTCACATATCACCAAACACAACAGCTTTTTCTATCCTTTTAACTATGTCTATTGCTGAACAGCTATATTGTGATTTATCAATTTTAAACATTATCTTTTGCTCTATTATAATGGTAAATGAAGATTTTAGCTCCTTTAAACACACACACACACACACACACATAGCTTTTTTGTCTCTTCACCTGATCTTTGCAATAGAGTTGTATCAATTTGGAGTTAAATTCGTATCCACAATTTTTATTGTTTCTATGCATATACATTTCCCTGTTGATCCATGTAGTTGACTCTGCTTATTTATCTGTTGCATGACTTCTCATTTTTTTAAATTAATAATTGCAGAATTTCTTCTTTTGCTTGGCTTCTCTTAATCTTTATCAAATTATTGACTCATGCCCCAAACAGTGCCTGTTAACACAATCTCCCACCCAGTCAAACCTAACAAGTAATGTATCTGTTTTCTCACCTAACCCTCTGGAGTTCTGTATTTTCTGGTTTCAATACAGACTGGCAACTTCTAGGCCTGCTACATAGTAACGGTCTCCTGTATTTCCTTCTGAGTCATCCTGGGAAATACCTTCTCCCTTCTGCAATGTTGGATCTGTTTTTTATGCCCATGTTTTGTCAGGGGACCATCTTCCAGTAGCTTTCAGAGAAAAGGGGAATTTAGAAATCTTTTTCTCCTCCGAACTTTTAAACTCTTTTTCTATTTTTCTGTCTTTCCATATTATAGTCTAGAAGTTTAATGCCATCTCTTTATAGCTAGTATCCCCAAATTTCGTTACAATTCACTTTGGTGTGGTCCTTTGTTCAATCATTTTGCTGGCAGCACAGAAGAACTTTTCACTTTATGCTCTTTAGTTTTTTGAAATTTTCCTGTATTCTTTTGAAAATAACTTCTTTGCTGGTATTTTCTGTGTTCGCTCTTTCTAGAATGCCTATTAAGTATATGTTAAACCTCATTTTTGGTTCATAAAATGTTCCAAAACATTTCATCTGTTCATCCTTTTCTATTTTTGTTCTTTCTGGGATATTTTTTTGACTGCAACTTCTAACATTTTTATTAAAATTTGGCTCTCATTCATTAATTTTAAAAACAGTTTATTTTTCTCAGATTGTTCCATTCTTTCATAGCTTTCTGTTGTTGATTCACTGGTAAAATATTTTCTCTATCTCTCCAAAGATATTCATTCTTTCCATTGTCCAGATTTCCTGTCAGTTCTGCTCTTTTGTTTACTTATTTCTCTTTAATTAAAGTATCTGATAATTCTCAGTTCTCTGTTCATAGTTAGGCATTGCAGGGTTGATGGAAACCCATATAATAGATAGTATGACTGTGAACTAATGAGTGCCTTTGCGGCGCAAAACGGTGACCAGTTAGCTCTTCACTGGGCCCTCCAACAACTGACCTCTGTAGGTCTGTGCTAATGTAATTTCACCAGAGAAGCATCCTGCAGTTCCCCCTCTGCAGCTCGCATTTTGGACTTGGGCTTAGTGGTAAAGCTGATGGGGTGGGTGGTGATCTCAGTATTCAGTGTGAGATTTCACTTCATCCAAACATTTGCGGTTCCCACCACATCCCAGCTGACTTCTGTGCCTGGGACCCTGGATCTTCTCAGCAGGTAAATTTTTGGTTTGGTGCTTTTGAATTTTTGGGAGTCTTGTTAACTGTTGTGGTTGTTTTAGGTCAGGTATAGCTGCTCACGGTAGAACCAGTGAGAAGAAAGTTGTCGTTTATCCATTCATCATTTCACAAATAGTGAGTGTCGGCTCACTTTCCGTGGGCAGCTCCAGGTTTATCTGTGTACTCGCTCCTCCTTTTCCAAAAACTTTGAGTAGTCATGTGATTATTAAAGACAGGGAGTTTTTAAATTTGTTTTTTGTGTTCTAAGGGAATATAATACATGGAATGGAGTTTGGAACTGAAAGGCCTGTGGCTGACCTGTATTTACTACTTGTGTGAAGTCAGACAGCCTGTCTGAACTCCAAAGTCCTCACCATTAAAGGGAATTAATTTCTTTGAGACTCTTCTTTCTCAGCTGTGACATGGGAATACAGTACCTTTTCTAGGTGTCGGAATTACATGAGTTACTACAAAATTTCCCAGCACATAAACTTGCCCTCATTCTGCTTTCCCTTGGCATTTTAATGGGTCAGTATATCAGTTAGGATTAAGTTTAGCTGTGTATGAAGACAAATCTAACACAATTGTGTTTTAAAGGAGATGCAGGTGGCCAGTCCTATTTATGACTGGAACTTAGGCTCTTTCTGGCTTTCTGTTCCAACATTTAAAAAGGAGTATGGTAATAATATTACCAACATTTGGATCCTAGAAGGAAGCAGTATGTAGGAAGTATTTAGCACAGTATGTGTACACACACATAAAAAAATGGATGATTGAAAAACCAGAAAACTAACTCGGTCAGGTTAGCCATGACCAATCACTTGACAAAAAATCTGGAAATACAGGATGTTTATCACAAGGCATGAAGGGTGCACCCAACCAAAGTCTGATGTTAAATTCTGACTCACTTGTAATTGTTCAGATTGAAAATAAGCAACTTGGCAACTCACAGTGTACTTCTAGTGACAATCCCCTGCTACTCCATCTCAGGGCAGGCGACACCACTCTCCTGGGTTTACATCCCCCCCTCGCGGCACATCTGCTCAGTCTGTCAACTGGATAGAGGTGGTAATCATCACCACCATCGTCACTCCACATACTCTATACAGGGTCATCTGTTCAGCTCATTTCATTCATCTTACCTACATTAACATCAGTCAACATGGCTTTTTGCCTCCTTCATAAAAGACATTTAGTTTCTGTTTAAATTGGTAATAACCCCAGCAAATTCTAGATCCAACTTCTGTAAGCATTTTATTGTTCTTTCACTATCTTTCCTCTAGGGCCTGGCAGAAATATAAAATTCCTTCTAAGACAAAATTATGATAACTTAATGAATAAAAATGTTTTACCTTTCCCACTAAATCTTCTCTAATAATTATGTGGAATGCTATAATTATTATCTTCTAAATAGCAACTGAAAGAATTTGCTAAAAATATCTCAGACTACTTTTTTTATTTTTGCCTATTATTCTGGAAATTCTTTTTTTCCCCAAATCTTTCCAGACCCTACGGGAGCCAAATCATTCAGTAATGAGCACCAATTCTTCATTGTACTCCATGTACATTGCAAAAAAAGAGGCAAGACTTTTCATCTGATTCATGAATTGTGTTGATTAGCAAATGAGCAGAGTCCCCCACAATCATGACAGACATGGCTTATTCCTTCCTAATCTCAACTAAAAAGAACTGATCCAAACAACTCGTAAAGTTCACGTAGACTTTCACCACAGAGCAGTCTACTTTCTGATGGGTTCTGCACTTGATTCCCCAAATGATGGCCAGAGGGTGAAAGTGTTAGGTATGGAACATGGTGCCTAGTTCAGGATTGGGTGTCTTCTGAAATTATGCCCCTATGAGTCATGGGCTAGGTCCATTTTGTTATACTAAAATTTCCTCTTTGCACCAGTGGTCATGAAAATGTTTTACTGCCTAATCTAGTTCGCTTCACCCTCAATGAAACTGTGATTCCTAAAACACAAACCTAAGAAAGATGCATGTCAGGCAGCTTGAGAAAGGTCAGCTAATTCATCAAGAGCCTGATATAAAAGTAAGTTTCACCAGTAAGCTTGTCTGCTCCATCTGGTGCCAACAACTCAATCCTCTGAATGGATGATATATTGAATAAAGGAATCTTTTCAAATTCATGGAGTACTTCAGTTCTCATCTTTCCAATGTATCATTTGCTATAAGGATTCATTCTATCACTTTAGAGTCAGCAAATGGATTATTGTGCCAAGTCAGTATTCTGAAGGTGCTGAGATAAAAACTGCATTCTCTTCCTGAACATCCAATCAGGACGATGGTCATATTTTAGAACAAGTTGACTATGTATCCTGGGGTATCCAGAAGCTCTCTTACACAGAAAACTGAATACAACATTCTTCAATGAGGTTTTAACTTTCTATTCTTTGTCAGCAATTGTTATATAATAAAGAGACAATGGACTTGTAATTGGGGAGGAGGAAAATAACTCAATTTAAACAGTCATGTACATCTGGGAAATTTAACTCTGTAATCACAAAATTGTAGACACAACAGCTCACAACGGAACTCACTCCTCTTGGTTTATTACTCAATAGGAATCTATGAGACTATAATAACAGTCACATTCTATATTGCAAATTTGTTTTCCATGGATCTGAATTTGCTGGTGACCAATTCTGAAAGCCGATTAACCTTTGTGAAACTTACTGAGTTCATTTTTCTGACCTCGGCACCATATTGAAAGAATCGGCACAAGATCTGCTGAAGGTCCTTGCGGAATCTTCATGGTGAAGAGGAAAGGGTGACAATAGAAATAAAAGCAAAAATAAACAAATGGGACCTAATTAAACTTATAAGCATTTGCACAACAAAGGAAACCGTAAACAAAACAAAACGACAACCTATGGAATGGGAGAAAATACTTGCAAAAGATGAGACTGACAAGGGCTTGATATGCAGAATATATAAACAGCTCATATGACTTAATAACAAAAAACAAACAAACCAATCCAAAAATGGGCAGAAGACCTAAACAAGCAGTTTTCCAATGAACACATAAAAATGGCCAATTGGCACATGAAAAAATGCTCAGCATCACTAATTATCAGAGAAATGCAACTCAAAACTACAATGAGGTATCACCTCACACCAGTCAGAATGGCCATCGTTCAAATGTCCACAAATGATAAATGCTGGAGAGGCTGTGGAGAAAAGGGAACCCTCCTACACAGCTGGTGGGAATGCAGTTTGGTGCAGCCATTATGGAAAACAGTATGGATATTCCTCAAAAGACTAAAAATAGACTTACCATATTATCCAGCAATCCCACTCTTAGGCATATATCCAGAGGGAACCTTAATTCAAAAAGACACCTGCACCTCAATGCTCATATCAACACTATATACAATAATGAAGACTTGGAAACAACCTAAATGTCCATGGACAGATGACTGGATAAAGAAGTTGTGGTATGTGTATACAATGGAATACTACTCAGCCATAAAAAATAATAAAATAATGTCATTTGCAGCAACATGGATGTCCCTGGAGAATGTCATTCTAAGTGAAGTAAGCTGAGAAAGAAAAATACCATGTAATATCACTTATATGTGTAATATAAAAAAAAAAAAGACAAATGAACTTATATATAAAACAGAAACATACTCACAGGCATAGAAAACAAACTTATGGTTACCAGCGGGGAGGCAGGTGGGAAGGGACAGACTAGGAGTTCAAGATTTGCAGATACTGACAGGTATATATAAAATAGATAAACAAGTCTATACATAGCCCAGGGAACTGTATTCAATATCTTGTAGTAGCTCATGGTGAAAAAGAATATGAAAATGAATATATGTATATTCATGTATGACTGAAGCATTGTGCTGTACACCAGAAATTGACACAACATTGTAAACAGACAATACTTCAGTTAAAATAATTAATTAATTAATTAATTAAATTCAATAAGATAAAAACAAGAGGAAGGGGTGAGCTTGTCCTTTTGCCCTCTGCACAGAGAAGAACTGAACAGTGGTCACAAAGGAAGCTTGGTGTTGATATAGTCAAGGGTGATGGACAAGGGAAACAAGCCTGCCATTTTCACAGTGATGAGCCTTGTTCTCCTCTGATGTGCAGATCTTACTCAGAAGATGGTACCCATCTGTTGCACTGGCCAGTAACAAATTGAAGAGACTGAGCTTCTGCTGTTGGGAGCCTGAAGACTGACAGTGTGAGCTCTCTGAATGAGGGTGTTGAAGGCTGAAGGCACTGTGAAAGGAGCTGATATGTTTAAATTATTTTCCATGTCATTGTTCAGTGCAAGACTCTTCACATGTGTTAAGAGAGTAACAATGTCACTTCCCTTAAAGATCTTTTCATAGGAGAACGGACCAGATAATCTCTACAGGTTCCTCCCTGCACCAGTAAGTCTCAGTTCTCTGTGCTCAGCAAAGGTTTGTAGCTCTAGGTCTTTGTGAGGGAACAGAAGAATAGTGTGGTGGGCTCTCTGCTCTCAGGGAGCTTATGATAGGATAAAAGTGTAGACGGAAGTATACCTTGCCAGCAATATACTCCACTACAAATAAGGACCCAACTACATGGCACTCAGATGCCTGTCAGTGTGTTTCACTTTTGTATATTCAGTATCTTCAAAGTGCCTGGCATGTTGTAGATGACCTGCAAATATTTTTGAATAATTGAAGGATTTTACATAAAATATACTCTGGTCAAGAGTATACATTTCAAAATTGAATTGGTTTACTCTCAAAAAGTTACATACTGTATGATTTCATTTATATAACATTCTTGAAACGACAACAGAGTAGAAGTGGAGAAAAGATTAGTGATTGCCAGGAGCTGGTAAAGACAGGCAGGGAGGTGACTGCATGAGTGTAGCACAAGGAATCTTGCGATGGAACTGCTCTGTATTTTAATTGTGGTCTTGACCCCATGAATCTACACATGTGATCACATTGCCTAAAAGTAAATACACACACACAAATGAGTGCACGTAAAACTGGTGAAACCTAAGTAGATTGGTGAAATGTGCCAGTGTCAGCATCCTGTTGGCGATTCTGTACCACAGTTAAACTGAGGAAAACTGGGTGACGAGCACAGAGACTCTGCCTTATACCTCACAGCTGCATGGGATTACTGCAGAATAAAAAGTAGAGGAAAACAGCAAAAGCCTGAATAAGCTTATTGGAGAAGGGCTCATACAGATGTAGGACTGAGGTAGGATTTGGGTGGGAAGAGAGGGGAGGGCATGCATGATGCAGGGAATGGGCTGGAAAGTCGGCTTATGAGAATCTCCAAGCGACAGTGGGCCGTGGTAATATGGAAGAAGCTGGCTGCATGGTTTTGAGCAGAGAAAGGATGAATTTTAGAGTCTGACCTCCTCCCACACTCTCATTTGCATAAAGGCAGCAAGCTCCCTACTCTCTGCATGCAGGGTTCCTCATCTGTACCACGGAGGGCCTGATACAGCATTTAAGGAGCTAAGGTATATAGAGAGCCTCGCTCAGATTTTGGCACCCTCTCAGTATTTAGCAAGTATCGATTCCTTTCCCTTGCCCTTGGACACAGTCCTATAGGTAAACCAGGGGTTCCTGGGTCGAGTCCAAGGCAGTTTACTGCACATTCTCAGTGTCAGGGACGCCGAGGAGGAGGGTAGTGCCAGGAGCAGAGACCCGTCACTCATCACTGGGCTTAGCTTCAGCCTAGGCCCCGTTTGAGGACAGAAAGTGCCCTGAATCTGCACTGAAAAGCATGTGTGATCTAGCAAGATAGGAGACAAAGCCTGCAGAGCAGCGGGTCACAGCGGCGGTCAGCAGCCAGGGCCGCCGTGGCCCCCTGGGTTTGTTTGCTGCTTCTGCTTCTTCTGGACAAGGCAGGGAAATAAAGGCAGGATGTCCTCCGGGCAGTGGCGGCCAGGTCCAGGCCGAGCCTGCGCAGAGCATCTCTGCGCAGGTCCTGGGCGCGGCTGGCCAGGATCCGAACTGCTGGGGGACCAGCTGGCCTCGGAAGGATACTGCCTTTCGGCAACTGCAGCAGCGGCGAGAACAACACAGAAAACTTTTAAAATAAAATGTTTGCTCACATACCGACAATTTTCTTAAATCTACATTGAAAATTAGTACCAATTTGGAGACAGATGAAAGATCTAAAATAATAACTTTCCAAGGAGTGTTTCTCCCTCATTTCCTCTAATTTCCAAATTCAAAGTGATTGCCGTTTTGAAATCTCTGTTTGTGAGTGTGTTTGGGTCCGTGGGCATGCGTGTGTTTTGTCTACAGTGAGCATTAGTGCATTTTCTGCTGTTTTGCTCCGAAGAAGAAAACCAGATTGGAGAGACGAAACCCCGATTGGAGAGACGAAACCCCAGGCTGGCAGGACACAGTGCTGTAGATACAACATGTGATGATGCAGGCGTTTACCGACAGGCATGAGCTGCGGCGGGGCGGACTCCAGGACCCAGCAGAGCGAGGTGCATTTGCAGCGACCGCTGTGGTAGGACCGCGTTTACCGAGATGTACCGTGAAACCCGACGAGCTGATCGCACGCAAGAAAGGGATCTAAATTGACCTCCAAATTTCTGCTGCTTTCGGGTAATAAAGACCTAACACTCCGGACTCTTATTAAACAAAATCTCTGTCAAAATGGGCCGTTAGGGTGAGATCCGGTCAGAAACATCAGGCTGGGAAAATAAGTCCAGATTATTCGTTACGGCGGTAGTGCTTTTGGTTCTGTTTTCTGTGTGTGTGTGTGTGTGTGTGTGTGTGTGTGTGTGTGTGTGTGTGTGTGTGTGTGTGTGTGTGTGTGTGGTTCGGTCTGGGCTGCAATTGATACATCAGGCAATCCAATCGTGAAAAACAATGTCTGTGTCACAGAAACGGCCTCCAGGCGTCCGGTATATATCTACATTGGGGTTAAACATCTTGTGTGAAGATGTGACAGCACACCCTATAAAAGGTATTATTGAGGAATATAGACTTTCTGTAATAACCAAACAGTAAAGAATATAGCTTTTTAAAGGTCTCCCCATGGCTGATCTCATGACTCAAAGATAAGACACTGTGCTGCAAGGGAAGTAATAAAATCTGGTGGATACTCTGGGCTAGCTTGTGACAAATCATATCAAAGTATTATTAAAGAAAGAACTTGAGACCCAAGACTATTATTGATTCTTGACAGAATTTCTTATAAATAAAGTGTTGCAATCAGGTCCTGGACTTGCCAAGGTCCTGGTAGAATTCTTCCTATTATAGGGGAGGCTGCAAAATCGTAAGGCTCCGTTAGTGAGAGCCAGAAGCCTTGGTGCACAGAGCCACAAGGACGGGTCATGCTCAAAAGAGAGCCAGCAAGAACACAATTTCCAGAGGCCTTTTAAGGCACTCTTGGCAGATCTCTTTTTGAAATGGGAAAAGCTGCCTCTGAGCTTCCACGGGAGGCGGGCAGTCTGTGCCCTGACTGTGTTAGCAGAATGAATCTGTGACCCTTCAGAGCACCGAGGACACACCTCCATTAGTGTCCATATTCTTACAGGGAAGAGCCTGATACAGTCAACTGAAATGACAGGGTGATAAATATAAAACCACTATCATCAATAAGACTGGAATGTAAAAGCACTTAGTTTCAGCCTAAGTAACTCGCGCAAAGTTTGGTTTCAGGAACCAATGCGTCATCCATCACTGCTCTACCTTCTGTTGACAAAGTAATTGTAAGATATCTAGAATGGAGGTTCAATACGAGCTGACATTTTTGAAAGGAGGAATTGTGCACCGTACTTACTCATTAAATGCATTTTTCCTCTACTAAAGGTGTTTCCTTTTTTAGTTTATGTATGAATAACTTTAACTAAAGTTCCCTTGACACCCTGACTTTGCTCTGAATAGCACCTATGTTCATTAACATAAAACCTGAAAGAAAATAATTTTAATGTAGATTCTTTAACACTTCAAAAGCCTCTAACAAATTGATTGAGCACAATTATGCATTCTAAAGGGAATTATAAAGAGATCACAGAAGGTTGAAAAGTTTTAGTTAAAAAAAAAACTTTGGGGTGGAAAAGAAAAGAAAAATAGGCAGTTAATGTGAAAGTTTGATGCACATTGAATAAAAGTAAACTTAGACATTTTAGGCATTTTTTATTTTCCTGTAAATGCAGTGTTCACAGAGAATAAACAAGAGCCCATAGCAAAATGAGGCTCAGATAATTTGATAGAATGAGGTGTATTTTATATCAGTGTATGGATTTTGGAGTCAGACTTGGGTTTGAATTTCTGCTCTGCCACTTGCTAGTTGTATGATGATGAAAAAGTTACTATTTTTCTATGACTCAATTTCCTCATTTGTAGCTTATGTGAGAATTAATACAATTTTTCAAGCATTTAACATTCTGCTTCACACATACAAACCATTTAACAATTTAATCCTCCCAATCCCCATTCCAGGCAAATTCTGCAATGGCTATTCTCCCTTTCTTAAATCCTACAGAATTTTGGGGGGGAAGAAAAAATTTTTCTCATTAAAGTTCCAGGGTAAAAATAGGAAAACTTTTCTCCTAACATGGGGGCATCAACTCAGGCTGAAACTCCTACCTCTGCACCTGCATGGGTGATCATTCTTGGAGTTCCTTTGTTACACATGTTGTTCTCAGTCCTACTGCTTTTCGCAAAGTTCAGTTATCTCCTACTTTCTCCAAGGAGTCATTCCAGATTCTTCCAGGTAGATTCCCACCCCTCTTGTGACTTACTGTTTACCTTAATTTCCACCCTATTGTGAGTTTCTGAAGATCAGTATCTTATTTGCCTTTGTACCCCACAGTTCCCGGCAGTGGCCTTTTCTGGTGGTGAACACTCAAGAAATGTACATTGACTGTAGATCAATTACACTTCAATCAATCGATCGATCAATCAATCCATACATGTACATTGAAGGTCTTATAAAACCAGGCTAAGGGTACAGTGCCAGAACATGGAATAAAATCCTTAAGCAGCTGAACCATGGTACCGGCCCTTTTCCATTTTTGCAAATACGATCCCTGTGACCACCAGGCAGAGCTGTTGAAAGTCAGTCAAAACCATTTCCCGAGACCTAAAGCTTTATGAATCAGGAATATGCAAGAGAAACAAAATGCTGTGCACAAACCTTGGAGAAACTTGCTATCTCACTGAGAAAATATACATGAGTGGGATGTTAAAAACACACCACCACCATATGTAGGTTATAAATCTTAGACTGCCAGGCAATAAACCTCAGCGGATATGTTCCTGGTCGCCCCAAGCCATTGTACACAGTTATAGTGCACAGAGTGTATCAGTAAAACTATATTGGACCTGTTGCTCTGCATGGGGCTAGATTTACATTTAGCTAGAACATCCAGGCGACCAGGACAAGTCTCTTCTCTTTGTTTCAAGTGACAGCACCTCCTAGTGGTCAATTACCTGAGCTCTGGAGACTGTCAGCCTTGGTCACCTTGCTGGGTCTCTCTTTTTTTCCCAGTGTGACCTTGGACAAATCACTCAATCTCTCTGTGTCGTACTTTCCTCTTCAGCAAAATGAGAGTGAAAATGGAATCTTTCTCATAGCATTTCGGGTGGGGAGGAGATTAAGTTAGTAAATCCAAGGGAAGCACTTAGAACAGTACCTGGCCCTCAGTGAGCACTCGGGAAGCACTATTTATCCTTAATTGTTTCCTGGAGAGCAGCACATTTTGGCAAGAACACCATTTACAAGGGCTCTTGACTTCTTGGCAAAATTTGTTCTCCCAAATTTATGGGCTCACTTTCTGCCTTACTGCTGGTTGGATTTCCCCGGTGCTCTAAATTACATGGCCTCATGGGTTAAAGCTGAAAGGCCATGAAGGAGGAGGAGGGAGCGGGGCCTAGGAGTGGTACCTACAGCCAGTCTTACTTAGAAACAGGTGAGAATTATGAAATGGGGATGCTGAAGGGGGCTGGTATCACAGAAGACGTCAACCACTTAACTGAGGGCTTGGGGTTGGGAGCTGCAGACCTCGGGTGTGTTGATCTTGCCATAGTAACGGTTTGCCCTGTGTTTTGCATGCCCATCTATATGCTTCCAAAAGCTCTCCATTACAAGTTTCATGATCCCCATTTCAGAGTTGAGTAAACTGAGGTTCTGGGATGTTAGAGGGATAGCACGTGTTGAATTCAGGATTGGAGCCCAATTCTGACTTCAAACTCATTAGACTTTCAAAGATGCTCTTCTCCCTTTGAAATACTTCTCAAAGTAGGAGAAACTGTGCTTTGCCAGGAATTAGATTTAGGACCTACCTTTCACCCTGCACACAGGTTAAAGTCATCAGTAAATTTTCTCTAGAATCGAGACAGCAACTGACTTTAACCAGAATCCAGTCTAGATGTCACTGGCACTAAGGAAAGAACCTCTGATTCTTCACCTTGATCCTCTCTCTGCCCCAGCGCAAAATTTACGAGACAAAAATCAAATACTCTTTTGTGGTTCAGATGCTCTGTTTCTGCCTTCTGCAGCAGCACTGGGGTCCCTGGGGCACCTGAACCCATTTATTTTCCATCTGTTTCTTGCCTTCCTAAAGCAGTTTTATGGGACCCCAGAAGGCTTTGCTTCTCTCGATTAGAGAGGAGAGAAGCACGCAAAGACACACAGGATGCACCAGAAACTCTGCAGGTAGGCAAGGAGGATAAACAGACTCAAGAGCCCAAAAATGTTGACATCTGATCCTACAGCCCTTCCATACATGGTGGCCTGGCTGCCTTTTGCCTGCAGGATTACAATTCGAGAAGACCGGTGCCTAAGAATCCATTTGGGGTGGGGGGTTGGCGAGGGAGCTGGCTTTGCCAGACAGAGGGTGAAGCTTAAGATGCTGTTAAGAAATAGGAAAGGCATACCAATTGGTGGGACGTGGTGGGGGTTCATGCATAATGTTAAAATGTAAAGAAGAGTTTGAAATGCCGGGTACTCAGCAGTCTTGGCGAATCCATTTTCTCCTTGAAGATGGCCTCAGGCTTAACCCTCTGAAGCAAGAACATGTAAAGCCCATTATTTTGTACCATCGACTGGCTGCTCCTGGGGAAAGTTTCCCTTAGGAAACCCTGGATGGCGTTTCCCTAGAGCCCTGCCAGGTTTAATGGCTCCCGTTTGGATCCAATTAGGACTGGCCTGGGAAACTGGGAGAACGCGAAATCGACAGGGGTGGGAAGGTGCAGCAGAGAGCAAAAGGGGCTCGTTCGTCGCTTTCAGGGGGCAGAGGGGACTCGTTCATAGCTTTTCAGGTCTCTGGAAACAGCGCTTGCTCATGACTTCTCTGACTCCGAATTGTTATGAGAGCCAATTCTTCCACCTATTAAGGTTTTAATGTGGCGCCAATAAGTCAAAACCGGTTTAACAGCTAAGAATTATAGTTGGTGTAAAATGTTTGAATTTGGGCTAATAATACATACTAAGTTATTAGACAGATGAGATTTAAAATGACTAAAGTAAGAAATTGGGCTTATAATGGACACATTAATAGACCACTAAACTGACTTTAAAGGCTCTGGCAGGCACAGTCAAGACACCAAATATACAGCAATGCCATTCATCTCGGGCTTCCCCATCGTGCCACCTCACAGGATTTCCAACACCGCTAGCACACTGATAAGTGCTTGTTATATATTACCCAGGAGTGCTGTCTTTTGAATTAAAAGACAAGAGCAGGCATCTGCTACTTCGTTGGATTGGGGCATCTTTCCTTATTTTGATGCTGCAATGCTAAGTTGACTTCTGCAGATTGTATGAGGAAACATGAACTTTCTTCTAATTTCAGAAAAACCCTTTTGCTACCAGAAGGTAAATATTTAAAACAGCTTGAGAAAAAGCCACCCAGGACAGCTTCTGTTAGACTGAAGTGACTGGTGGCTTAGAGACCAGACCTAATTTGCCATTGCTACCTCTGCCAGGCCAAAGGCCATCACCATTCGTTGACACACCAAATATTTTTTGAACAACTTCGTTAAGCCGGGCACTGCTGCAGTTACTAAGAATATGGTAGCAAACAAAATACATCTGATCTGTGGCCTCATGGGGTTTAAGGTTTTATGGAAGAGATACCTATTAAATAAATAACAACAAAAATAGCTAATTATAGCATGCTTACCATGTGGGACCTATGGAAGAGGGAAAGAGTCCAGTAATACTTCTCTGAGGAACGACAGAATTCTGATCACACAGAGGATTCATTCAAGTAAAAAAAGAAGGTGGGATGGGAGGCGGGGAAGGGATGTATACAAAGTGCTTAAAGCAGAAAAGAGCTCTTCTACTCACCAAAAAGAAAGGAGTGTGATTAACAGAGACCACTTCATGGAGAACATGGTAAAGATTGAGGGTTTTGCTTTAAGAGCAACCAGAGGTCATTGAAAAGATTTAAGCAGAGGAGCCATGTGGTTAAATTCGAGCTTTTAAAAATACTGCTGTTACTGCTATATGGAAAATAGATTGAGGGATCAAGAGAGACAGCTAGAAGTGTAATTAGGAAGCAATTTCAGTGATCCACGTGTGAGATGATCAAGGTCTGAGTCAGGATCAGAGTGCTGACAGTGGAAGGAAAGAGCACTAGAAGGAATCGAGATCCATTTTGAAAGTAGGATCAATATGTCCTGTGATGAATAGGATACAGGGATGGAGAGAGAGGCAGTTGTCAAGAACGACTCCCAGATTTCTGGCATGAGGAACTGAATGGATAGAGATGCTATTTAACCACCTGAGCTTCTGGTAGGGGCATAAATCCATAAGGAAATTCCATTAAAAGCCCGTCAATCCCTTGTCTATGGCAATAGCTCAATTTTCTGGAAGCCTCGTTGATGGAGAACTTAGTTAAGTAAGAGATAACACTTCCATGGGAGCCAAAATAGATATCATAAAATTCATGAGGTAAAATTCTGGACTTTAATATAGAAAAACCCCTTAACCTCTCAATCAAAATCACCTCTTACTCTTCCTTTAACCGTAGTGTATTGGACTTTCTCATATAGCACATAAGTAGCTGTAGAAATAATGACACAGAGCAATGTAGAGAAACAAGTGACTGACTCAAAAAGTAAGTAGAAGCATCCATGAGAATATGGAAATAAAATGAAAGCATGTAATTTGTGGTCAGAGAAAGCATGTCTGGGAAATGGGGAGTTTTCATTGCTTTGATCAAATTTGCCCAAGAAAGAGATTCTTTCTTCCAATTTTCCCTATATGCCTTGACTTGTTAAAATAATTTCTATTATTGCTTTTATTTTTCCTTTTTCTTTTCATTCTTCTTAGTTCCGTCTTGCCTTTCCCTGCTCTTCTTATCTTTACTTTGCACTTTTTCCTTGGAAATTACAAAATTAGAGTTTCATTAATTATAATTAGATCTGTGAGAAAAGGCACAGCGAAGGTTGGGAGAGTTTCTTTAAAGTCAGCAAATACACAAAAGAAGGCTGTAAGAACCTCTCTGAATTCCTGTTAGAGAATCACTAGGCTATGATATGAAAATCCTACAGACTCTTGTTTATCTTTGTATCCTCAGATTTTAGCACAATACCTAGGAATATTGATTTAAGATTTCTTTAGAGAACAAGTATAATGATTACCTAAATAGATAATATTGAATTATGAGAAAGGGTGATGGGATTACTATGGCAAGGACAGTTGTAAAGGTCATGGCTGGAAGGGCAACTTAAACAAAAGTGGCAAAGAAAGGTTTTTGATTAGATAGGAGAAGACTTTTCTTATTGTCAGGGTAAAATATTTTTTTCATGTTACATCACCCAGGGAGATTGTAGCATCTCTTTCTTTTGGCATTTAATTTAATTTGATTTTTTTTATTATAGAACAAATAATGTTACAACAAATTGAAATAAGAAGAGAACATGAACCCAAACCTGTAGAAATTTAATAAATTAAACTCCCATTTATGTGATATTTTTCCTAGTCCCTGTTTACACACACACACACACACACATTGAGAGTAGTATTGACAAATGGTAACCATAGTATATAAACAATTAAGGGTTTTGATTCTTTATGTTAATATTATATCACAAACTTTGTACATAATGTTCACAATTATAATTTTAATGGCTTTTCAAAAATTCTATCAATTTGAAAATGATGATCTGAGCACTTATCCACATTTCAGAAAACTCATTGAGATAGCAATAAAAATACATTAAAAGGAATATTTCAAAGTCCATTAATATATTTGTTCATCCATTCATTCAACAAATATCTATTGAGTGCCAGTCATACATTAGACACTTGTATAGACTTTGGATACACAGTGGGAGTAAGAATTGGTCTTTGGTCTCATACTGATTACAATCTAATGGAATGGGAGATATTCTTCCCAGGGACTTCAGAAAGATTCTGAATGAAGGTCAGAAATGGGCTTTGGTGCACAGTTCAGAACAATTAAATAAAGGAATGCCTATAGCATAGCTGTGACTATTAGTCCCTCCACCTCTCACAGAAGTGCAGAGCAGTGTTTGCCTCCATCTTAACGAGTACATGGGAACTGATTTCTAAACTGTTAGATTTATCTTGAAGGGTCCTTACTGGGAGATCGGGATTAAAGAAAGAGACCTGAGCTGTGGAGATAATTCTAGACCCACACAACAGTCCAAAGCATGGGTGGAATTAGGGGGAAAGCCAGCTCCAGGCTGGCACAAGAATGAAGTAGAGAAATCACTTTACTCTGGCTGTGGAGTAAATTCTCCCTTTCATTGGTTTTTTCTGGGAGTACTGAGCCTCCCTGAGTATTTTCTGTCTACACACTCGCAGGGAAGCCTGATTGTTATAAGCACGGCCTGCTGTCAGTCTTTCCAGGAAGAGGAAGAGTCCTTTGGTAAATCAAATAGAGGAATGAAAACAAAAAATTTGCCATCAATTTATGCTAATCACACGGTCCTCATTTACCCAGGCTAATAGCTACCATCCAGTTGCATTAAGGAGGGTTACCAAAGTAAGCAAATTAGAACAAATAACCCCAGGGAAATAGAGCTAGTGTAAGTAACAGATGAGATCCTAAAAGGAAATCTAGTTGGTATCTTGGGAGATATTCAAGAAGATATTACATCATTGAGTACAATTAGACCTCTCTAAAAGAGAAGTAATCAGGAAGTTAGATTTTTCAAAAATTAAATAAAAGTTCTAAATTTTTTTAAAAATCAATAGAAGAATTCAATAATGAATGAATGTGGCTGAAAATGAATTTGGGTGATTTGGAAGAAAAAATTGAGAAAAATCTCCCAAAACTAAGTAATAAGAGACTAGAAACCATGAGACAATATAAAAGACATGAAAGGTCAATCCAGAATAGACCAAAATAACTAATTAGAATTCCTGAGGAAAATATGTTCTTTCTCACAGATGGGAGATACAATCAAGTTACAGAAGACAATTTATCTGAGTTAAAGGCATAATTGATTAGGCAAATTGAAACAAAGACTTGAATGCATTTTTATGAGATTTTAGAACTTAAGAGCAATAAAAAATCCTACAAAGTCCCAGAGGGGGAAAAATAGATTATTTATAAAGGACAAAAATCAGATTAACATCATGCTGTTTAATCAGAAGTGAAAGATAGCAAGTAACTATCAATCCTATTGGAAATCTCACACAAACTTCAGGATGTATTCCAGCAAAACAAAACCGAAATCCTGAAAAGTGTAGGAAGTGGGATTGAAGCACAATTGTATCAATACAGGGCAGTAAAAAGAGAAGACAGTTGTGCAGCCAGCCTAATAAGCCATGGGCAAAATGAGGGAGTGTGCTATGAAAGACTGTTTTGAATAAGCAAACCAAGTCTACTACAAATCACAGGATTCAAAAATTGATAAAATAAAATAATTTGTCTTTTCCTTTTCTCAGTGAGAAAAACAAAGGCATTTAGCGGTTTTAGGATAAAACAGACGCAGTGACAGCCATAGTCCTGCTAACAAACACCCTGTAAGGCAGCACAGCTAAGAAATAAGAATTCATTTGCTCTTGATGCTTCGAGTAGACATTCTCCTGCAAGTGGTAGAAATTAAGTGACATAGAATAAAATTTACATTATAGTGATGTTACAGGTGTTTGTTTATTTTGAATTTATAGAATCAACTTACAGACAAAGCAGAGCAGACACTTATAATTACAGATTATGTAAATGTAATTGTATAATTAATAGAAGCTGAAATGTAGAGGAAGGGGAGGAGGGAAATTGATGGAAAAAGCTGTGTTCACTGATTTTCTGGCTTATCTAGTGAGGAGTCAATAGATAGTCTCCAAATTGACAAATAAAGAATAAATAGAAGCCTAGATGTATTATTTAGCTATAAATGTAACTAGAAGTACAAATAACACTACGAATAAGCCTGAGAGATAAAAGTGCGTCAAAATACTAACATTTTATAGTTTTGCATAGATGCAATCTAAAGTTGATAAATCAAGAAATAGATATACATTGCATAGAATTTACACAGCAATTCACGGTGGATGAGACTTGACTGCCATTACAACCTTGTTATATTATTCATTCTCAGCAGATGACTCAGGAGAATAGCTCTCAGGAATAAGTAATAAAGGGGCTCATAACTGTGATTCAGTTTCGTGTCTAATTCCTCCAGGAGGAGAAGACTGCCCAGGGTTTTTGTGTTGCCTGATTTTCATTCCCGTGAGAAGCAGATCCTGACAGGATGCCCAGCTCTGATGCAATGAGGACAAAAGGAGAACCGTCTTAAGGAGAAGAAATGACTAGTGACTGTAAGAATTTTCTAATGAAAATTAAGTACCCTGGGGAGTACAGAAAGCACTATGAAGACTGTGTATCCAAAGTCTTGATTCTTGGTAATGTGTTCCGGATTGGACACAGAAGAAAGGATCTTCTTAGGATCTTTCAAAGTGCGGGCATCCTTCTCAAGCTTTGGGACTTGAGTTTTGCTAGTTAGGCCACAGTTGTGTATCCAAATACATTTAAGTGATTTTGAGAAAAGATTTCACTTGAGGCAGTTAATGGTATTCATCAGTCAAATGCAATGTAGATCCTCTCCGAACAATTCAAATGGCACTTTAAAGAAAATTCAAGCCTGCTATTGGGGCCCTCCCTCTTAAGAATATTGGGCAAAGAAAGACTTATAAAGAGACTATACCTGAATGCTCAGGACACAGTGTACTAGGTGCACATCGCCAGCAGCTGCCAAAGCCTCGGCCTGTGATCTCTGCTGCTACCCTAACGTGCATAAGTGTGAAGCCAGACAGACCAGAGCACAGATTATGCCTCCCTCATGAACTGTGTGACCTTCGGCAATTATAAACCCTCTCCAAATCTCATTTTCCTTATCTGCAAATTGAACATATTGAATATAATTGGACATAACCTGCCTACTTCATTGATTTGTTACAGTAATTAAAAGGGATCAGTTGTTAAAAGTTCTCTGTAAATTTTAATGTGCTCTATTTATTACTGCTGTTATTATCATCCACACCATTTGGGATAGATTGCAAGAAAACTCTTCCATTTGGCCTGTTCTGCTCTCTTTTGGTTTTGTCTAGCACTGAGTAAGTATATCAATGGTATAAGATTTCAAAAGGTTATGCCAGCTCATTGGCTTCCTTGCTCCCGGATCAAAGAGGATCCTCAAACTGACCACGCCAGTGCGATGGAATTTAAGTTTCCTTGCTAAACCATCACATTACAGTTCCAATTTGGAATCCTTGAGGTTGGCTACTTCCATAAGCCAACCTCACATTGGGTAGTTCTTTTTCCACCCTTCATTTCCAAGCCCTTCATCTTGTATTATTTCTAAACACGTCTCTCTCTATGGTCAATGGTTTGAAAATTTCTCTGTCTCTTTGATTTACTGATCCTTTTGGCCCTTTGTCTTTTACCTGAACTCTTGCATCACTAATAATCTGTCATTAGATGCTTAACAAATTACCAGAATCCCTTTCGTGCAAAGCAAATACTTATGGGTCTGCCCAGGAAAAGTCATGTTTCTATTAAATTGAACTTGCGACTATAGACAGAAAATACACCTTTTGTGATAGATCTCTAAATCAAATGTAGAATGCATCTCCAGGCATTTTCTCACCTCATTAGCCATTCAGAACTATGAATTGAGTAATATTTAATTACCTATGTATTTTTCTAGTTAATAAATGAAGTAAAATGAGAGGTAATAGTCTATTACTTTTATTAGTTTGCAACACTGCACCAAGCACTGTAGAGAGCATTGAAGAATGTGAATTATTTTAGAAAGTAATTAAAGAAGAACCCAAGTATTAATAAAATCAAAGTAAACCTTTGGAAGCTTATTCTGTTAAAGATGAAATATTTAAAATTATCTAACACTACTATAAAATCAATTTAAAAGTGAAACATTGAATCCACAATTTTTTTGTCTGATAATAAGAATATAAATTTCATAAAACACTATCATAGTAAAAACCAAGTTCTCATCAAATTAAGAAGCCTATGGAGCAGATACATACTAGGAACTAATTTTGATATATACATAATTTGCAATCCTGTCCAAGTAAACTGGGATATTGCACCAAGGAAAATAAAGGCTGTAGTTGTACATACACAACATACACACACAGAGTAGCTAAACAACAAAATGTGATGACTTTGATGTTGAATACAAAAAAGAAAAAAAAACTTCAGTATGGCAATACAAGCTTTGTATCTTTGCTATCATCAAATGGATTTTTTAAATGTTTGCATTTTTAAAGAACTGCTTTTGAAACCAAACTTCTTGTTCAATAAAGATATTGTACATTTTTATAAATGATCCCAAATTTTAGTTGTATTTTGTGCAAAAGCAGTTGAAATATTTAATCAAATTACCAAACAAATGGAGTGCCAACAGACTTCGGCTTTTGAATTTTTAACAAATTGCAGTTATGAACATAAAGTGTGCAAATAAGATAATAAAAATTTTCCCTACAACAGCAAGAACTGAACAAATGAAACAATGAGAGCTCAAATAGTGTACAAGATTTAATTCTGAAATCTTATAATTATGCTTGGTAATAGCTCAGTTTGTGGGAAGAATCTTACAGTAAATTTCCTATTTTTAATTGGATAAATCTGTGTTATACCTTAGAATTGGATGAAATGGAGAAGGTTTATGATTTTACAGCATCTACAGCTGGCAAAATATTCAAAAAATCATAAATAAAGGCAACTTATTTGAAGTTTTGCCTTAAAAATATTTGTCAAAGAATAGAGATAAAAAGATAGTAACTGTGAAAATATTTGGCCTGAAATATTTATATATTTTAATATGAAAAAAACAAATTTGAGAATTTCTTTGTTTTACAAAATATGCTCTGAGGTTACCTGATACCTTAACATTTATGGAGAAAACAATTTTATCATTTCATAATATTAAAGTTTATACAGATAAAGTAACTAAGGATGCCAAAGATTTCAAATTTATTAACCTTAAAATGTGACTTGAAAGAATATTGCAGGGAATTTATGATAAAAATAAAGAGATCACTGGTTAAAATCTGGAACAAGACAAGGATACCCATTCTCACCACTTCTCTTTAACACAGTATTGGAAGTCCTAGCCATAGCAATCAAACAAGAAAAAGAAATAAAAGGGATCCAAATTGGAAAAGAAGAGGTAAAATTGTAACTATATGTCAATGACATGCTACTATATATAGAAAACCCCAAAGGCTCCACACAAAAACTACTATAGCTGATAAATGAATTTAGCAAAGTAGCAGGATAGAAGATTAACATACAGAAATCTGTTGCATTTTTACATCAATAATGAATTATCAGAAAAAGGAAGAAAAATTCCTTTTAAAATTGTATCAAAAAAATGAAATGCTTAGAAATAAACCTGACCTAGTAGGTGAAAGACTTATAAAACTATAAAACATTGGAAATTAAAGATGATTTAAAGAAATGGAAGGATATTCCATGCTCTTGGATTGGAAGAATTAATATTGTTAAATTGGTGATACTACCCAAAATAATGTACAGATTTAATGTAATCCCTATCAAATGACCCAGGATATTTTTCACAGAACTAGAACAAATAATCTGAAAATTTATGTGGAATCACAAAAGATACATAATGGCCAAAACAATACTGAAGAATAAAAACAAAGCTGGAGGAATAACACCCCCAGACTTCAGACAATACTACAGAGCTACAGTAATCAAAACAGCATGGTATTGGCACACAGACAGATACATGGATCAATGGAACAGAATAGAGAACCCAGAAATAAATCCACAGATTTAAAGCCAATTATCTTTGACAAAGGAGGCAATAATATACAATGAAGAAAGGACAGTCTTTTTAACAAGTGGTGTTGGGAGAGCTGTACAGCCACATGTAAACAATGAAGTTAGGACACTCCCTCACTCCATACACAAAAATGAACTCAAATGGCTTAAGGACTTAAACATAAGACAAGACACCATAAACCTTCTGGAAGAGAACACAGGAAAAACACTCTCTGACACAAACTGTAGCAATTTTCTCCTAGGGCAATCTACCAAGGCAATAGTAATAAAAGCAAACATAAACAAATGGAACGTAATTAAACTTATAAGCAAAGGAAACCATAAATAAAACAAAAAGACAACCTACGGAATGGAAGAAAATATTTGCAAGTGATTTGACTGACCAGGGATTAATTTCCAGAATATACAAACAGCTCATACAACTTAATAACAGCAACAACAACAAAAAGCCAAACAACCTAATCTGAAAATGGGCAGAAGATCTAAACAAACATTTCTCCAGTGAAGACTTACAAAAGGCCAACAGGCATGTGAAAAAATGTTCAATGTTGCTAATTATCAGAGAAATGCAAATCAAAACTACAATGAGGTATCACCTCACACTGGTCAGAATGGCCATCATTAAATAGTCCATAAATGGTAAATGCTGGAGAGGGTGTGGAGAAAATCGATCCCTCTTACACTGCTGGTAGGAATGCAGTTTGGTGCAGCCATTATGGAAAACAGTATGGAGATTCTTTAAAAACTGAAAATAGACTTACCATATGATCCAGCAGTCCCACTCCTGGGCATGTATCCATTTTTTTTTTTCTAATTCAAAAAGATGCACCCCAATGTTCATAGCAGCACCATATGCAATAGCCAAGACATGGAAACAGCCTAAATGTCCATCAACAGATGACTGGATAAAGAAGCTGTGGTATATTTATACAATGGAATTCTACTCAACCATAAAAAAAAAAACCAAAAAAAAAAAAAAAAGCCATTTGCAGCAACTTGGATGGACCTGTTTACAAAGAGACAGACTCACACAGAAAATAAACTTATGATTACCGGGGGGGAAGGGGATGGAGGGTTAAACTGAGAGTTCAGGATTTGCAGATACTAACTACTATACACAAAACAGATTAACAATAAGGTCCTACTGCATATATAGCAGAGGAAACTAAATTTAATGCCTTGTAATGGCCTAGAATGAAAAAGAATATGAAAAGGAATATGTGTGTATAATTGAATCACTATGCTGTACATCAGAAATTAACAAAACATTGTAAATCAATTATACTTCAATTTAAATAAAGAGAACATTTTGGGAAAAAAGCATTCTTCTGAAAAAGACCCTTGTATTCATCAGGATTCTCCACAAAAACAGAACCAATGCAATGGAGATAAATGTACATAGGTAGGTAGATACAGATCTAGGTATACGGAGAGATTGAGAAAGAGAGAGAGAAAGACACCCAGGTGATTCTGGAGGCTGAGGGGTCCCACCAGTGGTGCGGTTCCAGCCCAAGGGCAGAAGACTGATGTCCCTGCTTAAAAATAGGCAGAGAGATGGCATCTCAGGCCTCCGATAGACTGGATGAAGCCCACTGGGCAAGACAATCACTTTACACAGTCAACCAATTCAAATGTTAAGCTTATTCAGAACACCCTTACAGACACCCCCAGGATGAGGTTTAATCAAGTCAGACCATGGCTAGTTATGCTGACCCACAAAATTAACATCCCACAACAGTCACATGGTGTTAAGATAGATATGGCTAAGGAACTGAGTAAAGTATGTAAATACAAACTTAGATAATGACTCTGCTTATGTCATTTTGAAAATGTTCAGACAGTTAAAATTATATTTCGATTTTGCTTATGCTATTTTAAATGTTTGAGTAATCCATATCAATGCATTTTTTTCTCTTGATCGTCCAGGAACATGAATAAACATGAAAGAGTATAAACTCTTTTCTTCTAAATTCTGTCTGTCTTTATTTAAATAAACAGTTTGAGTTAGACTCTCTGCCACTTGCAAGCCAGTGAACTCTAACACCACACTTAGCAGGACTTTTTTGGAGAAACAGGTAGATAATGCTTGTGACACAAAGCATCCTATATCATAAACTCTCCATCATGGTCGCTATTTCTATAAATTGGGCAAAATAGCTTCCAAGAGACATGCGTACAAAATGTAGCATGAAGCCCCTAACAATGTTTTAAACACAATTTGGATAATGTTAAATATGGTACTCGCCCATTCAACTCTTTCCCGATAGTACCCAGTACTCTGTCTTCAGTTACAGCAGCAGTCAATAGTCATGTTAGAGTTTGAAATAGCTGGCTGGAGGGATGAGCTGAGAAGTTCATAATCTTTGCAGTGTAATTTGAGACCCCCTTAGAATCCCTACTATATATTTAAATATATTTTCCGAATCATATATGAATTTAGCTGAATCTAAATACATGGAGTCATACCCTTCTTGACTGTCGCCTCCTTTAGTCTTAGGTTTTGATGCAAATGTTCATGAAAAGGAAATGATCATAAGTAATTAGCCATTTCTTCCTTCATCCAACAAGGATTTTTCAGGCACTTACTAGATGCCAGACGCTGTTCTAGCTACCTTTTTTGCATCAGTCTAAAAAATGAAATTCCAACCTTTGTGGAGTTCATAATCTGTTGAGGGGTAACAGAAAATAAAAAGAATATTTTTAAGTAAATTAAATAGTATGTTCTAAGGAAATAAGTGCTATAGGAAAAAAGAGAGATAGATAGACATATAGATAGATCAATCGATCGATCATGTTATGGTGGACCAAGAGTAAAGAGGCAGAGACTGGATTTCAGCGTTAAATAAGGATGTGGGAAGAAAGAAGGGACCTAAGCAGAGATGTGAAGTGGAGATCCAGGAGGAGAGTGTCCCAAACAGAGAAAACACCTGGAATGAAGGCCCTAAAGGGGTGTGTGTGTGGCGGGTGGTGGGGCAGTGCCTGTCATGTTGGAGGAGTAATGAAGAGGCCAGCCACTGAGTGAGCAGGAGGTGGAACAGAGGTGATGACACAGAAGGCCTTTGGCTTTACCTCCAAATGAAATGAATTAATTTACAAATATCTCCTCTGCCTGGCAAGAAATGTCTCCTATACTTAGAAGGGAACTAAAAGTCTGCTGTAATATGTAAAAAAAGCAGGGGGAGAAGATATTTGATGGTAAAAAAATGAAATAAAAACTCGTCATTTTCTTTAGGAACACTTTTGCAAGTAGAAGACATGTCAACAGAATGGTCTGAAACACAAAGGGATGCGAGCCGGAGAAAGAGAAGCAGCAGTTCTTAACAGGCAAGTGACGGAACATCAAAGCCTGGGACTGTGTCATCTGACCGAACGAGTCTCAGGCCATTTCCATGGCAGCCTGTGCAAAAGGTGACTGATTCTCATCACCTTAAGCTGGTGTCCTTTCCACACTGCTGGAGGCTAGCAGAAGGGAGAACAAAATGTACTGTTCCACAGTATGTGGCCCATGGACCACCAGCACAGCATCACCCAGGGACACCTGTGGAAACGCAGATCCCTGGACCCTTCTCAGGCACACTGGATTACACTGTCCAGGTCACGTTCATGCATCTAAAGTTTGAGTAAAAGACAATTTCTTCAGGGTCTCTCTGACTCTGGATTTCTAAGGACAGAGCTTCCCATGCCAGGTCCTCAAAATGTCTAATTTTGGTATGTTTTGTTTATGGTTTTCAGGGCCACTAATCTTTGAATCAGATGAAGAGGAAACAGTCGAGAAAAATACCTTAAGGTACGTCAAAGGGAAAGGGAGATGATTTAAAGTTTAAATCATCATTCATTTCTATAAATGTGCCATCATTAAAAATGTGTACAGTCATTGGATGGAGGTCACCTTTTCATAGTGACGTTTAGATTTGAGTGTATATTAATTCCTCTGAGTGGGCATTTGTTGATTCTGATGATTTGAGCCAAAGAGAAGTAATAGTGACTAAATACCTGAGATCTATTGCCTTGTTAGCCGTGTTAACAGCCAATGACAACACAGTCTGAAGAGATTTACTGTTTGGCTTTAGAAGAAGCATCAAGCTAAAAGTATAATTAAAACGTTTATTAACCTGCCAAGTTGAAAAGGGTAGGTTAAGAATTATGGTGTCTGAAGGGTAGCAATGACTTGTCTCTCATTCTGTCCAATGCCCACCTTGTCTCATGGACCATCCCCACCTACTTTATAGGAACTGAGGAAATGGGCTCTCTAATCTTCCTTAATTTCTAGTTTGAGCTCCAAAAAGACGTGGGGAAAAAAAATTCTTTCTGGCAAAGCCAGCAATTATTGAAATTCTCTAATTACCCTGCCTGAGACCTTTCTTCATACTGGGGTGAGGCAGACGGTGTCTGAATTTTTTTAAAGGTCACATTACCTTGCTTCAGGATCTTCTGGTGATGGGCCAAATGAGACAAGCTTAATTTAATATGTCTCTGCTGCTTTCCCTTCCATCCCGAGGAGCATCCATCATGGGCTTCTCATTCTGACTGATATCGATCAGGTAATTGCCCTCAGCTTGTCAAACTATCATGATTTCTATAAGAATGAGTCTCTTCTAGAAGAAAGTAGACCCAAGGGAGAGAGATGCAAAAATTTTGATTAGAAATGTGCCCAAAAGCTAGTCGAGGTAGAGGACAAGCGTGGAGAGAGGAGGGTGGACCTTGGGGGAGGAAGGAGATAGGAGAGAAAGAAGGGTTGGGGTTGCGTCCTTCTAAAATCCAGTCGTGTGAGTTACAGTGACCCACCTGGTACCATTCAGAAAAAATTTCCAGCCCAGCATATAACAAAACTCAGTGCAGACCAGTTTTGACATAGCCAACTGTGTGCTTAATCAGAGCAAGCATTTAAAAAAAAAAAAAAAGAAGATACCAGGCTTACTTAATCTTCTGTCTCAGGATCAAGTTGAGTGCTATTCTTGTGGCTCAGGACAAACTTCTTTTTTATTTACTAGTCTGATGTAAATAAACATTAGCCAACTCCTTGATTTATCCTCGATTATTAGGGTAAAGATGGAACCCAAAAGAAAAGGAAACAAACTCCTGCCAGGAGAAGAGCTCCTCCAGGAAATTGCCTAACGTTGCTTTGGGGAAAGGAATGTCTTCTTAATTCGGCTGACGTGCCGAGCCCAGGGACACCCTGAGAGAAAAACATTTCCTCCCAGACACGCTGAGCCATGTAGGAGACAAATTTGGCTGCATGGCTTTACGTGAAATAGAGCAAGGTTACAAGAGCTCACGGGAAGAGTCTAGAAAGTCAAAGTGAGCCTACACCTAGGGTATCATTATAGTTAACAACCTGTTTCCCGGTAGCGCTGGTGTCCGAGAGCTGTGTCAAGCCAGCGGGGAGCGCAGTCCTGCCGCCCCGGGGTCCATATAATCATCTGTCATCCCTGCAGGTATTCAAGACCGGCTTGGTGCCCTTCAATCGAGAGTGCTTAAGAATAAAGGATGTAGCTTGGTCACCTTCAGAGAATTCTAGAAATAATCCCACACACACCAGGGCCTTCCATAAAGCTGCTTTAAAGCAGTTGACTCTTTAGCCAGGTTCTTTTCCAGACTTCATTGGCCTTATGCCCTCTTACATTTGTTGGACTTGACCCCCAATATATCATCACTTATTAAAAATATACCCAGGACCCACATTAAAACTAACATGGGGAGAAATATATATATATATATATATATGCATACATATATTATTTTTTGCAAGAAGTGTTTATAAATTTGCTTGTGAAATCATTTGGCTACAAGTAACCGACTTGATTCACAACTTGTTCTGCACTCTCAGACATCATTATGCATGGTGGAAAATCCCACAAAGTGAGAAAATTTAAACCTACAAATCATTTTCAAATGCAGTGAAGTTTTAATGAATACCAAATTTAACAATTAGCTCCGTTGACATAATAGCTCATCACGTAGGTATTTAGTATTTTGGAGCCAATTTTTTTGTGCAAAATGCTCAATCTCATCTCACGTCTCGGATGGATAGGTACGCTGACCTTGGCTCTTTCAATGGTAGTTAACACAAGTATGATACAAAATGTTGTTTGTCGGATCTTTACAGGAGATTTGCAGTAGAAATTTTTAAAGTTTGTCCCTTGCAAAGTGACTGTCATATGACAGTTCATCTCCTATTTGGGGACCAGAAATGTCTGGACAGCTGGACAGCTGGTGGGCTAGCTTCACGGTACTGGATGCTGTGTTACCCGAGGAAAGTATAAACCAAGGACAAGGCTCAGCTCCACCTGAAACTACTTGCCTGTTCCCCAGAGAAGGATCATAAGAAGTTGAAGTTAACTGAGGAAGAAAAAGAAGATGCAGGGAAAATAAGTGAAGGAAATGGAAAGTGTTTTTTTTTTTTTTCCCTTCTCATTTCTGGGTTTTGAGATTTCTCTTTCTGTTTTCATGTCTCTCTCACACAGTCTCCTTTTTCTTAGCTACGTCTCAAAAGACTTGCCAGTGGCACATTGGGCCAACACAGGGGATGCACACACATGCGGCATATCAGAGATCTCTTCCACTGTGCTCCTTTACCCTTCCAGTTTGCCACCGCCCTGGAAAACCCCAGCGCCCGACCTGGCTGACATGTGTGCCTATGAACATCTGCGTGTGCCCTGGATGGACGGACATGCGCGTTTACAAGTGGGCGCTGTAATGTTTTCTCGGCTGGGATCCACCTCCCCTGGATGGCACGTGACGCTATAAACTCTCCTTCAGGCTCACCACCCGACCTCCCATCCCGCGCCCTCTCCTTTCCTGGCCCCTGGCTCCGGGCCTTCTGGGGTTTTGTCGCACTGCCCTGTGGCTGTGCAATCTTAGCTGCTGAACCCTTTCTGTGAACTTAAACAAACGCTATGACTCAGAGTGAATTGTGTTCAAATTTCTTGTATTTACATGACATCAGAATTTTTCCTCTCATGTTCAACAGTAATGCGTGTGTGTATGTGTGTATGTATATGTGTGTATGTGTGTAGTTTGTGTGTATGTTGAATTGCCTAGCCAATTTTACACAGCTGTCCTTTCACATTTTCAGAATTAGCCTCATTTGTGAAAAGGATAAATCCTCAACTGAGCTTTCTTTCTTTCTTAAATTGGGCATGGAGTGTGCCTTTTGGCTCTTCCCCGTGTAAATAATGTGTAAAATACTCCAAGCACCACCACGACCTGACAGCTCAGGCCTTTGATGAATAGGGATTATCGCATGATATTTCCAAACTAAATTATGTTTATGAGTCATATAGAGCACTATTGCATTGTCATCCCTCGGTGTGGAATTTGTACATTTTGCGAGGAGTGGAAGGAAGCAAAGGACCTGGAATTGGATGCTCTTAGTTTTGAACATGAAATAAAAAAAAAAAGAAAGAAAGGAAGGAGGGCATCATTTACCAGTCCCTGACTGCTCATGTAAGGTTCCTGAAACTCTGAAGGAAATCTAATGTCCTTTGGATTTTATTACTTCATGTATTTAAAATCAATGTGTCCAAAAATCTTTAGCAATGAGCTAATCTAACATTTTATCCTTACAGACGAGGGAACTGAGCAGAGCTAGAATCACAATTCAGCGCTCCCAACACCTTGAACATTCTTCCACCGAACCTCACTTGCCTAGACAGCCCTTCACACAGACGAGACTTCCCCAGAACATCAAGATGACAATATGCAGGCGAAGCAAAGCAAAGGTACCTACACATGAAATGCTGGTTTCCAAGAGGAGTTACTTAGACACTTAGCCACTTTGGAAAACACTGTACCACGCAAGTGAGAAAGAAAATCTTTTTTCTTGGTTAAGTTCAAAATATTTTCTCCCTTTGACTATGACAGTACTTAATAACTCCTTAGGAAGGTCAACAGAGAAAGAGAAATAGTGTTGTTCTTCAATCTCCCTCTCTTAAATCAGAGGCCTCAGAAAAGAGCAACACGGGTCCTTCAGTGTCCCTTCCATGTTTCCTTCCAATGTTCTGCAGCCCTGCCGGCCAGCTCTAAGCCCGGTCCGCTTGATACTGGGCTTGGCATTAGGGAATTACATTGCCTCTAGGAATGGACAGATGAGTGGTAAGTTGCATGCAATGAATTTTGTGTATCACACCACACGTTAAATATTCTTGCAAGGCTACATTTTCACTGGAGCCTCCTTGCGGACCGTTCTTCTGTAAATAGAATGCTGTTCAATCAACCCTGCATTTGACAGTGTTGATAGTCCAACAGGTAAGACCACTATACAAAGTCGCAATAAGGTCTAGCTACTGTTGCTGCTTTCTAAAGAGGAAGATTATAAAAGTCACTTACAAAGCCCTGAGTCACAAGGAAAAATATCGTACTCTCCTGTGATGCAGAATAAAATGTCCAAACCTGCCCAAACCCACTCCATATAAAAGTATAGGTCATTTGATCCCATGGCTGACCCATATGGAATTGCCTGTATCATTAAAGCAAGATAATTTGACCCAAAATAAAATAATACATTCTGTAGGGAGACAGTCTTTATCAGCCCCAGAGGAAGAAACGTCTAAAACAGGATAATTAGAGTCTTTCAAGACAGTATTTTAAAAAGTCCTTTCAGTTATCAAACTAAAAATCTCAGCAGACTGCTGGGACATGTCTTTAGCCCCTTCAGTGCGGGCCAACAGTCCAAGGAGCAAGAAGGTCATATAACAAAATATTGACAGCGGCGTTGTGACTTCTCTCGTCGATATTTTGTAAATACCAGCATTGACATTTCTAAATTCTCAAACCTCTCCTTCCTACCCTGATTCAGAGAGCCACACCTCTTCACTGCAAGTGGTATAATCACTAAACCAGAAATCTACTGTAAATACACACAAACTTATGTGACCCAAAGGAATGAAACAGGAACCATGACAGTTTGAAGAAGTAAAAAATCAAAAGCAAAAACACCTGGTTATACCTTCTTTTCCCCGTTACATACTGCTTCTAAATATGCAAAACAGACAACCGTGGTAGGCGCTCCTCCAGTCCACCGGTATTGAAATAGACAAATCTGGTTAAATGATGGGCCTCCAATCTTATCAGACTTAACATTAACATCTCGGGTTATTTTGTTAAACAGTCAAACAAAATGATCTACGTTATATCCACACCATTTACAAAGCAATAACTGTAACTTTCCAGACGCTGAATTTCACCTGAACCAGTCCAGAGTGTAAGTGTTCATCCAGAGAAACTCACTGGCTGTAATCAATTATTTTCAGAGAATTAAAAATATTTAGGAGATGGAACCAAGGCTCTCTTCACAGTGATCTTTAAAACTAACAAAACGGAATTGCTCCAACATGGGACCGGGGCAAGCAGAAAACCCTCTCATGTTCCCAATCACATACGGATGCAAATAGCTCTGTCACCCTAATGAAATAACGATACCTTATTTTCTGCAGCTTCATTGACAAATAACAAGAAAGATGTCTGAACGGGTGTGGCAGGGTGAGGGTTAAATCTGATTGTAATTAGATTGCAGTATGCATGGTCATGTGGTTAATAGTAAATTTTCCTTGATTAACTGGTCCTGTTTGTTAAGAGCCCCTATTAACATCAGCGCTCTCCGTGTTGGCTGTAGAGACACACCATGGACCAGTGCAAAATTAATGAAGGCAGGTACGCATGCTGATTAGAATGTGGCAGTTTAATAAACTCTTCCAACATTAAATTATTTAATGCATTCATGCTCATGCAGGCTATTTGATGGTCAGCTTGACCACCTATGTGATAATATTGGGAATTGAAATGCAGAGAGTGGAAGAGATATAGTGGTGTATGAGGTAATTAGCTCTCATGTCTGATAAATGGGGCAATACCTATGTGTGCGCATGTTTTAACACACCACAAATGGTGCTTTCATTAGCTGGAATCTTCTGCAGAAATTTTTATAAATGTTTAGTTTGATTTTTGCACCATAAACAGTGGGTCTGCTGGCTGTAGTTGCCATCACTTGAATATTTGAGGCAAAATTCAAGTCAGCTACAAAGTAAACTGTCTCGTTAAAATAAATAGGTCACAGAAATTAGATAGGAAGCTTATCAATAAACATCTCCAACCTGGGCGTAACCTCTATCTATCATATAGAAAATACTTTATAGACATAGAAATGGTCTCAGAATAGAAATGCAAATATCTATTAGATTTGGAACAAAGTAATAAGCTCCTCCATTTGTAGAATGCTCTAAAGTTTATACAATGCGTGTACATATGTTACTCTGTTTAATCCTAATCATAGCCATTTTAGGTGCATAGTATTTGCTAATAAAGTGGCCGATCAGAGCATTAACATTTCAGTTCTTGTAACTCGAAGTCCGGAGCTTTTTAGCACGCTTTCACAGCTGCTCACAAAACTAGTATTTGTAAGAATAAACTCTTATTTATAAAACAAGTTAATTTCTGACAGTAAGTGAGCATTCCGGGAACTTAACATCTCTGGGAACAGGACGCCACTTAGATTTGGTAGAAACACAAAAGAAGAAATTTCTATATTTTAACAGTGTCTGAAAACAAACAAGTACTTTAAATGACACATTTTCCTAGATCTCAGGACACTTTCTGGTTGTAATTTAGGCATTCGTAGGAACTTTTGTTAGCATACTTAAGTCCATGGATGGACTTAAGTATGCTAACACAGAATAATCCGGATTCTGGACCTCGGAGACAGGGTAGAAAATATGAACTGTACCTTTGTGAAGTCACCAAGTCTAGTTTACTGAATCCCAAGACCACCCACTGTAAAAATACATCCTGGGAAGAATGAGTGAGTAGATTTATCTGTCTGGGGATTTCTATGGTCTTGCCACTCCCGTCTTCAGTTCGCCCATCCTTAGGATGCCAGCTAAAATGAAAAGAAGGAGAAAATTATTCTTGCCCTAGCAAAACCAAAGAGAGTAGCCAGGAAACCTGGAAAGACTGACGTACAGAATCCAGCCTAGCCAATCTGTCTTCTAGTCTTGGACATTCCCCAGAACTGGCAGTGTGACTTTGAGCAATTAGTTAACTTCTCTGGGCCTCAATCTATTCAGACGTAATTGAGGGGATTGGGGAAAGGAACTCTCAAGTTCCTCAGATCTCTGGCAGGATCTTCTAATTGTCTCTTACCAGGAGAAGGGCTGCCAACCATCTTTTCTTCACACCCCTCGCAGATGAAAAAGAACCGTAAATACTGTGGCAGGCGAAAAAGCACCACCTTTGGGCAGCATCCCCTGTAATCCCCCCTCTCCTAAGGGCCTGAATGGGTAATTTGGGGCTTTGGCTTTGGCCTCAGCCAGCCTGGATGGTCTGATTGAATTCCTCCTATTGTTGTGGGCTTTTTGTTTTGTTTTTGTTTTTTCCGTCTCTCTGGCTAGCTTCAAAGGATGCTGTGGTCATGAATTAATATTGTCCTCTTGGTTAGCTATTATGATGTTGGTTACAGTATCATCGGTGCTGGTCCTTCCTGCTTCCCTTTGACAATGTGGACAGTTATCGATGTCTGGCACTTGTCATAGGTGCTTGGCAGCTATGTGAATGTTGTAACTTATGATAGGTTTCCCACAACATTGCCGTGTTGTCCCTGAATTCTGACAGCTATCTGAAGGATTAAGAGCTGCCAGGCCACTCTTTGCCATCATGGTGTGTGCTGACAATATGGGTTTTATCTTCCTCTGGAGTTAGCAGGAAATTTTGTACAATTAGGATAATAGACAATTTCCACTTGTTTGTATATTTTTAGTCAGTGAGCATTGTGGAACATCACTGTATTCTATCCATCTAAGTTATTTACTACAAAGAAAAAGTAGCTCAAACCAGGCTAAGTCTTTACTTCTTACTGTCAAGCCTTTGGCTTCTTGGAAAACCAAGTGTTTGTCAGGAAGCATTTTAGCTGAACCCCTGAAGTAGGAGAAGTCTACTCCCAAGAGACAGCAAGGTCACCCCGACATGCAGAATGAGCTCAAAACAGCAATAATAATTAAGCACTGAGGACGACATGATTGGATGGCTGGGGTAATGATAATGTGGTGGACGTGGAAATACAATGTTAATATCATGCATCCTTTCTAAACGCCCTTAGAGGCTCAAGTAACTTTCTCAGGAATATCATTCCCTTTGCATCATCTAGCATATTTAGTGTTTTCTGGGTATTTTGAGTCCATGTAACCCTCATGACAGCTCAGTGAGAGAGGAGCAGTTTTTATTCTTGTTTCACATATGGGGAAACTGAGTCTCAGAAAGTTGAACTAACTTGCCCTCTTCATGGAGAGACTGAGACGGAGCCCAGGTTCAAACTCAGAGTCTTTGCTTCTCAACCTCTGCAACTCATTCATCTACGGCTGCACAGTTCAACACAGCAGCCACTAGTCAGTAGCTGTTGAGCAGTCAAAATGTGTCCAGTCTGAGTTCAAATGTGCTGCGAGGGGAAAATCATCCCGGATTTGAAGACTCAGTATGGGGAAAAAAAAAAAGGAATATGAAATACCTCATTAGCAGTTTTATTATGTTGATTACATGTTGAAATGATAATGTTTTGGGTATTTGGCATTAAATAAAATATATTATTAAAATTAATTTTACCTGTTCCTTTTTACTTTTTAATGCACCTACTAGAATATTTATATCTATTATATATAATGTATATATATTTATATTATATTATATTCTTATTTATACTATAATATATAATATAATTTATATTATATACTTACTTATATTATAATATATGATGCATATACATATTTACATACATTATATGTAATATTTCTATTGATTAATACAGAGTCTTCACCCAAGTGGCTCAATTCTATTTGTTTTCCATATTCTCCATCATGAGAATATTTCATTTGTACTAAGACCTGTTAGTAGGGGAGGGGGAAAGGTAGAAAGCATTACTCCAACCAAAAAACACAACACTCCCAGAACTGGCCGTCTCGTGATGCACTTCACGTGCAGAACCTGATTTGGAATTCAGAAGAGTCGTCCATCAGCAGGAACTGTAAGCCAAAGTCAGCTGCTTCGCTCCGTCATGGAACCCTTCTGGTTTACAATAAACTGTGCTGAAATCTTTCAAATGTTGGGAATTCCCGGTGGGTTGTTGGCCAAACCCCAGCATCCAGCACGTGCAGTTAACTCTTTATGCTGAAGCCTTCAGCAGTAGGCATCATATATTACTCACTGTTTGGTAAAAGAGCCTAGCAGGAGGCTCTCTGGAGAGCACGGTGGTGGTAGACAGAGACTCTGGTCTGACAGCACCAGTGAAACTGTATCTATTGAGAGAGGGAGAGAAAGAAATGACTCACAGAGTCTGAGAACATCGCTCATTCCATTCGCGATGGTACAAATATCTGAGAATCAACACGATCAACCAAAACTCATTTAGGCCACTTTTCACACAGAAGTTTCCCTATGAGAAAAAAAAAAAAAAAGTCAAAATTAAGTTTTCTGTACGTATTTGTGGCTGACTGACCAAATTTATCTTCTACATAAAATGAGTATATCAACAAGGGTCATGAGGTACCTGCACGGGGAAGAAAAGACTGAAAAACCACAAGAGAAGCTACACCAAAAGCAGAGCCCAGGGCTCACACACTCGAGTATTTACACCCCATGATGAGGAGATAAAAGCCACGAAAAGCCACAGAGCAAAGCGTTGTGAGTGCTAACGAGCACGGGTAGGAATGTGTACCTTGACTGAGGGGCATACGGGGGAGAGTGTTACACCTCCACTCATGGGTTTCAATCTGATTTGAGAGGCAATTACATCCTCTTTTTGTAACAACTGATCAAATAGAAAAACCCAATTTTTTTTTTTTGAAACAGTAAAAACCACCACCACAACAAAACCTTCCATGTTCTTTCCTCATCTCTAGCTAAAACCAGCTGAATTTTAAAACCAAATTTGGCAGGCCCTGGATGGCATGCTTTCAGCGTGGTATTTTAAAGATTAAAATATGGAGCAACGTTTGAACATTAATGGAGGTCACATGGCAAACGCCACTCACACGAGAGAATCATCACGTCCATCTCTTCAAATGTGTGTCTCAGGCTCTAAACTGGCTCTAAGCTACAAAGAGATATTCTTAGCCTTCCTCCTCTTCCTCTTTTTGGGTTCTAAGAACACTCTTTAAATGCTTCTGTAGCACAGCTAATTCCTCTCTAATACGTTTTGCTGGCTTTGGTGTTCAATTTAATTTAAATCAGCAGAATAATCCAAGTGAATCTAGGTTGCTGTAATGTTACATTAGGAAGATCTGATCCATTTGCAGCTAAGGTAGACCCAAATTCATTACCATTTACTCAATTGGCTTCCAGCAGGTGACTTGATGAGAGGAAACAGATGCATCTGAGTGTCACCTTACTGCACGTGTGACTATTCATAGATTTTTGCTCTGTCCATATACTATTGCTGCAACCCATTCTAAGGGAATATGGTTAATGGTATTAGTTTAATTTATTTTTAAATACACAGGATTATACAGAAATGTTCTCTAAGAGGCTTTGACAATTAAATGAGTCCAAATTTCACACAGGCGCAATAGGGGTTGACCTCAATGGCTTTCTAAGTGCTAATTACGAAACTTAAATGCAGCATGTCCCAAAGGCCTAAACCACAGAGAGGGTGGGGAGAGGCTGTGGGTTCTAATCCTCACTTCAGTAGTATGACTTAAGGCTGACTTCTTAGAACAGAAAAGTTAAAACAAGCAGTCCGGCCACCTGGCTTCTGCACCAGGGCAGAAGCTGACGTAGACCCCCGAAGCCCCAGATGCAGGTTCTGCACATTCCAAAGAAGCTCAGACCTTTGCCAAATGGAGCTTTTATAGTTGAACTATAAATGCTAAATCAACCTAAATCAATGAGTATATAAGTCAAGGAAAATTATGAATGCTGACAAAAATGCAGAGGGATTTCTAGAAGCCCAGAGAATGAAGAAATCACCCAAGCCCATTCGGTCTGTGGAACCGTTCAGAGACACTGCGATGGAGTGGAACGTGTACCAAGCCAGCGTCACGGGGCATTACTGGTTCTAGGATGGCAGCATCTCTGAGCCACGCTTCTCCTCCTGTATAAAATAGGAATGATAGTTCCTGACCTATAAATGCACAAAATTATTGTGGAGGAAACCAATAAGATCATGAGCATGAAAACCTTTGAAACACTACAAAGACCAGAAGTGCTATGGAAACTGTTACGAATCATTGGGTTCCCGAGTTGAAGTGAAATTAAGCCTTCCTGAAACATGGTCATTAGGAAAGACAGTTTTCAAAGAGCCTGTGACTACTGTTTGGGGGCACGTGGCATGCGCCTCTGTGGCGAGCACCGCAGGCCACCGAGGGCGTCCCAGTGCCCACACCTGTCTGCGGAGCGCTCCTGACCCGGAGGGGAAATGGCCCTGCACTCAGGCCCTCCCCAGGAGTGAACAAAATAAAGCCCATCTTAAAGTAAAAGGAGAAGGAGAAAAGTAAAAAAAAAAAAAAAAAAAAAAAAAAAAAAAAAAAAAAGACAGGGAAGGTGGGAGGGAGCGGGGGAGGGAGAGAAAGAATTTGAACCTTTACAAAGTCTCTTCACTGATGCCAGAGTGAGCGGCCCTGCCCAGTGCTCAGCGCTCCGCCCGGCCCTAGTGCTAAAGCACAGCTCCAGCCTGGTGCATCCTCGCCTCCCTCCCCGCCCTCCTTCTCTTCTCCTCCCCCTCCTCCTCCCCTCCCCCTCCTCCTCCCCTCCCCCTCCCCCTCCTCCTCCTTCCTGCCCTCCGCTCCCCTCCTCTCCCTTCCCCTCCTCACCTCCCACATGAATTCTTTACTCAAATCTGGCTTCCTGATTCCTCCTCTTACTCCTTCTTCCCATTTTCCAAGCAATTTCCCTTCTGCTCTGCATGGCTGCACGCCTCTTTCTTAGTTCTCGCCCCCTTTTCCACTTTCCCACTAGCCTGAACAGCAGAGCGAGGGCCTGAGGACTGGAGAGACAAACCAAGACCTGTCTTACAGGGTGAAGACCACTATGTGGACAGAAGAGGATGCCAGCAAAGGCCTGCGGGATTACAACAGGTAGCACTCACTAAGCTACCGTGGGCTGGGCGCTGCATCACAGCCCAGAGAGGACACTGATGTGCCCAACGTCACAAAGCTTCAGGTCTGACTAAGGAGCCTGCACTCAGCTGTCAGAGGAGACGGGTGTCCGGCAAGGAAAACGAATCAATGTTCAAAGTATTGAAGTGAGCTCTGTAGGGCCAGGAGCCGGGTGCGTGGCACTGAGCAGAGAGGGAAAAGCCTGCCAAAGGTGGGGTGCAGCCACGCCCAAGAGCACCTGTCGCAAGCTCATGATAAGGTAAAGTGGTGTCTAAAAGTGAACCTCTCTCTAGACAATGTTTTCTCTGAGGCTGATTTGTAAGGTGAGTCATATTTGAGAAATGAAATTTGTATTGGCCACCAATTTCATTAAGCTCAGGGAACAGGCGAGTTAAACGAAGCAGAATGAGAACCAAGCTAAACTCAATGAAGGCCTACATATTAAATTTAGTCCAGACCCCCAGACTTATTGCAGATCTGGGAAGAGCCTGCCGGTCAGGGGCAGCAAAGTGTCACACTCCCAGTGGAAGCACTGGGAGCGATGTGGCTGTTCCACGGGCGCAGCAGGAAGGTCCACGTGTCATCTAGTTTGGCTCATGCCATGTTCCCCCAGCAACCCTGTCTATGTTTGATAAGATGCAAAAGCAATAGGAATTTGTTCCCAAGCTTAAGTAATTTTTTAAAATTGTGATTCTTTCCTTTTTTTTTTTTAATATTCAGATCTTTTCTCTCTTTGCTTCCATGAAGGTTTATACTATGTCTAATACTGAAGTTGACTAAAATAAATTGTTTTCGTGTATGTAGGCTTTAGGAGAAATTCTTCAGCTACATTCCAGAGTCTAGTAGTTGACTGTTATTAGTATTAATAGGAATTACACACCCAAATCCCACTGCCACGCACTGAAAATTTACCCCTGAGGATCAAGCCTCAGTAATAATTTGAATGTGTTGAAATGTAATTTCTAGTTCACAGACCTTTCAAAAAGGCAAAACAGATCTGGGAGTTTAGGTCTGAGATAATAGAAAGAAAACTTCCTAGTTCATGTGGCTTAGAATTAGAAACATATAGTAAGTAATCATATTTCTCTGTAATGTAGGAATCCATTTGCTATAATTTATAGGATTGGCTTGATACCCAGGACAAGCAATCATTTCTATGAGGAACTTTTAACAGTGGATCTGTTCTATGCATTTCTTCACATGAAGGCTACCTCTGGCTGCATTTCTTTCTGTTAGAACCATTTGCTTTGCCTTCAAATTTCTATAATACATATTATTTGAATATCTTAAAAATACATTATTGACTAGGAAGTAGGTTGTAAGAATTACCGGCCCACACAAATTTTATCAATGCATCTCATGCTAGGATTGACTGGTGATGCAAAAGAAAGAAATTGACCTTCTTTACTTCTCCCCTGATATAATTTGTGACATACTTTGGAAGCAATTTTTTAAGTCTTCTGATAAACAACTACTGATATGTATTTTAAAATGTGGTTAAATTCTAAGAAAAAGTAATCCAGGCTTTCCTGGTGTCACCTGTTTGGGCAGCAACAGGCAGCCTCTTTTGTGTGGGTATCACCTGCGTTAGCCTGACGCTTTGTGTAGCGATGCCACAGAGAAGCCTGCCCCAGCCCCTCTACCGCTTGCTTTTATGTTAGCCTCTCCCATGTTTTTAAATTTGATTCAACAGTCATTCCACACCAGGGGATATATCACGACTTGTAAAATGCTCAGAGCCTTTCAATTAAAAAAAAAAAAAGATGAAGTGATTTTACATAGACAAGTTTAAAATACCCAGAGAACAGAAATGGATCTATATGAAATCGTTTCTGAAACAGAATTTGATCTTTGTCAATAGTGCATGAAAAACAATGAAACAGCTAAGAAAATATTTTGGTATTTTACAGTCCTTTTGAGAAAAGTCAGTTCTAGCCTCTTTAAACTTGGTGCCCCCAAATAACATCAAAATGTTTAGTTAAATGGCAGAATATTTTCTGAAAGTTTGTTTTCTATAAAACCCAAAGTGGGATGAATAGCAGCAAAATGTATTAATAAATGTCAACATGTGCTGTTTTGACTGATGAGCTTAATGGAGAGTTATGTTTATTATGTTATAATTGCCATAATTTAAAAAATTCCTGCAAAAGAGGTCTCGGCAACATTTCCACTGCAGAATGTACGACCATGCAAATCCCAGTCCCCAAACCTTTAAACAAACCTACTGTGAGCACATGTATGTCTTCTATTCAAAAAGTAAAAGTGATTTTGCTAATGCATCCTGGTAACCAGAATCTAGGGAAAAACAAAATCTGGAAAACTGTACATTTCATGTTTCCTGAGAAATTCAAGAGTGGTGCCCATCACCAGGGGATCTGCGGGAAGGAGCGGCATATATAAAAAGGCAACTTTGGCTAAACCATAATTTCTTCTTTAAGCTGCTTGTCCTTGTTTGGAAAAATTGTCCTATTTTTATATCAACATTAGGTTTTTGAGTGTCTTTTCTTGAACTGCGAGTGAATTCACGAAGGTCTTTTTTGTTTAAGAGCTGAGAAGCCATCACTTTCATCCTGTGAAAGACGTGTCCGTTTATAATTACAGCGATTTGTATTTACAGAGTAGAATTACCTAAAAAGACCAGGACGCTCTGCCTTTTGTAAAGTGACTCTTGCTCCCAGAATCTCCAGAGAATTTATCCCTGAACCTTCACATTGCATAAGTTTTAATATATCAGCACTTCCAAGAATAATGTGCTCTGTAAAGAGCCCAGGAGTCAAGTGGAAGCACTCCTATCAATGACACTTTTGAAAATGGAATATGTTTCCCAGGTTCCTTGAAACAGAAATCAGGAGGGGGGAAATTGCTCCGTTTGTTTTGAATGAGTTGGAGGAGGTGAGCTCTGACCAAGGAACGAGGGACACTCAGACTCAGAGCTATAAACAATCTTCTCTCGTGAGATGAATAGAAAGAAGACCCCATTGCACAATTCTGAATAGTTACTTCTGTTTCAAAAGGCAGCAGGCCCCTTTAGCTTGGTCAGACTCCTTTTCCTCTTCCTTCTTGAGTTCTACGTGTATTCCCGTATTTTCCTTCCCTCTTACAGCACTGTTCGAGCATCTCCATCCGTGTGCTCTGGGTACCAAGCACAGACCGAGCACAGACCCTGGAGTGGCCTCTTTTGGCCAACTTGCTTGCCCCTGGCCACACCTTGAACTTTGGTGCCTTGAGAACCTTTGCATAAGGAGGGCCTGAGCTGAGAATGTTCTCCTCCCCATAACAATTCTATAACTCTACCTTCGCCCAGGCTCCAAAGTTCTGGATGAATATTATGAATGCGCACCACTGGTCATTTTCCCACTCACATGCCACTCGGTGACATCACTGTGTTTAAATGTCAGATCTTCCCAACTGGAGTGTGAGTCCCTGGAATAGAAGACCTTGTCCACATCGGTGCATCTTCAGTGTGTATGGCAGAGATCTTTTCATATGAAAAGAAGTCAATCATTGTTTTTTGAGTGAAAAGTGGGCAAGAAATAACATTAGCAGAATGTATGAAGACTCGTAACCATCATAAATTCTTCACATTTTAAAGTCGATTCACACTTGGCAAACAGCAATGCAAGACTAGAGAAATCTCAGCTAAGGAGGGATCTCAGAGATTTCACTAAAGTAGACATTCCGAATGGAATCGGATTAAAATACCAAATTCTGTAAGCAGCACTCTGAATCTTTCAAAAAGGGAATCTTTGAAATATGCTAACAAATGCTGCGCATAAATGAGGAAAAGGCAAACTCATATCTAAAAGGTTAACCATGTATGAGTTTTGATTCAAAATGCACGTTGCCCTCTTCCCTTTGGGGGGGTTGGAATGAAGAAAAAATTAAGTCCTGGATTTAAAAAAGAATTTCCTTTAATTCCAAAGACTCCTGCACGTAGGAAGCTTAAAACATGTTAAAAGTCTTACCTGGTAGTTAGATTATCTGCTGCCACTGCTCTACCCTAAACTCCTTTTAATTTATCATTAGATTATTGCCATAGCCTCTGGCAGGACTCTCCAGTGCCAGCCTCCTCCCTGACCAAATGTCCCTCTTACTCCTGTGATCTAAGTCTCCCTAGATTGTGCAGCTCAAGGCTGGTACTGCCCCGAACCTCCTTTCTTTCGTTACTAAGATCTTAAAAATCTGACCATACCCAAACTAGCCAACATTGTTTTCCTATCATTGAACAGTTGAATATGCAAAATACTTTTCTAACCAAACCAAGGTAAAATAATCTTGATTTTTCAGATCTATCTTAAATGTCTGAAGGCTCACCATAATGCCAGGCACAAAATACATGTTCAATATACACATATGCCAACTGATTAAATAATTGAAAATATTTTTTAAAAGTGCTGGTGAGGGACTGATACATTGATGCGTGTCCTATAAGCTGCTTTGTAATGTCACCATCTAACTCTCTGTATGTAAATATTAATAAGTTCAACAGTTGCAGGAAAAAAGTCAACACAAGCTCCTTCCCCATCAAAACCCCTGTGCTCTAAAACATTCCCCTCACGAGGTTTGCTGGGTTTCATCATTTTTCTCAGACAGAATTCTAAAGGCGCTTCCACATTTAGAGGTGTGGGATTTATTTGAATACCAAAAGCCTAAACCAGAGTTGATTTGCGTTCTTATAAGCACTTCAATAAGACAGACCCAACAGTTATCAATTTAAGAGCAACACCTGGATCTCTCATCCCTGCCTGCTAGATGCAGGATGTTTTGCCCAAGGATTTTGAGACAATGCATAGCAGAAAGGACACAAAGCTCACACACCCAATACACCACAGAATAAAAAACACAGCTCATTTTTCCAAGATCGAGAAGGACTATGAATATTCTCGTGGTGGCTCCTGCTGCAATTCCTTGGAAGGTGTAATCCCTCAGAAGAGCGCTTGCATCCATCTTGAGCGTTCGTCTGCAGGACAGGTATTCGTAAATTTCCATTTCCCTGGTTTAATTTCAATCTTAGGTGGGTGAACAAGCACGTGTTTCACAATGCGTCTCTTCTTGTCTGCCCTTCAGGGGATTAGCTCCTTTGCAGTTTGGTGATCAAACCCAATGAATGCTACAGTCAGGCCACTCATGGGTCAGTTCCTTAAGATTCCCCATCCTGTTCAACTTGCAGCCAGCAAGGAGACAGCATTTTTGTTCACTTATTATCTGACTACTTCTTAAGTAAAGAGCAAGAGAAATGCACAATTCCTAATAAGCTCGTTATTAGTAATGCAGACTCCTGGTCAGCTATTGCCGGTTAATGACCAAAATTCACAGTGTAGACAACTGACATTTTGCCTGAGCACACATCTCTGGCCGGTGATAATTAACCTGAAGGCAAAGAAACAGTCATTTTCTTAATACAGCGAGGCACCTCGTTCAAAGTTGGGGCTCTTCCTGTTTTAATAATCAAAAGGAAAAGACCTTTGGTACTTAATATTTAAACAAAATGTTTAATATTTACACAGTAAAGTTCTTCTTCTGATATTAAACCCGCATTAAAGCAGGGATGGAAATTGGTTTATAATCTCTGACACTAGGCCTGGAGCCTTGTAGTGCAGTAAACAATGTCACTCCTCAGATGGGCACCACCTGCAATGGGTTCAGAAATGTCAACTGTAATTAAACATTTTATTTCAAGGATAATTCATAGGTTATGTACATGCAGGACTGCTTTCTGCCATGAGAAATTTCAAAGTACCGGGCTGTGTAAATAAGAAGCAGGTCTTTTTTTTTTTTTTTCTTTATTGCGTGTTTTTTAAAAAGCACATGCAAACAGACTGAGACCTAATTTATATTATTCTTAAACATACGCTTCATAATTTGCCAAGATTTTTATCAAGTTAATTTCAAGAAGTTGACTGGTAATGATACGTCTCTAACTTACCGATTATTTCCCCTAGCTACACGTAGGAATACTGTAGGCAAAAAAAAAAGTATGATTTGCCACAAGCTAACATAAAGTAATGGCAAATTGGGATTTGGCAAATTTGCTAAATTTTTCTTTTTGGGCTTTAGTTTTAACTTATGGTTTCAATGAAAACCTGAAGAAAATATATTATTTTTAAAAGGGTGACAGGTTAGTTAAAGGTGTGGGGGTCACCCAGCACCTCCAGTAATGCTTCTCATCATAATGAGAATTGAGAGTGAAATTACTCAGTTAAGAGAAGTGTGTGCTTGCAGACGTGTGTGTAAGAGGGAAAATGTGATTCTTCACTCTTTCTATACTAGTGAAAGTTTGTTCACTGTTCCTCAGTAGCAATTTGTTAAAAGTTAACAGAGTGACTCAGAGATTTTAAATACGCCTTCCTGTTCCACCACATTAACATTCTACATCATTTTTCTTAAAAACAAGTCTCAAGGTGGGGAAAGAACTTAAGTAAAAAAAAAATGCTTGAATATTTCATTAAAATAAATTTTAAAAATCTGGGTAGAAGTGGTATTTTTTTGTGTGCATTTAACGCAGTTATAAAGAGTATACTTCTGTCTATTTAAGGCGACAAGAAAAAAGAATTATCTGTTTGTCCATCTCTGACTTGCTTTCTCTCCCTGTTCTTTCTGAATGAATTCATAGTATTTTGTGACCTGTATCATTTACCAAAGAGAAGTCCTTATGTACTGGAATAAGCTTAAACAGAAGCTGAAGAGGCATTGGATCGGAAGGCAAAGCCCCCCTTTACCAGGTGGGACCCCTGCAGAGAGGCCCAGCACTGAGCTAATGGAGACGTGCCCATTGCAGCACTGTTTCTGAGATAAAATGCTACCCTTTGTCTTTGGGGAAAATTGGTTTGTAATAACAAAAAGCAATGGACATAAACTCTTCCAAATCACTACTGCAAGGAGTGTAACACTAATATTTGTTTTTGAAGTTCTGATTATGCTTCCTTTAATTAATAATCTTTTCTTTTAAGAATAGGATAACTATAAAATCTATGTGTAAATATGGGAAAAGGAAATGATACTTTAAGAGAAAAGCACTATAAATCATATGTATACTGATTAAAATTACATTAGAGTGAAAAAGCTGATACAGAAGAAAAAATACTTGAAGGAAATGTGACAACAGTGTGCTAGAATAGTGAGGTTATGAGCAATGATTTTTCCATTGCCCAGATTTCTGTAATGTGACTGTATGACTTTAATTATTAAACATCAATGTCAAGTAAGAACATAATCACCTTGGGGAATCAGGAAGTTCGCCATGCACTTGTTCATCGAACCGCAGTAGCAAGGAGGTAGAGAAGAATTTGGCAAAGGCTTGGACCAAACACAGTTTGCTTTTGTCTCCACATCTCCCACTCAACATAGAATAGTCCAAGAAGAGAATTGGCAAAATAGGATGAAGAGAGAAGGTTGGAGAACACAGTATCAGAATGGTTAGTTGGTCTGAACCTGGAGATTCTTCTAAATTAATTTCAGATCCTAAGTCCTAAAGATTTCCTTTCTCATCCTGTTAAAATGGTGCTGTGCCAGCCATAAGACAGAGAAAGACCAAAGTTTTCCTAGTCCCGCTATACCCAATCCTGGTTAGAAGGGCAGTGGAGACTGCGGTTTTGGTTACCTCGATAGCTATCATAAAACAGGATTACAGCGTAGACAACATATTTCATCTGCATAAACTCCCACTGCATCAGATAAGCCATAGATGTTAAATCAACAATGCAGTTTTGAACTCAGAAAGGACAAAGGATGTGTCTAAGGCCACAAAGCTAGCAAATGACAGAACTGGTCATATGGCACAAATGATCAACCTGATCATTCCACGAATTTCTTATTCAACCTACATCTGCACACATACACATCATTGGTCTCAAACAATGAACATTCGGTGAGTATCTGTCATGTGACTTAGCAGTATCTCTCATTTTCCTTCTCAACCTAACGTGACTCCTCACTGGATCTCCCAACCACACTTTCCCCTCTGCAAAAAATTCCATGATTGGAACAGACCTGTTACAGTGGCAATGCCAAAAGCCTTCCACAGCATAAAGCCCACTAGCCAGATTTGCAGCCTGTGGGGTGGAGAGGTACAGGGTTCAGGCTTGAGACCTTTTACAGAAAGAACAAGGTCAAGAGCATGCAGCCATGAAAGAAGAATTAGAAGAACCATTCTTCCCCTAGAGCCAACTCCTTTGCCTGCTGAGATGGAAAGGGCTTGGGAAGAGGCCTTCTGAGGCACTACACCTGATCAAATAAGAATTCATTTCTGATCAATGCAATATTAAAAGCTAATTTTTTTCACCGCAAAATTAATTGATTAACTTTTCCCTCTACCAATATATTACTAAAACTTTCCCGCTGCACAAACTCTCCAAACAAAATGAATGGTTTTGTTTTGAAAATTAATTTAGATATTAAAAAATTATATTTTCCACCAAGATCTCAGTGACTCAGATTAAATATTAACCAAAAGCTGTCTTCTGCTTAAATAGAATTTAGCCTTTGAAGTGTTTTTATTAATCTCTTCTGATGTAGGTGCTTGAAATTCTATGAAAGAGCTGCTGCTACCCGTTCTGTGCATCACTTACTGTAATTTATTTTCAGAACATAATTCTATTTATAAATGAAAATCCTATTAAGAGAAGACAAGAAAAATTAGTCCTAGACTTTGCATTGGTAGAGTAGAAACAAAATGAGCGACCTAACCTGAAGTGACATTTACAAATTACCTGCTAATTTAAACCAGGTTGAGGGATGACAGAATTTAGCCAGACTGACAGGAAGTACCAGAGGAATGACAGTGGGTCTGGAGTGGCCGTAAAGCTCTTACTGCTGGCACATTTATCTGTGTTCCTCCATCACCCCACCACCTCCCCAAAAGCCTCCTGCCTGGTAAATAATATATTTGTAAAAATATTTACATTTTTTGGCAGATTAGTGAGTAAAGGTTTTCCACAGCCGGAAGCTCTCCTCCTTTGTTTAAGGTGAGGAAATCATTTATTAAAAAAGGCTTCAGGCTTTAGTCATGTGAGCGACCCCTTCCCCCACCTACGCACCATTCCTATTATTTAGAGCCAAATATAAGTTGTTATTTCATGAATGTTTTTGACTAAGCGTGAGAACCCAACAAGGCTACAGACAACTGAATGCCTCCACGTGGGTGTAGATGCTCACATCCCTCTCGCTCTCCACCCAGTGCTTCTGAGAACGAGCGCTCAGAAAGAGCTGGTACTCCTCCTATGCCATTTTTGAAATGTAACATCCAAAAATAGCTTGTAAATAAAATTGTAAAATAATAATCCTTGAATAGGAAGCCAAAGAAGGGAAAAGAATTGCTGTAGATCTGGATTTTTCTAGTTTAATTTAAATTACTGCCAGCCAAACTAAGTGTCTGGAGATATTGTAAATATCTAAGTAGATTTTAGTCTTTAACAATTAAAACTTATTTTTTATAAAACATCTAGTCCACATTTGACTTCCAAAGAGGTACATTTTTCTGTTTGGATCCTGGGCATGTCCACAGTAGCACGAATGAGAGTTCTGTACATGCAGAGGGTGGAAATGTAAAAGGCGCACAGACACACACACAACATGCACAAAGCAAACAACACAAACATGTTATATGCAGTCATCTGGCTTTTCATGAATAAAACCTCTTTGTGCATTAAAAAGCAAAACTAGCATCTATTCTTCAAGTAGGAGGCTATCTTTACATTCATCAGTTAATGACAATCAATACATTTAGATTAACAAAGTAGAAATAAAAAATTAAAATACATTTAAATAAAATAAGAATGATAAACTAAAAGCAGGGGACCGTCTTTGCATTCTTAAACTCATGACAATAAAAACATCCTGGTGTTTCGTCTGCCTGCACCCTGGTTAAGGCTCCTGCTCTCTTTCACCACCTTCAAACGGCTTTCTCCATTTGGGAATTTGGAAAATGTCACGGAATTCTTGCACCCTTTCTTCTTGTTTACTCATTTTGGAATTGAATGGACTGTGCAGGGGCACTTTTGTTACACAGAAGTAATTGCTGTGAATTATTCGTACCCTGATTCTCAGATGCTTCACCCAGCTTTCTGTGACTATTCTGGGCTGGAACATTACTGAGTGTAGGCTTACTTCTCTAAACCAGCGTCTCTGTATTCGCCGTGAGGGTGCCTACCAGCCACTATGAACCAAGACTGTATTGTTTCACAAGAGTCATGTTACCAAAGTAAGAAAGAATTTCATCTTGAAATATTGATCTGCTGTTCCTGACTGTGTATTCAGCAGTAAGGAACAATTCAGTCCCGTAATACTAGGATAATCAGAATAATCACAATAATATTCAGTTTTTCTCAATAAGAAACTAGTTATAAAGAGACTAAATATTACATTGGGGTGAAAAAGTTTGTAATCTGTGATTCTGACAGAGAGTCCGTTGGAAAAGCGGATCATTTTTCCTGCAGTTCCTTCCCCTGGCCAGATGGCAGCCAGTTCCTTCGTAAGGCCCTCTCCACACAAACCCCACGATTCCAGTTATCAGGTCATTTGAAGTTAACATCAAATTTAAAAGACAGTTCAGAAAAGATAATGAAGAGAAATCATTCAACTCTTCCTCCATCCCCCCACCCCCAAAATGCCATAGGAGCCTTCCTCCCAATGCTGACTACTCAATAAAGATAGAAAATCAGAGGTCCCCTTGTCCTCTTTGGCACATAAAGAAACACTTGTTACACTAAATGCTACTTTGGGGTCTTCAATCTGAGTTTAGAGATAAATTATAAATTATCTGTGTCTTAGACTCCTCTGTCACATTGCTGTCAAGAAGCATATGCCTGTTTGGACAATCTGGTTATTTCTACAAGATTTATGAAATGTTACTTTGCTCCAAGATTGATACCCACGTCCTTCTTCAGCCTGTCAAGGGCATATGATAATGACAGCGATCAATGTTGTTTTAACACTGCACAAAGGCCAGGGTGTCAAGGCCGTCTCTTCATTAGGCAACAGGACTATTGATTAGTAACTCGAGACTGGCTAAAGTCAAAGCACCTGTACCATCTCCCCATGCCGAAAAATTATCGGTGGGCGAGCAGATCACATAGTCACATAGTGTCGATCAATATGAAACTTTCTCAAAACTAAGCAGAGGGTACGAGGAGCGTTTCAAAGAGCAACGAGCAATGAGCAACTTCTTCCTTGTGTCCCCTAACCTTCTGCTCACGTACCTCCCAAAGCTGAAATAATCCTAGACTTGCAACAGTGCTTGAGTCCTGACCTTAGGGTGGAAATGCTTATTAACAAATGAGGGGAAGGGGGATGAGAAAACGGCTAAGGTTGGAGTGGGACTGGAGGGAAGAGAAGAGAAGAAAGAGGTTACAGGTGTGAAAGGAAACAATTAAGAACTACTTGTAGATATTAACTACTATATATAAAATAGATAAACACACTTCTACTGTGTAGCACAGGGAACTATAGTCAAAATCTTACAGTAACCTATAATGAAAAAGAATATGAAAACGAATAGATGTATGTGTATGTATGACTGGAACATTATGCTGTGCACCAGACATTGACACTACATTGTAAACTGAATATATGTCAATAAAAAAAGAACAATTTATCCACCACCTTTCTCTAATCTTTCTGTTTCTGCCTTTCGAAAAATAGTAAACATTCTCGAAATAAAAACCTGAAGGAAACCACATAGTTTTCCTTCCCTGTCAAGAGACATATTATTATTGAGCTAGCTCTAATCTTTTTTTTAAATGCAAATTTATCAAATTTCGCTCTTAGCCCCGAGCTATGAGCTGTGAAATTTGTACACTTTTGTTGCAGGTGTTAAAGAGTCCCCTCCATCCTGGAGTCGTATATTTGGACTCTAAGGCAATTTCCCCATCATGTCTGCTTTAATTGGACCACACTTCCTATTCTGCTCAGTTTCGCCTTGACCAACCCTCTCTGTGCATACACTTAGAAAAAAAGAAGCGGGTTAAAAGGAGGGCTTTTCGGTGTTAAAAAAAAAAAAAAAACCAGCCCATTGGGAACAGTGGTTTGAACATCTCCTAATGGAGCTCTAAGAACTCATCCTAAGTAAAGCAAATGGCATGAGGCATGCGGAAAACTGATTAGTGAGGACCAAAGCAGACGTTTATTGCCCAGAGGTAGAAAGTCCACTAATCTTCCTGTTGAACCTCTGTTTTCATTTCCTTCTCAGCTAACCTCACTCTGGACCAAATTCATCACCTGTCTTAAGTTCCCAACTGCTACTAAAATCAAAGAAGTCAAGGGAACAGTGAATGGAATCTCATGGGAATTTACCTTCCGAAGTCCTCTCCGAATTCCCAAAGATCATTTGGAGGTGCTAAAATGTCAGGGCCTTGGCCCTTTGCAACTTCCACTACATTTTTGCTTTTCAGAAGCAGCCTTAGGAAGCCCATACCATGTCTGAAACCATCACCAGCGATCCTGAGGAGGGGAGAGGTGACGGCTTCAGTGAGTTGTTGACCACACAGAGAAGAAATCTGTAGGCAATTGCAACATGAGGAGGTAATGGGAGCCTTTGATGTCATGAGATTAAGTCCCGGGCCAAGCACTTTTGTTGTTGCTAGGCTGGTCTGGTGGAGCCCTTTTGATAAGAGGGAGACCCTGAAATGCAAATCTTAAAAAGACCATCAAAGCTGGACAGTTTGAACAACAAAAAAGTAGCCATACTGGATTATAATCCAAAGTATTAAATAAACATACATGAGTCCATATGGCTACAAATAAATGAAGGAATAAATAAACAAATGAGAAGAAGAGATAACTCTTCCTCACAGAAGTTTTAATAATTTACATAAATCCTCTCCCCTCCGGAAGTTGGTTCTTAGTGCCCTCTCCACTAACCCCCGCCTTCCCTCCCCTTGAACTCTACTGGATTTAGTGACTTTCTCCTGAAGAACACAGGGCAGAAGTGGGGAGTAAGAACAGAGTGGAGAAATTTGCCAAATGTTACCTGGGCTAAATGGTCAAGATTAATGTCACCAGTGGTAAATTATGTGATGACATGTCACCTTGATAGGATGTGACAAGAAGAGCACTTCACTTCCGTGGTATTTTCCCCTAAAAGTTGGAACCTCAGTCTAATCAGAAGAAAAACACCAGACAAACTCACATTAAGGGACAGTCTACAAAATCACTGGTATTAATCTTCAAAACCATGGAAGTCATAAAAACAAGGGGAGGTCGAGAAACGGTCCCAGAGCAGAGGAGACTAAGATGTGACATTGACATGTGATGTACCATCCTGAATTTGATCTTGGAGCAGAAGAGGGGCAGTAGTAGAAAAACTAGTGAAATATAAGTAAAATCTGGAATTTAATTAATGATAATCTACCAATGTTGGTTTCCTAACTTTGACAAATGAGCCATGGTAGGTAAAAGGGAACGTTAGGGGAAGCTGGGTGAGGGGCATACAAGGGGACTCTCTAGAGTCTCCTTGCAACTTTTCTGTAAATCTAAGATTATTCCAAAGTAAAGAACGTATTTAAAAAACTCTCAAAATATCCTCTATTACCAGCCTAGAATTTTTTCCATTGTGTAAAGAAAATAAATAGAATAGAAAAGAAATAAAAATGTAGAGAATGGCATTTTTGTCAAGAATGAAAATCTTTTTCTTGACAAAAGTGAACGAATGATAATCTACTTGTACAAAACAGAACAGAACAAAATATGCATGCACACATACAAATGTATGCATCCACAGATGTATATGTGAGCTACAGACACACATGCATAGATAGGTTATAAATACACAGACACTTAGATCAATACCGTCATGATGCTCCGCTGTTCACTTATTCCCCTGTGATACTGTTTATTCACTCACTATTATATGCTATTTTGAAATAGTAACTATTATATATGAGGCGCTTTGCTATGGGAGCTCAACCATCAACAAGATGAATGGGAAGCTTACCCCCAGGGAGCTCCTACATAAACTCATTCTTTTGTGTTCTAAAACATTAAAATCTTCAAGAATTTCATGTATCCCTCAGAAGTAGAAGGGGTTTTTTTGAGTAAAATTCTTGGGTTCTATGTCCAGACATACCCCTTTTGAATATGTGGTTCTGTGCAAGTTTCTTAACATCTACCTGTATCTGGCTTTTCTAGTCTGTAAAATCTGGGTTATAATCATTACTATCTCCCAAAGCTGTCCGAAGAGTAAAATACATTCTCACATTTGTTATAAAATGTTACACACATAAAACTCAAAGAACAGTTACTGCCATCTAGCAGGGCCCACAGGGAATAGAAACCATGGTGAAGGAGGACTCAGAAGGGAAGGCGGAGTTCTGATGTTGGACATGAGAAGGTACCAAGAGAACACCTTCTCTCCTTCGCAGTCTTGCCTGGAGTCAGCTTTGGAACTGAAGATATAGATGTCCAGAAGAAAAGGGCAAAGCAATCTTGGGAAGTAAGCAAAAAGTCACACATTATTATCCCCATAAATGGACAAGTCACCTGAGGCCAAAAAGTATTGAATAACTTGCTCAAAATTCCGCACTGAGCCAGTGACTCCTGAAAATTAAGCACTGAGCTCCCTTGGCCTTGAGTGTTAGCACAGAGCTCTCCACTTAGCTAGCCCACTCTTTGTGTTTATTTCCGCCTCATCAAGACTCCAGATCTAAAACTGCTATTGGGATTTATCAATGGCTGTGATCGAGAGATTTATGCAAGATTGTTTTGCCAGGTGACATGCCAAAGCCCCCACACTGCTGTTCTTCAGTGCGTTCCTGATTAGTGCTGCCAACTTCCTCACTGCCCACTCTGCTCTGTTTCACCCTAACCCCGCACCGCTGGCTCTCCATGAGATGCTTCTGCTGCAAGGTTTATGCCAGCCTTCATTCTCTTCCCTTCCCTGTATTGTAGGATACAATTAAATTATGATGTATACTTGTATTTTAATGTTATATTTATAACTGTACATATGCCCAAAGGCTTTAGCAAGTCTTACATTTTTATATCTTGAAAAAAAAAATACATATTCAAAACATCAGTTTTTGAAAAGCAAGAAAATTCCTTCAGTAGTTTCCTTCTTTTTGCAAGACGAGAGTGAAGTCAAAGTTTTCCCTAGGCTACTTTATGAAGCATTAGATCAATTTGAAAAGTTTTTTGCTTTTACCGAAAAAAAAATTCTGGCTGTTTTCCTAGCTATTTTTTTGGCACACATGGCCCGTAGGTGACAGTCTATTTCAAGGCAACATTTCAAGCCCTTGATTATTTACTGAATTCTAAATTCTTGAGATTAGAAAAAAAAAAAAAGAATGAGTTTTATTTCTCAGAAAGTTTAATATCTAGTGAAAGTGGAAACCAAGACAAACAAGTAGTTGAAAACAAGATAATAATTTTGTATTTAATGCACATATAGGTTGCTATTGAGGTTTAGCTGGGATTACTGAGGAGGAAATCATAAGGAAAAAAAATGTGGACAGAGAGAAGATATATTTGAACCAGATCTTCAAACATATATAGATAGGTTTAGTAGGAGAACAAGAAGAAATGTGTATCTAAGCAGAGACCATCATATGAGCGCAGACCCAGAAACATTCAGGAAGTGAGGAAATACATAAATGTAAAGGGACACACTGATAATCTCAGCTGTCTCCAGCACCTACATGATGCTGAGGAACTGCAGGAGATCACACCCAGAAACCTCTGGAAAAACCTTATCTTTGTCATCTGCCCTACTCCACCACCGACCCAGTGCTACCCAGAAGCAACGATGGTTTCTGATCCATTTTTGCCTTCCATCTCATGTGCAAGTGTCTCTCACTGTTGGAACTGAAGCAGATTTCTGCTGGCAGAGATTCTAAGAAATTTAGTTCTTATGCTTCAGAGCTGTGGCAATACTGGTAGTGCACAGAAGATGCGAGACGGTATTAAGCTGCCAGCAGACAGTAAGGAAATTCAAGATCTAAGGCAAATATTATCTAAATGTCATCAGTCGTAACATTTGCAGTCCTCAGATATGCTGGGAAAAACAAAACAACAAATAAAAAATAGAGGACTAGTTCCCAAGGACTCTTAAACCTTGCTGTACCCTTTTCTCATTCCCCAAATCTTCCCCCAATTCTGGTGTAACAAAACTCAGTGAGCCAAGCCCTGTCCATGCATTAGGTCTTCTGAATCCAATTCCAAATAACTCAATCTCCAAAACTACTCATAATGAGTCACGAGACTTTTGAAGACTTGAAAGACACAGAAAATGTTTAGTTTTGACATACTGAAATGGGATCGGCATTTAAGGATTAAAGTCTCATATGAGAATGATTGTGGACTCCCACGGACTTTTTTTTGCGAGATTCTTAAACATGTAGCCAAGGTCCATCAAAGGTTGCGATTCTGATCATCTCCGCAGACACACATATCAAGATGCTGAGGTCCTTACGTCATTCTGTTGCTTTCCCTTGCTCTTACGACTAAGTCCAGGCTTGTACCAGGCACTGCAAGTTATGGCTTTTCACTGCCTCTCCAGACGCATCCCTCTGCTCCCCACACAGTATGCTGAATCCACTCTGTCTTCTTTCAGTCCTTCCTTGCAGAGGCCTTTCTTCATCGGCCATGGATGTCCTTGACTGCATCTCCTCCTATTCGTCTCTCAGGTGCCAGTTTAAATGGCCCTTCCCCTGAGCATCTCTCCTGCTCATCAGTACAAGGCCCCTGTTATCCCCCCATCATGTTCTATGCTTTTTCTATACAGAATTTACCTAGTGTAATCACATAATTATGGGCAAAATTTATTGTTAATTATTCGCTGTATTTCTGTCTCTTCCAGTAAATTTTATAAAGGCTATGACCTCCATTTGTCTTGTTTATAATTATGTCTTCAGGGTCCAGCACAGAGTCTGTTATAGTAGGCATTCAATAACTGTTTGTTAGAACAAAAAATGGATGGAAGGAAGAAAGGAAGAAAGGAAAGGAAAGAGGAAAGATTAGTGCTTCTGCCCCCATCACCCCATCATCTGCCCCATTCTGCACAATGGCTGCTCTCTTGTAAAAAAAAGGGGGGGGCAGTCATTATTTCCTGCATTTCCCCTTAATCTCTGAGAACACCAGAAACTACTGTTCTTTTATTTCAACTTGTTTAACATATGCATGTAAATCAGTACCCCTTAATTCCTTATCTTAGACCAGTTGAAGTCTCAGTCTTCGGGGGGAGTCCTTCACATGTGGACCACTGCCTTGGGGATGGATTTGTGTGAGAGAGAGAAAGATGAGTTCCAACCAAAGAGAAACAGTAAGAAGCCGCATCCACGGGCCCTGGTCAGATGCTGCCGTCGGACAGACTCTGGGAGCCTGTCTGGCATCTGGTCCAGAATGGAGGTGGCGTTTTGAGCAGCCACAACACCCTCTTTTCTTGCAACTTCTGATCTGTGGCAGCTGCAACTTCAGAGTGGCAGTTAACCAAAAATGGAGGAAATTAGCAGGAAAACACAGTTATTTGCATGTTATCGTCTAAAATAGGCCAGGGGGTGGGGGAAGAAAGGAACAGTTTGATCCAAAATGACGGGAGCCGGGAGCCAGCAGTCGGGCCGCTTCGTTCCCAACGTGTTGTCAGGAGGCGCTTGCCAGGCAGCCCGCGCTTCTTCGTGGAAGCCGAGTCAGATCCGAACGCAGGGACGGCGTTTGGGTATTGAATTCTCTCGGGGACCTAGAGCCCTTAAAGCAATGAACGGATCACAAGGAAGCATGGATACCATATTTTCACTGCTGACAGGTACCATCTTATTCAAAAAAGCCTGTTATTTAAAAGCAAACGGTACCCCTTTTTAGCAGCCCAACATTGAAATTACAAGAGTTAAGAACCTCCCCCGTCAGCTTGGAAAAACTCATAAACATATGATAATTAATTTTGTATTATTCCTTAAAACTTCACACTTAACAAGACCAGCAGCAAAATTGGCACCGTCTTTCGATTATTCCATTGACTTAAAAGGAAAGGACACAATTAAGGCTGTGGCAATTTTCCCACTCCTTTCTTCTGTCCCTCAGCAGCTGAATGTCATCATTGTACAGGAGCGACTTCAACAGCAAACAGAGGTGGTGATGATCGATACACTGAGCAATCTCACAAGATCAAGTTCATTAGCCAAGTTTAGGAAACCTGTTGGTGGGAGAAGGAACACACACACACACACACACACACACACACACACACGTGTCACTGAGAAAAGAAACTCTTAGAAAGTTGCCTGGATGGAAATAAGGCACACAGGTGAAAAGTGTGGCCTCTGAAGCCAGACTGCCTACGTTTGCCTCCCCGGCTCTGATCCTTGTCAATAGTGCAACTCCAAGCAAGTCACTTGTCCCTCTGTACTGGGGTTTCCTCCTCTGTGAAATAAGATTAATTCTGTTATCTTCCCCAGTGATTGCTGTGAGGCTTACAGGGGCTGGTGAATGTGAATTGGTTAAGATAGTGACCTGAAACGTAGAAACCACAGTACTGTCACGGTGATGACACATTCCTAAGAAGATGCTCTAACACTTGGACTCTTCCTCTAAAAGAAACATATTTATGAGTACCTTTGGGTATCTTCATTCATTGCTAAGTGCTCTGTACTTTTGTAATTATGCCCTGAAAGATAATAATTCTGTGTTTACGACACTGAGTCACATCTAAGTGTTCATCTAAGGGAGTTTCTGAAAAGGGCCAGAGAGTAGGTATTTTAGGCTTTGCAGCTCCTGAAGTATGTTGTTGTTGTAGTGTGAAAACAGCTACAGACGATACTTAACAAACAAGCCTGGTGTGTTCCAATAAAACTTTATTTAGAAAAACTAGAGGTGGGCTAGACTGGCCCCCAGGCTGCAGTTTGCATGCTTCTGATCTAATGCACCCTTCAACCAAGGAATCTTGGCATAAGTAGTTTTCTAAATGAAAGGGTTTAGAAAAGAAGGATTCACATCTCCTTAGCTATTTAATCCGGGGCTTCACAAGGCGTTCTGTACGTGTGAGTGAAGTCCTTCCCGACCCCACACTTAAATCCCCCAGAGGCATTTAAGAAGCCTCAGTTTCCTCCCAAACTTGCCAAGGAAACTTCAGACAGTTTACCTGTTAATAAATGTTTACTTTGCTGCAGTCAAATGTTCTAAAGGCATTATGGGTTATCTTACCTAATAATGATGATGGCAAATTCCGACAGCAGTGCTTTCAGGATGCATCCACATGCTGCTCGCTTCCCCCACCTCCACCAGCACCATCGTGACCCCAGGTACCTGCATCCCTGATCGGGTTCCATAGTCGTAGCACCTACCGGCCCTCCATCATTCTACCTTTGCTCCCCACAGTCCATCCTAAACTTAGCAGCCAGAGTGTTCCTTATAGAAAGTGATAGATTACGTTTTTCAGCTCAAAACCCTTTGAAATTTCTCCTTCTCAGAGTAAACGCCAAATTCCAGACACAGCCTGTGAGACCTCTGGGCTGACCCTCATCTCCTGTCTGGCCTCATCCCCTGCTATTGTCACCCCCTGCTTACTCGGAGTCTCCTGCCACAAGGGTGTGACCTCTCTCAGGCCACGTGGCCTGATCCTCGCAACTTCACGTGTTTGCTCAAATAACATCTTCCACGCAAGCCGACCCTGACTCTCCTGTTCCAAAGTGCACCCCTCGTCACCCTCCTTACCCTTTTTCTCTATTTTTCCCTATAGTCCTTATTATGTATTTATTTGCTTTGGGTATGTGCACGCTTGCTTCCACCCACTAGAATGAAAGCTAAGTTGGGCAGGGACTTCTGTTCACTCTGTGTCTCCAGCACCTAAAATAACACTTGCCATGTAGTAGGTGCCTTGCAATTACTTGTTGAACAAATGACTCTGTGAGGCCCCTTCTGGGTTCCAGGCATAGTTGCATGTGCTTTAAAGGAATTATCTGCTTTAATCCTCACACCCTTGTGAGTTGATGCTATTATAATCCACATTCTCAAATGAAACCGCAGTACTGAAAGGTTGGATGAATTGCCCCAAATCACATGGCAAGCAATGGAGCGTGCACTTGAACACAGACCATTTAGCCCCAATGTCTCTGCTCCCAACCACCATGCTCTCCTCCCCTCTATTCTTCTGAGTGAGAGACTATGATTTAAAAAACTTTATCTGGTTTTAGAGGGAAGGAAAGTGAATCTTAGAGATATTAAGTAACTTGCTGAAGGTCATAAAGCCTACGTGCTAAGAGGCTAAGATTTCAACCTGTTTGCATATCTCAAAAATTGCAAGTATTGATCACTTTTTTGAATGCTATGAGATGTGATGGGCTTTGACCAAGGAAGGCTGATGCAATTTTACAATCACACAACCATTTACCCAGTGATGGGTAAGGCAACCATCTAGAAATCCCTTTTCTAGCATCTCACTGAATGTGGCCAGTTCTCTGGAGGTTCTTCCAGAATTAAAGGAGTTGCCAGACCACATCAGTAAGCCTGGTAAAGGTACTGCTATCCTCCTCACTGCATGAAGGAGAAGGAAATACAGAATGGTACCCACTTTGTACAAGATGGCACAGCTGCCAGTAACGAGGGAGAAAATAAACACGAGGACTTGATGTTTCCAATGTGGGCAAGTAGCTCACTCTGCTGCTCCCAAATTAAATCCCAACCACCTAAAGGACTCAAAGATGCTGACAGTGTGCATGGAAAAATGAATAACTCCACTTGAACACAAATGTCAGTAGTGCCTTCCACTGAGCACATGGTGCGTCAGGACCTCTTTTACAGGAAGGCATTGAACAAAGATCAGGAGCAGAAGCAATGGTTGAACTAAACCCCTCATCAGAAGCAAGGAAGGGCTGAGCAAATCCAAACAAAGGTGACAAACACGCAGGAACCGTTGTTTTGACTCTGGGAAAGCATTAAAAAAAAAAAAAAGGAGGGACCATCTGGAAATTCTAATGTTTAAAAGGACATGGAATGGATAAACACAAATGCTTTATTTTATATTTTATTAAAAATGTTAGGTACATAAGGAGGCTATAAATACTAAGCATGTGCTCTTGCTTGCATTTTAAAGCAGTTAAAATTGCAACGATGCATCAAAAGACATCACAAAAGACCTGGAATTTTAATAATTTGGAGAGGGCTTCTGATGCACGAAGGTAAAGGGGAGGGATTAGATGCTTGATATCCAGTTCTCATCACACCAGGAATCTCATATTAATGTTTGTTAGGAAAAGGAATCCACCATAATTCCTGCAGCCTTAATGTTGAACAGAAATGTCAATATGTTTTATTCAACCTTTTATTTTTCTTCATAAGGTAAAATCTGGCTCCCATATCTCAGTGCATAATAACTCTCAAAAAATCTAAAGAAGGACAAAATTTATCCTTTTATTTGATAATTACTAAGTTCCTATCATTATTCAGAATGCATGTCTTCAATTACAAAAATATTTTATGTATGTATATGTGTATGTATGTCTGTGTATATTGTGTGTATACCACATGCAATCTTTTAAAATATTTCTCAAAAGGTTAAGGAAGTAAAATATTATAAGAAAAGTCTAATATGATTTTAAATGATACACATAGAAGGACATTTTAAGCTGGTTCCACTGTGTTTGGATGGATATATGTCTGCACACAATCAGGATACATATAATAAAAAGCAATCACAAAATCTCAGGAACTCGACAATGATGAATAGAAATAATCTGATTAGAGAATGTAACCTTTGAGGCCAAAGAAAGTTACACAAAATCCTCAAAGCTGAACTCAATACTTGTGGGCTGGAGGGGAGGAGAAGAAATGAGATTTTAAAAATATTTTACTAAAGTTTCATAATTCAGAATGCTGCCCTGGAACTGATCAAAAAATATGGGCCATATCTTTACTATTATCTACAGCCACAGCCATGTGTGCATGTGCACACACACAACACACACACACACACACACACAGACTCATACACATACACAACCCCAAATGGAATTTGTCACTATACGATATTTAAAAGCCAGACTTGCTGCATTTAAAATGTATGGAATTTATTTTTAAACCAGCCATATCTGAATTCAATGCCTTATATTTTGAGTTTTAATTCCAATCATGCTAATTTTAAGTCACAAACATATATCTGCCGGTAATGAAGGTTGTTTAATTAGGTCCAGATAAAATAGCTCCAATTCTGTTTCTGATCCACCTGTCAAAGCAAATCAGTCTTTTACATGGCTAAAAAAAAAACAAATTAGACTAGCTGATGACTTTTTGAATATTCAAGTAGACACACCGAGGATAAATCCAAACAGAACTTGTGACTGAACAAAAGCCTGAAACGTGACCTCAAAGATGAAGATATCTTATTCTGCCAAAGCAGATTTGCAAGCAGGGTTCTCCCAGTGTTATGCAGTGAAGGACAGGGTGCTAAGAAGTAACGGAAGGCTAACAAAAATGAAGCAAGCACCACAAGAAGTCAAACCTGCCGCAGCTTAGAGCAACACACCAGCTCAAACCAGAGCAAAATAAACCCCAGTGATGATGAAATTGTTATAGAAGGGGTCAAGATTTCACAAGATACATCCTAACTCATGGAGTATACGTTACCCAGAGTTACGTATAAATTTCAAGGCTACTAAATATAGAACAACTGTCTCCCTTTCAAGTCTAGCTTGAATAGTTTGAGAGTATTCTAGTCTTACAGATCTACTTCACTTGTGTACAGAGCACTACACATTCGAGGATAGGTCCAGGAAAGCAGAGAGAAAAGTGCTTTGAACTTGGCATGGTGGCCAGGTGAGCCAGGAGCTTCTGATGAGAGCATGCAGAGGGGAGGAAAGAAAGAATAAGCAGAAATCCAGATCCATGGAGTCTGACTAGTAGTTACTTCTACAGAAGACCCTCAGCACAGTCTCTCCTCCCATGCTCAGCTCCTGAGCAGAGATGTGAAGTGGAGTCGGTCGAGGCTCCAGACATCTGGCCTTCCTCCTAATCGCTCCCCATGGCATTCAGAAAAGAGACGTGCTTAGTTCCCATACTCCTGAGGTGCTGTAAACAAGAGACACAAAAATAAAAGTAACAATCTGTGGTGTAAACATTTCACAGAAGGTGTATCGATTATACACATACATGCATACTCTTATTATATTAGATATTATTACTTATATACAGTAAATTATATGTATGTATATGCTGTCTGTAATTTAATGGGGAAAAGATAAAAAGCAATAGAACTATTGAATATTCCTTTGAATTAGATGAGCCTCCATCCTTACCTCACACCATACACAAAATTAACTCAAAAATGGATAGTAGACCTAAATGTAAAAAATGACACTACCAAATTTCTAGACAAGTGTTGGATAAAACCTTCCATGGGGTAAGTAAAGGTTTCTTAGATGAAGACACACAAACCATGATTCATAGCAAAAATAGTAATAAATTGGACTCCAAAATAAAAATGTTTGCTCTTCTATACATATCATGAAGAAAATAAAATACAGGATACAGACCAAAAAAATTGTTGTCATACCTCTAGCTGACAGCTAAGAAGAAGGAAAGCAAATTAGCTGTAAAAATGGGCAAAAGATTTGAATAAACACTGCACAAAAGTTGATTGTACAAATGGCTAATAAGCACATGGAAAGTTTATCATCATTAAGTCATTGGGGAAATATGTAAATTAAACCACAGTGAAATACCATTATACACACATTAGAATGGCTACAATCACAGAGAGTGACAAAACCAAGTCTTGGCAAGGGCGTGAACAAGCTGACATTCTCATATATTGCTGGTGTAACGGGGTACAAACATTCAGAAAACAGACTAGTAGTTGCTTCTACATAAAACCCTTCTTAGAGCTTCTTATAACACTAAAAATACACTTATCGTATATAGCCAGAAAAATCTATCCAAATCCATTTCTCCTCTGACTTCAGCTTTGCTTAAAAGTTACTTGATCTAGAAACTAGAAAAAAACCTTAGTATCTATCAACAGGATATTGCCCGGGAAGGAGCACAAGATATCATTCTTAAAGATGGAAATTTTCCTGTATCTTGAGTATGTTGAATTGTCAAAAACTCGTTGAAATGCACATTAAAATGGGTACATTTTATTATCTATAAATTGTACTTCAATAAAGTTGATTTCAAATTGGAGTTGAAAAACACTTTAGAAAACACCTACTGTATTGACACAACATTGTAAAAGATTATAAATCAATAAAAAAAAGTTTAAAAAAAAAGAAAGAGAAAGAAAAATACCATATGATACCATTTATATGTCTTAAAAAAAAACAAAAACCTACTGTATCCCTTTTATATTATAAATAAAGAGCGAAGACCAAGGGACTCTGTCTGGCTGAGTCGGACAGCTGATAGAGCTGGCAGATGTCAGAACAAAATCCCACCTGCTGAGTCCCAGTCCAGCACACTCTCTGTGACGCTGCTACCTTTCCATTGAAAAAAGAATTAATTTAAACAGAATTTAGCTTAAAACGGCCTGAAGATTGGGAATTTTAATTCCTTGAAAGTTAAGAGATATTGTGAGGATGACAATGATGATGATGATGATGATGATGATGATGATGATGATGATGATGATGTTGGTGATGAAGAAGATTTTGCCTCTGCCAATGCCATTCTTTCTTTCCTAAGAAACAGACCCCAGTTTCCATCCAGTTGTTCCCCACTCTCGATCCATGTAGTCTGGGCATGGAACCCCAGCTCCTGCTCCAAGGGAGAACATGGGACCCAGGTCTCAGGCCATCATTCCAATCCAGTAGCCACTAACCACATGGGGCTACTTGAAAGACGATGAATTTAAATTGAGATGTGCTATAAATGGAAAATACAGTCTTTTAAATTCTCTTTTTTGTGAAAAGAAAAGAATATAAAATAGCTATTGATAAATTTTATACTGACTATATGTTAAAATAATATTTAGGGTATGTGATTGAATAAAATTCATTAGCAGATTAACTTCACCTGTCTCTTTTTTTAACATCTCTATAGATAATTTAAAATTACACCTGCAGCTCACACTTGTGATGAGCGTTGTACTTCTATTAGATAGCTGATTTAAATAATTATCACATTCACACCCTTCACCGTATGGCTTTTAGAAAGGTATGTGTCAGGTTATAGCAGAACTAAATGTACTTAATCCAATAAGTTATCATATCTTAGGCAGTTTTGTGTTGGACTATCTGTCACTTGCAATTGAAAGCGTCCCACATATGATTGTTCCCCAAATGGGTGTAAATCAAAATAGCAAACTATGTTGCATACACTATGGGAAAGTTCTCAGGCACTTTTCCATTCACTACCTTCTTTTGTTTTACCAGATAGTCATTACTGTTATAAGGAAACTGGGGTTCAAAGAGGTTAAGTAAGCTGACCCAGGTCAAACTCAGAAAGGAACAGAGCTGAGCTGCTAAACTCGGGTGTTTGGATTTCAGACCCCAATTTTTCCCCCTCCAGCACCACACTCTGCTGAGCCACCTAGAACATTCCCTTTTGAAGTTAAAGGTGACAGAATCAATGTAAATGGAAGTGACTTGCCGTTTGTGGGTCCTTGCCCAGGAATTAAGCCATCTAAAAGGTGATTTGCAACGTGTCGCTGATGAGATTAATATGCATTCCAAGTGTTATTAGGCCATATAAAGTGACTGGTGACTACATGCAACACTGCCAGAGAGACACTCTTCTCTAACTTAAGAACCAGAAAGTAAGAAATGGGTTGTTGGTGAAACGACCAAGGTTTCTTTGTCAGTTTCTGATAACATTATAAAAAGGTGAAAGGTTGGATAGTAAAGAGTTTATAGCTCCTCAGGGCCATCAAGCGGAGAGTTAGACTGCACACTGGGCCCAAGTGTGCATGCCACCAGGAAGATATTTCCTAAAGATTAGGGGCCTGGGAATAATTCTGTGGGTTCCACAGTAGCCGTGGACACCTCATTCCATGGCCTCCAAACTTCTCAGATTGTTTACTCGGTTTCCTAGATGCCATGACTCAGATATGAACAATATTTCATAGAGATAAAAGGTAAAAGGCGTATTTTTGAATGAAAATAAACAAATTCGATATTCTGGATTGTGTATTAATTTAAATGAATTCCCTGGAGCATGAATGTCCCATAGAGAGTGATGAAACTGACATTTTGAATATGTAACACAGAAGCAAAATGCACACACCCTATAAATTCAGCCTAAAAATGACAGCACAGTCCTCTCCTCTTGACCTCTCCAATAAGAGAAATTGCAGTACTGTGGTACCCCCTAATCTGTGAAGGATATATTCCAAGACCCCCAGTGGATGCTGACACCGTAAGTAGTACCAAGTCCTAAATACACTATGGTTTTTCCTATACGTACATGCCTATGATTAAGTTTAATTTATCAATTAGGCGCAGTATGAGAATCTCCAAATTGCCAGCATCATTACTCTTGCACTTTGGGGTCATTATTAGTAACATAAGGGTTACTTGAACACAAGCACTGAGATACCCAGTGGCTCTGATAACCAAAGACTAAGAGATTAACCCTGGACAAAGGGCTGGCTTACATCCTGATCCGGACAGAGTTGGCTGCGGGACACTCTATTGGCTACTCAAGATGGCCACACAATTTGAAATTTATGAATTCTGTATTTCTGGAATTTTCCACCTGATACTTTCATAGCACAGTTGACCGTGGTAACTGAAACAGCAGAAGGTGAATCCATGGATGGGAGGGCAGTTGTAGTTGTGGTGACATTGTCCTGGGTTTACTAGAATGTTCCTACTTTCAAAATCCTTTACCATCATCCCCAGGAGAAAACAATGTAGGCCCTGATTAAAATATATGTCCTGGTTTTTAGTTACAAAAACCTAAGTTTTATAAACCCAAGCTCAAATCCCCATCCTCACGAAGATTATGATCTAGCTGGGGGACTGAGGAAACTACAGGCACCCAAGGAATAGAATGCAGGGGAACTTACATCAACTGCCAAGGGCAGGGATGTCCTCGTGAGCACGTGCCGACAGCCACCCAGGTCACACTGCTCTCTTTGTGGGCCCACAGTGGGGAACGTTCCCTAGCAGGCGTCTGGGCAAGCGGGGATGGCTGCTCAGCCTCCCTGTGCCTCAGTCATCCCGTCTGTAGAACAAATATAATCACACCATTTCATAGGGATGTTGTGGAAATTAAATGTATGCGTGGATGCACTTAAAACAGTGCTAGGTACACAGTAAGCATGCTGCCATTGGCAACAGCAGTGTGACAGTGCCACGCCTCACGGCCACTTCCTCTCTAGGGGGACTTAACCTCACACCGCTAGGAAACAAAACCTTACCTGCTGCTCCTTCAAACAAATAAACAAACAAACAAAACCTTTGCTTTGTTTTCCTGCAGAATATGTCAGTCCAAGGATTTTGGGGCTGGAATTCCCTCAGGTGAGTCACAGCTGGGACGCAGCCCCCGCCCCCAGTGTGGTGACGGAGGAGCAGCAGCGAGTCTCAAAAGTTACAAGCCAGCCATTTAGCCTCAAGTATGTCTTTATCACTTCCTTCCCAACTCAGTTTTCTCCAATGAAAGTTGCTGTATAAGCAAAAAATATTATGAGGATTAATAAAAATATTTCAGCCATGCTGCGTATTGCATCATGTGTGATTCGTTAGCAGCAGCTTATAGGCAAGACAAAATTTTCACGCCAAATAATGTTTTATGGGTCTTCAGACTATTTCACACACAGTGTGTCCCCACGTCCTGACGAGTCCTCCCTAGGAGGGAAGACGGACAGTGGAGACTTTCTGAAGCCCTTTCTTTCCTAGATGTACTTGGGGCAAAGGTTAGTTTCTGCTTCTTGTTCAGCAGCCACGATACCAGGAAGTTTAGATGTTTCTTGAAATGGCGCCTGGTGTATTGTTTGTGGAAATAGGATTTATTGCGATGGTAACTCAAATCAAGAAATTAAATATAAAAAGGTTAGTGAAAGGTTTCCATCATGATTACAGTCACCATGATCAGTCAAAGGCCAGAGAAATGGCCATTTTACAATTAAAATACCCCAACACATTGTTGCGTATCACTATTGCCATATTGCAGGAGCCGGCCACAATCAAGTATATAAATTGTCTGAGATTCCCTTTTGTCATACAAGATAGCTGTGTTATTGTCAAAACTGGGGAAAAGACACTATTTTTCTGATATTCCGATTTTACGTACTCTGGTTAAAAAGAGCTCTTGGGCAGAGGTCGCAGGGAAAGCTCCACGCAGGGGGCTTTAGGGTTTTTTAAAAGCTCGTTTGGTTATAAGGGCAGATAAACACCTCCCATTCAAATGCATAAAAGTCTATCATTTCAGCTGTTTTCGTAAAGGTCTATCGAAAGAAGAATTAATTGGGCCCTATGCCCGGGAGTCATTCCTTCATTCTTTATTTGTTCATTCATTCGTCAACCAGCTTGAGGGCCTACTACACGCCAGACACTCACTGGACCCCAGAGCTGGCTTAGAGTCCAGCAGGGGAGAATGCCATTGCAACAGCAATCGTACAAGTGAAGGATGCTATGCAAGACCGAGTATAGAAGACTCCCGAAATTTATAGGACTTCGTGGTTGGGAAGGTAAAGAAAGGGCATTTCAACTGAGACCTGGGGACGAGGAGGGGAAGTTGGCCAGGTTGTGGGGAAATATTGAGACAGGCAAAAAACTCACACAATTGATCACGGCTGCGCTGCTGGGACCTGGCACGTTGTAGATACCCGATAAATATTTATGGACTAGATTAATGCCGGTCATTATACTTTCAGAGGTACTTGGCTTCTTATACTCCGAGGCATGCCCTAGAGATTGATGGGGCCCAGGACAAGGCCCACTCGGCCACCTCCCTCTCTTGCCCACAATCCTGCACAGATAAAAACTGACTAAGATGAAACTGCCAGGTGGAGGGTAAAGAGAGAGAGATGTCCTGAAGGGCAACGGAGGACCTGCGGTGGCTCAGAGACAGGTGGAGAGGAAGGGACGTGGTGATGACAGCAGCCATTCCGTACGCCCACCTGACGTTGGGGGTTGGGGCCAGCGTGCGTTTATGGGAGCTTGCGGGTTTCAGCCTCCCATTAGAAGAAGACGCCCCTTTCATTTCTTAGTGATGCCTGGTTTTTCAGCAACAAAGGCCATCACCTCTTTTTTTTCCTTCTCCCTTTCTCCAAAAGCAAGGACGCAGGATCTTTACTCCACTGGTCCACATGGTGGGATGAGGTCTGTTTATGCTCCACTCTACTCAGTGGCAAACGAGCCCCTCGCCCCTCAGGGGCAGGGTCACAATGTGTCACTCTACAGTTTGCACTCAGCACAAAGGCAGTGAGTGGCGGCTGGAACAACTCTGGACTCCACATCCACACTGCAGGCCCTTGCGTGTCTGTCCCTTCGCAGAGGCGATGTCTTTCCCTAACTTGTTCACCTGCAGATGGTGCTTTTTTTGAAACTCTCACAGGTCACCCTATAATCCAGCTGCACCCCTGTTCCTTTGTGTTCCTCTTCCTCTTGGGCAGTTGTATACGTGGTTTGTAGTTTCATATTTGGCACTAATGTTTCCACTCAAAAAAAAAAGTGATTTAAACAAAATGACCACATCAGGGAAATGGAAAAGTGGGGCAGAGCGATTCGGGGGATGGGGATGATGTTAGCAAAATGGAGGCCTTTGTGGTCCTGGGTGCAAGGTTATCATTTGTTTTCCTGAAGTGCCCCTGTGCAGACTAAAAGGCATTATTGTAACACCATTGCCTCCATGACAAAGCACCACACAGCCCCGGAAAGCTCTAATTTCACAAGCCTAACACATAAAGACCATAGAAAGGGCAGAGTTGATGCCAACAATGTATATTCCTCAAACCAAACAACCTCCAAGCCACCGAGGGGAGGCACTTGAAGCTAAAACATTTCCCCAGCTCTCGGGTTTATAGTGGAAACAAAGAAGAACGAGATTCTGCCCCTGCCTTTACAGCACTGACATGTAGCAACAAGAGCGAAACTAACGGCCTTTTTCTGCCATGAATATACGGATAAAAATTGTTCAGCAGCACAAGTACGAGATGGAAAGTAAAAGTGTTTCTTAGAGTGTCTATCACGACAGGAAAACACGTGTCAAGACTAAGAGCCATTGCGTGTCACATTTCGCCCCTGCTTCACCCGCTCCAGAGTGCGTTCAAATATGAGATTGCCGTTGAACTTCACAATTATCTTGTGAAGTTAGGCAGGCCAAACACTTTCATATTCATTTCACACCCGAATGAAATAGTTCCTAGGGAAAATGAGTGACTTACCCAAAGTCATGTGGAACTCAGACCAGAAACCAGGCAGCCGAACCCCAAGCTTTCATTAACAAAAATGCAGACTGGAAAATAAAGCTACGTGTCACCTGTATGTGTGAGTCTGTGAGGTCGTGGGGTTGCTGTGAAAATTCCTGGCAGGACTATTTTTGCTGAACCTTTTTGTAAGTATCCAGCAGAAGAAAACCTTGTGGATGAGAGGTGCCGACAACATGCGGCAGGTAATTGAACATATAATCAGGGGCTGCACCACCGTGGCGGCTCTGGATTATATCAACAGGCATAATGATGTTGCTAAAATTATGCACCCACAATTATCCCTCAAAGGTAGGAGATAAATGAATTAACTAAGTACCGGAAGCACAAACCTTCAAATATTTAGAAACTGACTGCTGCAAAGCAAATAGGGACAGCATCATAGCAAAGAGTCATTTCAGGCGATTAGTAGGCTCTTTATTCATGACAAATATTTAGTAGTTTATTGACATGGGTGCTTCATGTAGTTGAAAAAAAAAATCCAGGAAAAAACGAAGCATTGTATGTGGGCTCTAGCAGAAGGGGCAAAAGCAAGTAGATAAGTTAAAAAGCACCAAAATAAAGATGATTTCCCAGGCTGTGGAATATAGATGATCATTGTTTTGTAAAGAGGGGTTATTTCATGCGCCAACAGCGTTTCATGATATTTCACTACCAGGAATTTGTAGACGAGGGTTAATCAGCCTTTAAAAGATGTTGGATCCAGATGTGGAAAAAGAAGGGGATCCATGCCAAGAGGATGGCAAGCAAGCAGGTGCCCCCAGCAGCATGCTGGCTTCCTGGGAGCCTCACGTGAGGAGAGGCAAGGTGGTCGTGCCAATTGCAGGGCCAGAGGAGAGCGCAGGGGTCAGTTCTCACAGGCGCTGTGCTCAAGGTGAGTGTTTAATTTCTGCTAAGCCTCAGTTGCTTCCTCTTAAACTTAGGGATAACAATTGCTCCGATCGCATTGATTTGTTGTGAAGATTAAGCAAATGCATATGAATGTTTGGTCCAGTACTTGGGATGGAATGAGTGCTCAAGGAATAGTCACTGTCATTGTCACTGTCATTGTTCTTACTGGGTCTTGGGCCACTAGGACGTACATACGCCATGGGTAACCAGGAAAGCCTTACTTTTCTAATGGCGCTGTGAGTTAGCCAGTGAGTCCCGACATCTGTCTCCATCAGTATTTCTCCACTCTTGTGTTTCAAAGAGATACACACGGTCATCAGGCAGTCGGCCTTTCTTGTTTGTTTATAGCATTTTGATGGGAGGGTTATCAGCCAAAATAAATGGGAAAGTGACCAAGATCAGCCATTATAGCAGTTATGTCTCAGTATTTGGTAAGGATGGAGGTTCAAATTAATCACATAAATGAGGAGAGAGGACTGTCTCTGTCTTATGCTCGTCTGTGCTGGCCAGGTCCCCATTACCATAGATAATTGAGAACTGGCTGTATTTATTCCCAAAGACTTCCTTAAAATGCAAAGAGCTCTGTGGCATCTATAAGATTCAATTAGAGGACCTTTATAAGCACACATCTAGTTGAACCAAATGAGAGATAAATTAACCTATAAACAGCATGCTCTTTCTTGTGGAATCCTCTAATGGCCTGATTTAGGATATCAGCAGATGGGAGGTCAGTGCCCGGTGCTTTCAGAGTTCAAATCATTCATTACAACCGGGTTCACGATGCCACGAAGAGGTTCTAATGAAATACACTCCAGTAAACCTCAGAGGGGGACAGCTCAAGCGTGCGCGAGGCATGCGTTTAAGGCAGCAGACAATGATTTTGTATTTGTAGACAGGTAGAGGGTCCAAACAGAGCCACTGCACATTTATTAAGCTGTATTCTTTCAGGGGAGAAGCTCTTGCCGAGACGTCTTACCTGTAAGCTCCTTTAAGCTTTTAGCCGAAATGCTCTAGTTCACATACAAAGAAAATTGCACTGTTTGTCACTAGTCAATGTCCTCTAACATCAGGGCTCTAGTAAGAAAAGAGACACATTTAAAAGGTACCTGATCTTCCCTGCATTTCTCCCTATGCCAGCTGTGAATGTTCTCTCCAAGTCCTTTCTTCTCAAGTCTGAGGAGATAAAAACGTATACATTTGCATCCTGCCAAATTATAGCTCCAAATAATACAAAATATGTGCCTGTATTTTTTTTAAACTATGAACCCCAGAGGCCTGGAAAAAATCTGCTTTTGTGGCCATGTCCACTAACAGAAAGCTTTATAAATTGTCCGCAAATCAAATTAAAAACATCACAGCAAGAAAACACTCACTTTTAGCATACACGTATAAGATCCCAGGGCATCTCGTTGGGTTAGAAATGCCCCATTTTACATGGTGCTAGCAGATGAAGGATGAGATGGCCTTTTACATGTGCTGTGCAGATGATCCTCAGGTGCCATGAGATGGTCATGTAAATGAATCGTAGATAATAAATTGGAATCTTGAGCTAACGCTTCCCCTGAGGACCCCTGCTGAGAGGCACTCTTACAGATGAGATGTTTCTTCAGTTTGCATTAGTACCTTCAGTAAATGAACCCCTTCAGATAGAAGCTTCTAGTGGCTCCATTTTAGACCAAATGCCAAGGCAGCGTAGTTTAACAAATATTTCCTTCCTATTTTGTTATTACTAGTTTGTGTTTTTCCCATAGAAGTAAATTTATATACCTACTCTTTTTATCTCTTCTTCTCAACTCATCACCATCTTTATTGGGTCATGACATTCTTTCACTATGCCTGGGGTTTACAGAGGTAGAGTTTATAACGTCCCAGTTAAAAAATTAAAATTGGAAATTTTGGCACTTCATAAGCAGCATTTTATGATACCTAAATGGCCTGCTTTGCCTAAAAATGTTAGGCAGTGCATATAAATTCTTCCCTTCTGAAAACAAATTTGTAACTCTAATGCCAAGATTTTTTTCTCCTTAAAATGATTATAAACAACCAGGATAAGAGATTTCCTCTTCATAATAATTGATGTCTACCCCTCTGCCATGTATTCACTACCATGCCCTTGACTACTGCTGACCCCATCCCAGGAAAGAGAATTCCAGTTGTGCAGAGTGTACTTAGAATAGTCCCTTCACTGTAAGGCTGTTAACATGCTTAGGGGTTCCTTCAAAAGCAGTATATGGCTCCCCCTCTATGTTGCACAAATGTTAAATGTTTGCTCAAGCTACTCGCATAATTAGGTAGGCCCTCCCCATTCATGTCAAACTTACTCATTTGCTATGATGCATGCATTCTTTCAATAAACATGTCTTTGACAGGCATTATACACCAAGCGCTATGCTAGGTACTGGGGAAATAGGAGACAATAAAATACACCAAGACCATGGTCCTCGCAAAGCTTAGTGTGCCTGGGAATACAGGCAGCTGTTACACAGTGTGGGAAATAGTAGGGGCACCACAGAGGAGGGACACCTAACCCAGACATTGGGAAGGCAGGAAAGGCCTTGAGGGAAATGAGACATCTCAGTCTGACCTAATGGAACAGAGGCAGCAGCCAAGGAAAAGAGAGGAGAGTAGAAATTGATGCCGATGTTCAAGGCAGAAGAACAGCATGTGTGAAGATTAAGGAACAAGAGAGTGAGGACTGCATATTGAAGAGCCTGAAAAAGAAGCTAAAGTTTCCAAAGGCAGTGCCAGGAAGCACCAGCACTGACCGCCCAGCTAGTGTTGTCCGGAGCCCACACCCATGTACCCTTCGCCACGTTAGCTCGTCTCACTTTTTTCATAAGTCTTGTTAGTACAGCAGAAACTCATTATCTATTAAGATTTGTAATCCGTGCTTGATCAGTTGATTAAAAAATGGGTTTTTTTTAACATTTTTTATTGATTTATAATCATTTTACAATGTTGTGCCAAATTCCAGTGTTCAGCACAATTTTTCAGTTATTCATGGACATATACACACTCATTGTCACATTTTTTTCTCTGTGAGTTATCATAACATTTTGTGTATATTTCCCTGTGCTATACAGTGTAGTCTATTCTACAATTTTGAAATCCCAGTCTATCCCTTCCCACCCTCCACCCCCCTGGTAACCACAAGTCTGTATTCTCTGTCTGTGAGTCTATTTCTGTCCTTTATTTACGCTTTGTTTTTGTTTGTTTGTTTGTTTTTGTTTTTGTTTTTTAGGTTCCACATATGAGCGATCTCATATGGCATTTTTCTTTCTCTTTCTGGCTTACTCCACTTAGAATGACATTCTCCAGGAGCATCCATGTTGCTGCAAATGGCATTATGTTGTCGGTTTTTATGGCTGAGTAGTATTCCATTGTATAAATATACCACTTCTTCTTTATCCAGTCACCTGTTGATGGACATTTAGGCTGTTTCCATGTTTTGGCTATTGTAAATAGTGCTGCTATGAACATTGGGGTGCAGGTGTCATCCTGAAGTAGATTTCCTTCTGGATACAAGCCCAGGAGTGGGATTCCTGGGTCCTATGGTAAGTCTATTCGTAGTCTTTTGAGGAATCTCCACACTGCTTTCCATAGAGGCTGCACCAAACTGCATTCCCACCAGCAGTGTAGGAGGGTTCCCCTTTCTCCACAGCCTCTCCACCATTTGTCATTTGTGGATTTTTGAATGACGGCCATTCTGACTGGTGTGAGGTGATACCTCATTGTAGTTTTGATTTGCACTTCTCTGATAATTAGTGATATTGAGCATTTTTTCATGTGCTTTTTGATCATTTGTATGTCTTCCTTGGAGAATTGCTTGTTTAGGTCTTCTGCCCATTTTTGGATTGGGTTGTTTATTTTTTTCTTATTAAGTCATATAAGCTGCTTATATATTCTGGAGATCAAGCCTCTGTTAGTTTCACTTGCAAAAATTTTCTCCCATTCCGTAGGTTTTCTTCTTGTTTTACTTCTGGTTTCCTTTGCTGTGCAGAAGCTTGTAAGTTTCATTAGGTCCCATTTGTTTATTCTTGCTTTTATTTCTTCTAGGAGAAAATTTTTGAGATGTATGTCAGATAATGTTTTGCCTATGTTTTCCTCTAGGAGGTTTATTGTATCTTGTCTTATGTTTAAGTCTTTAATCCATTTTGAGTTGATTTTTGTATATGGTGTAAGGGAGTGTTCTAGCTTCATTGTTTTACATGCTGCTGTCCAGTTTTCCCAACACCATTTGCTGAAGAGACTGTCTTTATTCCAATGTATATTCTTGCCTCCTTTGTCAAAGATGAGTTGACCAAAAGTTTGTGGGTTCATTTCTGGGCTCTCTATTCTGTTCCATTGGTCTATATGTCTGTTTTGGTACCAATACCATTTTATCTTGATGACTGTAGCTCTATAGTATTGTCTGAAGTCTGGGAGAGTTATTCCTCCAGCCTCTTTCTTTCTCTTCAGTAATGCTTTGGCAATTCTAGGTCTTTGATGGTTCCATATGAATTTTATTATGATTTTTTCTAGTTCTGTGAAATATGTCCTGGGTAATTGGATAGGGATCACATTAAATCTGTAGATTGCCTTGGGCAGTGTGACCATTTTAACAATATTGATTCTTCCAATCCAAGAGCATGGAATATCTTTCCATTTTTTAAAGTCTTCTTTAATTTCCTTCATCAATGGTTTATAGTTTTCTGTGTATAATTCTTCCACCTCCTTGGTTAGATTTATTCCCAGATATTTTATTACTTTGGGTGCTATTTTAAAGGGGATTGTTTCTTTACTTTCTTCTTCTGTTGATTTATCGTTAGTGTAAAGAAATGCAACTGATTTTTCAACGTTAATTTTGTAACCTGCTACCTTGCTGAATTCTTCAATCAGCTCTAGTAGCTTTTGTGTGGACCTTTTAGGGTTTTCTATATATAGTAACATGTCATCAGCATATAATGACACTTTTACCTCTTCTTTTCCAATTTGGATCCCTTTTATTTCTTTCTCTTGCCTGACTGCTGTGGCTAGGACTTCCAGGACTATGTTGAATAGGAGTGGTGATAGTGGGCATCCTTGTCTTGTCCCAGATTTTAGTGGGAAGCTTTTGAGATTTTTACCGTTGAGTACTATGCTGGCTGTAGGTTTGTCATATATAGCTTTTATTATGTTGAGATATGTTCCCTCTATACCCACTTTGGTGAGAGTTTTTATCATAAATGGGTGTTGAATTTTATCAGATGCTTTTTCTGCATCGATTGAGATGATCATGTGGTTTTTGTCCTTTCTCTTGTTGATGTGATGTATTACACTGATTGATTTGCGTATGTTGAACCAGCCTTGTGTCCCTGGGATGAACCCCACTTGGTCATGATGTATAATCTTTTTTATGTATTGTTGGATTCTATTTGCTAAAATTTTGGTGAGGATCTTGACGTCTATGTTCATCAGTGATATTGGCCTATAATTCTCTTTTTTTGTAGTGTCTTTGCCTGGTTTTGGTATCAGGGTGATGGTGGCTTCATAGAATGAGTTTGGGAGTATTCCCTCCTTTTCAATCGTCTGGAAGAGTTTGAGAAGGACTGGTATGAGTTCTTCTTTGTATGTTTGGTAGAATTCCCCGGTGAAGCCATCCGGTCCTGGACTTTTATTTGTAGGGAGGTTTTTAATTGCTATTTCTATTTCCTTTCTAGTGATTGGATTGTTCAAGTGTTCAGATTCTTCTTGATTCAGTTTTGGTGGACAGTATGTTTCCAGAAACTTGTCCATCTCCTCTAGGTTATCCAGTTTGGTTCCATATAGTTTTTCATAATGTTCTCGTATGATATTCTGTATTTCGATTTTGTTTGTTGTAATTTCTCCATTTTCCTTTCTTATTTTGCTAATTTGTGCTCTCTCTTTTTTCTTCTTTGTGAGTTTGGCCAAGGTTTGTCGATTTTATTTACTTTTTCAAAAAACCAGCTTTTGGTTTGGTTGATTTTTTCTATGGTCTTCTTAATCTCTATTGTATTTAATTCCTCTCTGATCTTTATTATTTCCTTCCTTCTGCTGCTTTTTGGGGCTTTTTGTTCTTCTTTTTCTAATTCATTCAGGTGGTGGGTTAAATTGTTTATTTGAGATTGTTCTTCTTTTTTGAGGAAGGCCTGTATCGCTATAAACTTCCCTCTTAGCACTGCCTTTGCTGTGTCCCATAGGTTTTGAGTGGTTGTGCTTTCATTATCATTTGTCTCAAGGTATTTTTTAATTTCAGCTTTGATTTTCTCATTGATACATTGTTTTCTCAATAACATATTGTTTAATCTCCATGCTTTCCTTTTTTTCTCCTTTGTTTCTCTGTTTTTGATTTCCAGTTTCATGGCATTGTGGTCAGTAAAGATGCTTGAGATAATTTCTATCTTCTTAAAATTGTTGAGGTTTCTTTTGTGCCCAAGTACATGATCGATCCTGGAAAATGTTCCATGTGCACTTGAAAAGAATATATATCCTATTTTTGGGGGGTGTAATGCTCTGAAAATATCCACCAAATCTAGTTTTTCTATTCTAGTATTTAATTTCTCTGTTGCCTTGTTTATTTTCTGTCTGGAAGATCTGTCTAGTGATGTTAATGCAGTGTTAAAATCTCCAACTATGATTGTATTCCCATCAATATCCCCCTTTATCTCTGTTAGTAATTCTTGTATGTACTTAGGTGCTCCTATATTGGGTGCATATATATTAACGAGTGTAATATCCTCATCATGTATCACTCCTTTAATCATTATAAAATGTCCTTCTTTATCTTTCTTTATGGCCTTTGTTTTAAAGTCTATTTTGTCTGAAATCAGTACTGCAACTCCTGCTTTTTTGGCTTTTCCATTTGCATGGAATATCCTTTTCCATCCTTTCACTCTCAATCTATATGCGTCCTTCTCCCTAAAGTGGGTCTCTTGTATGCAGCATATTGAAGGTTCTTGCTTTATTATCCAGTCTGCCACTCTGTGTCTTTTGACTGGAGCATTTAGTCCATTAACATTTACAGTAATTAATGATAGATGTGTGTTTATTGCCATTTTGAACTTATCTTTGCAGTTGAATTGGTATATCCTCTTTGTTCCTTTCTTCTTCCTTTTGTGGTTTGGTAATTTTCCTTTGTATTATCATGGATTTTATTTAATTTTTGTGACTCCTTTGTAAATTTTTGGCTTGTGGTTACCCTTTTTTGTAAATCTGTCAACCCATTACTATAACTGTTTTTATTAAACTGATAGTAACATGATCTCAAACCCATCCTACTGTGAAAAAATTTTAAGAAAGAAAGAAAAAAATATTCTATATTTCCCTGCCTCCCTCTCCCACTCTCAGTGATTTGTATGTCTTCTTTTATAATTTCATGTTTACTTTATTTGTAATTCATGTGTGTTTCTCATTTCTGTAGCATCCTGCTGCTTTTCTATTTAGAATAGCCCTTTCAATATTTCTTTTAGCATGGGTTTAGTGTTGCTAAACTCCTGAAGTTTTTTTTGTCTGTGAAACTCTTTATTTCTCCTTCTATCCTCAAGGATAGCCTTGCTGGATAAAGGATCCTAGGCTGCATCTTTTTTTCATTCAGGGCTTTGAATATATCTTGCCACTCCCTTCTGGCCTGTAGTGTTTGTGTAGAGAAATCAGCTGAGAGCCTTATGGGGGTTCCCTTGTAACTTACTCTTTGCTTTTCTCTTGCTGCCTTTAGAATCATTTCTTTATCCTTGACTCTGGCCATCTTGATTATGATATGTCTTGGTGTGGGTCTATTTGGGTTCTTCCTGTTTGGGACCCTCTGAGCTTCCTGTACTTAGATATCTGATTCCTTCTTTAAGTTTGGGAAGTTTTCAGTCATGACTTCTTCAAAAACCTTTTCAATCCCCTTTGATCCTTTTTCTCCTTCTGGGACCCCTATTATGCGAAGATTGGGACGCTTTATATTATCCCATAGGTCCCTTATGCTATTTTCATTATTTTTTATTTGCTTCTCTTGTAGTTCTTCTGAATGGGTGCTTTCTATTGCCCTGTCTTCTAGATCACTAATTCGTTCCTCTGCATTATCTAGTCGGCTTTGCACAGCTATTAGATCATTCCTCATCTCTGTCAATGAGTTTACCCATTCTACTTGGCTCTTCTTTATAGCTTCAATTTCATTTTTGACATATTTTATATCTCTAAACACTATCTCTTTTAATTCCTTCAGCAATTCAATCACTCCTTTTTTGAAATCTTGATCTAGTAGGCTATCGATGTCTATTTCGCTGATCTTTCTTTCAGGGGATTTCTCTTGTTCTTTTACTTGGGAAAGGTTTTTCTGCTTCTTCATCTTGCTCATACCTCTTTGGCACTGTGGTTTATGGAGTATCAGTTGTTTATTTTGGTCCTTAAGGATTTTATCTATCTGATGCCTATTTAGGAATAGAATTTAGGAAAAAAAGAAAAAAATAATAAGAGAGAGAAAGAATTTTAAAAGAAGGGAGAAAGAGGGTTTGAAAACAGTGCATAATGAATAATAGAAGAGTGAGTTGAAGCAGAGTATTAATCGGGTTGAGACGTCCTTTTAAAACCTTTACAAAAAAAGGGGAGGGGAGATGAATAGATGTATTTGAAACCTGTGTCTAATCAATAGCAGGACATCAAAACCCAAGAGAAATAGAAATGAATTAAGAAGTAAAGATTAAGAGAGTAATAGAAAATAGAACAGGTAAAAACAGATTTAAAAAAAAAAAAAGGAGGGGGGGTTGTCGGTGTTCTCCTGGAGTCTGTGTGCTTTTAATGTGAAGTCTTTCTGTCTTCGTCCTGTTTTGGAAGCTCAGCTTGCTGTTTTCAGAGGCCCTCCGTTGGCGCCCTCTTCTGTGCTGCTCGCAGCACCTGTCGGCAAGCGGATCGCGCCTCCTCCTAACACTGGGTCAGGTGCAGCTCTCTGCTGTGGGCGGGCGGGTCACTGCCCCTCCGGATGCCGCAGTTAGATGTTGCAGACTGGCCGGGTAGGAGGGCGGGTCTTGCCCCCTCCCAGCACCTCGGTCAGGGGCTGTGTTCCTGCCCGAAAGGCGGGGGGCCTCTCTCGCTCTACCTGCGCCGCCGGTAGCTCAGCTGCTCTGTGCGGCTGCGCGCTCCGCCCTGGTCGGCGCTCCGCAGGCGGGCTCGGGGAAGACCGAGGGACAGCCCTGTCCCTGCTCCGAGCCAGAACTCAGCTCCTTGTTTGTCTTTGTGGAGCAAGTTCTCTGAGGGACCAGGATGGAGGGATCCTATCTGCCCCGGGCTGCAGGCCAGTCTCAGTCTGGCCTTTGAGGCTGCTAAGCCCTTCGGTGCGGATGCAGGTTTCGCCCCCGCCCCCGCCTGGGTGCTCAGCGCGGAGGATATGGCGGCTGTGCCTGAGCCCCGCCTCTCTTCCCCCGAAAACTTTCCGCGGGTTTTCAGAGATGGGGGTGTGCGCCCTTCCCCCGAGAGCACATCAACCTTGCTGTTTTATGGAGGGCCCAGGTTGTTCTGCCCTGTGCACCCACAGCCACGGCGCGCAGCCCCTTGCGTTCCCCCGGGGCTGCCTCCGTGCAGCCACTTCCGTCCTCCGCCCGGCTTGTGCAGCCTGGCCCTGCGGGCCGCTGCCGGCCCGCGTCTCAGGCTGGGTGTTGGGGGGACGCTCTGTGCCCGTTTAACTTAGTTCTGTTAGTCAAGGGCTGCTCTGTACAGATCCGAGCCTCGGAGGCTCCCCCTCCGTCCCGCTGGCCTTTTGGTTGGAGAGGGGAGACCCAGCGAGCAAGCGCCAGTCCTCCTTTGCCGCTCCCTCCCAGCGGGACCCGTCCCGCGCTGCTTTGCCTTTTGTTCTTTCTTTTTTCCTTTTCTCCTACCAGATTTTTGGCGTCTTTATCTTTTGAAGAGGGCGATGTTCTGTCGGAGTTCCACAGGTGCTCTGGTTGGCTGAGTGGGTCTGTAGATGTGGGTCTTGGTGTATTTGTGGGAGAGGGTGACCTGCGAGCGTCCTTCTATTCCGCCATCTTCTCTGTCTCTAAAAAATGGTTTTTAGGTGAAAAAAAAAACATAAAAATACAATATCAAAAACCCTAAACACTTTTTTAACTTACACCATAAACATATGTTGATCTATCAATCATCTGATGTAGGCATAAGGCCTTTTCTTTAGGAAGGAATCCTCTCACTGGAGTTTTATTTTCTTTTTGTTGCAAAAACCACACCTATGATACATCATCAGCAATTTCCAATTCAGAATCGTTAGGGGAAGAGAAAGAACTTAAAGACAATTCTGAAGTAATCTGAACGCAGAATTATTCCAATTATTCCAGAACTTCTCCAAACCTTTTATAGCTGTCTTATCTATACCTGATTTGACAACCAATTTTTAGCATTTTTGTTGAATCTTTTCAAAGTTTTCAAGTTGTTTTCAAGTTTTCTCACAGAAACAACTTTTTCTGAAGTTATCCTAATCCTTTGTTTAAATTTATTGTTTCAAATTCTCCTGAGAGCAGGTGCTTCAAATTTAGGGGCTCATTGTATGTGTAGAACTTAGAACATTGCCTGATACCTACTAGATGTCAGGAAATATTTAGTAAATAAAAACAGGATGCTAGGGAAACAAATTTTGAAAGACCCAGCAAGCCAGTGTAAGGAGTTTGAATATTATTCTAAGAGTAATGAGAAGTCATAGAAAGATTTTGAAAGAGGATAATGACACAGTAGACATGATACAATTTTATTTTTAAAAAACTCTTCTCACCGGCGTGGGAGAGAATGTGGGGGACTGAAGCTGAGAGATCAGTTCTTAACTAAGAACAAGCAGTGAGCCATGGCAGAGGCAATAATGATGGATGTGAATTGTGAATAAATATTAAGTGAATGATTATTGAGAAGTGTTCGGAAGACGGAATTCACTGTGGTGCTGGCTGTTGTCATAGCTTCCCCCATAAAGTTAATATCTGCCCCCCTGACTTATCTCTAAAAGTACAGGAGTTAGAAACCCCCTCTCATTCACCTTGGTCTCCTCCTACAAAATCCAGCAGAGTTCTAAGTATGATGTATGTTCAGTAAATATCCTAGGGTCCGATAACTGTTTAAACTTTTAGTTTGTTTTGACTTACACAGGAAACTTGAGCTGAATGTCAGAGAATCATAATGAGCTTTTACTCATGTTCTCGGGACCTAAAATAAACAAAAGTAAGTCTAAAGAAATCAAGGAAAAGACATTCAGAAATCAAACTGTTTATAGTGCCTTTTCCTTCTTTTCCCCCAGGAGATTCCATAAAAGTGATAAATTGGAGGATCTGTCCTAGGAGTAGAGAAGAGAGATGCTTGTGATAGGTGTAAAAGATGTAATAAAGAACTGTCTGAACTTGAAGATGAATTGATGTAGGAAAAGAGAGAAGGTAAGGAGTTCAAGATGAATATAGGATTTGGAGCTACCACAACTAGAAAACAGTAGGTCCAATGGGTCCAAAAGACGGAAGACAGTTCTGAGCTCCTATGCAACTGAATTTATTTAAATCTTGGGTTCATGGCCAAAAGGCAAAGCACAGAGGATAGTCAGACAACAATGTCAACTTACCAAGTCAGAACTAAAGGGCAAAGAAGAGATGAAACAGTCACCCAACAGAAAGCAAATCCATTCCTAGGTTCTCAAAATCAGAAAGTAACCCACGGAAAAGTCAGAGTAAGGAGGGAGGTGGAATTTCAGCTCGTAATGATAACAATGGTAACACTTACAGAGAGTTACTAGGTACCAGGCACAATACTGTTTTGTCTTTAACCCTAGTGGTTTGATCTCTATTTTATGGATGAGAAAACCAAGGCAAAGAAAGGTCAAATTTCTTGCCCAAGGTCACACAATCAGGGCAATGCCAGAATTTATATTCATAATCCACTGTGCTTTCTAATCTGTAAGTCTATGAGTCCGAGCAGTTCATACCTGGAAAGTCAGGTCAAGAAAGAGAAAAACTTGTTGTCAACAATACTCTTAAGTGACCCCTCCTTTATGTGAGCCTGACTCACCAGCTACTTCTGCAAGGTCAACCAACACCATCCCAGACCTACCCTAACGGTAACAGACATAAAAATCTTTCAATCCAGGGTGGATATTTTAAGCCCCTATTAATTTAGAAAAATATGAAAGTTACTGGTAAAGAACACAGAATGCATGGGATATACTAATAGAGACTCTGAAACACTCATTGCATAATTTAATTGGAGCTATAATTTACATCTTTTTAAAACTGCATATCAATTTTCTAAGTTTTTACATCTCACAATTGAATTGCTTTCTAGTATTCCACTATCCTCCATGCAAACCTATATATGATCCCATCTATCTTTACTGTTTAAAATGTATATATATGTAAATTATTATTCATTGGATCCTTTTGCATCTGAGATATAAATGCTGAATCAATGTAGGAAACATCAAGTGTCTGTTTCAACCTGACTTGATTATATCTAAATATAAAATATAAATTAGCATTTTATTTTTGGTTGTATTTATTGTTGTATTATATCATGCATTAATTAAAAACATATGTGTTTTAAAAACACCAAATTTACAATTCACCTGTATACACCACCATAAGGTCAAAATTTGTAAAGGCTGAAAGATTTACACTAAATTTTTCACAGAATGTAATATATCCTTATTGATTATTTTTTAGATTTATTATTGATTTCAGCTCAGTGTTAAAGATTTAAAAATAGAAAATAACCAGGTTCCAAGATGTCTGTGTTTTGTAACGTTGCCAAACATCATTTTTCTAGTCTATTGATGTGATTGACACGTAGATATGATTCAGAGAGGAAACCATTATTAATAGGAAGAAAAGTTATGACTATTGAATCATGACACTTTGCTGTTTTAAGTAATTTGCTGGCTCGGTGTTCTCAAAGAGAACATTGCTGAAATGGAGAGCAGGTTAAGGAGTCTGCACCTTTTTAAAAAATCAAAACACTAATGGAATGAGGCATTGAGGTTTAAAATAAAATAAGTACCCAGAGGTGGAAAGTGTCAGGACGGCGGCAACCTCAAATCAAACTCTGTTCCCAGCTTCTGCTCCCACCCTTTCCTCCCCAGCCCCCCACCACTGGTTACGGGAATGTGGACCTTCCATGGCTGTCACACAAATGAAAATTATGTCCACACGACTGACCATGAATTATCAAAAAAATTTCACTTGGTAAAATATGACCTACCTGCAAAATTTGAGGCACAGAACTCTCTGAAATGCAATGAGAGACCCTAGTGGGGGATATCTCGTAATTTGTTCGAGTGGTTCTTTTTGTTCAAGTGTAGAACTGATTAAAATACAGGGCTAAAGAGAAAAGGTTTTAGCTCTATTCTTATTTTGACTCACTGAATTGTGGGGGTTTTTTCCTACCATGTAGCACTGTCATGTACCCCCCCCTTGAGCTTAGACTTAGAAATAATGGAGTATTCTTGGACACACAAGAAGTAGAGGATGGTGGGTGAACACAGTTCTGCAAATCCATCATTACGATTAGGGGTAAAAATAAGAGACAAGACACTACAAAATTTGACAATACATGCTACCATAATTGACAACATACTACAATTGACGCATCATCGTTGGAATCTAAGTAGCCTATCTCTGAAATACGTTTGGAATCCATTCCACCAATAAGTCCTTAATTTAAGTGCCCAACATTTATTTCTTGAGCTCAAAATTGACCCCAAGCTGAGTTCCCTGTTCCCATGGTGCTGCACATGAAACCATCTGCCACATTCTGAACAGAATTTCTTTCAAAAGCATAGTTCTAGTTATGCCATTTGCAGTTCCCAAAACTTTGATGGCTTCCCTTTGTCTCTCAGGTAAAATTCAGAGCCCTTACATGGCACTCAAGCCCCTATATAAACTGGTTCCAATCTCCCTCTCCAGTTTCATTTCCTTCCATTCATTCTCCATCAAGCTCAGGCCGTCCTGTGACACCAGCCAGTCCCTAAATGTGTACCCTTCATCACACCCCTGACCCTTTGCCCATGTTTTGTTCATGCTTTTTCTGTCTGGAAGGCCATTCTTGTATTCCTCACCTCATGAAATTGTATTCCTCTTTCAATGCCCAAGTCAACAGTTTCCCTCTCTGTGGAGCCCTCTGACTACCACCATCCCAGAGAGAAACAACACCTTTCTTCTTTGTCTTCCCAGAACACAATCATGCCATGACCGTTTTTCTCACCATGTTGTAGTCAACTGAATGTCTTCATTTCCCCCCAAGAGACGCTCAGGCTTTGTGAAATCGTGTCTTATTTATCTTTGTGTTCCCAGGGCTTCACACACAGTAAGTGTTTAATAATTACTTGTTAAGTTTAATTAGAGGAAAGTAAGTAGTACTCTTATTCCATATAAAATAATTACAGGACAAGTAGAACCAAATACCTATGTTTTCAGGGGCTCTTGATTGAGTCATAAGCAAAGATAATGTTCATAGGTTTGCATAAGATGTGATCCCTAACTTTTATAATGTTGCAGACTCATTGGGAAAACTTACAAATAAAATAATACATGTACTCATCTGATGAGAATTTGTTAGGAATCACGTAGAAGGCATTTTAGTAAACAAATATCAAATAAATATGATAGATAAGTATTTCAAGAAATTCAGAAGAAGTTGAGGTTATTATCAAATGGAACATTTGGGAAAGGCTTCCTAGAGGAGCTATGATATGACTGGGACTTAGAGTAAGATTAATAATAATAATAATAAAACAGCTAATAGATCATGAGTGTAAAAGACAGTGATGGTGAAGCAGGCTGCATAATAGGGGAAAGCAGCTCAGTCCACTTGGCTGGAAGGTAGCATGTATTTATGGCTATATTTAGACCTGGACTAGACATTTAGCTGAAGATTAGATTGGTGAGGACCCTAAAATCAAGTTTAGGAGACGGATCTTATTTCAAATACCTCACTGAGTCATGGAAAGTTAAGAGTAGACTATAGTATTTTGAAGCCATTGTAAAAAAGCAAGGAAAGAGAAATAAAGAGAAACTTTTTGAGAAATCTACAATAGTGCCAGTTCAGAGGGATGCGGAAATGCAATAGATGGTGGCAATGGAGAGAAAAAAATTTGCATATAGTAAATAAAAATAAAAGGTGGTTCTGAGCCTAAGCTCTGAAGTCTGATATACACCCTTGGGCTTAAATTCCAGGTCCACCACTTTGTAGTCATGTGAACTTGATGAAATTTATCTATGCCTCAGTTTGGTTTTTTTTAATTTTAAAGGGGGAACTAATATACTACTATATATAATATACAGTATATCCCGTAGTTATGTAATGGGAACTAACGTGAGATAATGCATAAAGAGATAATGAGATAATGAATGTAAGGTAGATAGAAATACATAGCACACAGATGCAGAAAAGGAAAAATAAAAAGGAATCAAGACTGACTCCATATTTTAGAATCTCAGTCTCTGGGGATACATTAGGATCATCAACAAACTGAGAAGCTGAACACAGATATAGTTCTGGATTTATGGCAGTTTGGTTCTGGGCATCTTGAGTGTCAGGTGATGGGTCACACTAAAGTATAGGCATCCGGTGAGCAGCTGGAGACTGAGGACCAGTGCACAGGAGAAACAACAAATTGGAGATACAGAGACTTCTCATTTATTCATTCATTCATGTATTCTTTCAACAAATAGTTATTGAGTGTGTTCTCCGTTCCAAATACTGTGCGAAGTACTGGGTGGGAACTGATGAGAAAAGTGAACACAAATGCTGTACTTACATGGCAAACAATCTATCGAGAACTCAATAATCACACAAACAACTACAAACTATGACAAATCACGTAAAGGAAAATTCGCCCTCCTAGAAATCACACTGGACCCTGCCAGCGTGGCTAGCACAGCCAACACCAAGTGCAAAGAAAGACGTTCAGAAACTAAACTTGGAGTTGTGGTGTGTGTTCAAGTAATTGGAAAAGTGATGCAGCCCATGAATAAGTTCAAGGAGAATAAGTCAGGCAGGCAGAAGGCAAGCACAGCACAAGGGGATGGTGGCCGCCATGGGAAAAGAATCCTTCAAGAAAAGAGGGAGTTTTCAACAGTGTCAAATGATGCCAGAAAATCAAGAAAGAAGAGGAGTAAGTAAAAAACATTGGGTTCAACAATTAGGAAGATACTGAATATATTTGAAAGTACATTTTCAGAAGAACTGCAGAGAAACAGTCAACACTCAATGGGTTAGGAAGACGTTGGTGGCAGTGACACGGAAGTAGAATTATGCTCAGATCAGTTATTGGAGAAGTTCTCTCCAAGAAATCGGCAAAATTAATGAGGTAAATGAAGAATGGGAGTCTGAACAATAGATTAAAAACAGGATGAAGAATGGGCCTCTGAACAATAGATTAAAAACAGGACGAAATAGAAAAGTAGAGCTTATATTATTGTAGGGCTTATCAATGAACACTTCCAGTTTTTCATTTAATTTAAAAGCATCTGTTATCCTAATGGTTCCTCCCCCATTTAAAATTTGATGACTTTCAATGCTTTAATTTTCAATTAGGCAAATAGCTAAAGTAAATACACTAAGTAAGAAAAATTATCATGTGCTGTTGGGGGTTTGGGTAACTTAGGCAATAGAGTGAATGATGTAGTTCCAGGGGATTTCAGTCCTACCAACCTACAAAAAAAAAAAATCTAATATGAAATAAAGCAACTGTAATATCAGAGAATGACTAGATCTTTGTGCTAAAGGAAATTCAGCTACAACAGAACACAGCACCACTGAGAAATCCCCCAGACAGCCTCAGTTACCCCAGCTCCTTTGATTCACCCTGTCGCATGAATGTTCATCATGTCAAACATGTGGCCACACAAACAAAAAGCATGAAAACCTGTGTAGTCACCCAGGTCGATACACTGACCTGTGGTCAAGGGGACCTATGGAGAAGCTGCCAAGAATGGGTGGTTGTAAAAGGAATAATTTGAAAGTAGAAATTTGTTGAGCACTGCTGTATTATTTGGTTTGCCTCTCACATCTGATAGAATTTAAAAGAACAAAATGAGAAGGAGAATAAAGAAATAACCTCCTTTACACACACAAAAGAAGGAGAGGGCACGGAAAGGCTTTCGAGTTAACCTTGTTTAGTGCAGTTATATGGCGCTGTTTAGTACCCCCATCCGGACTTCCTTTGTGGTCTTCGGATAGATCAAGCCCTTTCAGTCATTTGTCCTCCTCAAAGTTTCTAGAGGCAAGTGTGACAAGGAGGGCTCCTCTCTACACATCACATCAGCACTTGATTGTAAACTTTATGCAAATGCAAATTTCTCAAAATACAAAAAAACTTTCATATTTTCGGTAGCCTTCACTCAGATATGGACAGCCTGAGGTTAGACCTTTTCTAAAGGCAAGAAGAAACCAGAGTAGCAATGGGTGTCTCCCAGAGATGTTGGGCCAGATAGTAGTTACCATGTCCACTGGGCCACATCACAGGGGGCTGATTATGACACTAAAATTTCCACTGAGGTATGAATTCCCATTGAAGCAGTAGAGCAACAATTATTTTCCCTAATTTGAAAAATAATTGACATTTTCCCCTTTGCATCTCATGTGTCCAAAATTATTTGACTCCCATGCAATAAACATTTCAGATTCTCAAACGATCCAGGTCCGTCTATACTCACAAACTGAGATGCAGAAAAGGGGGATCTAGCCAGATCAATCATGCTTGCCCCCACCATCTTTTAGCATGGTGATGGAGAACACAGGCTCTGGAATCAGACCATTTGAGTTCAAATACAGCTTTGTCAGTGAGGTTCTTGGGCCAGTCACTTAAATTCTCTTCCCCAAATTGGCATTTGTAAAACGTGGATAATGACTGTACTTACCTGGAAGATTTGATCGAATGTTAAATGAAATTATTGTACTGCACTTAGAACAGTGCCTAGCATATAACAAGCACTAAAAATAATTTTAGCTGCTCTCATATTAGGTCATCTGATTCCATTTATTCAACTGTCAACACATTTTGAGCACGGTTTTTAATTCTTTGATTGAATCCCTATCTCCATATAAATAAACCAGGTTACTGTCTTCAGGAAGCTTGTGGTTTCAGGACTGAATTTTGACTCCAGCAGGTGAAGGTTGGGGTTCTCAGTGGAAGTAGGCAGGGACTCTTGGTGTCCTGTGTACAACGCAGCACACAGAGAACCCTTCCCAGGGGCTGGGCAGACGTTCCTCTGCCCACAACCCCTTCTGCCTTCCGGAATCACACTTTCTTATCACCATTTGCATGTGTGTTAATCTTACAACTTGAGCTCTGTGAGTTGTGCTTCACTGGTGCAAATCTTGTACAGTTGCACAGGGCCTCACACTCAACAGACCTCACACCTGACTTAATGCTCTGTCATGAAATCCTTAGTGATTTTGTACAGCAGACCCCACATTTTCACTTTGCACTCGCCCTGCAAATTAAATAGCTGGTCCTGCCTGGAACCATGTCTTTTTCATCTCTATAACCCCAGGAATAGTGCTAAAAGCTTGATAAATTTTATTGAAGGCATGATGTTTATGAACAAATGAATCAGTTAAATGTATGTATGAATGAATGACTCTGAAAAGAGTCAACAAGTGAGATGAGGTATTTACCCCCAAATTACATTGCTTTTCCCCTTAAGGCGACAATAAGTGGCCAAGCCAGGATCCCTCAAAGCATTGCCGGGGATGCGAAGCTTCCAGTGGCACAAAGTGCTGGGCATCACTTTGCTGGGTTTCAACCATGGAGCTCCCACCAGTGTTAATGGGCGTTGAGAAAGGGAATTGATGGCGGTCCTGAGCAAGGCTGGCAGTCTTCATTCTGATAACTGGATCCAGTCACATTTACTCCTTATAGGTTATTAGTTATTTTAAATAATTTTGTTAAATGCTCGAGAGGGAAAATGAAGACATATTAATAAACACACAATTACACAGGTTAGAGCAACAATGCAGTGCTGGTCATTCAGGAACCTTGTGCTAATTTTAATTAGCTGCTTTCCCTGGCTTTCAAATGTAATTAAAGGAGCTTAGTTGTGCTCAGTGATGCAAGCCACCTTATTTAATCACTAACATTATTTCCCTGAACTATTAATGATTTTCAAAACGCTTGTTTATGCAGAATTAGAACAGTAATTACCTTCCCAGTTAATTTTGTACCTTCACATTTCACACCTAGCTCAAACGTCATTCATTTACCACGGCTTCTCTGTCAAAACAAAGAAATGCTTGTTCTAAATGTGCTTCTGAGTGCCAAATTGAAGCCAAGTTTTGTAACACTAATAAAGTAGCTCCCAAGTGAAACAGGTGTAGTAATTTAGACCCTTCCTGTCTCGAGCTTGCATGTACATGCTATGTCTTTTCTTTATTAGCTTTAAAATGAGAGCTTGGTGTGCAAAATAAGCTATTTAATTCAGACTTGTGGAGCAGAATATAATCTTTAATTTAAACTAGTGCAGTAAAAAGAGGCCTTTAATTTTAACTGGCATGTGCGTGTGAATTTGAATTAATAATCCAGAAAATTGAAACTGTTTTGCCGCTGTTACTGGATATTGACTGTTCTTCACATGCCCTTAGTTTCACTCACTTGATTTCTCTCCCAAACCATGGCTAGCAATTCCTTCCCATCTTTTTTTTTTTTTCTCCTCCTATAATGTAGCTCCTTTATGTAAAGCAGAGCTTCCTGAAAAAACAAAAAAAGTTCTCAGTTGACTGAACTCCCTTTACCAAAAAAAAAAAAAAAAGCACTTTAATAAAGAAATACTAAACTGTATTAATTTAGTTTACAAAAAGAAAATAATTGGTGTATTCATTATACCTGCTTAAGATGTAATTGAAGTGCACTTTGAATTCGTGCTTGTTTGAATCCTTAGATGGGAAGACTGTCTACCACCTTTCTAATGACAAAACACCACTGACACCAAAGGCACCAATTTCTACTTGGAAGCTTATTCTTGCATCAGAGACAACTTTTTTGAAAATAGTGGTGACAACAGTTAGACCTATTGTTGCAGCAAAATGTGTTACAGCTCAGTGTTACAGCTCAGTGTGACAGCAACCTGGATCCAGGTGAGAGACCAGGCAGCACTCGGAGGGCTGGAGAGCTCAGGTTTATTATGCCAGCGAGCCCAGAGGAGTTAATACTCCAAGCTCTGGATCCCATCTGTAGGTTTACACAGGCTTTTATAGACTACCAGTCTAGACTTTGCAACATTTTGCAACATCACGCAAATAAAGTATAACAAAGGTGACTAATTAGGAACAAGCTTTGTAGAAATGGACCAATCAGGAGTGATAGAAATGAACCAATCAGGAGTGACAGAAATGGACCAATCAGGAGTTAGCTCCATGCAAATGAGGTGCTACAAATGGGCCAATCAGGAGTTAGCTCAGGGAACCAATAGAATCTTAGGGGTAAGTTCTGCTTTCCTAGAAGTAAGCCGTTTCAGAGTTTAAAAAGTGAGACAATGCCACTGGGCCAGGGAACCAGATGGTGCTGGCAGGGGGTTAGTGGCCCTGCCTGGGGGTCCTGCTGTCTTTTTCATGGGGCTTCCCAACTCAGTATGATGCTGTGTTGATTGTGATTTAGCTAGAACTCAACCTTTTCTATCCTTCACAGCCTTTGAATAAGGACTACCCTCCTTTGAATAAGGGAGCCTCCAGGTGTGCTGCTGACCCTGACTGAGCACTCCATCCCTGCATCCCAGAAATACTGAGCATGTGTGCCATACAGTTGGCTCCTATCACTCCGTATGAGCACCTCCATTAATGCAGGGCCTTTGTTATTGATAACACACTTCTTTGCTGAAAACATTTCTTAGATTCTCAACACCTTGGGGTGCTATGTCTTTTCAGTTAATATTTGCATGTGATGTCATAAATTTCTGAGGTGGAAATTAATACTAGAAACATAAATGTGCACTCCAAAATATCAAAGAAGTGGGCTATTGTGCAAAAATGCACTGAACTGAAGGAATGTCAAGGATATTGGGGAACATAAAAACATGCATTTTGCGGGCAGAGAAAGGAAGAGATCACTTGATTAGGATTAGGAGAGTTTACTACTTTTATCTGATATGCATTTAGACTAGAAAGAGAATTTATTTAAAAAGGAAAAGCAAAAAAAGAAAGCTTCTTCAGGCTGGTATTTCTGGGAATGAAAAACATTGAGTGCAAGCCCCTGACAGACTTGACAATGAATACACACGGCCTCACCTTCCCAAGGGGCATCCCGCCAGGCCTTCAGTGGGAGGAGCCCAGCTCCTTAGGAGAGAGGATAGCACCGTTCTGAGGGAGAGACCACGGATGGAATCCCAAAGACCCCGCTCTCTGCTGAGCCAATTATAGCTAGATGATAGATAAATAGACAGCCAGCCAGGAATAGATACACACTTATGTAAATGTCTATACCTCTTCGCTAGTTCAGAAAGCTCTTATAATGGAAGGCAAAGCTTTTCATTAATTAAAGCTCAAAATTTTAAACTGCCACAAGGCAATCATTTGAGAAGGTGAGACTCATTGACATCAGAACGCAAGAGTCAACATGAATGTCAACATGGCCACATAACAATCCTATGTGATTTCAGCTGGATGGTTACATAGAAAAGACTTGTGCAGAGCCAACTGGACGTTGTCCAGAAGACCAACGCTTCCATTTCTGTTCCATGCGTACTTTGTTGTAAAGAAACTCCATTTCCAGCAGAGGTCCCAATTAAGGGATAACTATGGGTTTGCACGGGCTAGTTTTTATTTGTTGTGACTTGGTCCCATCTCCCTGCACTAAGGTTAACTGGCTGGAAGTCAGGAGCCATGCTGGATGCACCTACCTCCTCTTTAGTACTGCCCAGTAAATAAAATAAAATGGTAAATAAACCCCCAATTTAATAGTATACTAACTGATACATTGCTTAAATCATTGCCTAAATGAAAGCTAAATTTTACCAAACTTTCCAGCCTACTTAATTCCCTGTGAATACTCTCAGCACTGGAGATGCCTTAGTCTGGGTCGTGGCTATGTATGCACATACAATTTCACTCAGCAGAGATTGATTACGTGTTGACCAGGTGCCAGGCACTGTGCTGAGCTCAGGGAAAACAAAGGTTTAGTAAGACCCTTCCCCTGGTCCTGGTGAGGGAGACAGACACATAAAATAAGCCAAACATGCTGTGGTATGAATCACAGAGGGGGAAAGAATCTTTCGGAGTAGATTACTGATTCTTTAGAAGATTTCTAGGAGTATTTGGGATATTTGTACTTTGTTCCATGTTGTGGCTTTATTCCTTAACTGTAGTGTTGTTCTAGAAGATAACTGAGAATCTTTTCAGTTTTGAAATGTGGGCTACATTTTCCTGAAATCACACTAGAAGACATTCTAAGTCCATTTCCTGTTGTTAAAATCTCCTTACTACTGTGACAAGAGTCTTTCTTCATAAAGGCTATTTCCCATTCTTTAGTAAGTATAACCCTTTAATAAGCACAAAGTATACTTTGCAAATAAAATTGAAAGTACACTTCAAGCTACTTTTTGCTTTCTGTATTGTTCTCTTTCATTTTCTCTTTACTTCTTTTTTTTTTTTTTTTCTCTTTCTTTCTCCATCCCTCAGTTGCTATAAACATACAGTCTGGTAAGACATTCTATGTGGAATACAAGGGCTGATAAAACCACCCCCTGTCATTAAGGATTGCACAGCTTTGTCAGGAAGATGTGTACATGTGTTACCAAAGTAATCACAAATAAAGTACTTGGGACTGCAGAGTGAGCAAAAATAAATAATCAGAAAAAGTGATGGAGAAAGGAGACTGGTGTAATCTCCACAGGGGAGAGAGCTGAGGAAATTCATTCTGGGAAATGAAAGCAGGTGACAAGGAGCAGAGAGAGATGAAAGAAGGAAGGAAGGAACGAAGGAAGGAAGGAAAGAAAGAAAGAGAGAGAGAAAGAAAGAAAGAGAGAGAGAAAGAAAGAAAGAAAGGAAATAAATTTGGTGTGCTTAGGGAATTCCAAATAATAATCATTATTGGGTGGGTGTAATAAGACACCAAATGATTGTAATGGAAGATGAGGCTGCAAATGCAAGTCAGAGTAGAGTTTGGGAGCCCTTATGGGTCCTGCAGCAGGACATTCTCCAGCGCAGTGTACAGCCACTGAGGACTTTCGAGCAGAAGAGCAAAAATCAATAAAAACAAATTAGTCTCTCCATGCATTTCAGGTTTAGAGAGCCTAAAGCGTGAACTTTGAAATTAGGAAGAACCAGTTTAAATTCCAGCTATTCCATTTGATAACTGCTTAATCATAAGAACATCCCTTTGACCTCCCCCAGAGCCTCAGTTTCCTCATTTGCAGAAGGGATAATAAACCTCTCTCCCTGACGTGTCCTGGAAGTGAACTGCTGGACTGTTGCCAAATCCTACGCCTGGTATAGAGGGCACGCTCAATAAATGTTGTTTCCCACACCCGTTCCTGTGTGTCCTATTTGCATTAGTGGCATCTCTGATTTGTTTTGACAACTCCCCTCCCCTTCCCCACCCAATCAGTGGACAAATCCTGCCAGTTCTACCTCTGCACTAGCTCTTGTACCCATGCTTTTCCTGACTGTCTCCCCTCCCTTACCCTACATCAGACCTTCATTTCCACTTGCTTGTGCGCCTGCTTTGGCTTCACCCTGGTGTTGGCCACTTTAGGCCTTCTATTCTCCAGCCCACCCTGCTGACAGGCTGGATTCATATTCCTATAACCCTTTCCTGGTTCCATCACTGCCTGTGGTTGTGAATAGTCTGTAGAACTAAGTTCCAACTCCTTAGTGTCACATTCAGGGCCCTACAATGCTTGGTCCAATATACCTTTTTTGATGTAAGCCCACATTGATTACTATATTTCAGTCAAATAAAACAATTTCTTATTTCCTACACTGCCCTGTGACTTGAGTCTGCACCTCTTTTCATATCATTCCATTGCCTGGAATCTGTTCCTCCTAACACACTTCATTCAACTATGAAGGAAGCTGACTTGCTAAGAAAAATATTGAGGGGATGGTATAGCTCAGGGGTAGAGTGCGTGCTTAGCATGCATGGGTTCAAATCCCACTACCTCCATTAAAAGTAAAAAAATAAATAAACCTAATTAATCCCCCTCAAAAAAAAAGAAAGAAAGAAAGAAAGAAAGAAAGAAATTGAGGAAAGTTAGAAAGAAACTGGGTCCTTGCTGACATCATTGAACCACTGAATTAACCAATCCTAGGACCTTCCAATGTCAGGACTTTTTGTTATTTGAGCTCAAATTCTTTGTGGTTTAAGCTAGTTGTGTTGGGTTGTTTTATGACAAACAGTTGAAAGCATCCTATATGATGATGTGGCCACTCCCTTAAGGAGCTCAAAATTTAGCATGATAACATAGGAGGAATAACTTATAAATAACTGTTTGTATCTGGGGGGGGGGGGGAAGTAAAGCTTATGCTGCAGAAAGATTCATGCCTCCATTCTCTGCACTCCTGCAAAACTAGATGTGAGTCATCCTGCTTCACTGGCCACAGGAAAGCCGAAGACCTTAGAAATAATTGTGAAGCTCATCAATACTCCAAATTCACCTGTCACCCCACCCCACTGGCCTAGGGGTTGTCCAGCTCCTCTCCTAATAAAGGTACGAGGGCAGGACAGACTATCCATGAGCTTCCGTTCCTGCACATGGCACACTTGGTACCTGCTGTGGTTTCCATGGCCGGTTTGCTGCTACTGGCCTTGCAGGAGAATTTTCTGTCCTGGCATGAAAATAATTTCAGAAAATTTTGCATGGTCTAACTTTGAATGAACAAACCCTTTCTTATCCAAAATTTAACTCTCCTTCTCAAGGAACACAGGCAAAATCTGCAGAGGCTAGGAGGGAACAGGGCAAAACCAGCCACGGCCCTGAGTCCCACGAATGGACTAGCCCCTCTGCTCCCTGCCTCAGGGGGATTCTAGGAGCATTATTCTGAAAAAGCTAATGTGACCATTTTCTCCACTTCACATTTTTTTTCTGAAAATGTGTAGGGCTCAGGCCTCAAATTTCTTTTCCCCTATTTCTGAAGAAGCTCCCCCCAAAAGACTTAGATATCACAGAGTTCCTCTGGTGAGTGACCCACCATGAACCTTGTGATCCTAAACATTTCCATCTTCATTGCCAACTTTTCACATTACAGTGTGGTTTATTTGAGTGCATGCTTTATCTTCCACTAAAACAAGCTTTCTGAGGGTAGTTTTCTTATCTCTTTCCTCTTTGTTCCCTGAACAGAACAGTCTCTGTCAAAAATGAGGAGGCTGTAGAGGAGCTCTGTGTAAAATGTGATGAATCCGGGGGAGACTGAAGTCAGGAAAGCCATTTAGAAGGCATGATCCAGACAAGAGGAAGAAAGTGACCCTCCTCGGCCAATGGTGGAGGAAGTAGACAAGTGACATAGCCCTGGGAGATAGTATAGGGGTAGTATTACCAGAGATTGTGATGAACTGGAAACAGGAGGTTAAGAAAGAAGATAAATCAACCTGATTTTGGAATATGAGGCACAAAAAGTCAGGAAAGAACATTAAATGAAAATAAGGAAGAAATGGAGAGCAGATATGGAAATTGAAACCAGAAGACGTGAGTTTAGTTTTAGTTTCTCTGCATTCCTGCTGGTTATGATGCAGGAAAAATGGAAGTGGAGCATGAGGAGGGCTGTGTCCCAGGCTTCAGTTGAGCCCCTGGGACATGCCCAACCAAGTGTGGGTCCTTGGCTTTGCACGGGAAAGAATTCAAGAGCAAGCCACTGTTGAGTAAAAGTAGATCTACTTAGAGAGATACATCAAAAATCAAGAGAAAGGCCAAAAGGTGTTGGGGTTGGGTGCTCAGGTTAGAGTAAAAGTAGGTACACACTCCATGGACAGATTGAGGGCCATCTCCGAAGAGGAGGGAGAGAGACAGATGGCCATAAGGTGCTGAGGCACCTGTTACCAGTGTTTATCGGCTCAGTGGCTTCATATGCTAATAAGTGGAAGGACCAGTCTAACTACCCTGGGGGGACTGGGATTCCCAGGAAGTTGGCCATTTCCCACTCTTTGACCTTTTGTGGCTAGCCTTGGGACTGTATGGTGCCTGTGGGCATGTTGTTCACCATGCCAATATATTACAGTGGGCGTATAATGAAGCTCAAGGTCTGCTAGAAGTCAAATCTCCCACCATCTTGAGCCTCAAGGCTTAGTGGGGGTTGAATCTTCTACCATTTTGATGTTAATTGTTGCATCATTCCTTGAATGACTCTGCCCTGCCCCTTCCTGTCTCAGTTAGATCACCAGAATTGAACATAACATGCTACTCGGTAGTCAAGTAATGCACACGATCTCAAAGTTATGAAAATATTTCTTCTAAAAGATAGATCATTTTCTACCAAAATCTATTATGCTCTGTTTTCTGAGAACATGGCTGGTCCATATTTCCTGGCGCCTTCAAATCTTGGGACATGACACTTCTCACCAATGGGTTACAAATAGAAGTAAAAAGCATCACCTCCAGGTCTAGTCCCTGAGGCTGAGTGTGACTTTTTGATACTTAGATCCCAAAACAACCTTGTATCACCTGTGAGACAATAATAAGGCTTAGAGGAATGGCAGAGCAAAGGGATGGAAACACCTGGATCCCTGAACATGGAGCGGAACCACCTGCTGACCTGGAATGCTCAACTTGGATTTTTACATCAGAGGAAAATGGACTCTTATTTCTTGAGGCCAATGAATTATGACATTTCATGACAGCACAAATACTATATTCTATTTGTTTGGAGTTCCTGTGGCTTCAAAATGAATCATCCTTGTCCTGAGGCTGAGGAGAGCTCCAATGTCTAAAACTATTTTCTCGTTAAGATGATAAAAATACTCACAGAACAGTAGGGTGGGTCGTAGGGTAACCCTAAGGGTAACCTAAGAGTTAAAGGTTAGATTAGTTATACAACTTTAAAAGAAACTTTTCCTTGCTCTCAGTATCCCAAAATCTGAGTCAGTTGTGTGTTTTTATACACATCACAAAACCAAGTACCTTTACCTCCTCACCGTGGTTCCTAGGAAACTCAGAGATACTTGTGCTCTAGCAAATATGCTTGCAAATATATAGGGCTGGGAATATGTGATCTGGAAATTACTTTTATTTTCTCACTTCTCTGATTATCTCAACTATAAATTCTGCCTTCCTGAACCAAATATTTGCAAGACATTTGAAATAATTTCAAGAATAAAATGGGACATAAGGAAAAATAAATAAATGCATTTCAAAAGTACCCAATTTATAAAACTGAAGCTTTATATACAGAAGCTATAAAACTCAATGAGACAATGTGTACTATTCCAAAGGTGATTTCAAATAGCCCCATTTGGATAAGCTACTTTCTAGCTGGCAATTTTCTGCTTTTTACATGAAAGAATGTATTTGTGAAGCTGTTTATAGATTTTTAACATATAATTTACTGTTCTAAACACTCATTTCTTGATCTCTGCTCTTTATATCAGACATCCATTTAGTACAGCATTTATTATTCAGCTGTCATAATAAGAGCGGCAAAATGAAAACACTGTTTTAATTTAGTACAGAATTATGTTTTAGTAACTCCTTTCCTGCTTTTTTGGTTATATTATTTATACAGATAAATTAAATAAATCATTTTCATAAGAATTTTAACCAAATCTGAATGAGTTTTTTTTTTTTTTTTTTTTTTTTTTTTTGTAACGGTTTCCATCTCCTGCAAGTTTAATGATACCATATTGGAGGAATTCTATAATCACTGAAAAGATTCTGGAAGCTAGCACAGTAGTCACGTTGCACCTTTTCAAAAGTGATACGAAAGGTCAATTCCTTTTAAGATTTCAAATACAGACCCTGATTTTAAAGCTGCCAAACACCTTCCATATAATCATGAACACTTTTGTATAATAGTGGCAGCATGTTGGTTTAAGAAAAACATACATTGAATTTTACACTAAATATATTTAATATTTAAAGATGTTCTATATTTTATATTAATATTTAATTTAAAATTTTAATTTAATATTTAAATATATTCTGTATTTTAAAGGGTTTAGGAAACTTAATATGACAAAAAGTGTATATTTCCAATATTTCTACCATGTTCATGGTTCATGGTCTCCAGGCAACCATGGAGCACATGGCCGCACAGGGTGTGGCCTGATCTTCCAGTGCTGTTATGTGTTTGGTTGATGATTTCTTCAAAGCCAGTTTCAAACCTGCTATTAGCTCCCACATTGTTTTAATGCAACTGGTCCACCATTCATAACTGTCAAGGACCGATTCATCAGAACTGGGACAGTTTAGGGCTCCAAACTTGTAAAAATGTCTTTTGGCTTGTTAGCATACATACGGCTACAAACACTCTTGTTCCATTCTATCACATTCTCCTTTTTTTTTTTTTTTTTTTTGTAAATACTCTTGTAGACATTTATCCAACTTTTAAGCTAACCTGGCAAAGGAAACATACTTGAATCATAAGTACACGTGGCATTTTTAGAGATTTTTGTTTGTTTGTTTGTGGTTGATAATGGTGGCCCCTGATGCCTCTCAAGTAATTGTGGGTAAATAATATTGGCTTCCGTAAAATAAAAATAACCCGCAGCATGCACAGCTTGAGAGGAGTAGTGACCAAGTGACTAAAAACTTGACGGGATCTTCGAAAAACACAACAAAGAAGTGGCCACTTAACTCAGACAGCTCTGATTCTCTTCCACTAAAATAAATAAATAAATAATAAAGAATTTACAGTAACGGATGAATCTTAAGAGTACAGCACTTCAGGAAATAAGTGTATCACAGAGGAATGAATAGAGCATATTCCGCTTATATAGAGTTAAACATTGGCAAATAAAAAAAGAAAAGGATGGTTAACCAAAAACTCAGGTTATGATTATCTGGCGGATGCAAGGCTGGGAGGAAGAGATTTGAAGAGGCATGTAAGGGACTCCAGAATTTCTGTGCAAACTTTAAAAAACCAATCCCATAAATAAAAAACAAAAAAAAAAGCATTCTGAGTTTGGTGGATAGTGGGCAAAACCTTGTTCCTTTATGATTGTTTGGCTAAAGAAAACATACTAATATTGTCAGGGGGGAAAAGGCTTATGGTACCCCAGTTCAGTTCGAAAATGTCAGCCCTAGTATTATAAAAGCTCAGAAGGTCTTCTCCGGAAAGCTTCCTGACATTTTGCCCACCTCACCAGGAATGTCGACAGAGGACTAAAACGACACTCGATCTTCGGGACAGCCTGGGGTTTGTCTCTGGCTGTCAAGCAAAAAGGGCTGCAACCCCACTCATCTGGAGAAGATCAGAATACTGTGCGGAATCAGAGCAAACGGACGCCAACCAGTCACCTTCCCTTGCTCGCTTTGGAAGAGGGCATGGTCCCACCCCAGAGCCCAGGCATGAGGGAGCTACGTTCTCAGCAGCACAGACACTGTGAGGGGAAAACGTACCTGCGCCCTTACGTTTCAAGTCATGAGGCATAAAGATTGTGTAATATGGAAATTCTTCGTTCAAAAGGGAAAAAAAAATCCACTTGATACACAAATAGCGTTTCATTTTTGAATCCGAAAACTTCTAGAAATTAATCACTTATTCAGCTAAGCTGAAGGTTTTTGTGAGTTAAAGTGTGTATACTTAATCAGAAGATGTCTGTCAATAGAAAGCTCACAGTTTAAATTCCAAGTTTAAAACGGAATAGTTTTAATATTTTTCAGATGTTCCCCTAAAAGCACATGCACCTGCTCTAAAAAAGAGGGTGTTTACTGCTCTAAATGTCTGGAGACCATTCAACTTCAGGATGAAGTATGTATGTGTGTGTGTATACACACACATACACACACAGATAAGCACACACGTATATACAAATTACACATATACAAAGAGATATATATTTAACTGGAAATTTGAATTAAAAATACACTTCTTTTTTGTTACCTTAAAATTACTTTTAAGGAATTTTAAAATCACATTCCTCCTTTAATACCACGTACCATGTGCACAATAAGCCTTGTATTACATCATGATAAAACTGGACACAGATATTCCCCAAAGAACTGGCTCAGAAAGTGCCACAACATGGCAGCCTGTCGTGTCCTCCTTCGGCTTGGATTCCAATTAAGTCTCACCAGGAGGAAATGGCTTTCTGCCAAGAGCACAACAAAGGGACAGGACAATGTTCGTCTTGGGCCACGGGGAGATTCAAGACAATAGTGGAGACCAGGGCTTCCGGAATCGCCCCTCTGGTCTAACCAGGAAAACGCTGAAGGGACTGGCGTGAACCGAGTGTGTCCTCTTCAGTTCTGATTTGCTTATTTTCTATAATAAATCTTCAGTACATAGGGCTTTAGGGTGAAACTGCAGGGCACAGAGACCAATGAGAGGATGAGGCTTCCCGGGTGGAGGGTTCGAATCCCTGCGCCCCTTCTGATGGCTGTGTGACACCACCACGCCATTCCCAGAGCCTACTCAACTATCCGCGGCCAAGTTTCCACAACAGGGAACAAATGACGACTGGCACTGTGTCCACACCTTGGGTCACAATGTGGACAGAGCTGTCCCTTTGGTACTTGCTTCTAGATACAGTGAAGATAGAGGATCCCTAAGTTCTAACCCCAGCTCTGCCACTGACTTCCTGTGTGCCCCTGGGCAAGCTACTTCACTTCTCTAAGCCATTTGTTTCCTCCTCTGTAAAATGAGATTCTTTCATTGTTTTCAGTGTGCTCCAAGGATCCAGGATGTTTCTGACATCCTTCCAAGGTGTTTGTGAGATCAAAGCTCTTTTTATAATAACACCAAGAGGTCATCTGCCTGGCTTTCACTGGCTCACAAGCACACTCTGGAGTTTTCCAGAGGCTGTGTGAGAAGGAGGCCATTAGACGGGGGTGGCTCTAATGCCGCGGTAGCTCACATTAGTCAATCAGAGTCTAAGCCAGAGCCAGTGCACCCAAATCCAAGAAAGTGAAATTTAACACCAGTCACAAGACGCCGGGTTAGCTTTCTCAAATCAGGCAACCTTGAGCTATAGTCAATCAAATAGTCCCTTTGCTTTTCCCATTCTCTCTATAAAAAACGTGTCCCTAGCTCCTGCTGTTGGACTGCTCTTAACCGCCTTTCAGTTTGGCACTGCCCACTTTGAACCTGCGCATGCTCAGTTAAACTCTTGAAAATGTTAATGTGCCTCCGTTTACCTTTTAACGCATGTAATATCACAACAGATTAAATGCGGAAGCAGATAGGAGAATCTAGCCGTCTGCTGTTAAACCAGACCTTACAAAGATTCACCAAAAAATGTAACACAGTGCCACTCTTCTCGTTAAGAAAAATGTAGTTGTTTCTCGTATGTTATTTTCTTTACGGGTAATATATTTGTTGATATTATTTTTAATGAATTAACAAGCATTTGAAAACTGCCCTTTTAATATCTCATACAATTATAATGATACAACTCACACGGACCAAAGCTCCTTGGGGTGCTCGATGATATTTAAGATTGCAAAGTAGCCTTCAGATCAGTAAGTTTGAGAACTACTGAGCAGGTTGATTTCTGAGTCTCATTTCAGCATTACGATTCTCTGATGTCCTATACACCACCAGGTATTATTGTCTATAGTGAGAAATGTCATAGGAGGACGAAAATCTCCAGTTTACCTCGTCCTGTATGGTTGTAATCTATAAACAAGTAATTGACAGTATTTTCTAAATAAATAAAAATCAGTAAATAATGGTCTACGCAGAGAACCTGTTAGACACACGATCTTCTCCTGAATAAAGAAGTCACATGTAGTTACTTGGATCGAGGTCACTCTGCATTTTGAGATCTTTATTCTGAATTTGTGGACCAGGCATTAGCACCTGCTGCGAAGTCAGTCACCTGTGCGATGGAATGAAGCCCAGGCAGTGACTCAGGGCAGAGTTCTAACCAGCAGTCTTTATATGTTGAATAGTACGCTAGTCAATCGGCTCTTCACCTTGGGGAATTTGAAGGTGACACGGTGAGGGATCTATAAAGGGCAGTGTGCCACACACCCTGAAAGGCACGTGGACGGTGAGCGGAAGCCATGAAGTCAGAAGAGCCATGCAGTGGTAGAAGCTTCCGTTAAACAGAGCCATGAGATAGAGTCAGCAGAGAGAAAAGGCACCAGTGAGTGCAGCACGGAAAAAGGGAAGCAGAAGCAAGGACAGATGGAATCTGCCACACAAGAAGGGCATGTGGCTGGAGTTGCCACCCGCCTGCTGGATAGGTTCCCACAGGAGGGTTCAGGTCTCCGTGAGCCCACTGCTCAGTCACTAGAGTGAGCACCTGCTCGCCTTCTTTCCTTTAGCCCAGGAAATGGCGGTGTGTCTCCTTATTTCCTAGGAGGTCTAACTAACACAGCACAGCAGTGCTGGAGCATCTCTTAAGAAACTGAAATTTAAGAGATGAGCAAGGGAAATGCAATGTATGTGCTTAAAGCAAATGCACATAGGTAACCTTTAGAGGGTGATGTATATGGCTGTCTATGTACTTTGCATGTTATATACAAATGCATAATCTCAAGCGTTATCATTTTCCTCATATTTAAGGAACTGACAAAATAAAATTCCCATTTAACAGCAGGAAATGGAGAGAAACTGACCAATGCTAAGACAAGGTGGAAGTCAGAAAAGGAGAAAGAATTAAGGTAAAGGCAATAAAGGGCAGCTCTGACTCATTAGAGTTACTTCTTTGGGAACCTTTATGAGAGCTAAGCTAAGAGAAGCAGCTAGGGGCAAGCATCATAATAAACTGATATTATTAGAGATCCAAACGGGCCGAGAGAAGCTGAATGTCCAAGACCTCCTTTTGTTGTTCCTGAGAAGCAGGATACCTTAGTTTTAGACTGCTGATCTGAGTCCCCTGCTAAAAGGTGGCAAGGGTAAGGACGGCACACATTTCAACAGCCGACCATCCGTTTACTAACACGCGTCCTCCCCAACTTACTACTTCACTCAGCGTGTGGGTACCATGTGCCAGGTGCAGGGCTGGAGGCCCACACAGATGAGGCATTCAGGACTATTTGGGGGATGAGAGAGGTAAATGCAGGCTGCCAGGCACCGTCATGGCTACATGGATGAGACAGACGTGGTCCATGCTTCAAAGCACTGACAGTCTAGGACACAAGAAGCTAAGTCTCAGGGTGTGATCTGCGCCCTGAGACGGCCCCCAAGTCCTGGCCAGGGGTAGGGATGACCTCTGCCTTCAGGGAAGAGGGACATTTTCATGAAGGGATATTTCAAGTGGATCTTGGAAAGTGAGCAGGTTTACGACAGGTGAAGACGTGGTAAGAGGGGATGTACATGGACGGGGAGGTTAGAGCAAGGCAGCAGAAATGAACATAAACGGGGCCTATTTGTAGGACCACAAATGGGTTGATGGGTATCGTGTGCAAAGAAAGATAGAGGAAGGTGAGGCTAGAAAAGACACATCAGGGTCAGAGCATCAGGGTCCAGAGGCAGGGGTGGGTATAAGTTTAATTTCTTTACTTAGAAGATAATAATAATTTGTGAAGGCTTCCATATAGAGGAATAACAAAAATTAATGACTATTATTTTAAAGGATTATTCTGTGCTAATACAATTTTACACAATCATCAGAACCTCATAACAGAATAGATGTTTTTATTATTGTTTTACCTGGAAGAAAACTAAGGCTCAATTTGCTCCCAGAGCTTGCCCAAGATCGCAGAGCGAGTAGATGAGCTGGACTCAAGGTCACGTCCATCTGACTCCAACGCGTGTGGCCTTAACTTACAGGACTGCAAACTCGGATGACTTCAGAGGTGTACAGACACACAAGGAAGTGAAGCAGGCTGAGTGTCAGACAACAGAGCTTGGTGGAAACTAGCAAACATGAGATAGACATAAGGCATCCAAATTAAAGAGGGGAGGGTATAGCTCCATGGTGGAACAGGCTTAGTATGCAGGAGGTCCTGGGTTCCACCCCCAGTACCTCCATTAAAAAAAAAGTTTATACTCAAATTAAAGGGAAACGTGCTATCTGGCTGATGCCAAATGAAAGTGCACTCAGGCTAGAGCCAGCACTTTCTGCCGATGAAATTCCATTCTTTTTCTCTCTAATCTGACTAGAAGTGTGTTTTAAGACAGTTAATCTGAAGTTTTATGAAGATTTGTCTGGCCAAGACAAAGGCAAGAGATGGGGAGACCAGTTAATATGGCCTCATCACGTATTTCCAGGTGAGAGAAAACAAATCTGCGACCGTAAAAAGAAAAAGGCACAAGAGACGTTACTGGGACTGGGGAGCAGTGGGGTAAGGCGGGGTCAGCTGGTCCCTTGTCTCCAGCCAGTTCTCCCCAGGTGATCTTTTACTTTAAGCCCTCTGCAACCCAAGTGCAGGACTCAGAAGATTTCAGTCTCAAAAAAAACAAACACAAAAAAAATTAATGGATTAGGCACTTCACTGAAGCTTTCATGAAGAAAACAGGTGGAGATTTCCCTGCATTTTCACTTCAAGGTAGTCACTGCCTTCAAAAACCCCCAACCAGACACTTACCTTCTCCCAGCCCTTTCTCACCCACACCTGCCACAAGATTTATACAGAATTTTACTTCCTCTTTCTCTGTCTTCACTTTCCCACGTAGTCTCTAGCCTTGTTAGCATCTACCTCCCATTTCCAGATTTTTCCCCTGAGAATTTAAAGTTTATCAGCCCTTTATTGGACAAAGCAACACGGTCCAGATTCGGCGCAGCCCAGGCCCCCCAGGCCGCGCGCATCGCGGCTCAGGGCGCAGCTCCTGGCAGGGAGTCCCCGCCTCAGCGCCCTGTTACCCACGCGGCCCAGCAAGGCGTCACCATCCATCGCAGTGTCCTTCCTAAGCGCTTTCGGCAGACACACGTCAGCTAAGTTCTCCCCGGGAGCAATCCTGGTGAGAAGTTTCCTTCACGCAGTTACACAGGTACTAGCACACTGGGGGCCAAGCCTGGGTGACTGGGAGCACAACGGCGGCTTTAACGACAGTCTGACAATAAAGAGCTGGAAACAGCACCAAAGCCGCAGAGAGGGTCAGGGCTGGGGACGGGGACTTGGACGCATTCAGGCTAGAGCGGAGGTCATGACAGGGCACGAAGGGAGAGCAGAGAGAGGGGACAGAGAGGCCCAAGGGTGCAGAAGAGGCAGGACCTATGACAGGGAAGCAGAAGCAGGGAGAGAGATGTGTGGCGCGGACAGCAGAGCCAGAAAGGCAGAAGAGGACGCCGGAGAGCGCCTCCTGGGAGCCGGGGCGGGGGGCAGTCTGACGTTGCTCAGCTGTGGAGGCCAGAAAGCCAGGAATGGCTTCCTCTCCTGACTTCCTCAGACCCTGCAGCCAGTCCGTCAGCGGAACAGCTTGACCCAACCTTCCAGTTCTGTTCGGTCCGACCACTTCTCCCCCTTGTCATTTCTACCAGCCCCCTCCAAGTTCCCGTCTCCTCCTGCCTGAGACTGAACAATCACCCCTGCTTCTCCCCTCCCCGCCAAACCCCCTTCCCTGATGTTCTCAACCCGACAGGTCAGCTGGAGTGAGACTGTTAAAACCGGGGGCAGATCTCATCGGTTCTCTGCCCACCAGAGCTTCACTTGCTCCCCAGTCTTCCAAAGCCAAAGAGACCGTACGATGACCAGCACCTACGAGTCCCCACGTGATCTCTCCAAGCGTTACCTCTCCAGTCTCGCCTTCCACTGCTTGCCCCAGCTCACTCTCCTCATGTCATCACTGGCCTCGGGCACCTTCTAGAACCTAGCGAGCCCACGCCTGCATTGGAGTCTCTGCACTGGCTGTCCCCCTTTCCTAAAATGTTCAAATGAGATGTCTAGGGCACAAATTCAAAGAGGTAAAGTAACACAAGCACCCTCCTGAGAGCGAGTGCCACCTTATGCCTCACCCGAGTCCTGGCCATGTGTGTCTCACGATAGATAACATGCTCGCATTCTGTATATCAATATTTACTGTCTGGATTCTTCCTTTAGAATATAAGGACCGAAATTTTTATTTGTTTTGCTCATGGATACCTGAAAATGCTTAAAATAAGAATAATCAATGTTTGAGGAACAAAAGAGGGGGGTGTGGCCCAGAAATATCACATGCTACAGGTAAGTCAAATAACTTAGAGATTAAAAAGGGGTTACAAGATTTGGGAATTAAATAATCATTCCTTCTTTCCAAAAGCACGGTCAAGGTCAGAAGCCAGAGTGTAGATAGTTAAAGAATGAAGGTTAGGAACTGAAAGCGGGGAAGATGAGGTCCACTTTCCAGAATCAGACAGCAGTACCCTGAGGAGTAAGGGGGTAAGAGCCAGTTACCTGTTCATGGAGTTTCTCAGGGAAGGAAAGTTGAGAGCTAGGACCTTAGCTTGTAGGGCAGAGGCAGGGTGGACAGTGAGGGTGGGCTGGTAAACTAGGTTTGTAAGGACAGGGAGACCTAGGGTTTGTAGGGAAAAGGGAGATTTGAGTTCTTGAAGGTGCAAGAGACAAATGATGGTTGGTTCTGTGAGAAGTTGGGTGACAGAGAGAAGAGGGGGAAAAAAACGAGGAGGAAATAAGAAGACTTGAAGCAGATTAATCAAACGAATTGCTTTAAGGAGACGGTCATGGCAACTCAGTGTGACACAGTGCTCCTGAGACTGCTGCCACATCGCACATGAGTAGTTCCCGCTCCTGTACTGAAAGCAGGTTTACAGCAAGGAGGCGTCTGAACCAACTAAATTGAAGACTAGTTCACAGAGGAAAGTTTCAAAGGTAATAGGTAACAGCAGGCGAAAGACCAAAGAGTCAAGTCTAAAGATAAAGCAAGTGGAACGTCCAGCTAGTCACATAAAATTGACAACCCTTTTAGTTCTTTAACGAGGGGCTCCCAGCTTCTGGAGCCATTAGGATGGCCACTAAGCATCTGAGTTTGCGACTTCTGTTGGAAATTAGACCCACTACCACACGCTGAGGATGAAGGGCTCTGATCTTAAAGAGGTTGGAAAACAAGGTGGAAAAAAGAGAGAAAGAGGGAGGGAGAGAGAGGCAGTTTTCATCAGTGTCTGCAGCCAGCTAGAGGGATATTCCAAATCACATTTCCGATGAAGTATGAGCATGAGCTGTGTGTTCACCTGGTGCTCACAAACCCTGGGGAAAGTTAGTTAGCCACTTGGGGATGCAGGTACATTTTCTCTACCTGCATCTACACTGTGGGAAAAGGGCACAAAGTTGGAATCACTTCCACTCGGAATGAGATTAGTTTATTCATCAGTCTCAAGCCCTGGTTTTCCACACAAGTGAAAAATGGAACTAAAAACATATGTGCTCTGAGATTGCACCTGACTCGCTCATTTTAACAAGGATGTCTAGGATGGGGATGGGACCTGCGGTTTCACAGCAGGACTCACTCGATCTCTCCCCAGAGGGTTCATCAAAGTGCTCATCAATATTTTGCACAAGAGGACAGTGGTCCCTTTCCCCAGGACCTGTGAAGGATATGAGTGTCTTCCTCCCACCCCCTATATCCCCTGAGGATCCGTCTACACATTGCATCACTTACTTATCTCAAACCTGCCCCAGCTGGGCACATTTTCATTGTTACAGCTTCAGAAAATTCTACGAGTGGTGAATCTCATTTCTATTGTAACCAAAAACAATTTAGAAAAATAGGAGCGCTTCAAGTAAAACAATATACAGATCCAAAGTAATCAACTCCTCTTTCCAGGCTCACTCCAAATCTTCGTTAGCTCCTACAGACATTTTAATTGGGTGCAAGTGTTTTTGTCTTCTAAGCACGACGCAGATAGCTCACACCTCATGAACTGTAAGCGCACAGCCTTTTGAGCGAATCCTATGACTATATAAAGTTTTAGCCCCATAGCCACAGGTGCATGAGGCAGCGTGCCTGCGATTCCCAGTCGCACTCCCTTCTGTTACGGGCGATCTCAGCCGGCACGATCTATAATGAATGTATTGGGGTTTGAGCTCTTTCAGAAGTTTCAGCCGCCAGCGTCCACGTGCCTTTCGCATGGTGTTCCTGAGAGCAGAGGACAGCCTCAGGGAGGGGTGGACGAAGTTGGAAAATATAAATAACAAATCAAAAATTACAATTGACTGGATAAACAATTTCCCTTAGTCTGTTTCTTCATAAGTGATCGATTTTCTGATCAATATTCATTATTTCCCAGAACATACCAAACTGCTTATTGAACAAATGAATGGCTGAAACTACAAGGACAGAATCAAAAAGGTGAACCAATTTCTTTAATAACATGGGTTGAACAGACTGTCTCATCTTACCTGGTTGTTCCACACCAATGCACTTTTCTGCATAGCCCTTTGGAGAAAGGCTGAAGTTCAGGAAAACAGGGGAGGTAATTCATTACTCATTAAAAGAAACGGGTTATGGGGGCACGTGTTCATACGTGTGAGGGCGGAGCTGCCCTTTGTGCGGGGCTGTCTTTGTCTGTTCACAGTAAGGTCTCCAAGCCGCCAAACCCGGCTCTCCCTAAAGGCATTGCCTCTTAAATCTGGCGCACTCCATGGATGCGTGGAGCATGGAAAACCCAGAGCATATTCGCTTCCTAGAAGTATGTGTATTAAAATTCGGGATTGTGACTAATATATATTTCAGGTGAAATAATTAAGGTTAAAGCAACTACTTGGGAGCTAACCCTGTCACTTTGGTTGGTTGCTCTACGGTAACTTTCAGAGCGGTTAGTGGAGCTTCATCCATTCGGATAAACTGGGATAGACACCCATGATCTTCTACTCTGTGGCTCCTGTCATCATCTCGAAATCATACGATGACCAACAGATTTTGAGATAGCTGTCTCCTCCTTCATTTTTAGTGATTTCCAATAGTCTTGTGTACATAAAAAGAGATTGTGGAGAAATGCAGTTGCCCCGGCAGCTAGTTTTAGCTCTAACTTCACCAAATGGCTAACACTAACTAGTGAGCCAACTCCAACATTTAGCAGAAGCAGTGAGCGGGAACCAGTGTTACGGGTGGGCCTCCGGCTCTGGTTGCTGCAACGTCCCTGCCCCTTTGCCTGCAGAGGAGTGAGGGACCACAGCAGCGTGTTAACTGGGGGCTCTTCTTTCTCATCTCTCCTCTCAGAGTCCCATAGTGTCTATAAAAAATGCCTAATTACCCAGCTCTACGAGAAATGCTGGACTGATCAATTATGAGAGCGACAAATGATTAACTAGTTAAAAAAAAAAAAACACATCACTTACTTAAGTCAGTCATCCAAGGCTTATCCAAACTACTTAGGAAAGTCTCATTAAATCAGGCTCCCCTAATTAGAAATTAGATAATTCTGACAGGAGTAAAGCTCAAGTTTACCTTTGTACTGTCTGTAAAAAAATATTTTTGCAAAGCAAAGGAATAACATAAACAAGCCTTAATGATTTTGTGAATCTCAAGTTTTAGGGTAGCTGCAGCAGGCTCCCAAGCGTCTTGACAGCAAGCTGTCAACCTTGAAGCTGTCTTCGTGCTGTATGTAAACCTCCAACTACAGAAAACACGCAAAGCTTTCGTTGTGCAAACATCCTTATCTACCGCTGAAGAAAGTCTGAGAAAGACTTGACTAGGTAACATAATTGGAGCCTAGTTGTAATTAAAGCTATTTTAATATATGCATAAATGTCTCATTTATATTGCATTATCAGGAATTCATATCAGTAAAACTTCCAGACAGCTGCGATTTTGACTTTAAGCAGAGTATTTATTTATTTTAATTAGGGAGGTATGGCACAGTGGTTAAATGTGGGAACGGAGGCTGAGTCTACTTCTGCCTCCACCTTGGGCTAGTGAAGGCCTTTCTGCCTCAGTTCCTCATCTGTGAAATGGGGATAATAATGCTAACTCTTCTTAAGGGTGTTCTGAGGATTTGAACGAGTTGATCCATAAAAACTGTTTAGATCAATGTCTGTTCTATAGTAGATGGTCAGTGAATACAAATTACTATCATTTAGTCCATTTTGAAAGAACTTAGAAAAATACATGGCACAGTTATCTGCCTTAGCAAACAGAATACTCTGAGCATAATTTAACCCGTTCTTATTTATTCAAAGTCATCATCATGAAAATAATTCTATTATGTTTTAGGGGATCGCTTTTTCCTTTATTAAGTCACGTCAAATGTTCCTGTTTATATTGGCCTTTAGTAGTTCATCTTCTCCCTCTCCTCATTGCTGTTCATATCTGCTACCAGTATGTCCCGGACCTTTCTCATAAAGCGCCTTATTGCATACACAGTGGTCCAGACGAGGTTCTGTGAGTGACGCAGTGCTCTTGTATGAAGTGCGCTACATGCATTTTCTGGAAGGTTCTTTCCTGCACGGTCAGTAAGACCTTTACCGTGTCCACTTGAATTCTGGGATCTAGTCTTGATAACTAAATCTGCTGGACACCTGGGTTCTCCATGAGTACAGTGCTATGATATTTAAAAGCACTAGGTATATACGGATTCAAAGTTCCATAATCCAGAACTTTTACTGAGGCCAGTTCCCCCAGTTAACAGTATTGTATAGAATGTATTTCTGTGTCTCACAGTTCCTTGTAACTGGTACAGGGCCACTGTAATCAGAGTTGCTTATTTGGATTCTTTAGAGAAAGATGACTGGATAATGGACTGTTCTCTGTTCCTCTTCACCACCCGCTTTCACCTGAGTTACATCAATCTGAAAACTATACAAGTTTGGGGATTTTTTTTTTTTTGTAGAATTTTTACCCTGTCTTTAATCATCTCGTCTGAATTCTCTGAAATAAGGCTCACATTAGAAAAATGAGCTATGGAAAACTGTTAACAGCAAAGTCTCCAAGCATGTTGAGTGCCTTCCTCTAATAAGTTTTCATCCGTCAGCATCAGACTCAGCACGGAGTACAGACACGTGCTCTTACACGTGCTCCACTGAGGGGTTTTTTCATCTCATGGAGTGTAACATAAGCTGATGTGGCATTCAGGATTTACAGAAAATAAATGCATTTTTACTCATCAAGGGAGAACATGTTTTCTCCAGAGAGCAGGTGATGTTAAAAGACACATAACTCTAAACTGTCATGTTATAAAATGCCTGTCTTACTCCTCTCGGTGTCAGGTATACAGGGGCCGTGATCTAATGACGTATCCGAGGGTGATCATTTGTGACGGTGAACACCACAAAGACGCCCTGCTAGTGCCTTCCTGTCTCTGGCGGTGGGGTTCCAGGTGAAGGAAAGCAAGGAGAAAATGGAGGGAAGAGGTGAGGTGATGGCCCAGGCACCTCAGGAATTAAAATGATGCAGGGACAAAGTAAAACCCTCGACTTCTGCTGTCAGGCTCAAAACAGAATAAGAGAGAGAAAGTTGCCAACTCCTGTAGTTTTACTGAGAGGATTTATAGAGTCTGAAAATACTGGTTTTGCCACTAACCTGGCGTGGGACCTACTGTCCCACAAGTAGACTAAACAGCCACCGCCAACTCCCCTACCAGAAGATGAAATAGCCCAGAAAAGCTACTGGAACACTTAGCTTTTGGACCTCAGAATGAATGCCAGGCCGTATTCATAATTCAAAGCAGGGCAACCCACCATCCATGAAACGATGCCATCCCTTGGGTTCAAATCACATGTGCTTGGACCAAACACCTGGGCCATGGCTGGGGGCCAGGTCCGGGCTTGGGGTCGAGTCGTGGCTATGCCTTGACCCCAACGCCTTTCCTTCTGGTGGACCCTTATGGAGCCACACTCTGAACTGGAGCACAGAAGGCCAGCTGTGGGCCCTGCTTTGCCCTGCGCTGGTGGTCTGACTTCTCGCAAAAGTAGAAAGAGCTGACTGCTGTGAAACCCCAGAATGTATGCTTCATTCTCCCAGCCTCCCAGCTTTGTGCCTTAGCTTCTCTGTCTCTCCTTGAAGACCAATAACCACCTACCACCACCAAGGGCCAAGCCTCTTCACTTCACTCATCCTATCAAAATCTATCTTCAAAAAAGTCGAACTGATCTATACTGAGTGACATGATTTCTTCAGGTATTTCCATCAGCCAGGGAGATGTGCATTACAACAGGGTCAGTGCTATCAAGGCAGTTTCTAATCTGGGGTGTATAGTGATATACTGAGGTAGGGAAGGAGAATATTCGTTCTTCTATTTATATGCATTTTTCATGTAAAAAAAACTTAAAAGTTTACTAATATCCAATATAGATTGACCCCAGTACCCCCAATCCATCTGCCTTTCAAGTGGTCACGTGTCCCGTAAGTTACACGAGGTTCCCTGAGGAAAGAACAGGAAGCCAGTGTAGAGGGTCAACGAGGGGCCGCGGGGCCTCGATGTGCGCCATCCTGCAGCTTGCTCAGCTTCCTTAAGTATGCGTGCGTTCTGTTATCAAGTTGTAACTAGTCTAAGCCACACAAAATGGATGAGAAGATTTTAAAATTTATGCAAAAAAAAAAACCTTTTCGTTGGCATCATCACAAGCTGTTACAGCAAAAAGTTGAAGCTAAAAGTGTCAAAGTCCTATGGGATTAACAACAGCCACGACAACCACAAAGCCTTTAAAATAGAACAAAATATTTATAATTCCCTACAATGGGATAGAAAGGGCTTGGAAAAATATTTTGTGCCGCACAGAAGCGAGCTAATTATCTCATGGCCAAGTATGAGAAAATCTTGAGACACTTGTATATGTTTTTATTTTTCTTTTACAGAAAGTATAAATTTGCTGACTTTTTTTGGAAAGAAAGCACGCTTGACCTGGTCTTTAATATTTAACTGGATGTTTCCACCATGGATGAGAAACACTGCATTAAAAACAAAAACAAAAACCAAAGCAAACTAAAACTTAGGCTATGGGAAGAATTTTTAAAAATTGGTGTTTAGAATCACTTCCATTTTCATATGATTTTACTACTGAAACTGATGTCTGCCACCTGTAAAGAGCTCTCGTATCTCCATACTTCTTAATAACTTGAAAATAGAATATTGTAACTTGTTTAAAAATCCTCCAGGTCAAAACTTTCAGAGGAATTTAAATCCATTTGTGAAAAATATTAAAATGTATACCTTCTAATTAGTTTGCAAAGACAACTAATTAGCATCAAGAAAGGTGGACACTTCCTTGCCAAGGAGCAACACAAAGGCCTGAATACTGGTGGAGGAAATTAAAACTTGAGTATCACAAATTGGTAAGTGCAGCCACGATGCCTTTTTTCATTTTACCTACATACTTCAATGAAATATTCCTTTGAGCTATAATAGACATTAGAACAAAATTTTTAAATAAGCTGAACTTAGAACCAGACCAAGTGACATCACAAAATATTCAATGAAGATGATAAAAATTTTTGAATGATAACTAATCATAGTCATAATAATAATAATTTTTGTGAAAGCAAAGGACTTTGTACCATGACTAAATAAAATATTTTATTTCACTTTTGTCTCCTCCAGTTAAAATGTTTGCCTATGTTCTATTATGTATGAATATATTCATGCAATAGTGCATATATAATTTATAAATCAATAAATATGCATATTGGGGGTAAGTGCTGTAAAAAAGTTTATTGATGTGATGTATAATTTTAGAACATTAGACTACTACTTTTAGGAGTTTCACTTTTATTTCCTTCTTCTATTCCTTTCAGCAAAATTCTTTAGGTGGAAGTTCAGATTTTAGTAAATAAATGAAAGACGTGGGCACAGGAAGGTCTTTCTTTTCACCTCTGAAATGAAAAGTGTGCTCAGAATCCACCTACGTGTAAGGCAGTCCTTAGCACTTGTCCCACCTTAAAGCTGGACGAGGCAAGTGTGGTGGGGCTACCAGACGTGAGAGCAACAACGGGGTCAGCGATTAGCCTCAAGCTGAAAAGACATTGCTAGTTAATCACTTTTTTTCAAAAGCTCTTCCTTGAGATCCTGCAGACTCTCCTCCAGATTCTGGAGAAGAGGAGTTGCTTTAAAATTCATTCATTCCTGGAAGCAGTAGACACAGCTCATCTCCCCTTCGCCTGGGGAGGGCCCACAAGAACCCCGTCTTAGAAAGAAGGAAGCCATGCAGCTCCTCTGTGAAACAGTTACACAAACTGCATTTGCAGCGTGCCTTTAAATGACAGGGAGCACAAGTGCACCTGTGGTTTTAAAATATTCCTAACAGTGTCCTCTGGATGGGCTCCACCTTCAGCTCCAAACCTTCTGCTGGCACGTGCTATTCCAGTCACTCTATTTCCTTCCTCAGCCCTTCTGTTCCTCTGCCCACACGTTTCACAGAACTACCAGAAGCCACCAGGCAGGCAGCTGCCACCAAGCACCGAGCAAGGATGATGATTTTAACTTCTTGGGGTACATTTTCCAAGTGCCAGAAAATGCAGAATCAAAGAAAATTAGCCATGCTGACAATCACACAGTGCGGACAAGAGGGCACATCCGATTCTGCCCCTAGTTACAGGAAAGGGTGACTATTTCAAGATCTGTTTTGTGTGCTTGTGGTTCAGAAACGTTTCCCTGGAAAATACGCTGGCAAAAAAAAAAAAAAAAAAAAAAATCACTCAGATCTTGAATACAGTCCTGAGGAAGTACAACAATCTGTAAACCAGGATCACCGCTGCACGGCGCATTCCCCCGGGAGGTGAGCTCCATGCTTGCCCTCTTCTCTGTAGGCTTTCTTTCCAATTTCCAAAGAAACCCTCGAATCAGGACTTAATTAAAAGCAATGCAAAATGACAAGGTACATTGTTTAAGGATAAATATGTTTGTAGAAAGAAACGCACCAGCCAGATTGATGACCGTGGTTCCCAGATCGAGGCGGATGAGGCAGTGTCATCAGGGAGGGTGTCCTCTCCTGGAAGGCACACTCTGGGTCTCAGGCTGGGGGAGTGGGGAGGTGGTGCTTGATTATCACCAGTCTTTATACCTTTTGAGAGTCTTAAGCATAGTTGATAATATTTTTTTTTACCCTAATGCCTCCAGTGCCCTGTGACACCAACCCTTTCATTACCTAAACACTCCAGGTAAAGAGACTGAGCCCTGGAGTCGGGCAAGCCAAAGTCCAAACCAGCTCTGTCCCTCACTCGGTCGGGCAATCTCCCTCACCACTCTAAGCGTTGGTTTTATTCATCTGAAAAACATACAGAAGTAACAGTGTCTGCTTCAAAGATGGTTGGAAGTAATAAAGTAGGTCATGTACGCCAGAACGCAGTACCATGCGTAGCACGTGGGAGGTACTCAGTAAAGGTAGCCATCGTCAATTATTATTTCATGTTTTCTCAATAACCCACCTACAAATAATCCACTCAGCCTTGGACTGTCTACACTGAGCAGCCCTTTTCACCGGGTCCTTCTGAGGCAACAAGCAAGGCATGTAAAGAGTCCCGAGAGAGATGAGTAGCCGTCAGAGGAAAGCCATACACTTTGAGCCCAATTCCACCTCCCCCCGTGTCTTAAAACAAGTACCTTCTGCCTCAGAAAGCAGCCAGTTTTATCACTTTTAGCTTCAGGGATCAGGACTGGATTGGCCCTGGGGCTCATGCCCCAGAGAGTTTTTATTTGACATTAACCTAAGAGGAGTTTCGCTGTGAGCTAGATCCCGTAGACATATACTCAGCATGTCGCTTTCCCCACGATTCTGGGCTTGAACATCATGGTAATTACACACGCACATATACAGTAACCACAAGCAGGTACTCAGTACCAGTGTCTTCTGCTGTCATAAACCGAGAACTTCTGCTGCACAGAAGGCGACTTCTAAGAATCTCGCCTCCAGGCAAACCTGCCCAGCCTTCACCAGCACTGCCTGGCAGCAGAAACATCATCGGACATCCTTCCCATGGAATAAATAATGCACCCCCGACATACAATGGGATGCGTTCAGCCCCGAAGGTGCCATCTCAGCAGACCTGCTGGCGGCTCTCCATGGACGGAGGATGGCTCTGTGTGAGACCACAGAGGTAATTTCAGCAGCACGATCAGTCACTTGGCTAGTTGTTATCGGCATTGCTCAGGGAGCCACGAGGGCGGGAGGTGATCCAGGAGAGGTTTCAAAGCCTTTGCTAGTCACATAAAGCCCACATCTGCTGCCGGACCATTGGCTGTGGCCAATGAGCACAGCCAAGGCGCGTTCTGTTCTTCCTTGATTTCATTCACTCTCCTCATGGTGGTAAATCTACCCATACTGACTCCAGAAATTTCATTTTACATGCGTTTATCTTCAGGATTTGTAGAAATGCTACATTTTTCTTTGGAGTTGCCTAATGCAGGAACCTTAAGCAGGTGTGGCCTCTGGTTTCAAGATGTGGTTGATGAATGAAGAAGGGGAGTCCTTTTATCTTTTAGGTTGATTATCCCTGATCCTTAAGATGAACTGACTCAGTTATTACTATTGACTTTCAGCTCCCAGCCACAACCCACACCAGTCTGTCTTCTGACTCTGCGTCGTGATCAGGTTCTCCTGTTAACCGGCACTTTATCTATCTAGGCTGTGGTTCCGGACGGATTTCTGTTACCAAAGTCCAAGGCTGAGTCCTATTAGAATCTCTATTCCCTGTTTGGCCTATACTTGGTCAATAGCAGGAAGGTCCTGTCTGAATAAACCTGGTGTATCTGCCACATTTTTTATAAGACGTGCGCCTGCAAAATTCTCTTTGGTTTGGAAGACCTACACCTGGTGTCCAGCTCAGAGGCCTTCTCTACCGTGACATCACTGACGAGTAACAAGGAGCAGGCAGGGCCTCATTATCAAAGCAGCCCTTCTCCACCAGATTCTGGTCTCTATACCCCGCCTCCAAACCCCCACCGCTTCTCCACTTCCTCCAAACCCACAGCTGTTGGACACTGGTGTGAATGAGATCCACGTTCAGAACCCATCAAGACCTTTGACATTTTTGTATCAAGCATAACATACTAAGAGTCAGGGCGTCTTTTAATTACATAAAGAGGAGACCCTAGTCTCAAGGAGCGTTCACTTTGAAAAAGACAAAAACAGTTTAGATGCAAAGAAATGGATTCCAAACACATGAAACATAATTGAAGTACCAAAACAAAATATACAGTTTCATCTATAAACATGTCTTCAGGTCTGTTCTGATGTAGAACTCCCACTGCTTTCCTGGATCGGTTTCAAACCAATCCTGTTTTCTCCAAAAGCTCTGCAGAAGGAAGAATCTGTGTCCATCAGAGCTCCCGCACTTTTCTGATTCGAACTTAAGCAGACTGGCATTGGGGATGTCACGCACATAAATCTGTAAGTGCGACAATTCCTTAAAAACTGACCTCAAAAAGAAGTATGTGAGTGAGCCTAGTACAATGGCTGGCAAATAATAGTAACAAGCACTCAACCCGTCTGAAAGGTGAATCCAAACCATTTTGTCGTAAATTATGATTTACATTTTTTTCTAAGAAGGACTACACAAGACAGAATGAATTTGTTTTTTCTTTCATTAACTATAGAAATTCTAGCTCCAGAAGAAACCTGGAAAACAAAGTCAGGGACACTTACGCATGTAATCCAAGAGGAAGATAAACAGAAATACAGGCACATCCTACAAGAACCACCTGTAACTGGTAAACTTGATGTCAAATCCTTTCTTCCCACTGCTATAGCATTAAGATACCTATTTTCACAGGGTAAAAAAAAAAATCATAGAAATCTCCTTTAAAAAAATAAAACTCTCAAAAGAGAAAAAAATTAATCAAGAAATATAGTTATTCATTCAGTTCTTCTCTGGCAGCCATCTTGTCTCCTACTCCAGTGTATAAAGTTAGCAATTCTAAAACAATAAAGATGGGATGGGGAAACTCCCTACTAATGAAACACTTTAAATGAGCTCTCTAAATACTTTAACTAGCATTTAATTTATTTTTAATCAGGTGCTTATCATTTGTTAAATAAATTCCAAAGGCCCCAGGATTCCACAGCCCTCAGATAGGCTAATCCCCCATTGGGAAGCAACACATATTAAGTAGTTGCTAAACCTTGGTAAATACACTTTTAATAATTAATTCTAGAAGTATTTAACTTGCACTAATATACCGGATATTTCAGCAATATTGTAATCCATGGGATATTGCCGAGGGATTTCTCAGATTAACACATTTGGGTCCCCGAGTCCCATCTGTATACCTCTCTCTGAATTAACAGCAGGTGATTCAACACATGGCTACCAGGCTCCGTGTGTCTGAGTGACCAATGGTTTTATTACCCTATCAGCGAGATCAAATCAGCAAAACGCATCAGCTGAGGAAATGCTTAGTAAAGGATGAGACAGACGGTGGCTTACAAGCCAACTTGGGGTTTCAAAAATGATAACTACTGAAAAGAAAAATGGCTTTTCCTGTTGAGATGTGTAAATATTATGTAGATATTCCAACTCAGTCTCTGTGATGGATGGTGCTCAATTTTAAACATATTTCCGTAATGCCTTAATTTAATAGAATGGAAGATACACAAGATGTTGAAGGATCAAGGTGAGAATAAATTTTCTTGCACAGATGGTTTAGTCTTGTTCAAAAAAATCCCTGGGATTCTTAATACTTCTCACTCCATAAAAACAAGGCTTTACTTTCTTTCCTTCTATAAAAGAGACGTGAGCAGCTACTTTTTCATATATAGAATAGGTGGCCCTTCCAGTTCCGTTTAGCATTCTGTAACGTGACTTTGGTTCCCACCCCCACCCCCATTATTTGGGTAAAGCGCATCTCCCAAGCTGTGTGTTAAAACTGAAGTCACGAGTGACCTTTGTCTGGAGCAGAACACGCCCCTTTCCCACCCGGAAGGACGGAGTTCCCAGGCTGACCAGCAGATGGTGCTACAGAGCAGGCAGCCACCGGGGCTGAACTCGTCCCCGACTCTCTCCAGAGGATGTCTTCTGGCCAGTTATCCCATTGAGTAAGGGCTTCTCCTTTCCCCATCTCCTTCTCCTTTTTCTTTTTCTTTTTCATTTTCTTTCTTTCTTTTTTTTTTTTTTTTTTTTTTTTCAGTTTCATAAATGTGTTCTTTGTAGTCTTAAAAAAAAAAAGACGTAGCCTGCTTCCCGCACTGGCGAAGGAAAGCGCACGCCATGACGATGTTTTAGGAGTGATAAAAACCAAACATTTTCTGGAGACGTTGTCGTCCCAAGTGTTAATGCAGTTTACTTTTTAAAATGTGATCGATAGATGGGGGTGAGGGAGAGTGCCCATAAATTACTAAAGGCAAACGTTCTATTAGCACACTGGATTTTGCAGTATTTGTCAGTCTGGGTTTTACTGAGGGGGAAATTTTTTAATTTGCTGAAATCTTGAGTTTTGTTTTGTTTTGCTTTTAAAAAAAATACCTGTCTTTGTCCTTCTCTGTTCGAAAGGGATATTTTTAACAGGAGCCATTTAGGAAATGTAATTCTATATAGCTTTAGGTTTCAATTAACGTTCTACCTTTCTGACAGCCTTTACATTACATGTTTTATGAAATCATTAACTATTGTCATGTTTCTATTATGATACTATTAGGAAATAAAGAGACTTATGTAAATGGAGATGTAAAAGAAATGTATGACAGTTACTCGGAGCAACATCTGTGCACTAGCCCGCATGCTCACGCTAATTTCCTAAAGATTGTTCCATTCATTACAGAGCATTGTTAGTTGCAGTGGCACAACCCTTATTTCCATGCATTTAGGGAACGAGGCAGAGACTGGGTAAATGAGACCCTAATCAATACCACTTTTCATTTCGCATCTAACGTGCTGCCTCTCCCTTTCTTTCCCTCATGCACAAATCCAAAAAAGATCCTGACGTTACAGTCATAAAATGTAATTCTTCTGCAGAAACACAGACAATAATGCTTTCTGTATTCAGGCGTATTGCATATTCTAATGGCATTTGGCTAAATTGAGTATGGATTTAACATCAAAGGCTTCATGAATTTTTCAAATGAGATATTAAAGTCAATATTTCAAGTGAAAGATATTTCAATTTAGTTGCATACACAACAATAAAAAACTCCTACAAGGTGGAGGTGCTAGTGGCTGCAGCAGTATTAGCTCATTCAAGAAATTATTAGTTTATAAGAAAATCAAACACAAGGTTGTGATACGGCGATGACTCTGAATAAATTAGGCTAACTGATAGGCACCAGTGTGCTTTATCTCTTGCAGGCTGAAGCCGTACGCTTGCCACAGGCATGTTCAGGGCTCCTGGCTGATTCTTTTCTCAACTCTGTTGATTAGCGTGAAGATTTGCCTAGCCATTTCATAAATCTCCTTATTTTCATTTGTATGAGTGGAAGACTTAGACTACGTGGGAAGGGAAAAAAAAAAGAGCAGTTTTTCACCTTGTGTTTAAGTGGATCTTACTTCAAGGTGTCAATCCCTGAAGAGGTTCTCCACCGTGATGCCACATGTCACCTTTGGCCAAGCTGGAGGATGCTCGGATGCGGGCGGGGCGGGGGGGGGCGGTGGCGGCAGCTTGCTGACAGCCGTCCACGCCGTGGCAGGTTGTCGATCCTCTCCAGCTACGCGTGCTGGCTGGTATTTCCGGAGCACCTTTCCACGGAAGAACTGAAGGCCCATCCACCCACATCATCTCATCCATCTAACCAAGTCCCCAATGAGGAAAGGAACTGCAGAGAATGTCATCTTCCCTATTTCACAGCAAACATAAGGTACAAAACATGAAAATGGCTCTTTTTCCCGCTGACTTGTGGCTTTTGAGGGGAATGCTTTAACAGAGAGGGCGGCACTAAAACTGGAATTGGAACTACATTTCCTGACTTCAGACTAGAGTCCTAACTATTGGCCCAACATGTGTCCTCTTCAGCCATGATGCCAGCAGGCTGGCCTGTTTGGGTTTGCACCGTCTGTTTGCCTTTGCTCTGTAGTCACGCAGGAAGGCATCAGCTTGGATTTTCTGCAGAGCAGTCCTCATCTTCCTTCTTTGTTTTCACTGTTGCAAACTTACAGTGTCTTCTATTCAGGCTTTTCAAGCCCTTCGTCCGTTTAATCATGGGTTAACTCTCAACCTCAGATAAACACTCAGTATTCACAGACCCTGGAGGTAGCAGAGAGTAAAGGAACTCTACACTCAGCATCCTAGAAGCAATGACCACTTCTGGATGGTGACAGGCAGCCCCCAGCTGACCTGTGTGTGCAAAGACCCCCCTAGAGTTCACAGCTCAGCCAGACCCCAGACAGAGCCTGTGCACTTAGCCCTGCTCCGCACCCGTTAACCCGTCTGCTCCCAGGGCGCTATTTAACCCAGCCTTATTGTCAGAATCCCTCGTTTTACGGATGCCTCTTAGACGAGATGGCATTTTAAAGACCCAACAACCCTGAAATGCAGGAGGGTTTCATTCTGTAATTTGAAGGCTGATCGCCCATCTTTTAGAACAGGAAAAACCCTAACTCCATAAATACTCTGGAATGAGGAAGCTAGGACGAGGCACGCTCACCACAAATGCTTTTTTTTTAACAAGAGCAAAATATCAGAGCCATCACTTCCTGCTATTTCAAAGGGCATGGAGCCCGCCCCAGGAGAGGGTCTTCCGTCGGCCCAGCCCACACTGCACCCACAGAACGCTCGCTTCACCTGCTTCAGTCAGTACAGACTCACAGGACCGGACTTATTTGGCAATTGGATTGCACGGAGCTGTTTTTCAGTGTATCTACACCCACCCCGAGGACGACCACAAAAAGCCCCCCGGAACTGAAGATTGTTTCTTTGCTTCATTACATCTGAATGATCAGACTCATTTCAGTCTCAGTTCTCAAACTTCCCTCCCTCCTTTCATTCCCCTTTCTTTTTAAGGGACCCTATTACAGGGGAGAAAAAGCAAACTGGAACAAAGCTACAATTCAGTGCTCATTGTAAGGTTTTCAGTTATAACAGTGCTTCTGGGCATGGCCATTACATATTGGCTTCTTTGGAAAACTGTTGCTCTTTTGATGTTTATCATTTCTTTATTTAAACTGTAAAAGGGAGCTTTGTGGAGAACTAGACTTGTCTCTAAGCAAGGTCTGTATTAAAACCCAGCCCAGGCCATGAATGAAAGTGGAGGCTGTGGGCTCCGACTACTCCCTCATCAGCCCCTGCCCACATCATAAAACCAGTAAGCCATTTGGCACAGAAGGAAAGAGATGGGAAATCGCGAGGACTGAAAGCTGGGGCCGACCACGTACCTAAGAGCCACGAACATAAACACAGAAGGAAGTGTTAGCTTAGCTCTGGAAGGTGGCAGGGGGAACATCAGAGGTTTATGTGATATTCGGTGTTCATATTCCTAAAAGAAAGTGCACATTTTAAAATTTTCACAGCACATCTGTGCATTGCTACATTTTTAAGGGCCTGCTAGGACTGGAATTACAGGAGATTTGAAGCCCACAACTGAGTCGCTCTGGCAAAGCTGCATGGGGGAGGAAGGCTACTGAAAATCATGGGGGGAAAGGCAGAGCCTGTGCCAAAGAGGAACATTAAAAAGGGTTCTAGCCGAGGAAACTGTCAGCTTTATATATGGGAACTTGAAATGGAAAAATTGGTGGTGCCACTGAGCCTGAACAGCAGCTGTGAAATCAGAATTTACTCCCTAATCTGAATTAACTAATCAAAACCAGGTCACTCCTCCGTCTTCCCTCCACCACCCACCGCATCGCCCCTGGGTTATTTTTCATGACCAATCGCCTTCGGAAGCAAAATAAATAAAAAGCAACAAAACCAGAAATGCTAGAGGTCAACGTTTCTGCGCAAGACCCAATGTGCATAAGAGGTATCCATGGGGGAAAGACACAGGTCCTCCGCCTTTCCTCTTTTCACCTGTGTGGTGCGTGGAGTTAGGGGGAGACGGCAAGGTTACATCCTCATCACCAATGTACTTGAATACAAACCAAGAGTGATTTTTAAATGATGACTTTTGCGATCGAAGCTCAAAAGAGAACTAAAAAGGAAGGAAGGGCTGCATGATGCGAAAGGACCACTGTGCTGGTAATTTCTTTAAAATTCAGATTTGCGGCTAATTTCATACACAAGCACTTTTTGATCAGGCTTTAAGCATTAAATAAAATTGTACTGGTAAATTACCCAAAGAAATACATTAAAGGGTGTACACTAGCCGAAGCACGATCTGAAGCTCTTATTAACTGGTGATTATCTTCACTGGTCCACATTACCATTCCGTTGCAGATGTTACTGACATTAAGATGTATGATGCAGAGGCTGGAAGAAAAGCCCATTTAAGACAGGTGAATACTTAATAGTAATTCAACATACGCGGCACAACATGTCTTTCACAGGAGTTCAAGGATTTTTCCCTTTTTTCTCCTTGCAATTTTATGGGAATGTTTATAAATAAAATGAGAAATGAAACTCCATTTGGTAGCCATTTGACTTGCTCAAGTTTAATGGCCATTTAAAACTTCGCAATTTATCATTCATCGTAGGCTTCTTTTTTCATCTGGCTTTATTTCTTTCTTTATTTTTAAGCCCTTCCCCTCCTCTGAATTCTCACGGAAGATCCACATTTTAAGTATGCAGATAAAATTCATCTGCCGCAGAGCAGTTGTTTTATCTCGTAGTTTTGGTAACTCCACATCCAATATTGTCACAGTTAACTGACTGTCCACTGGATGCAGCACCTGCAGACACTGTCTCTCTGCTGTTCAACTGTCAGTGCCACAAAAGGACCCACTGCCTTCATTCCCATCGCCCCCCACCCCTTGCTATGCAACACATAGCACATACAGAAATCTCTCCACCCTAGACATTTCTAGGTGCAACAAAACAGCCAACAGTCTACGAGGCATGCTTTTCTTAAGCTGCCTTTGAGGAAGAGGACCTGGATATTTCAGGAAGAAGTCAGGAGATTAAAAGTAAAGAGATTTGTGAGGAATGAAGTCAACCCAATGGGACAGTTTTGAGTACAACTCAGGCCGTCCAGTCAGTCTCCCTCTCACTGTCCGTCAAATGCCAACTGATTACTAATTTTATATACAGGCTATAGTCACACAAACCCTAAGTAGTTAAAAAAAATGCAAAAGTGACAAAGGTATCCTCAGCACATCTGTCCTCCTTTCTGGACAGTTCTGGCTTTGAACTGTACGGCTGCCTCGGGTAACCTGTGTCCCACTGCAGCTGGTCAGTCTCCCCTTTCCAAATCCAGCCGAAATAACGTTCCCCCAAACTCAGCTCCTTCTCTGTACCTTTCACTGCCTTTGAATCTTTTCAGTCCCGTATTTCACGAACTCCCCTGATTTTCCTTTCTGCAGGCTTGGTTGAAAATAAAATATTAGAAGTCACCCATGGCAAACTATATGCCATAACCCAGCTGATCCTTCTTTTTCAACAATTTCCTTTACCCAAAGGAGTAAGTGATGGGAGACCCAATGCCTGCAACAGGGCCAGTGAGAAGTGTGTTTTGTCTGAGGAGGCTTTTTCTAATCACACAGCATAGACACCTACTTATTCTGCATAAGCATAACTGATCCTATAAACATACACATATGTGTGTTCATAGTTTCCCTTCCCATATTTGGAAATATGTGTGTGTTGCTAGTTATTGTTGTATATAAACAGAAAGTCTACTGTCTTTGGGGGAATCTGTATTATAAAATATCTTGTGCATTCAAACGTGGAGTTGCCAATATTTCTCTTTATTCCATCAGACAAAATAGAGAGCAGAGAGTGGCTTCTCCTCAGGGCAGGGGAAATGAGCCCCAGGGAGCCTGAGCTGCTTTGCGTCGCTGATTTCCAGATTGTGCTCTGAGAAGCTCTCGGTTTCCTGAGGTTTCCAAGGGGGGACGTCTTGGTGAAGCCAAGATGTGAAGGTTGAGTTGGAAGGAGGTTCTGTTCTCCAGCTTCCTTCCTTACCCAAAGTGACTCTGCTTTTATTGATGTCACATAAAAGAAGCGTGTGAGCGACTTTGCCTATAGGCGGGTCTCCTCTGCGCAAAGACAGAGTATTCATCTCGTTCGAGGGAGAATGGCACCAGAGAGGTGAGACTGACTCTGTGGGCCAGAAGGGAGAGGAGACTCCTTCTACTGAAACATCTTGCTCCTGTAGTTGTAACCTTCAGCAAATGTCTCTGTCCCGGGCAATGATTCTGCCAGCAACCTTTCAAACACTGGGCCCAGCCCTGCTTTGTCTCTTTCTAGGCCTCTTAGAAGTAGACCTAGAAGCTGGACTCGGGGCTTTCAGCAGACTTCATCTGGATTCCTTCTCAGGAATAGAAATGAATATACAAATAATCTATGTTTATTTTCCTTCCCCCTAAAAAAACCCAGAATACCTAGTGGATAACAGCTAATTTGTTTTGAAAATCAGTGAGCTGAGATGTAACCTAAACATCCTTGCAAAGATATCACCAGACGAGGGTCCTCAGCCCAGACTGTTAAATGCTGAGTTGCCAAGTTCTGCTTTATTCACAAGTGCCCTCGCCATCAGGGCTAGGCATGCATTTTACACTTGTGGCAAGGGAAGGCCATGACAAGCTTTGTAGGCTCCCTTCCTGCCAGGCATCCTGTTAGACAGGCGGTAACGCAAACATAGCTGGGACCAAGTGAGCACAAGACACCAGGCAGACGGTGAGCACTTTCTAAAAGTGGGTGCCACCGCACACCGCCTCATCCAGCACCGCTTCAGTGGACATTTTGCCTTCCTCGCTGGAGAGCTGTGAAGCCAGTTACCTCAAATTCTGAAAGTGGGGCCAACACAAAATAATAGTAATGAGGATTAAATCATGATAATAAATGTGCTCTCACTTTGTCAAGAACCTTAGAAGTTTCCACTTGACACAAGATCTCACCCTTCCTACATCTCTGTATAACATATGATACGTTCAAGCGGAAGTTAATTAGAACTCCTGTTTGACTGTTGATTCACCCCTGTTTGAGAGCCCAGTGGCAGGAAAAGGTGCGCACACCAGTTTGGAGCTACCACCAGTTAGTCCTTCCCTTAAACTGATAATGCAATCTATTAAGTCGCCAATTTGAAACGGCATCAAAAGTACAGAAAGAAAGAGCTGCCAGTGAGTTACCAAACTGCATGTTCAGTAAAATGCTTCCTTTGGGTCTATATCTGAGAAGGCCTGTGGTCACCTTTCCTAACAAAAGAAGGCAAAGGTCTGGCAGAACGTTAAGGGCTCACAGTGCTTCCCTTGTGAAGGTGGTTGCGGTGTTCAGGAGGGGATCTTTGTCATCAGGCTGCTGTATCACCACCAAAGAATGCTCTTGGAGAATAAAATACAGTAATTACTGTTACAGTGTGTGCACAGCAATGTAAGAACCATATCTAGAGCTATACGTGGTACCGAGAGTCGAGAAACAGCTGTAATTTTGGCTTTAAATATGTTTATGAGCATTCTGAATGGTTTAAGCTTGCTGTGCAGCATGTGATTTTAATTTTCTTTATGGATATAGGGGGGCCATGAAATGCTGACTTTTGATATAATAATCTTGCAGGTTTCAGAGAAACTATAGGAGGCCAGTCAGTCCTCACGCCTGCCCTCTTAAATCTCAACTTATAAATTTCTCAGTGGTAGATGTAAGTTGAAAAAAAAATTATATTGCACATTATATAGTAAGCCTTCTATCTCTGATTTGAATGAAGCCTTTCTGCTGATGACTTAGGCTTGGGAAATCAAAGAAAACCTGTAAATGGAGGCATATACCTTATTTACCAAATCGTGACTCCTTCCTTTGAAACAGAAGAAATAGCGCTCCAAAGGAAAATTCAATTTCCTTATTTACCATACACAAAACTCAAGGAATAGTCGTTTTCATATTGAAACTCGTATTTAAACACACTTCAAAGCGAGTGCTAAATTGGTCACTTCTTAGGAATTGCTAAAGCAGATTTGCTTACAATTAAAAAAAGAAAAACATTTGAATTGCCTCTAGATATTGTGAGTTAATTGTGCCTACTTTGGTTTGTTTCATTTAAAAGAACACATCCCAGACCAGTTAGTAGTTGAAAGATTAGTGACAGAGAAGAAATGGGTCCTACAGAAAAAAAAGATGCACTTAGTGAAAAAGGAATGATGTCATTTCTCTCAAATGATTTCTATTGTAAGAACCTTATAAATACCCATTCGACTAAAGCTAAAGAAAAATAATCTTTGATCGACAAGTGTTCCTAGCTAAGGTGTGGACTTGGGCAGGTAATTTCATCTTTAAAAATATTTTTCTGCATTATAATTTTTTCAGCAATATGTCTCATGTCTGTCATCAAGGTACAAAGTTACTTCTCAAATTAAGAAAAAAATACATTTGTCAATCAAATATTCCTACCAGCTTCTGTTCACATCAAGAGAGAATAATAAATGTCGCACTAAAAGCCCGGGAACATGTTGCCAATTAAGTCTCAAGCAGCTGACGGCCGCCGTGTTGTGATGTACGCCCCACTGTACGGCAGGGCAGCCAGGCACTGCGCTTCCTGGATGCCAGTGTGCTGGTTACGAGGCTAGGTTGACCAAACTGCATTTTATTTCTCTCCTGGCACATAACTGGATTATATTTCCAAACCTTCCTTCCAGCTAGTTGGCGTCATGGGACTGAGTTCTGGCCAAGACAATATGGTAGAAGTTACATGTGCGCCATCAGGCTTTCTTGTTCTTTCTCATTCCCCACACACGAGAAGATGGCAGGGCCTCATGACGGAGTGACCCTGGTGCTGAATGACTGTGTGGAGTCAAGATATCAGGAAGAAAGCTGCTTTGATTATGTGAAACCCCTGAGATTTTGACCAATGCAAGTGGGGACACTGTTATATCTCCCATATGGTAGGATTTGACTGAAAACCACAACACTAATGGAAATCCCACTTTTATTTTAAGACCCTTTAGAGATGTAGTGAGTACATTTGTTCAAAAGCCTGTATTTAGAACTTCCTCCAGGCGCTGTGTAGAGTTGAAGGTGCAGGCTCTTCTCCTGTGATTCTTAAAGTCCAGTAGTAGGAAGGATAATGTTCCTGGGATGGCAGAGTAGCCTGATGCAAGGATATACTGTGTAGGGGGCTAAGTGTGCATGTAGAATAGCTACTAACACAGGCAAGAGGAGCTACTGAAGGCTTCATAGTGGTGGTTACAATTCAAATGAATGGACTAGTAGGGTGGACCATGAAAAATGGAGCCATGAGCAATAGCAGAGGGGCCTAAGGACGCACTAGACACTGTGCCAAGCTGAGTGCCTAATCGCTCAAGGAATTTAGAGTTTAGTGCAATTATAACACATCAGAGTCATGTTATAGGTTCCATCAATCAGCTTCATCACAGAAAATCTATTTTGCTACACTTAAACATATAAAATCGCTCCAGGAAACTAAAAGTATATCCACCAAAAAAAAAAAAAAAAAAAATCCAAAAGAAGGTTGTATTGACTTTCCTGAATGTGATAAATCTGGCCAACTCCCTGAAAGGGATGAAGATGAGGCAGCCTTGTTAGTCTTCAGCTCTGGAAGAAACATCTTTATGGTCTGGTTATATGACATGTATATCCTTTAATGTTTTGTAAAAGTACCAAAAGGGTTATTTCCATATTCATAAAATTCAGACTAATATTGTGTACAATTATATACAGATATTGAAAAAAAAAGAAGTTCTGTTGTATTACTTTTTGAGTCCCACGTATGTTAAATTCAGATACATTATCAATGTAAGTGTGCTACATGCTCTAATGTAATAAGACACGGAGAACTGAAGTTCCTCTGAATCAGATAAATACACAGAAAGGAGGCATCTTAAAAAATCATAAAACTCTCTGTATTAGGAATGCCAACAGATGGAAGTGATCAAGGTAACTTAAATAAGCAGACATTACATAACAAGACATTAGTCACTAGCTTTAGGCAATATACCTGCTTTGGACAAAAGCACCAATAAAAGGTGTCCAGCCAATGCTATGTTGGATATGTGCAGAATCTTTCATAAAACTTTGGACATCATAGAAAATAACAGAGGAGACAATAACACCCCAGGAGACAACTGTATGCATAGTACATCATCTCCAAGCCACCTGTAGTGTTTCTCATCTAAATCTTTATTTAAAATAGAAAGGTTCATATTATTCTGATCATGTAGTAAGGCTTATATATTATTTTTAGTAACAGAAAGACCACATTTCTATAAAAACATGAAAGAAAGTCTTCTTATTATGAAGAACATGTTTAGGAATCTCGGTCTGAATCTTGCCTACATTGGATTTTACGCCTCTGAAAGCAGAAGGCATTGTGATAGAATGGAACACATGCTTGTCAAATCCCCTCTTCTACAAACAGTGCATAATATAGAAACGAATAGAAAAGCAAAAGATCTGCTCAAACTTAAAACCAAGGTTAGGTCTTTGGACTCCAAAAGGAACAAAAATGCAAAGATGTGTGCTGAGCTGAAGCTGTACACCTACTGAGTTTCGAGTCTGGAGGCAGCAATGGAGTTTGGGGATCTAGCTCCTGGGGGAAAAGTGGGAATTAAAGTGTTCCAAATGAGACTGGAGTTTGGGGTGAAGGGATAGGACATGGTAATGGAAGAGAAATGAGAGCTTGGCCTCCTGCTTGATGGCAGAAGGTGACACTAGTTAACCTGCCCTATAAAGATGGCTTAAAACAAAACATAACAACATAGCATAGTATAGCTTAACAAGCAAAACTATTTTGCTAGCCAACATAGTCAGGGATTGAATCAAGCCCTCCATTGGCCCAATGAACACATCTATGGTATCCCCAGCACCACTGTAAAACATAAAACCAGAAATGGCATGAGAAGACATGGATTTGGAAAGTGATAGAGGTAGCAGTCACAAAGAACGGGGAGGAATGCAGAGAGTGGAGAAAGAAAAAATCACAACACAGCAACAAAAACAACAACAAAAACTCTCTCTCAAAATGAGTTATTAAACCAAAATTACAAAACTAGTTAAGAAACACAGTGGGAAGAAAGATAGCTAACAAAATAAACATTCAAAATAGCAATCACTCTAAAGAAATTAATTTTACTGAGCAGTCTGACAAAAACTTTAATAGTATGTAAGTTGAGGATGCTTAGGGAGATAAATGAAGAAATAACCTTGATTTAAAATGAACAAGAAATTATTTTTTAAAAGAAATATGAAATATATATAATATATAATATAAAATAAAAACAGATGGACAAGAAAAAGAACTGGGAAGGAAGAAAGATTTTTACAGGAAAGAAAAAAGTATATGAACAGCATGATAAACCCTGGACTGAAAATGGTTGTAGAAAGAATTAGAGAATTGGAAAACAGAACTGAAATTTACCCAGAATGAAGCAGATTGAGACAAAGAGGGTTTTTTTAAGTATAAAATATTAGACATAAGACATAAACAATAGATAACAAGATCTAATTTATGTCTACTGAATGCTAAGGAAAAGTGGAAATATTATGATGAGGTCTTATTTGAAGAATTAATAACTATTAATTCTGTAGAACTGAAAAAAAAAAGACATGAATACTTAGATCTGAGTATTTCTCTGTGTATTGAAAAGGATAAATAAAGATAATCTAGCCAAAAGACATCTAATCCTGAAAATATTAAGAATAAAAAAACCTAACAGGAAACAAAGCAGAGAGATTTCAATGACAATTATACTGATAGTAGACTTGTCAGTAGTAAATAAATGTCACAGAAGAATGAACAGATATTTTAAAAGCTCTCAGGGAAATTTTTCAGGGAGGAAAGCAAAATGGAAGTGTTTTCAGATATGAAAAAAAAATGCTAAGGAATTTTACTACTCACATACTTTCACTCAAAGACTTATTAAAGAATGTGCTTCAGGAAATTGACAAATTAGCCAAGAAGGAAGTTGCCGAAATGAAGGAACAATGGGGAGACCGCAAATTGATAATGTATGTCTATAAATGTAGTCAATGATCATCTTTGAAAGCAATATTTGTGTGTACACACATTTAAGACAAAGCAAGGTTAAAACTGCCATAATAACAAGCATTTTGTATGTGTTGGGGGAGAGAGAGAAGGTGTTCAGAGGCTGCTGAAAATGATCAATCCAAAAGTTAATTTTAAAAAAAGGAAAACATGAAGAGAAATCCAAAATAAGATCATAGAAATAGGCCCAAGTATAATAGTATTCTCAATAAATGAAAATAGAAAAGAGACACTATCAGAATAGAATGAGAACAAAAAACCAATAGCACTGCATTGCTTACTAGATACATCTGAAACAAATTAACAGGACGGCTAAAATAAAGAAACCAGGAAATATCAGAAAAATACAAATTAACACAGAAGAATGTCATAGGAATTAAGAAACAGTGGTGAGATCAGAAATCAGAATAAGTTGGTCTAGCTATATATTTTTTAATTATAAGCATATATGGCAACATGTTAACATTTGATCAAACTGAATATTGCTTTGTTGTATTGCTCTCTAGAACTTTCTGTATAGTAGTAATATTTCCTAATGAAAATATTGTTTAAAAAAAGTAATTTGGATCCAAGGAGCCAGGAGTTTTATAATAAATTCTCAGCTATGTCACTGATTTTGGCAGCTCGATAGCCTTGAGGTCTCTAGAAAATAAGAATTTTGGATTTGCAGTGGTTCATGCGTTTGCTCATCAGTATCATTGTCCACATATGAGTCAGAATCTTCAGATGGGGCCAATGTGGGTATAGGGCAGGCATATCTATTTTTAAAAGGCCTCTCCCCACCCCCATGAAGGACATCTGGATTTGGAAACCACTCATAGACAATCTCTCATTTCAAAAGAGATTTTGGCTATAATTTGTCATAATCTCAGAAACAAACTATTAATAATTTTTACTCTTCCTTTTATTGGGGAAAGAGCCAAAAAGTAAATCAAATTAAAGACTAAAGACATGAGATTAACATGTATTAGGAAAAAAAAAAAGCAGAGCCAAATAATTATTTGTAGTAAATAATACTCTAAAAGCTTTCTGTTACATCCCACAGAGGCTCTTAACCCAGCGATGAGAGGAGTTCAGGACCCCCTAAGACGTGTGCAGTTATGTGTATATGTGTGCCTTTTCAGGACAGGGTCATCAGCTTTCACGTAGTTACAAAGGTTTGTAATTCTAAAGAGATTTAGAAACCATTGATTTAACAAAATGACCATGAGAAACTAAAAATACTAGAAAGAACTTTCCCCACACCTTGCAGCGTATCAGCGTGATGTTAGAAGTTGTGACTAAATGTTGCTCTGTGTATGGGACTGAGGTCAGCACCAAGTAAGTAAACAGGAGGCGGGGACGGACGGTCCAGGAGAGTTCGTTTACAATGAAGTGCTCTGACATCATGAAGTGCCATGAATTTTAGCAGGTGCTGTGCAGAAAGGGACAGCCAAATAGGAGGCTGTGGTAGGAGGCCAGAAACTGGGTTCCAGTCCTGCCTTGCCCCACAGTGAGGAGTGTCCCTGGGCAAGTCACCTGGCTCCTCTTCATCAAAATGTGAACGTACTGGTAGGTGACTTAAAATTTCTTTCTTGTCCTAGATTCCATAATTCTACCAGAATCAATGTCCTCGCCTCCAAAACAGAAGATAAGCCAACATCACACCCCAAGTACAGCTCTAAATGCAATCCAGAAAAGGCCAATAAAGGATCTGAGAGAGAAAAATCCAATTTTAGAAAAAAATTAATTTTGCTAATCCAATAATCCAAGCATTGATTCTATGAAAAACTAGCACGATACACTGTACAGCTTTGAGCAAATAATTAAGTTTCAGCAGGCAGACAAAGGCCATTAGGATGACTAAAAGTAAGGGATGTGATTCTCCTTTCAAGGTGTTCTCATTTCTCTTGAAAGTTCAAAATCAACAAATTAGATGAGCTTGGGCAGGCTTCGGTTCGCTGGCAGTCAGCCCAAGCTACCATTTATGCTAGGAGTCCCACAGTCGAAGCACAACCATACGAAGTTCGTGCTCACCAGATCCCTTGAGTTGCGACTGCATTCATCTTTAACTGACCCAAACTGTTAGCATTTATTATTCCTAAAATTCCGTCTAGTTAATCCCATGGTTTCCAAACTGGGTGCCAAGGCACCATGGAATATTTGCAGCAAATTCACAGGGCACAGGGATACTTTGGCATTTCAAGGGACACACAGCAGCTTTCTCAGGCCTCCCTTGAACTGTTAGCATGGTTTCAACTTTAAGTCTTGCCACATTTCTTTCAGTGACATTGAATATTTGCAGAGATGGGTTTTTGATCATTGCTATGATCAAAACTAAGAAACACAAAATTCACTGTGCAATAAGAAGTGAAGGAGACAATATCTAGCCTGATTCCAGAGTTTAAAAAGTGGTAAAGTATCCAACAGGCATGCATTTTCCATCTACAATTAGTAAATAACTGTGTTTATTTAGGAATAAAACAAAAATATGATTTTGTGTTTCAATTTCTGTATGTTACTTTTTTCCAAATGTTACGTTACAGCATAAATACTAAGTTATTTGGGCTCATCTACTTAATGAACAGAAAAATCACTGAGACACCAAGAGTCATTGCGAGAAAGTTTAGGGAGCACTGGTTTAGTTTCAAGAATGGTCCAAGGCTTGCATGGAAACAGCCTAAATGTCCATTGACAGATGATTGGATGAAGAGGATGTGGTATATTTATACAATGAAACACTATTCAGCCATAAAAAATGACAACATAATGCCATTTGCAGCAACATGGATGTCCCTGGAGAATGTCATTCTAAGTGAAGTAAGCCAGAAAGAGAAAGAGAAAAATACCATATGAGATCGCTTACATGTGGAATCTAAAAAAAATTTTTAAAAGAAAAGAAAAAGACAAATGAACATAAATACAAAACAGAAACAGACTCATAGACATAGAATACAAACTTGTGGTTGTTGGGGGGAGGGGGTGGGAAGGGACAGACTGGGAGTTCAAAATTTGTAGATACTGACAGGCATATGCAGAATAGATAAACAAGATTATACTGTACAGCACAGGGAAATATATCAAGATCTTGTGGTAGCTCATGGTGGAAAAGAATGTGACAATGAATATATGTATGTTCATGTATGACTGAAAATTTGCGCTCTACATTGGAAATTGACACAACATTGTAAACTGACTGCAACTCAATAAAATAAAATTAAAAAAAAAAGAATGGTCCAAGGCTTGGATGGAAAACAAGCTTTAAATTCAAAGTTGTAGGGCATATATTTGTTCTTAGATTATACAATATAATAGGGATGGAAAAGGGAAGGAGAGGAGGGGAAGGAGAAGGAGGCACAGGAGAAGAGGAGGAGATAACAGTAGTGGGAATATTAATAATAGCAGTATTAGCTGAGTACTTACTAAGTGGCAGGCACTGAGCTGTCACTTTATGTAACGCAATTTCCTTTCGCCTCACGACTGCTCAGCTCGCCTGTGTACTCTCACAGGGACTGGATGTCCTCTGTTCCAGTTAGTGAACAGCTGTTACTTCAGCCCCTCCAGGGCGCCCCCCACCACTCTGGCAGTCCCAGCCCCTTCCCCAGATCCCCCCCAGGACTACCCCACAATACAGCAGCTAAAGCAGCCCGGCAGGGGAGCCACCGGGACCCTGCTCCTGCCCTGTGGCCGGCAGTGCTATGACTGACCAGGTCCCGGGCCTCTTCGTTGTTGAACATCGAGCATTCACTCACTCTGACTCCTCATGGCAAGGCTGTGAGGATGGTGCTTTTACTCCCAAATTTAGATGTTGATCTTGATTCCAGTTCTGTGTGACTTCCAAGCCTGTGCTCTTCCACACCAAGTGCAGTCTAGTTAGAACCGCCCCGTTTCTAATGCATGCTTGACCCAGTAGGCCTAGATCCCAGGGCCCGACACGCCTCAGACCGGCACCCACTTCACTTTCCTCTTGGTCTGAGGACCAGTCTTAAACATGAGCAGCTCTTTCCACTGAAGCTCTTAATTAGCTGACATCAACTTTCCAACTTGCAAGCACACTTTCTAATGTTCTGTAAGTAGAATTTTAAAAATCGATAAACGTCATCTGTTCTGCAAGAGGCAAATCATAGTGGCTTAAATCCCGCAGTCTCTTACTTTTCAATAATGAGTGGGGAGTCATCTCGGTAGCAGGCTTTGCTGGCAGGAGCAGCTGCCACAGCTGGCTGTGTACCTTTCCCCAGTGCTGCTGGCAGAAGGGCCCCTCCTGGTCACGGAGACCCACTCTCTCTGGGGGCCCTCTTAGTGTCACTGGAAGGATCCCGGGAGTTTCCTGATTTGACACGGGAGGAGAGCTTCTCTAGAAGACGGCCTACTTACTGATAGCAAATCACATCAAGAGTCACCTCCTCTCCAGCAAGGACTCACTGTAGAGCACAGGGAACTATATTCAATTTCTTGTAATAACATATAATGGAAAAGACTCTGAAAGGAAAAAATATATATGTATGTATATGTATAAGTGAACTGCTTTGCTGTGCACCTGAAGCTGACATTGTAAATCAACTACACTCAATAAAATTTTTCTTTTTCAATCGTCTCCTCTCCTTGCAGAACGAGGTCCGGATCCCCAACCCATTAAGACGGATGGGAGGAGTCAAGAGCATTGCTCTATTTTTAAATCAACTATTTTTTACTTCAATAAAAAGAAGAGCGATTATTCTAGTTTTAAATAAGAAAGAGGAAAGTCTCACTGCAACCAGGGAGTCCTTTGTCTACAACTATGGGGTATGGCTTCTTCCCTCCCCTGTTCTAGGATTTCTTCTGACCTGTCCCACGTGTGCTTTTGTTGATGGGGTTCTTGATGGAACAAAAGCAGCCTCCCCCTCCTCCCCAGAAAAAGGTCTTCACTCTTCTCTTTGTGTCTCTTCTCACCTATCCTGAGGCCACCCTTCCATTCTGCTAATGTAGCTCTAAATTATCCATTAAAACTGAAGTGATTACAAAATGATCACAGTAAAACAGACAGTATCAGACTTGATTTTATGTGAACAAGCAACTTTCTGGAAACAAAATGCCCTTGACTTTTGCAGGCACTATTAAGTAAATTTCCCCTTTCAGGGCTCTAATCAGCATCCTCGAAGGGCAAATGCATCTCGTATGGGTAATGATTTGCTCCCACTGAATAGTTTAATTACTCCAGCTCACCAAAGGTGCAGGTCCAGTGTAATTATAATACTATAAACTTCAGCTGGGTCTAGCAAGGACAGTCATTTGTGTCTTTACTCTGTCCTGATTTTGTAAGTTCCCAAAGTAAGTTTTCAGAACTCCATGTACTCAGTGTGGATCTGATTGTTGCAATCAAGGAAGATCTCCCCGGGCTGAGAAAACGGGAAGGTGGGTTGGTTGTATGATAGAAAATGCAGTGTCTGAAGTTAGGAGTAACCTGATATCTTTATTTAGATAAGCAACATGAGTAAAAATTAGACGTAGAATAAGAGTAAAATAAAAATTCCAATGATCATATTTTAGAGCTAATAGGCACTTAGCTCCCACATCCTCAGTTTGAAGTTAAGACAAATTAAGGCTGGTGGAGGTTGCCAACCGAAGGCGTGTAGCTAGTTAATGGCAAAGCCAAGTTAGAACCCAAGCCTCTTGCATCTCAGGTCGCCATTATTTTCCATACACCATATGGCCCTGCAAGTGGTCTAGAAAGAAAAGCTACACTTTTTCTTCATAACTTAACTCTTTGTATGAATATAAATACAAAAAAACCAAGTCCAAACATCCAATTTCATTCAAAAGTCAACGTACTAAACGTCTTTTTTGTACAAGATATTGTGTAAGATACTAAAAAAGGGCTGGAAAGTTGACCAGGATGTGTCCTCTGCCCTCAAGGAACATACAATCAAAGAGCAACTAACAGTATTGTCCCTTTTTAATTGAGCAACATATTTATCCAGGCTTATTGTAGGTTAGTCTCTAAATTTTCACCAAATTCTTCAAGCAGAAATTGATTTTTTTGAGATTTGACAGCTCTTAGCAGCCTATAATCCTTGCCTGATATATAATATTATTTTTGGATGGATCTTTGTCCTTAGAACTAAGCATTCCCGTTTTCCTTTGTAAATTTGGAAGTCAATTTACAGGAGCCACACCTGAATGAATTCCTAATGACCTAGTTTAACTATTGTGAATTTGCCTTCAGTAGTGTGATTAACCTCGCCTCTAAAAGATTTTTTTCTAAATATAGAGTAAAGTTAACTGTAACAGGAAGAAGCCCCTTTGGATGCTGAAGTTCGCCCTCAATCAGGGAGGATAGGGTTGGGGGGATGCACAGAAGTCACCTAGAGAAACCCAAAATCGACTTCACTATTTTAATGAGCTCTGAAATAATCCCATACACTCCCTGCAGAAGAGTAAATAGGTTTCTTTGTGGAGATGGGAAATAAAGAGCCTCCACCGGTGATAAAGCTCCGCTCCCACCTTTGTTTGCTTATTTATAAATTTTATAGATAGAAGCTGTGTTAGAAAGAAGACAGGCAAAACCATTAGAGGTCAGAGAAGGAGTGCGTGTATTTTTAATTCCGTCATTAACTTACTGAAATTGATCAGGAGCAGGAGTCCAACGCCCCACGTGATCTATAATACGTCCGTGTCCTATGCCTACTGAGAGCCAAGGAACAACAGAAGTAATTAAGAACAACGACTTCTATGCTGGGGCCTTCACAGGAGAGGATCTAGGTTGCGAAGCCTAAGAAGGTGGAAATCAGGAGCACACAATGTCAGCAGAGCTACAGAAACCAAGCGGGCTGAGAATACGAGCAAGCTCAGGACGAGCCGACCCTTCTCACTCAGGAACTCCAAGCCATGTGTCGAGACCTATTTGCAGCATTTGGGACTCTGAGCCAACAACTCTCAGACCCCGTGTGGGGCCTAAAAACATCTGGCGTGAAACTGCAACTGCTCTGGTCAGATTGCCTAAATGCGGAACCGCACGGTCAGTGTCTCAAATTAGGCCAGGACCAAGGTCACAGTGGCTTTGCCTTCTGGACCACCAACTCAGGGCCGCTGTTTTCCCTCCCACCACTGTGAGCTTTCTCATGTCAGGACTGCCTCGGGAGGCGCCAGTCCCATCTTCTCACACAAAGTGGAAGACAGGGAGTCGGACGTTCAATCACGTAGTGCACATTTATTGAGCACCTGTAATCGCATGTGTAATGCAGGGCAGAGAAGTCAGGATAAATGAGAGCCATCCGGCTCCCCTGACGTTCACAGCAGTAATGATCCCACAGACAGGAGTCCAGGACATGTCTTTTCCCAAATATTCTGTTCCATTGTCAGACAACATGTCCTGCCTCTTAATTCATTAGAGGCACTGCATAACTCTTAAAGAACCTGTAAAACTGGAGCTGCTGAAATTTCAGCATGTGGCATTTAGGATGTAAAGATTTGAAGTGGGGGAAGAATGCTTGTACTTTTAAAGGAAAGATTGCGTGGAACTGAAATGTCCTTGGTGATAAAAGATAACCAAGAATCGTGAAATTTTCGATGACATGAAATAAATTTCTTTACCCCTCGTTGGAACAAATAAATTAGAAAAGATGGAATAGGGTCAACTCACTGCACTACTTCAGGGATGCCCTTTACATCATAGTCTAAATCAACAGCACCCTCCAAGTCGAGCAGTGTACAGAGTGGGCTGTATGCGGAAGGTCTGTGTGGATGCAAATAATATGGTATAAACTATCAGTCGCCTTTGGACCTGCACCTTTCCCAGTTACGTCTAATGTTCTTCAAGCTTCTTTCTCGCTGCCTATCACAGGGCCAGATCCAATAGGAGGTGGGGTATGAAGCTCCTGTATCCTAGGAACAAGGTGCCTTTCATAGGAAAGCCCAGCAGCACAGGAGCCTTGCTAGATGCCAGATAAGTTCTTCACCTTTAATATTTAATCCTCAAAACTATAAGGCAATTATTGTTAATATTCCCACTTTACAAAGAGAAAACTGGCCAAGATGACATAGCTAGTAAGCAAAGCCTGGACTGAAAACCAAATCAGCCTGATCCAAAGTCTTGGTTCATTCCCTCCGCCCTTTACTGTCTCCTGTTTCTTATCCATTCATGACAGGATCATCAGTAAATATTAATTGTGTGTCTACTACATACCGGGCACCGATCTACAGTGAGCAAGACAGAAGTACCTGTCCTCGGGTACTTACATTCTAATGGATTACGCAGACAATAAGCCAGTAAATGAGCATATTAACAAGAGAGAGAGAGAATTACTCAAATAGTGGCAAGCCCTACGAACAGGGTGGAATGAGTAACAAAACACAGAATGACTGGGTGGGGGTGAGGGAGCCTACTTAATAGAGGTGGTCAGGAAAAATGATGATTAAGTCAGAGGTGAGTGAAAAGAAAGAGCCAGTCATTCACAAATATGAGGGAAAATACTGTACAAGTTCACAGGCCATGAGATGAGATCAAGGCTGGCATGTTTGAGAAGAAACAAGAAGATCATGCGCTCAGAGCATGTGAGCAACAGAAGGGTGGTACAAAATCAGGTCATTGAAGTAGCCAGGGACAAACTGTGGGGCCTGGACAGGTGCCTGGATTTTTCTCCTAAATACAATGGAAAGTTATTGGGGGGTTTTAGGGAGGAGATTTATATGATATGACTTACGTATCTTGGTCTCAGCATGGAACGAACTATATAGGTGGACAAGAGTGATAACAGGGAACCAGTCAGGAGAACATTGCAGCCCCACAGTAAGAGATAATGAGGATTTGACCAAGGACATAATGGTGAGAGCAATAAGTAGTCTGAATTCAATAGCACAGCTATCAAAACTTGGGAAAGGCTTGGATGTGGAAGATGAAGCAATGGGAAGAATTAGGATGTTTCCTAGGTTTTGCCCTGAGCAATTAGGTGGAGGTGGTCCCTTTCGCTGAGTCAAGGAACAGTGAGGGGGTCTTGGTTTGGACAGATATTTGGAAAAACAATCATTTGTTCTTGCTCATATTAAGTTGGAGACGCCTTGAAGACATCCAAGTGGAGACGCTGAGCAGACGTCTCAAACTTAGACGGAGTCATCAATGTAGAGATCTGAAAGTCATCAAGTTAAAAGTCATAAAAGTACATTTAATAAGTCATCAGTGTGGAGTCTTCAATGCAGTCAGTAAAATGGGAGTAGAAGAATTTCCTTGGGAAAATATAGTAGACCAAGTTAGAGCAGAGAAGAGGGCTGGAGACAAGTCTTCGATATTGAGAGGAACAACCAGGGGACACGGGAGAGAAGGTAGCAGTCAGGAGAAACCCAGAGGAATGTCCTTGGGAGCCCTTTTCCTTATCTTTAAAATGGAAGGAAAAATTCCAGCCCTGGCTACCACTCCAGGAGAGATATCAACGTCAAATGGGACACCATAGGTTAACGAAAGGAACTTTAACTTACAAAAAGCAACATAATTGGACGATATTTTTAAATTAGTTTATCTCTGCCATGTACTAAATTTATGAATCTGAGTAAGGCACTTTTCCTCTCATTCTCAGCTTACCAATCTGTAAAATGATACCGTGGCTTTTTTGTATTTTTCTATAGACTAAATGAAATAATATATGTTAAGCACTTAGGTTGACTGGTTTATAATAAGTATTTAAAGCATGGTGACTTAGACAAGCCTTATTGGCATCATGGTCTGATAGAAAGAGCCTGGACTTTGGCCTTGAATAGACCTTATTTTAAATTCCAGCTTTGCCAATGTACCTTTAGAAACTTATGGAACCTCTCTGAGTCTAATTGCCCATCTGTAACACAGAGGAGACAATACCTACCACTTGGTGGTGTAGTGAGGATTAGAACGGCAGATGCAAAGTGCTTGGTAAACAGAAACCACTTCATAAAGCACAGCTTTTATTATATTTGTGATCATTATCACCCCTTCAGTCACATGGCTAGAACATGGCACAGCTGAAGCACGGGCTCCAGATTCCAGCCTTTGGACTCTAACTTTAGTGCTCTTCCTATAAGAGCCAGTCACTCAATACACACTCTCCACGCAATCTGTTTGTCATCTTTAACGGGATGAGTAATCCCTTCCCTAGGATTCTAGTGCCCATTCCCCTCCTGGACCGTAAGTCCACAGTCATTACCCTCCATGGTCTAGTGGTTTCACAGTGCTCTGGCACTCAAAATAGCTTCCCCGGGAGGAAAAACAGCTTCCTGGCTTCTCCGCTAGGACTGCCAAGGGGAGAAACACAGCTCTTTCCTCTGGCTGTCCTGAGTAGCTCGCTCGCAGAAACAGAGCGAGGCTGAATTTCCGTATTTACCCAAAAGGAGGTCGCACCTTCCCACACACCTTACCTATATTTTAGGATTAAAAAAAATGTGGAGTCCTCAGACACAAACCTAATTGCATATCCGACCCATCTCTGTTTTGACATTAAAAATTGTTGAGAAAAGAATGGTTATTATGAATAAATATTATCATTATCTTCAGTAAAAATTCTTCAAGTTCCTCAGATGAAAGAAGTTTCTATGGAGTATAGACGATGATTCTTCTACGATTAGCTATATTCTATCCCAGAAGCACTTCGTAAAGTATGGGAATAACATTACCAACCATGGATATTGTATTTTATATTTACATTTTCAGGGTTTTATTGCTACCTGAGTATTATTCAAATGGTTTTCCCTGGCCAAGTTCTGTGTTTACTTTGAATAACAGACCTTCACTTGAAACAAATACTATTAAAATGGCTCCCACACAAGGAAATAAAAAGAAGTGAGATGAAGTTGGCTGGTTATACATATATACACAGAGCATGAAATGAAACACAGGGAAGAAACAGAAAGCTTTTGAAGGAGATAAACTAGAGTCTGAATGCTAGATGTAGTAAAGTGAGGAATCAGACACAAATTCTCTGTGAATTAAAGTAGGCCACATTTATGCTCTTACTAGAGCCTAAATCCATCTAGTAGGCACTGTGAGTGATTTCAGAAGATGCAATTTTTACCCTCAAGGAGTTTATAGGTTAGCAAAGAAAGCAGTGTGCGCGCACGCACGCACGCACGCACACACACACAGACGTGCATACACACATACAAAGACCAAGTACACACATATACACACTTAAAATACAAAGCAATATAGGAAAATGTGTAAATCATATAGGAAAAAAAAAAGTTCAGGGTTAGCCTTGTAATAAAACCCAGAAAGCAATCTATGAACATAAATGGCACAAATACCTGGTTTGAGTTTGTGTCATCACGTTTGACTTACTTATTCTTTTGAACTAACTCACAGTTCTTTAGAACAGTCAAAACTATGTTGGTGTGGAACACTCAAATCAATGTAGCATCGCCATGGCACCGCCTAGATTCTCTGCCCTGCGGTCCTGACGTGATGCTCCCAATAGTGGACCAGCTGTCAAGGACCTCTGCTGCTCAGTCTGGCTAACCGAATAGGCCACCGCTGGTATGCTACAGGAAATACCTGAGTCCCTTTAGGTTCATGTATGTATCACCAAATAGCCTGAGAGAAAGATGTTCCTCTGGAAATCCCAATATCCCAAAGGAAATACCAGAATTTTAGAATCAACAGTTTAACAACTGGTTAATGTGACGCTGAGGTCCTCCTGAAGGGGAGTGATGGGGGCAATGGGCCATACTGCTGGGGAGGATGGAATGCAGCTAAGATGGGGAATGAGGCTTCTGGTTCTGTCCATGAAAAGCCAGGTGAACTGTGAAGGCTGCTTCCATTTGGATTCTCTGAACCACACTGATAGCAAGTCTGCAAATGACTAGTTCTCAATGGAAAGTCTCACACAGGTGATTCCATCTCCCTTGGGAGGTTTCTAGGGTCCTAGAATTCTTCCGTAGAGAAAAGGCCAGTTCCCAACAGCAAGGCCTGTGGAGATCAGCTATGTACAATACTTTACCCCTTACACCCCATCCAATCTCTCCGTCCTCATCAATGCCCAGACCAAGCTCCAACTCCTCCAGGTAACCCTCTCTTCCTCTCCCTTCTCTGGTTTCCAATAACACATGATTTGTTCTTCTGATTTAAGGTTGAATATTGTAATTGAAATGCTTTCTCAAATATGCCTGTTCCTTTCCTTAGAATGCTAGGCTTTTCTGAAACATGAACTATATTTCGTACTTCTGTGTATTTCCTGGCGAACTGAAGATGGTCCTTTGCGTTGTATCTTATAGATTTATTCATAATACCTATTAGGTGACTCATGAGTGGTTACTGAATTGAGGCTGTTACAGTTTGAATCTTTATTAGGTAACCAAGGATAACGTCAGACCCAGGACTGAGGACAGTTGTCAATACCGAGCTTCTTAAGCAGCAGCAATGACAGAAGGCAATGCAAAAACCACAGTGGAGGACGCTGATGGACTGTTCACCAAGCATACCTGAGTGTCTTCTAAGTTAGGCATTGGAGGTAAGATGTCTTGTCAGCTCTTCAGTCCAAAGCACTGGGTTTCTGCAGGTGCTCTGGTTCTGAAACCTGAAGTCAAAAAAGGTCTGGTGACACAAAGTCTCCAAAATGTGTTGAAACTGGTGATTACAAAGCAGTCATGAACACATAGACTGACAGTACCCTGGGCCTGTCTATGAAATTAGGGCAACATTGCCTAGGCACACAAAAGATACTGAAAAATAACATATAACTACATGAATGATTTTGGGTATAAACTTAGCCCCACCAGTTATAGAGAAGTACAAAAGATACGACATTTCTAGGGAGAAGCAGCTGAACAGTAGAAGATGGATTATCCATTACTGTCTACAAGCTAATACTCTGCTGGACCTCGGCAGACACAGCCTGTGGGATCCTACCTGATGCCCTCATATATTCCCATGCTACTCTGGGGATCATTTCTTAATCTGAGAGTCTTGTAATATATCGAGTCAAAGCTGGAGCCTTGTGTCAGAGAGCAGGACTGAATTATTAAACTAAGTTCCTTTTTACGACTGAAATAAGGAAGGCGAGAGTTCTGGCTCTACCTTTCTCAGAAGATATGCAATCCCGCTTAAAATATCATATTTTTGTTCTATTTGGTTTGTTAAATAATGATTTACGTATTGCGCTAGGTCCTGTGGCAGGTACAGGAGATACAAGGGTGACTAAGACAGGAACCCATTCTTGAGATGAATGGAAGCCTGACCACATACACACAACAAAGCCCACACAGTCAGCCTCGGTCTGTTCCCCAGGCTCTGTGACACTCACTACCACCGGGGTCTTGAACCCACCTCCAGGCCCAAACCTATGTATTACTGCCACCTGCCTCAGTTCTCGGGATCCATTCTGACCATACACATAAGTGACTGCATATTTGGTGGCTGGTCATCAATCTTCCTGGGCTGAAGCCACAGTTTACCTTCCAATACTGATAAATGGCAGGAACTAGACTCAACCCTTTTCCAACATTGTTTTCTCATCTCCTAAGAATCATCCAGCAAAGTATTATTCAACCCATTTTACAGAAGCAGAAACTGAGAATCTGATGGGTGATATATCTTTTCCCAAATCACACTGGCTAGTGAAGAAACAAGGATTTGGGTGGGCCTAGACTCGTAAAACATCAAAAATCTATTCTGCGAGAAGCTCAAGTTCTGACGCCAAAGCCCAGCTGGGCCCACTGAAAGTTTTGACCAATGCTAACCCCTCCTTCCCTACTTCCTGTTCTTCCAAGAAGCGACACTCCAGATTCCCCATGACTGCCGACTATCTCCTCCACGTCCCCAAGCCACCGTAACCAACTGCTTGCTTGACGTGGCCATACCACTAGAAGGCACGTGGCTTTCCAGAAAGCAGCTCCCACAGCTCCCGTCCCCGCTTGTGAGGAAATCAGTGCCGACTCCCCACCCCACCCCCAACTGGCTGCCTGGCCGTGGTTGCCCAACCATGACTGTAGTTTTCAGGGTACACAGCTTTTAAGATAATACATCCCTACTCCTTTTTTTGTTGTTGTTGCTGTGTAAGAATGCAGGGTACAGAGGGGTGCTTGCTCTGTGCCAAAACAGTGCCAAAACAGACATGAAGTAGCAACCACATTTTTTTTTTCTAAGCATAAGGTCAGACTTGGGGTTTTGTGAAGATTCTGGACCTCTTGTAGCACATCATGTTGGGCAGTGCATGAACTGTACGTACTATTTTGATTAAGATGCAATCCTACATTTAGAAGCAACCCTGTTTCAATATATTCAGTTCTTCCTTCTTTCTTTCTTCCCCCATGGCCATTCCAAAATATCAGTCAAGGTAAGAATATCACAAACATGGAAAAAAGAAAGTAACCCATAATCTAGAATAATTCTGACTTGGATTAGTGGTCTCACAAATCAAATCTGCCAAATGTCCCTTGTAGGTTTTAGGCAGGCCCACCAGGATTTCTTATCTCATTTCCGTTTAGAAAGTTCCTCTTGTTTAAGGATTCTTGAGAGCTTTGTGGTCATCAGCATTTATTATTTCCATTTTGTAGAAGAAAAAGCAAATGCCCAGAGAGGTTAAGGCATCAGCAAAGAGCCACAAAGTGACGTGTTAGAAGGCCTGTGAGGAGGCTTCCAGAAGCCTGATTTCTAAAGCAGCATCCTATCCACTCAGCCATGCTGCTGCTCATTAAGGTGGTGCCTCTCATTCAAATGGAGCCTGATGATTAAAAACCCTTTAGCATCCTAACATTAACTACCTTTGTGCATCTCAGGTCTGATGCTTCACAGAGGCTTGGAAGTGAATTAGACATTTTATTTAAGTGCTACTTAACTGAAAGTTAAGAAGTATAATTTTCTATTGCAGAATAAGAACCGGAGAGACTAATTCGGTGGAGTAGTTAAATTTTACAAAGCCTGAGTCTCAATTTTCAAAAATTATTGTACATTTATTTGTTGAAGTGAATGAAACATTTGCTATAAACCTGTTCAATGGAAAGTTTCTTAACAAAGCATAATTTACTTTTCGTTTACAGAACAATGGAAAGCAGAAGGAAATCTCCTCCGAGGTATTAGAATCATGTACAGCTTCCTATTTGACTAAAAAATTATTTCCCCAGCCTGTTTTCTCAACACTACGGATATGCAGAAAAGTATCGCTTGCATTCATCATAAAAATTACAGAAAAATGACTGAAACTACTGAGAACATTATTAAATAAAACATATCCTTATTCTCTTTCTTTTTGTCTCTGTCTTTTATTCTGTGGTTTACAGAACATTGACTCTTCTTTACCCATCCTCCTACTCAGAAATTAAATTTCTACTCTACTCCCTAATGTGGGAAGTCAAAGAACTCCCACACAGCTTCATCTGGGGCATCTGAGGGTGAAATCCACACCTGGGCTGTGGTCCATGCTCTTGACCGCCTGCTGGGAGTGCACCCTTCAACTGAAGTGTGGCAAAGGGAGCAGTGGGAGGCCCTCTCTTCCCCTAGTAGATGGTAAGCAGAATCAGAGGTTCTTTGTTTCAGGTGCATTGAGTTTCAAAATGAGGATGGGGCCCACCTCTCATTACCTGATTCTGCACGAGCACAGAATTTCAACCCAGGAGGCTACAGCAATGAATATGTTACCCTGATACATTCAATGTGATAACACAGAATTAGGGAAAAAAGAAGAAAATTGTGTCATTATCACCCATCATTCATATTCAGACATGGAGCCAGGGAGCTGAGCTTGGCCCTTTGGGCACTTGTCACCATACATGCCAGGAAATCCTATCAGAGTCTCCAGGTACCTAGTTAATGTGAGTAGAAATGTTTGGGGGCGTGTAACAAACGAGAAGTCTTAGAATCAAAGATAACTGACATAACTAAAATCCTCGTTTCCGGTGGAATACAACAGAGCAAGCATTATGAACATGCACGTGTGTGTGTGTGTGTGTGTGCACGCGTGCGCATGTGTGTGCTTGTAGGGAACTTGTCAGTTACATGGGATGTGCTGATGCTCCCAGTGGGTCGGTGGGCGGCCACGGAAGCTGACTGCTGACCTCAGGAGCACAGGCTTCCAAGGCAGACTCTCAGGGCTCAGGTACAGGACAGAGGCGGCAGCAGTGGGATGGTGCCAAGGGGAAGCAGGATGGGGCCAGGACCCAGAGAACAGGCAGAGTCAGCAGAAACCAGGGTAGACTCTCAAGGAAGATTCCAGCAGCAGACAACAGATGAAGGCATTCACAGGGGAGTGGCGTTTCATTACATCCTACGCTTCCCGAGCAAAGACCAGTATTCTGTCCATCATTGTTTTCTCAGCAATAGAGTAAGCATGCAGTAAATACTGACTCTATCAGTGAATAAATGAATAAAGTGAATGAATGAATGAAATATGAGGCAATGAGCAGAAGCTTAGGTAGCTACAGTTAGGGAGGCCCAACTGTAGGTAGCAGGGCTCAGACCAAAAGCACTCCTGTTCAGAATTGGCTGAGGACAAGAAGTTGGGACAGATAGGGGTTGGGAGGCACAAAACAGGAATCAGTTATTCCAAGTGGAATAAATGGATTTGGCCGCTCAGAATAACAGAAAATTCAGGTCCTGTGATCAGCACACACTGTCAGAGGAAACCAGTAGACAGGGTGACATGAAGTCAAGACCCTGAGCTGGTGAGAGGGAGGGTTAGTGCATGGGCCTTGGTCCCCCCAGGTAAGTGTATGTGTGTGTGACAAGGAGACAGACTCACAGAGACACAGAGGTGAAGAGAGGAAAGAGAAGGAGAAGCACACAGGACTGCCTTGGGACTTTTCCTTATTTATCTTTACATTTAGTCACCAACTATTAATTGAATGCCTACTTTTTATTAGCCACTGTGTGGATACTGGGGAGACAAAATGTCTATTTCACTTGGAAAGAGATGCACTCACAAGGAGAATTTGGATGAACAAACATAAATAAATGTTCCTTTCAGAACCTGGGAAAGGAGCCCAGGCATGATGGTAGAAGCCATCAGCAGTTCATTGGTCGGGGGGGAATGGACAGAAGTGCCACCTCAGACAGTGTGCTGGTCACTGCCAACTGACCCTTCCCTTTCCATACATGTATCAGGAATGGAAGGAATCAGAAATGTCCGTTTCAATCAAGATCAATTGCTGCTCTAGGTCCAGAAGAGTAGCCACTTAAGAAAGCAGAGGATGGTGGTGCAAAGAAAATTTATCTTACTTTGAAGTTCCTACAGAACTTCTCAAAAATCCCAACTCTTGAAGTCTTGGGGGATTTTTTTTTTTTTTTTGAGTTATAGTCAGTTTAAAATTTGTCAATTTCTGGTGTATGGGGGATTTTTTTTTAAACAGAAAAACATAATTTCTGCAAGTGATCAGATAAACAAGTTTTACTATTTAGTACTAAAAATGAAATAATAAATGCATCCTGTAAAGATAATATATAATATGAAAAAGAAAATACCCAGAGAAGACATGAGTTCTGTCTTTAGATACTTGAAGAGATGAAGTTTGTCATGTGAAAGAGAAATTAATCTTGTTCTATGATAACCTCAAGAAGCAGAATTAGGACCACTGGGTTATAAGTTCTCCCTCAATATTATAAATAAATTACCAAATCAGAGCTATCTATGGATGAAAGGGGCTATTACAACATGGGCTGTTTCAAACACACAAAGCATGCCTAAACCACTCTGAGCAGAGAATCACATGGGCACCCACTGGGCTAATATCTGGAGAAACTGACTAGCAGCCTTCAGGACTGAGAACTGGAGTCCAAAACGCCAACTCAGATCCAAGGGTGGTAAGCACAGCAGTGGAAATATGACACAGGTCAGGTTAACAACTATACACCCTCAAATGATCAGTCACCGGGAGCAGGACTCCAGTCCACAGCAGGATGACAAAAAGGGAGGTGCGGTCAGTCCTGCCCGGAGCTGGAGGGCAGCTCACAAAGCTTATCAGGGAAAGAAGGCAGAACACACGGCCTTTGCTTTTGCCATACTGTCTTACTTCTAACTTAGTGGCTTCCAGCTGCGTTATGAAGCCCTTGTGGTCTAAGTAGGTATCTCCTTGGAACACTGATGAGGAGAAAGCTGAGAAATTAAGAATCTGAGATCCCCTGTTCAAAGAGTAGCTTCTTATTTGTTTTATTTGTGTAAGATTTCTTTGAAGAAATGTCAGCCTCCTTGACTCCAAGCAGAATGCCCAGCACAGTGCTCCACTGAAGTTTGAAAACCACAGCCATGTAATCGTTTTTAGCCCTATGCATCTCATTCCACCCCTTCAAGAAGGAAAATCCAAGGACAAAATGAAGTCCCCCCTAAATGCACAGTTGCACCACAATAACCAGAGGACAAGCTTTGGGTATGAACAGCCAAAATTAAAGAGCCATCCCTGTCTCTCTGCCATGTCTCCGAGTCCCTGTTTGGATGAATTGACATCGGTCTCCTCTTTTCCATTTTCCTCAATGTTCCTGCTTTGCTGGTTCTAATTGCAAAGCCTAGAAGGACCAGGAAGGCCTAGGGAAGTGGAAACATTCCTTTAGCCAGTTCTGTTTCAAACCCTAGAAGGCTGCCACCTCATCCTTCTCTCACTCTGAAAATGGCAAGCTCCTGAAGACCACAATGATAATATGTGACTTGGGGGTAAAGGACTTCAGATCAGAAAAGTAAAAGCAGTCCTTGTAGCCCATGTGCAATCTAGCCTAGTTGACAAATGTAGGACAAATCAGACCTTAGTGCCAAGGCCAAAATTAAAACTTGTTTGCTCAGCTTGATTGATCAAGATGGCAGAGTAGGAGGACATGAAAGTCCCCCCAACAAACACATCAAAAATACATCTACGTGTGGAACAAACCTCACTGAAAACTAACAGGAAGCTGACAGAAAGGCCTTTGTACAACCAAGGCTGTAAGAAAGATCCAAATGGAATAGAATACACAGGGAAGAGAATGGATCAGGTTGGAACCTGTACTCCAGGAGGGAACCCTGAGGAAAAGGGAAAATGCACAGGTTGAGATTCACACTGGGGAGTGAGTGGTTCAAGCCACATATTGTGTGCCCCGTCCTGGAGACCAACACAGGGAAGACATACCCCTTTGGCTGGTTGGAGGGCCATGGGACTAGCAGGAGAGCTGTGGGTAGCCTCCTCTGCTCGTGAGGAGCAAGCATGCACTGGCTTTCCCCCAGGCAGGGTGGAGAGGGTAGACTGAGGTGGTTGCCTACGACCACCTTGGCAGTACACCCCAGCCTGAGCCAAGCAAATGCTCCAGCCACTCTTACTTCACCTTGCAGCTCCCCACTGCTACAAGGACTGCCACAACCAGAGAGAGAGATCAGCCATGGGACACACAGATGACTTGCACCTGGGTGGCATCTTAGCACAACAGGGGTGGCCACTGCCTGCATTTACACAGGCAGTGCATCAGGGGTGGTCCCAATCGCTGAGGAAGACCAAGCCACTACAGCTCCCACCCAGATGCACAGATGCATGCCAAAAGTCCATGCAGCTCCACAACAGTGCTGAGACAGCAGAGGCTGGGAGGGGTGAACTGCTAAAAGGGACAAAGGAGTCTTAGATGCAGTGGGGCTGCCATTGCTGGTGCTAGCACAGACAGCACATCTAGGCAGCCAAGACCTGTATCTGTGGCCAGCCCATTGCAGCCTACATCCCGTCACAAGCCATGAGCTTGCACAGGCCCCTCTGCTCCAAGACTGCTACCTTCTGCTACAAGTGCTGGGAGAAAGGAGACTACATACTTAAAGGAAACAAAGCCAGCTTGGACTTGACCTTCAGGGCTTCTGCTTCACCAACTAGAGATCCAGCCCCAACCCTGGTAGGGTGGTGATGACCACATAGCAGAGGGGAAGACTTGATTCACACATGGCTCTGGTCCTAGCCCTCTATCTCCAGCTCCCACCTCCTATCAAGGTGACAGCTACTAGCACACCCCGAGGAAAGATGTAACTTTTATTCACGTCAATGCCAGCTTTCCCACCAAAAGCAATAGGAACACAGACTTTATAGAGACACTCCCACATAAAGACAGCCCTTCAAGACTGCAATAGGTAATTGTTAAACCTAAATTCATAGAGACAGAGAAAGCTAAGCAAAATTTTAAAACATAAATGAACTTGTCTCATTTGAATGAGCAAGAAAAAAACCCTGAAAAAAATAAATATTGAAACAAAATTTTAAAATTTACCAGATAAAGAATTCAAAGCATTAATAATACAATGCTAACTAAATTGGGGAAAAGAATATGTGAACATAGTGAGAATTTTGACCAAAAAACTAGAAAATATAAAAAAGAATCAATCAGAACTGAGAATACAATAACTGTAATGAAAAACATACCAGAAAGAATGAATAGTAGATTAAGATATAAAAAAAGAATACATAATGGTCTGGAAGATAGAATAATGAAAATCACCCAATCAGAGCAGGAAAAAGAAAAACAAATTTTAAAAAATGAGAACAGTTTAAGAGATCCTGAAATTACATCTAATGTACCAACACTTACATTATAGGATTCCAGAAGGAGAAGGGAGGAGAGAGGGTCAGAAATGTATTTGATGAAATTATGGCTGAAGAAGAAAACAGATGTCCAAGTATAAGAAGAACAGAGGGTTCCAAACAAGATGAACTCAAACAGACCCACAAAGAGATATATCATAATTAAAATGGCAAAGGTTAAAGATAAAGAGAGAATTTTAAAGGCAGCAAAAGAAAAAGAAAGAGCCTACAAGAAGGAATCCCCATAAACTTATCAGCTGATTTTTCTGCAGAAGCTTTACAGGCCAGAAAGGACTGGCATGATATATTCAAAGTACTGAAAGGGAAAAACTTGCAGCTTAGGATATTCTACAGCACAGATACACAGCAAGATTATCATTTAGACTTGAAGAAGAGATAAGAACTTCTCAGAGAAGCAAAAACTAAAGGAGGTTATTAATAATAAACCTATCCTAAAAGAAATGTTAAAGAGTCTTCTCTAAGTTGAAAAGAAAAGGCTACAGCAAGAACTAAGAATCTATAGGAAAGGGAAAATTCCACTAGAAAAGACAAGTAGATAGTAAGAGCTGAGGATCAATCACTTACATAAGCTAGTGGGAAGATTAAGATAAAAAATTTGTAAAAGAAGCTCTAATTACAATAAACAGTTAAGGGATAAACATAAAGATGTAAAATATGATGTCAAAAGCACAAAATGTGGTGGAGGGGAAGTAAAAAAGTCAAACTTTTCAGAATGTGTTTGAACTTAAATGACTACTGGCTTAAAACAACTAGATATAGTTATGGCTCAACATATATAAACCCCATGAAAATGACAAATCAAAAACTACATATAGATACACAAAAACTAGAAAGAGATGAACAAAATAAACTACTAAAAAAGTCATCAAAAAAACACAAGGGAAGAAACAAAAGAAGAAAGAAACAAACAAATAAGAAGAATTACAGAAACAACCGGAAAACAAGTAATAAGGTGGTGATAAGTGCATAGCTATCAGTAATTGCTTTAAATGCCAATGAACTAAATGCTCCAGTCAAAAGACACAGGGTGACAGACTGGATTAAAAAAACAAGACCCATTCATATGCTGCTTACAAGAGCTAGAAGGCACACAGACTGAAACTAAGAAAATGAAAAAAGATATTTTAAGCAAACTACATGACAAGACAGCAGGGTTAGTAATACTTATAACAGACATAAAAGACTTTAAAACAAAGGCTATAACAAAAGATGAAGAAAGGCATTATACAATGATGAAAGGATCAATACAAGTAAAGAATGTTACACTTGTTAACATACATGTACCTGATACAGGAACACCTAAATATATAAAGCAAAAATTAACATACATAAAGGGAGAGACTGAAAATAACACAATAATAGTTGAGGACATAACACTTCACTTGTATCAGTGGACAGATGATCCAGATAGAAAATCAGTAAGCCAACAGTGGTCTTAAGTGACACAATAGAACAGCTGGACTTAATAAATACCTAGAAGATATTCCATCAAATAACAGCAGAATAAACTTTCTTTTCCAGGGCACATGAAACATTCTTCAGGATAGATCACATGCTAGGTCACAAAACAAGTTTTAACAAATTTAAAAGGATAGAAATTACATCAAGCATTTTTTTCAGACCACAACAGTATGAAAGCAGAAATCAATTATGAAAAGAAAAATGAGAAAAGCACAAACACATGAAGACTAAATAACATGCTACTAAAAAAAGGGGGGGAGAGCATTTTTTTTAAAGGCATTTAATTTCAGTGAAGAAATTTAATAGGAAATCAGAAAATACCCAAAGACAAACGAAAATGGAAATACAACTTTCAAAAACTATGGAATTCAGCAAAAGCATTCTGGGAGAGAAGTTTATAGCAATACAAGCCTTCTTCAATAAGCAAGGAAAATCTCAAACAACCTAATCTACCAACTAGAGAAATTATAAAAAGAAAAACAAACAAAACCAAAAGTGAGCAGAAGGAAGGAAATAATAAAGATAGAGAGGAAGTAAATAAAATAGAGACAAAAAAATAGAAAATATTAATAAAAATAAGAGCTATTTTTTTGAAAAGATAATAAAAATTGATAAACTTTCAGCCACACTTATCAAGAAGAAAAGAGAAAGGACCCAAATAAACAATATAAGAAATGAAAGTGGAGAAATAGCAACCAATATCACAGAGACACAAAAAATTATAAGACTGCTGCAAAGAGTAATATGCCAACCAATTGGACAACCTAGAAGAAAAGAACAAATTTTCAGAAACATACAACATGCGAGACTGAATCAGGATGGAACAATCTGAACAGACTGATCGCTAACAGTGAAATTGAATTTGTAATTTAAAAAACTCCCAGCAAACAGAAGTCCAGGACTAGATGGCTTCAAAGGGTGATCCTACCAAACATATAAAGATGAGCTAATACCTATTCTTCTCAAATTATTCTGAAAAATTGAAGAGGATAGAATATTCCCAAATTCATTCTAAGAGGCCACCACTACACTGAAACTAAAAATAAAGACATTACCAAAAAAAGAAAATTACAAGCTAATATATTGAATGCGTATATATGCAAAAATCCTCAATAAAATATTAGCAAATTGAACCCCAAAATATATAGAAGGATCATACACCATAATCAAATGGGTTTTCACCCAGGGATGCAAGGATGGTTCAATATACACAAATCAATCAATGTGATATACCACATCAACCAAAGGAAAGTCTTAGCCACAGCAATCAGATAAGAAAAAATAAATAAAAAGCATCTAAATTAGGAGGGAAAAAGTAAAACTGCCACTATTTGCAGCTGACATGATACTATACAAAGAATATACAAAAGTCTCCACCAAAAACTATTAGAACTAATAAATGAAATCAGTAAAGTTACAGAATACAAGATTAACATACAGAAATCTGTTGCTTTTCCATACACTTAGTAATGAACTATCAGAAAGACAATGCAAAAAATTCCATTTAAAATCACACCATAAAGAATGAAATACCTAGGAGTAAACTTAACCAATCTGTACTCTGAAAACCATAAAACACTGATGAAGGAAATTGAAGATGATTCAAAGAAATGGAAAAATATCCTTAGCTTTGGATTGGGAGAATTAATGTTGTTAACATGTCCCAACTACCCCAAGCAATCTACAAATTTAATGTGATCCTTATCAAAATACCCAAGACATTTTTCAGAGACTAGAACAAATAATCCTAAAATTTATATGGAAACACAAGACCCCAAATTGCTGAAGAAATCTTGAGAAAAAAGAATAAAGCTGAAGGTATTGCACTCCCTGACTTCAGACTATACTACAAAGCTACAGTGATCAAAACAGCATGGTACTGATACAAAAACAGACACATAGATAAGTGGAACAGAACTGAGAGCCCAGAAATAAAGTTATGTGCTTATGGTCAATTAATCTACAGCAAAGGAGGCAAGAATATACAATGGAGAAAGGACAGCTTCTTCAATAAGTGGTACTGAGAAAACCGGACAGCTACATGTAGAAGAATGAAATCAGAATATTTCCTCACCTCATAAACAAAAATAAACTCAAAAAGGAGTAAAGACCTAAATGTAAGACCTGAAACAATAAAACTCCTAGAAGAGAGCATAGGCAGCACTCACTGACATACATGGTAGCAATGTATTTTTGGATGTTTCCTAAGGCAAAAGAAATTAGAGCAAAAATAAACAAATAGGACCTAATCAAATGTAAGTTTTGCACAGCAAAGGAAACTGAATCAAGCAAAAAGACAATGGGAGAAAATATTTGCAAATAGAATGACCAACAAGGGGTTAATATCCAAAATATGTAAACAACTCATATAACTCAATACCAAAAAAAAACCCAATCAAAAAATGGGAAGAAGGTCTTAATAGACATTTTGCCAAAGACATACAGATGGACAACAGACAAATGAAAAGATGCTCAACATCATTAATCTTCAGAGAAATGCAAATCAAAACCACAATGAGATATCACTTCACACCTGTCAGAATGGCTAACATCAAAAAGCGCACACATAAAAAATGTTGGTGAGGATGTGGAGAAAAGAGAATCCTTGTTCACTGTTGGTGGGAATGTAAATTGATGCCTCTACTATGGAAAACAGTATGCAGGTTCCGCAAAAAAATAAAACTACCATACGATCTGGCAATTCCATCCTGGATATATATCCAATAAAATGAAAACACAAACTCAAAAATATACAAGCACCGCAATGTTCACAGAGGCATTATTTACAACAGCCAAGGTGTGGAGCAACCAAAGTGTGTCCATCAACAGATGAAAGGATAAAGAAGACAAACACTGGAACATTGCTCATCCAGAAAAAGGAATGAAATTCTGCCATTTGCAGCAACATGGATGGACCTAGAGAGTATTATACTAGTGAAATAGATACAAAAAGACAAATACTGTGCTATCACTTGTATCTGGAACTCTAAAAAATAAAACAAATGAATGTATATAACAAAACTGAAAGGGACTCACAGATATAGAAAGAAACTAGTGGGTACCAGTGGGGAGACAGAAGGGGTAAGGAGCAAGTTGGGGTATGGGATTAAGAGGTGCAAATTACTATGTATCAAATAAGTAAGCAATAAGTATATATTGTGCAACACAGGGAAATAAGGCTAATATTTTGTGGTAACTTTAAATGGAGCATAATCTATAAACATATTGAATCACTGTGCTGTATACCTGAAACTAATATAACACTGTAAATCAACTATACTTCAATTAAAAAAAAAAAAAACACTTGTTTGTTCAAGTGACACTGTGTTTTAAATTGCACTCAGTTGATGGGGTTACAGTGGATGCCTGGGCTGGATTTAGGCTCTTGGCTACCGTGGGCTGGATTCAGATATATGTAATTACACAACACGGCAAAGGAATATGGAAAGCTTCCATCTATTAGAGATGTAATTTTTTATGACTTACAATTCGGAAACCAGACACCAATCCAATGGCAGCAAAATCGGTTCCTGCTTCTGCCTCCTGGGGGTGCTGAACCCACACTAGACTTGGATTTGAATGCCTCAAGGGTATTACTGCAAATCCAAAGCAAAAATGCTGAGGGAAGACAGAGACAGTCCTCCTTAGATGAATTCAAACTTGAGCTGGAAGTCTGTTTGTCACGAAACTTAAGAAGGAATTCAGACATTGGAACTCATCCAATTTTTTCAAGCCCCATTGCTTCCACTCCCATCTCCAACTTGCATTGCCAAAGGAGCTCTCTCCAATCCAATGCAATCTACGAAGTTACCACAATGACTCCTTCATATGTGTGAACACAACAAAATTGTATTTCTTAGCAAAGTACAGTCCACCAGGGTGTTCTGGTTGATGAGTAGATTTCTAGTTTCAAGAAAATATATTTTTCTCCTTCCATGCTGAAGCTTATTACAGTTTACTTGTTTCAGAGTTTTATCACTTCAGGTGAAGTGTAGGAATGTTATTTCCATTTAGATCCCTTAACATTCCCCATTTTAAATATAATTTACTAAATATTTCTTCTGCATATATTAATTAAGTGCTGTATTAGAAGTTGTATTGGTTTTTGCTTTAGCCATCAAATTTAATTTAAGAAATTCCTGAGAAGAGTCTATTATATTTACCCTGGTTTTTCACCATTCTGGTGTTCTTTCCTTTCTAAAGTTCCAAATCTTCCTCTGTTGTTATTTTCTTTCTATTTAGAGAACGTTCTTTAGTCATCCTTAAGGGAAGCTTTATTTTTAGTAACACAGTCTTAGTTTTACTTTGTCTGAGATTCTCTTGATTTTTGTCTTCCTTCCTGAAGGATATTTTTGCTGGACATAAAAGTCTGGGTTAACTGTTGCTTTTCTTTCAGTACTTGAAAAATTCTGCGCCACTTTTTCCTGGCTCTCTGTGTTTCAGATGAGAAATTCACCGTCAGCTGAATTGATGTTAAATTCAAATTGGTGTTCATCTCAGTTAATAAGTAATGTGTCATTTCTCCCCAGCTACTTTCACTTTTTTCCTTGTATTTAGTTTTCAAAGTCTAATTTTAATGTATTTTGAAGTAGATTTGAGGGGAGTTTATCCCATTTAGGGTTTGCTCAGATTCTTAAATATGTAGGTTTAAATATTTCATCAAATTTAGAAAGTTTTTGAACATAATTTATTCAAATATTTTTATCCCATCTGTCTTGCCCTTTCCTCTCCCTTTTTAAGTCTATTTTCTCTATTGCTCAAATCGTGTAAATTCTATTGCTCTGTCCTCAAGTTTACCGATTCTGTCCTCTGTCACCTCCACTCTACTTCTGAGCCCATTCAGTATTTTATTTTGTTTTTAATGATTTTCAATTTTATAATTTTCATTTGGTTGTTTTTCATAACTTCTATTTCTTTGCTGAGATTTCAATTTTTATAATTTGATTCAAGAGGATTTGTTATTGTGGTTGAAGTTTTCTTTCAATGGCTGCCTTGGAATTCTTATCAGATAATTCCAACACCTGATTCATCTTGGTGTTGGTATCTGCTGATTATCGTTTCTTTTTTAAGTTATAATTTTTTGATTCTTGATAGTAAGCAATTTTTATTTGTATCTAGGCATTTTGTAATATTGTATTAATGGACTTTAGATCCTATTTGATCTTTTTGGTAGACAGTCCCCCTGTTGACGTATAGGATAAAGGCTAGGTAAGTGTGCATGTCCAACTTCCTACTGGGCCTCCTGACATCCCCCAGGCAAAAATGGAGTGCCGACTTACACTGCCTCATTGCAGATGCATGGAGTGGAATTTTAGCTACCTCTTCAGCCTCTAAGACACCTTCTTACTTAAAGTGGGGCCATGATTCACACCATCTCATTGCCTTTGAGTAGGGGTGCAAGCTCAGTTCAGCTCCCCACTGTGCCCAGCTGGTACCAAGGAGATCAGAAGCTTAGGGCCGGCTAATACCAGCTCATGCCACCTTGTTCAGCTTCACTGACTCCAAGTGGGGTTGGGAGGCTCCACGTGCAGCAGGACCCCACTTTTTGTGGTTTCCTGGAATAGAGTATGAGCTCCATGAAGACAGGGATGTGTTTGGTTCACCTTTATATTCCTAGAACCTCACAAAGCATGATGCAGCTATTTTTGATCATTAAATAAATAAGTGAAATAATGAATTTAAAAGTTGGGATTAAATGAGCTTTAAAGGGTCAGAGTTCCTGGGGCTCGATAGTCCACAATTCTAAGTAAAGCATCACTGGAGGCCAAATTGTGTGGTTCAGTGATGCAGGAATTTAGGAAAAATTTTCCACATCAGTGACAGGGAAGGAGGATCTGAGTATGCTTTTTATATAATTCACTTAATATTTTAAACACATTATTTATAATTGCCACTAAAATAGTGATTCCTCCACCTTGCTGGGAAGAACATTTGATTTAAATTTGAGAAGCAATTTGAGTTTTTCAGAGCCCAGACTGCATATGTCCCTCTGCTTTTCCCCATATAAACCTACCAGGGGATCAGAAAGTCACCAGTTACACCTTTGTTGGCTGTTTCCCAGTGGCTTGCTTTCAATTTTAAAGAAGCATTATCTGGAGTCATTAAATTAACAACACTCTCCAGCACACCCACTCTGTCATCCATCTGCTTAAGATGCTTGTCAGGTGATACCCTCCTGTATCTGCAGTCTTCATCTGGTATTCTAAGCTATCGAACCTGGCTCCAAGGTAGCCCATCTTCTGTTCCTAGCTACAGAGCTAACTCTCATCTTTCAACTCTAACAACGGTGTAGTGACTAATAGCCCCCCCCCAAATACTCCCCACTAAGGGCTTTGAGTCTTTGGGGTACATTTACACCTGGAGCATGGTTAAGTGGAAAACATTTTGGAGGTCAGAATACACAGAAAGGTGCTTATAAAAGAGACTCTGTCAAATTCATGCTCCTTCAACCACAGAGTCTGAACCCTGGGTCATTTCACCCTTTCCCATATGCCAACCCACTTCTTACAACTTGAAAACTTTTTTCCTTCTTCATCCCTAAGAATAAAAATAATAAAAATGTTTGGCTATCATCAGAATCCAATCAAGACTTTGATTTTGTTAAAAGTGAATTAAAATATAACCCTCAACTGCAGACAAATTCAGTGAGTAAATGGGGTAAAGGGAATAAAATCGAATTGCTTTTTAAATGTAATTATTCTTAAAAACTGTCAGTGGCTTCCCTTTATTTCAGATCCTTGACCTGGCAATCAAGGCCCCACATGTTAATATAATCCAAATCCCACGCCTTTTCCCCCAAATCACAATTACATACCTCCACTCCAATCAGATTCAACTTAATTGTACTCTTAAAGGTCAACGGTATGTTTCCCATGTTCAAATCCCTGCTCACATACCTCTGCCCCATCTGGAAAGCCTGCACTGTTCCTTTCTGAATGCCCAGCTTCTCCATGAGCATCCCTGCAATCACTGGCATCTTCAGTCTTCGGTGGTCGGTCCCTCATGGGGAATGCCTAAAACAGCTGTTTTCTACATCACTCACATAACACCTAACATCCACTGCTTTTGTATCATCCTTCTAAGCCAGTAGTTCTCAGAGTTTATTATTCATTTGAATCACTTGGAACGGTGTTAAAAAGATTTCTTTGGCTCCCCTGAAGAGATTCTGATTTAGCAAGTGTGGTAGGCAGAATTCTAAAGCTGCCCCCAACCCAAGAACTCTGTACGCTGTTTATTCAATCAAACACTAATCCAAGTATGGTTATGAAGGGATTGTGTAGATGTAATTAAGGTCTCAAGTAGGTACACCTTAAAATTATCTCGTTGGGTCTACTCTAATCATCTGAGCCCTTTAGAAGCAGAGTTTTGTCTGGCATGTAACAGCAAAAGAAGTCAGAAATATTCGAAGCATGAGAAGGACTCTGCATGCCTTTGCTGGTTTGAAAATGGAAAGAGCCATGTGGGAAGGAATGTGGGTGGCCTCGAGGAGCAGAGAGCCGCCCCCAGCTGACAGCCAACAAGGACCTGAATTTTGCCAACAACCCCAGGGGAGCTTAGGTTCGATTTTCCGCCAGAGCCTTCAGTAAAGAACCTGGACTAGTGACACCTTATACGAAGAACCCAGCCACACTGCCTGGACTTGAGACTTGTCGTTTTACACTGCTAAGTTGGTGGTGATCTGTTACATAGCAATAAAAAAAACTCTAACATAATAGATACAGGCCTGGGCCCAGGAGTCTGTGTTTCAACAAGTGGGTGGTTCCTGACCACAGTTAAGAAACTTCCTTGAAAACTTTTATAATTTTCATTTCGTCTATCCAATAGACTAGGCTCACCACTGATGTCCTACTTGGGAAGACAATGTAATTGTCCCTTTAATGTGTAATGGATTCCACCTCACACAGATATACACTCTACATCTTTTAACTTTGTAAAATTCTCCAAAGTAGATAAAATATTTACATCCAAAATGTAATACCCAAAGTCTGTGTCTAAACAAGTCCTGGTTCACAGAAATGCCGTGAACACCGAGGATAACTTCTGGACAGGCCTTCACTTCTTTGCAGCCGAGCGCTGGCTCCGTAGCAGTAGCAGGAGTCCCTCGGTCTGCTGGCCAGGGTTCTGCTCGGGGTTCTGTAGGAAACCTTGACAAGGAACCCGAACCTAGACTTGCAGGTGCCTTGCGTTACACTGGCCTCCCAGTATGACCACCACCATTTGCCAGGTTACCTGCAGTAGCAGGTAGCCTGCTTTGCAGACTTTGGAAAATGTGAGATACAGGAGAGCAAGGACTTGAGATTTCTGAATATGGTGAAATTCTATCATCAAGGGAATCCTCCAGCTTGCTTATGGAGACAATTGAGCACACTTTCCAAAAGAGAAAATCATCCATATTAGTGTGGACGAGTACTTGGAACGCATGTAGTTCAAGCTCCCGGGCCAAACTCTGCTTCACTACTCCTGGTGATGGGGAACTCACCACCTTACAAGCCAGCCTATTCCATGTCTGGACAGCTCGCTTAGAGGGTGCTCCTTCAGGTCAAGCCCTGATCCTCCTCCCTGTGACTTCCACCTGCTGGCTTTACAGCCACTCCATTATACTGCCCTGACCTTGAGCAACCTGTGGGCGTTTGAAGGCCACCCTCGTACCTCATCGCTTTGCTGTGTGTGTCTTTAGGTAAACACCCCCATTCTCTCCAATACTGTCTTGTTGGATGTTTTCCCCACACTACTCCACATGATCGGCCTCTCAGAAAACCAACCGCATCAGAAGTAGTAGGAAGAAAGGCCCATATGGGAAAGGCAGAGTGTTTACAAAAATAGGAGGTGACAGTGAAGTAACAAAGGGGAACAGAGAGACAAAAAAGAAACTGACACGCAAGCCCAATGGTTGGTATCCAGGCCTTCACAGCTCTCAATTTTCAAAAGAATTCACGGGATCCTAAGTAGCATATTGAAGCCCTCAGCCACCTTAACAACAAAAAATAATTTCCTATTGTCTTGCCACTATTTTATTGACCCTACTGCATTGGCATCCCTATTTCTGCCAGAACCATAAAGCAGCTGCAGTCAGAAGCCCTAATGGAGTCTCTAACCTGAGCTAGAGAACAAAGAAGATTTTAAAGACAAAACGAACAGATTGCAAAGGAGGAAAAGCAGACCCAATCCCCTTTCGTCCAGATAATATCAGCTTTGTCTTATCTGTCAATATCTGTAAGTCCGGAAAGCTGTGTACAGTGCTTATGTGTCTAGACAGACAGACGGTCCTAGACAAATCACAGAGCTGAATTTTTATGCTTTGGAAATATCTTAAACAAAGGTACCACTGTGGTGGTTTTACATCACACATGTCGGTAGCTCCGCTGCCGCAGGAATCTGAGCGAGCGCATTCAGGCTCTGATGGGAGGGGAAAGATCTGACATTACAGAAAAGTTTCTTTTCCGTTTCCCTCTCCCCTCCCAGCAGCCCGGTGCAACACCTGTCTCATCAGCAGGGGCACTCAGAAGGGATGGGCCTCAAGGCACCTCAGTCCCAAGATCCTCCATGCCTCATTCTTCATCCACGCTGCTTGTAATGTTCCATCACTGGCACAGTTACACCTGAACACTCCGGTGCTGCCAAACACCTGGCTTGATTTTCCACTGTCCAAATGAAAAATAAGCATAATCTGCTTTTTGAGGATACAGCAAATGAGGGAGTTCATGACAAATTGTGTTGGTTTATGCAGAATAGTGATAATAAGATACAAATGAGAATTTTTTGCTTAATGAATAATACTAATCACGTTTCAACAAATGCTGTGCCCTTCTAATTAGAGAGACTGCATAAAATCAGCTTAATTTATTTGTGACTAGTTATACAGAGTTTAAATATTTACTAGAGATTTACTCAAATGTTTGAGAGGATTTTAAATATCTCCTGTGGTTGAAGCGGCCTGCCTAGTTCTGCGAGGTGTGGTGACAGCTCTAACTTGTGGGAGCTCTCTCATTTCACAGTGTGTCATGAAAATCCTGGTTTCAAAATGTAAAAAGAAAGGGTCTTCTTGATTTACATACTAATTCTCCAACTGTTACTCATTTTCTTGATTCCAGCCTCCAAAGTTGCTCTCCCAACATTCATCACTGTAGTACACTGGAGGGGATGAGCATCTTTTCAATAAATTATAGGAACTATGACTAATTACAGTGATATTAACTATGCAAAGTGATGTGTAACTTAAAATGGATACGTTCATCACTTCAAATTATGCCTTTGACTTTTGATGGTCTAATACAGGCATGCTCTTCTTGTGCTGAATATCTTTTATATATATTTTCCAAGAATCGCTTTGCAGTTCCGGGGTCTGCTTATGAACATACTGATCTACTAAAAATAACCTTCTAGAGCCTCCTTTATGACCCAGAGCAATTAAAAGAAGGACAAGCAGATGACCCTGAGATGATGAGCAGCAGAGAGACATGTATGTGATGCCTCGCTCGCACAGGATTAGATATAAAAGTCATGGGCATGAGATGCTTTGCTGAAATGCCTTCTTATTTTTATTTTTCAAAAGCATTTTGACCTTGAATTATTTTTATTCAATCCTAATGGAAACTTTGCGGGGGTGGGGGGTGCTTTAAGTATCTGTACCCTCATCTTCTGGATGAAAACACTGACGCACTGATAGGTTAGGTGTTCTGTCCAAGGCCGCAGGGCTAAGTCATGATGGTCTGGGACTAGACTGAGACTCTGTGTCATCTAGTCCATGTTATACTCCCTAAACCAACTGAACTTATATTTACATGAGCTCATTAAAGAAGCTTAGAGAAAACTTCCAAAATTCTCCCTTTACTTGAGTAAGATGATTTGTTCCATCACCCATTTGTCCATTCATTCCTCAATCTACAATCATTTAAGGAACACATTTTCTATGTCAGATACTGTGTTAGATACTGCAGACAGAATGTGCAGACACGATTCTTAGCTTACAGGACCCTCCCTCTGCTGAGGAAGATGAACATGTGGTTCAAGAATTGCACGACACCATGGGAAGGGCTATAATAAAGGTTTAAATAAGGTGTGATGAGAGCACAGAGGTGAGGGAATTATTTCTGACTAAGGGGTTGGTGAGAAAGAGGTCAAAGGAAGATTCTCCAGCGAGGTGATAGTTAAATTGTGTCTGAAAGAACTCACTGGGCCTCTTCTAGCAGGACAAGGGCAGCAAAGGCATTCCAAACGGTCAAAAGAGCAAAGCATGAGGGGCACAATGCGTCAGGGAGGGAGGGTGAGGCTGCATAAAACAGGCAGAAGATTCTGTGGAGGGCCTTATACGTCGCCTTAAGGAGCTCAGGCTTATTCCATGGTGATGAAGAGTCAGGGGACGGTTCTCAGCAGAACAGCACTGAGGCCACTTTTCTGTTCCAGCAAGGTCACCTGGAGGGGGTTGTGGAAAATGGATTGGAAGGAGAGACATGGGAGGAAGAGAGACCAAGCAGAAAGCTGCTGCAGGGCTGTGTGGGCAAAGGGCAGGAGCTGCTTAGGGAAAGTGGACTTAAAGGATACTTAGGAGTAGAACGGTTATATTTGTGGTATACACAGGCAAATTTTCCCGTCTTCTGTTTCTTTTTTCCTTCAGTGTTTAGATGACATGACCTGATTAGCCCTTAAGCTTCTAGAAGACAGGAATGAATGTTTGTCAAATGGAAATTCTTGTTATTCTCTTGAAATTGCACCTTGCACAGGGTTCACAATGTAACAGGCATACTTAGGGATAAGGATTTTTGACTTATGATTGGTTGACATGTTGTGACATGGACTTTCCTCCAACTTACAAAGAAAGAAGTCAAGCAGCTACATCAAAATAAAAGATACTGTGCCCATAAACCCATATGCTTAATGGAAGAATGTATTAAAGTCCTTAAGTGCATCTTCCTCTTGATACCAATTGCAAACAACACTTCAGACTTCAAGGAAAACATTTGTTCCAAATTATAACAGATAGCCCAGACTTTAGGTATTTAAGATGGCTTATTGTGTTTCAAGATGGCTGTGACAAGACTTATCTCACAGTTAAGAAAATGTATAATAAATGGATCAAGTGCAGATTCTGGAGCCAATTGCTTTTCTTCAAATTCTGCCTCTACCATTAAGCTGTGGGACCTTGGACAAGTCATTTAACCTCTTTGTGTCTCAGTTTCCTCATCTGTAAAAGGGGGCAAGAAGCAGTAACTACTACAAAGGTTGTTCTGAGTATTAATGAGCTATTATACACACAGAGTTTAGAACAACCTTGACGTTATTATTATCATTGTTGTTACAATTGTTAGAGTAAAGAGAGAAAGGCTCAGGCCTTAACAACATGATGTGGTTCTATCCAATACTCTTAATTATAACAATAACATATAGAATTACCACTATTGATTACGATGAGGCCAAAGGAAGTGTCTCTTAATCACAGCCAGGTTTCTGACTCTGATGTTAAGATGTGGTTGACTTTGAGAACAGTAATCTCAAAATGCTGGACCTGTTTCAAACTTTGCTTCCCAGTTTTCCTTTAAAGCCTAGTAAATACAGAGCATCCTTTCATATATAAAAACTTCTTTGAACTTAGTTTTACTTTCAATCTTGAGGTGAAAAGATCCATTTCTTTTTCTACCCAGTATTGCTTTTCATTTGTCCTATGTCTATTTTTTTCAGTCTTCAGAAGATTTTAAACCCATTTATCCTCCTGAGATCTGATAGCTAAATCTGTGCTTTAAAATAAAGAAAAAGAAACATTTATCAAAAACATAGAAGGTACTCAATGAATGTTTGTCAGGCTAGACACTTGACAGGAGCGGAACGATGCTCACTGTATACGTGCTCCCCTGTGGTCCTCAGGACATTAGGTCAGGTCACGGTGATGATCTCCGCTGTGCAGGCAAGCATCGGGAAACCCACAGCCTTGCCCGGGGTCACACCATTAACAGGTGGCCCCGAAGGGCTCTGCCTTGAGGTCGCCTGACTGTAAGGCCCTGTGACCAGCCCCAGAGGTCAAGGTGTTTCTTGGCCCTCAGTTCCTCAAGGTGAAGAATCTTAATTCTCTTAGACAGAGTTGGCCTCTCCAACGTGTTAAGTATTTTATTAGACTTTTCTCAAAATATTCAACTCCAACATGTCTTTTTCTTCTAAGGTCACCTCAGCAGCCTGAACAACATGCAGAAATTCACACGCAGATACCTCGTGGTGGAACAGAATATTTCACACAACCCTCTAAGTATACAGAACCCTCATCTACGTGTAGGTAGAAATTCAGACACTAGCGTGGTTTCAGACCTTGGTCATCTCTAGCACCCTTCAGCGACTGCCTGGGCTCACATTTTGTTACTGTTAATAAAACAGAGATTAGTTGATTAGATGGAATTTAGAACATCGCTGAGCATTTTTTAAAGTGTTTAATGAAACGGCCCTTTAAAAACGACCTATTAGTTGTCAGATGCCCTTCAAAAATATGTAACATCCTAATGAAAACAGAACAAACAGCTGAGGCCTGTAGGGTCACGAGATCATAAAACTTTCGGCCTCCTTTCTGACACCGGCAGCTTGCAGCTCCACTTCGCCCCCGGACCGTTGGCGCTGGAGGCTGCAGCCCTGACAGGCAGCGGGCAGCAGCTCGGACTGAAGTCACTCCCGCCGCTGAAGGAGGCCCCGAAAGCATCTGATTATTTTAAAATGTGCTTTCATTGTACTGCTTGCAGCTGTGAGTTAATTTTGTTTAAAAAAAAAAAAAGACCATTTGCTTCTTTAAAATCCAGGTTTACTCCCCTCTGCAGAGCAGCTGCAAGGCGCGCAGCGCCGACTTCACACCCCGCCGCCCCGCCGCCCCACCCCAGAGCACCAAGCTGAGAGGCTGCCTTCCTCCCCAGCTGGGGATCCGCACTGCGCTCCGGGGCGCACGGCTTCCGGGGCTCTCCTCATTGGCTGACTGGGGCAGACAGGCAGGTGGGTGGGCCAATTGCAGAGCTGTACAGTTTCAAAGCGGACAGGGTCTTTGAGGTCCTCGAGTCTGACTCTCAGCCCTTTCACAGATGAGAAAATTCAAGGACAGAGAGGTGAAGTGGCTGGCCTAAGATTTCACGTCTGGTTAACGGCAGTCCCAGTGCATATAATCTGGAACCAGGAGCAATGGGGTGTGGGGACGTGGAGATGGGGTGCCATCATTAGATTCTGCCAGCAAGCATTCTTTTTCCCCAAGGCAGTATTTACGACAGCTGTCTACTTGATATCGTAAAGATGCGTGGCCACTGGCTCCCTGGCTCCTCTCTAGTTTCATTTCTGAATCACCTTCTCAATAGAATTCTGAACTATGAATCTCTACCCTCACCATAGGCTGCAGACTCACCTCCGTCAAAAACACGCTCTCCGATGCATCAGGCCTCACCAATCTGATACGACTCTAAGTCATTAGATGTCAATATGTGCTTGGTTAAATTGACTTCTAACGTTGCAATCCACATTGCTCATGGGGTTTCTCCCTTTGAGCACAATGCTGAATTAGACAAGGGCGTTTCAGATCCTGGCTTTGGAGCTTCAGGTCAGCACGCGGCAACCCGTGTCTCTGAATCTTCCCAGGTTTCTATGTGTTTGGAATGAGCCACATGGTGATAAACGGTGATCAATCCCGTTTCTGCCATGGCCCCTTTAGCAAGAGGGTAGCTCTGCCAGTCACTTGCCAATCAATTTCACAGAATGTAGGTTGTGCCTTACCCAATTCAAGTCTCCTAATTAATGAAGTGACAAAATTTTGACAGTTTGTTGGCTTCTCTGGCTCTTGCGGAAATTGGGGGAAGAGAATCTTAGGAGGTTCAAGAGAAGGGGAGAGTGAGTAAGGAGAGAAAAATACACACTGATTTAATAGGTCTTTGCCAATTTTTAGCTAATAACAATTTTTTAAATAAATAACCTTTTTAAATTATAAAAGCAATATGCGTTCAGTGCAGAAAATCTTTAAAATACTGGAAAGCATAAAGAATAAAATAAAAACCACTTTAATTTTGACTTTTTAAAAATTTTTTCATGTAATGAAAACCTCAGTGCCATCTAGCTTAAATGATTAGGCAATATACTAGCTCTAAAATTAGGACAGACTTCAGTCCTGTTTTGATTCAGAAGTGTGACAATGCCACCAGATACAAGGTCTCATGACATATCTGCTCCATCTTCTGTGTGTCAGTTCACACTAAGGCCAACTTCCTCCTAGAGTCACAAAACTTCTTCTAGTATCTCCTGGGACTTTATGTTTTCTCAGTCACCGTAAGGCAGAGAGAATGGGTATCTCCCACCCAACTAAGAAATCTTCCAACTCTTTCTAGTTGGATCAAATAAAATTATACGCCTGTCGCCGAATCAGACATTAGCGTCAAGATAATACTTGCACCAAATGGCTAGGGCCTGGATTATGTGTCTACCTCTGACCTAATAACCGTAACTAGAGGAACAGGATCGTGCTGATTGGCCCCACTCGGTGGTGGACCACCTGCAGAACTAAAGGTGAAGGTCAGCCTTATCAAATTGCTTGGCTGCTGCACATGGTGTGGAGGTAGGGGAGGTAATGGGATGGATGCTGCGGAGTCAGTCGCTCACAGTGTCCTCCATCCACTAGAAATCCAGCTGCCTGGGGAAGACCATTGTTGGCATTTTTGCTATATAGCTCTGAACTTATACATATATTCTCTGTGTGTTTGTGTATTTCAAATTAAAATTATATTGTATATACTGTTTCATATACTCCATTTTTCACTGAAAAAAAATCATCCGTGTTTCCTCGTGTCATCCAATATTCTAAACATTATTTAAAAGGCTACATGGAATTTAAATAACTCCTAAAGTTTGGAAATTTATTGAGCTGTTTCATTTTTCATCCTTACAAAATTAAGTTACAAAAAAAAAAAAAAAAACAAACCCATAGATATGGTCACCAGCCTCACAAAGATAGCAATCTAGTGAGGAAGAGACATGCTAGCAAACAAAAGTTAAACAGAAAGTCACAGGTGTGACGGCTCTTTTGAAGGTCAAGTGCAGGGTCCTGTGGGAATGCAAAGTCTATCGATGGCAGTAGGAACAGCAACTCAGAAGAGGGGAGTTCAATCTGAGACTTGAATGACGAGTAGGATATACTCAGGGGCATGTGAAGTGGAGCAGAGCAGGGAGCCAAGCGATAGATTTCAAAGACCTGGAGATGAAAGAAAGCGATGATGCGGGATCTGAAACAGGTCCTTGTGGTCAGAGCGTAGAGTGAGGGAGACGGTGGAGCAGTTGTCTGGAGAGGCAAGTAGGGACCAGAGGATGTAGAGCCCCAAGAGATGTGTTCAAGAATTTGGTCTTCATGCTAAGGGCAATAAGAAGAGTTTTAAGCAGGGAGAGACAGAACCATCTCTGCATCTTAAAAGATCATTCTGACAACAGCATGGAGAGGTTAATAAGAACTGAAATTGAACATGGTGAAAAACCTCTTAGGAGGCTCCTATGCTGTTCAGATTAAACCATGGTGGTGGCTTAGATGTAAGTGTTGGCAGAGAGAAGGGGAGGGGACTCAAGATTTGCTTCCGTTGTTCCCTGAACCACGCATAAAAGGAAAAGCAAAACCAAGCCTAAAGGCTGTAACATGAGGGAGGTATCCGAGAATTAGGGTAGAAAAGAATCCAAATTGCCTCCTGTTTGCTGGGAAAGACTTAGAGAGATGAGTACACGGAAGAAAAATAAAATTAGGTGTAGTAATTCTGATTCACAGACACCGTTTCCCAGCCAGATGCTGCCGTGGAAATTTCATGAACACCCGCTAAAATCATAAATGAAAATCACATATTCATAACGTTTAATGAGAATACAGGCTGAATTTACAGCCACTGAATGTGCAATACGGATGAAGATGTCAATTTGCCCATGGAAGATGGAAATATATACGGTAGAGGAAAACAATATCCAGAAATGTGACAAACATTTGCATGAAAATGAGTCACAGGAAAAACTCAAAACTTCTTCAATACTTTATGCATCAAATTATCTTCAGAGCAGTCAAAAAATAATAAATAACAATAGTGCATTTTCCTGCCATTAATTTTGTCACAAAACTTCTGTTGACTTCAGTGGAAGTTCTGCATCTAGAATGTGGCCCAGGAAATTTATAGTCTGTAACTCAGAGACCAAAGACCTTGAACATCAAGAAAATCTCTTACCCTTATTTATATACACTGTTCTTTATCTTTATCACAAAGGAAGAGCCGGTACCCATTCCAACTAGCCAATCATTATGCAAGGAATATTCTGACTCACCCAGCATCTTTAATCAGTAAATGCCGTGCCAATGGAAAGAGAGTGGGGAGAAGTCACAGCATCCATTAATAAAAAATGACTGGGGCTTTCTATCAACAGAGGCATCATTAGGAAACGTATGGTAGGAAAATAGTAGGCTGTAGATTTGTGGTGGCAGGGATGGCAACGGAATACTAACATTTACACCCTCTTAACCACTTCACTTTAAAATAATGCCGGATTTCAGTAACCACGTATGTGCTTAATAGAGCATTCTGCATTTTCAATTTCTTGCTAAAGTCCTAACCATAGTCTCCAAAGATGAGAGTGCCTTCCTTACCTGACTCTGGCTCTCCCTTCAGCCTCTGGACACAAATATTTCTAATGTTTTCAGTTTTATTGAAATGTAATGGATACATAATACTGTACACGTTTAATGATTTGATATATGTATCTATTACAAAATGATTATCACAATAAGTTTGGCTTAAAAATAGGGAATGCTTCCTGAATTTGCATATTTTCTTTGCACAGGTGCCTTGTTAGTCTCCTCAGTATGGTTCCAGTTTTTAGTGCATGAGCTGTTGAGGTGAGCATCACGGATACATCTAATAGGTAACTGACTGTGATTGCCATCAGAACGTATTTTTCATGAGGGCTTCGGTCAATTCTTGGCAAAAAATAAATCAGATGTGATGAGGAAGAATCTCAGATTAATCCAGTACTTTCTTGAACAGTCTCCTCTCTTTGCCACACTTCTACTCCCAATCACGAACCCTCAAGTAAATAAAGAAAATACAATTCACATCTCCAATAAATGGTGCAAATCTGTATTTCAACCGAGGATGCTTCCTGGTCACATAGTAGACTTGTAAACTGCATTGCATTTTGAAAGAAAACAAGATAGTCACATTCCATTGACAGACAGCCTTCTTGAGCATGTCTTCTGGCAGGTTAAAGGCACCCAGGTCATACGCTGAGGGTGCTTGGGAGAATCATATGTTCATATAAAACACCTAAAAATCTTAATAGAGGGATGAGCTAAAATTTCAAAAGTCCATATAAAACACCTAAAAATCTTAATAGAGGGATGAGCTAAAATTTCGAAAGTCCCCCATTACCATGTTTTCAAGTATCACTAATGCATGGCACCAGTGGATTAGCAGTGTTCTGCTTTAACGGCATTTCTGCCCTATCATTAACCCAAGCATGGTCCATAAAGTTACTTGAATATCCGTACATGAGCTTATGGCTGTTTATGGGGTTTCCAGTCCTATCAGCATCAAACTCCTTCTCTAGGTTCAGTTGTGTGGATCTGAAGGCTAGGGACTGGATAGCAGTGTTGTTAAATGAATTCAGCTTTCCATCGTGTCCATTTTCCATGTTTTGGTTTTGAAAGGTCATGGGTCTGACCCTAACATGCATGGTAGAACGTGACTTCTACAGATACTTCACTGTTAATCGATATTTTGCTTTTAGACAGAATCTGGATAGATAAGTGTTTTCAAATCACGACCCAGTCTACACTGGAAATTATACCAGTTTTGATAAGAAGCAGTTGGAATACACCACCCACCAAAAAAAAAAAAAAAAAAAAGTCCTATTTAATCCAATCTTCTATTGGAATTCCAGGATTTATGTCACTATTATAGAAAAACTCATTTTGGTTATAGCACCAACATGGCCAAATAAATGACTTCTAGATGCGAGAAGAAAGTATTTGGCCAAGACAAATAGGTGTTCAAACAGGCCTCCTCAGCTTACTCATTTTGCTATATGGAAAATGAACCAACCGAGTTCAATGTGCACCAAATGAGATTTGGAATCATGTTCTAATTCACTTCTTTCTGTACCAGGAATGAGCAGTTTTTGATTTCCCTGCTTCCACCTTTAACCCCTACAGTCTATTCTCAACAAAGTGATCCTTTTAAACTATACACCAGATCACGTGACTCCTCTACCCCAAACCCCCCCACGTCTCCCTAAGAACAGGGCAAGCCAGAGCCCTGGCAGCGGTCTGCAGTCTATACAGTCGGGCTCTCTGGTCTGATTCATCCCCACCCCTGCCCGCCGCTCACGTCACCCCAGTCCCACTGGACACACTGCTTCCCAAACACACCCAAACCCAACACGATCGCACCTCAAGACCTCCGCACGGCTTGCCCCCTCTGACCAGAGCGCTCTTCCCTCTGATGCCACGTGACGCGTCCCCTCCCCTTCTTCATACCTTTGCTCAACAGTCACCATCCCAACAGGCAGCCTTGTCCAACCCCCTCCGCCCACTTCCAGTACCCTTTGTCCTGTTCTGTTTGCCCTCCATAGCTCTCCTCACCTTCTCACATTCTGCACAGTTTACATATTTATCATGTTTACTGTCTTTGTCTCTCACTACAATTTAAACCCCACAAGGACAGAAACTTTAGTCCATTTTGTTCACCTCTGTATGCCCAGAACTTGAAGCAATGCTCAGCACATAGTAAACTCATGCTTACTAATATTAGTTGAATAAAAGAATGAGTTCCAAAGTTGTGGAATGTGGCAAAGATCTAGCACACTGAAAATTTGTGGGTGTTTTGCTTAAAGCTATGATTTAAGTTCTTCAGCCTCAGTTTTCTCATCTATAAAATGGAATAATTATATTATTTAACACTTAGGTTTGTTGTAAAGATTAAGGGAGAAAATAAATAGAAGCATTTTAGACAATGATTCACATATTTATTATTTTGACTAGTCCAAGAATTATAAAAATCAAGAATAGAAACCACACCTAGCATTTGTGTAGAATTTTACACTTTATAAAGAACATAATTGTTTTCATTAGATCCTTATAGGATCCCCTCATAATATGTTCAGAACTGGATCCTCAGTGTCAAGGATGTATCCAACCACAAGACTATGATAGCAGAGGCAGATTCAAACTGAAGTCCTCTGAGTCCAAACCCTGTGCTCTCTTCAATATCAGGGAAAGAATATCTTCCTTTGAGCACAAGGTTTTAACGGGATGAAAGATCTTTGAAGTGATATGTTGTGTTTGGGTGTCTGTTCCCTAAGTCTGGATGTCTGCTTAGAATGTGGTTTAGAAGAGGCGGTGATCACCAGCACGGAGTACTCCCTGCAAATCCCAGAACGTCAAGACTCAGCGACCAGAAGAGATCTTCTCGCCACTGATGGCTGATTTAGTCATGTACGTGCAGTCTGGGATGCCTTTAACATCCAAGTGTTTCCCAGCATCCTACAAATACCTCCAGAAAGGATTAAGTTTTCTGAGAGGGGCTCCCCAGTTCATGATTCCATCTTGTTTTGCATGGCTGGTGTTTAGTATATCCTTAGTGCACAGATGAATGAATTTAAAATGGATGTGTTTATGTTGCTGCCTGCATTAGCTTGCAACACAACATTTTCTCCCTTTTTTTCTGCTAAAGTAATTAGAGCATAGGCAGATGTCTACAGCATCGTGCCCCGCCCCATCCTTCACAACTGTGTTAATTGGCAAACAAGTTCCCCAGAATGCTGTGCACGAAAGAATTACACATTTAGGAAATGCTGAGTTAAACAAGTTCAAAGAGGCTTTTTTACCACAGGACTTCTCAGAGCCTTTACTACACCAATGCACACTGCAAATCTTCAAAATTTAAGTAGCATTTACAGTATTTTGTAAATTATTAGATTATGTACTCCCTCCCCCATGAAGCAAAGCTTTTTGCATGGAGTTTCTCTCAAGTCAAGTCTTCAGAGAGCATATTATAACAAATACAGTCAGGGTCTTTGAAAGCAGAATCCATTAAAAACTTAAAATAAATGCCAGAAACATGAAGTCAAGGAGAGTTCATGCTTTTCTGTAAAGCTGGATACTTTATAGGGCAATTTTACTTAGACTTACTATTTAATTTCTATTAAACATACTAGGCTTGTGTAAGCCCACAGATTCTGAACAAGCATTATTTGGGAGAATGTGCTAAAAGATTGATATTTATTTCACCTTTTTTTTTTTTTTAAGGAAGGCACAGGTTTGGGGTCCTCACATAATCTCATGGACTTTAAATAGAAGGCCAGAGATCCTTATAAGCAAAGTAGTTAAACTTACGACGGAAAGAAAACAAAGGATGCTCCTGTCCTATTGGTCTTAACACAGGGTCTCTTGGCCCAAATAAATGAAAACTTCTATCAACAGCAAATGTTGTACAAAAATCTTTATCAGTTAATAGCATCTTACTTAATTTTATTTACAAGATAAGAGTAAATAAACATAGCAAAGGACCGACAGCACAGGGCACAGAACCTGTACATTTAGATGAGGCCAAGAAGAAGATGGTTGAGCGGGGAGGGAAGTCAGGGAAGGACAGCTGCAATCAGGCTCCCTGAAGGAGGTGATGGGGGGAGGCTCATCAGGAAGAAAGATCCAGTAAAATGGGATGAAAGAACCTTGAGTTCCACTGCGCCCACTTTAGCTTTATGGTGGCCGTGGTGACAGATCTCAAGCGTTGGAGTTTGAAGGGAATCGAAGGCAGAAAGCTGGGAGGGCTAAACCTGGCTGTGCAGACGCTGCTGGATAAAGAGACAAAGACACCTAGGGAAGGAGGTCTTGTCCAGAGAGGACCCTATCTGTAGCCAATACCAGAAGCTCCTGAAGGTGTGAGGTCCCCAGATCCTGTCCCAGGCATTCAAAGTCAAAAAAAAAAAAAAAAAAAAAAAAGTCTTTTCTCTGGTTCATCTCCGCTCCACCCACCCCTCCACCCTTAGCTGTAGCCCCTGATGAAGAGGGGATAGAAACTAGCCTGATTATCCCTGCTGCTGGGACAGGGTTTCATGTGCAGACTAACACACACCCCAGTTATCACTGTGGCCCCAAGTCCTCCATTTCGTTTCTCATGCTATAGAAATATATAGACTGTTTGAATGATGAACAAATCCCTTCCTCACTCTCTGGACATGAATGGTTTATGACTCGCTCAGCACTTGGCACTGAGATTTAGTCACCTCTTGGAGACTCTTCCCTGAACTTGAACCTGCAGTTGCACACCCGAGGCCAGCCCCTTTTTGTTCTCCACAGCTGCTCTTCCTTCCAGGCTTTTGTGAACATCCTGCAGAGACCTCCCCAGGCAATCTGCGCTAAGCGCAGCTCTCTGAGCCAAAGACCTTCTCTTAGGGCATCTGGATGATTTTAATGGGAGGGTTTTGAACGGGTAAACCCTGCACCTTGAACAAATCTGCACGCCGCCGATGGAGGAGGCAGAGCCCCAGATGAGCAGAGCTCGTCCCTGACCAGCACAGCCAGCCGTCTACCCACTGCGGATCACCCACAGCTCCCTCCTCGGAGCTGCTGAAATCTGCTCTTCCTTTGTCTTCTGAAGAAGATCTAGCTTCCCCTGGATGCTTTCCAGGATAAAACCCACTCATTTCCTTGACTCGCAATGTCCTCTTGAAAACTAAGTAATGAAAGCAGATGCTCTAGCTCAGACACATATTTTCTCACTCAAACGTTCATCACAGCTTCCCACCCAGAGCTGAAGCATTATCTCTGCTGGGAGATTCACAATCTCTCAAGCCCACGGAAAGGTTGGTCAGGCGGTTCTTGCGGGTTCCATAACTGTAACTGTAACTTTCAATTAATTGAAAATTTTGCTTTATAAGGATTTTGTGTATTCTGTTTTTATTCTTATAGGATATCCACAAAAAAAAAAAAAAGATTTTCTTTGCGTATCCTGTACCCTTTTCCATATTCATATCACCTAAATGCAACAAAAATAATGACAATAAAGATATTGTTTTACTTAGAAGGAAAACCTCATACGTGGACATTACTTCCTTTGCCCAGTCAAAAATAAACTAACATGCTTTCGATTGGAACCCCAAATAACACCCATAAAGGCAAAATCTGACCAATTACCTCCTCCTATTCCTGATTTTTCTGCCTCCCCCAGGATATGGGAGAAGGAGAGTATATAATTGGGAAGTCATTTCTACTTGTTTCCATAAACCAACAGGCCCCATGCCTTGAACTTGATCTTTTTACAAACTGCATTATCTGCGACAGACCAAAATTTTTCCATATTAAAGAATCCAAAAGAGCAGACTGTTACAGTAACCTTGCATATCTTATTGAATGGTTGATTCCAAAAAAATAAATAAATAAAAGTAATTAATTAAAAGACTCACATCCAGTATTTCATGTGACTGCGGTTTGTCCTCCGTGGCATCCACAAAATTTTTTTTTAGAGATTGCGGGAAGTGTCAAGACCCTTCCTTGTTACAATTTAATTTTCTGCTGCTAAGGCAGTTACAGTTCAATGAATGATGATTCAAACACATCGGAGTTTTCATTACTCTTTGCTTAATTTGTCAGTTAATGCCTTTGAGTTCTATGGTTTCCCCGACAGTCTTAACTTGCCATTAAAAACCTGTCAAGGAAACAACCTTCTGATTTCAGTGGGTTTAAGGAGCATATATCCTTTCATTGTTAAGAAAGTTAGACCTCGCTCCTCAGTCAAAATTCTCATACTCTAGGAATCCACAGTTAGGAAAGGTTGCAGTAATTCTGGATTAGTGTTTTTTAATACAACAGCACTGCAATAAATACCAGAAATAAGAGTTCATGCTTAAGATACTATATATCATAAGAATGTTGCTTTCTATCAATGTTTCTTAGTGGTTTATGGTTACCTGATAAATGTTGGACTTTTACATTCCTCTCCATGTCCCAAGCATCTATTACATTTACACATTTTCTACTTCTGTAATATTTTTGCAATACATTTTCCTGAATCGGCTGATGACATTTAATAGAATGTTTAAGACACAATATAAAACCTTAAATGCTGTTGCTTATTCTGGGGGGAAAATGTGCACATAGATTGGATTTCAAATTAAAACCTACAATGGTGTACCCAACATGTTCACTTCTGCTATACATATTAAAACCTAACTAAATGTTCCTTATGCAATACTGCAGCATCCGTACAAATAACAAGCTCCCATACTTACAAGCCAGCTAGATGACTAAGGAGCTATTAATGAAGGGAAACAAAACCGCAGTGCTGGGATGTAATAGTCCATGAAATTCTTATTGGTAGAATGAGAATCTGCAGTAAATAAATATTAACCTAAATGCAACAGAAAACATAAAGCAAAGAGGGGAAAAATGTATTCTTTCAGCTAAAATATAGGGTAAAAATTGCTGACAATGTAAGGAAAGTCTATTTGCATACCACAGGGCTCCATCTGCCGTGGAAAATATAAGCTGCAAGAATGATTTAATATTTAATAGAAGTAGTAGCCACTGTTAATTAGAATTTTCACATTTACAAATCAGCACTGATAGCAATACAAATTATGAAATATAAGGGTGTTCTGTTGGATACCAGGGAAAATAAGATGACAGGCAAAGTTAATGAAGTATCCCTAACCACAGCTCCGTCAGAACACATCAGAGAGCTAATCCAGTTACAAAGAGCCTGCAATGGAAAATCTATTTAAAATATTAAAATGCTGTTTGGTAAAAGCTTTTTCATAGTGCATTTTACTTAAACAGTTGCTTATTGCTCACGGGTCATTAGCTGTACACCCAGATGCATTCGGCAAACTGCCATTTAAAAGAATAGTAGAAATTAAATAAGAAATACATTTCTGCAGCATTTTTTTCCCTTGATATATAGAAAGAGTTTGCTTAATATCTAGTCTGGTTGTGGAAAAAAATAGCGTGTGGTCACAGCATAAGTGGAAGGCTGTGGAATCCAGCACCACACTTGGCCTACACGGAGCCATAAAATGCAACACAACTCTTCCTCTAGACCCAGTCTTATTCCCGACTATACTTAGATGCTAATAGTGACGATACAGAGCGACTCTTATTTAGTAAGAAGACAGAAATTAGCATTGATTTTTTCATTAATCTTCTATTTCAGCTCATTTCTTTCATCATCATATAATATGGATTAGTAGTGTGAGCATTTTATGCACAGTGTTTTAATAGCAACTTTTAGTTCTCTAAATCATGAATACTGCTCACTTCAGCCTCTGGAATCCCTAATTTACGGAACTGATTCTATAGCCAAACTCCGTCAGTTTGCTATGATTAGGAAATCTTTGCTCCGTGACCATTATTTTTAATGTCTGCTAAAGATGTTTCTCCATCTTGGAAAAAAATATGTAGAACAAAGGCTATACCAAGAATAGAGTTTTAAATAGAAAAGCCTAAGCAAGTCAAACTGTTGCAGATCACACATAAATGTGAAATCAGACGCTGTCACAGTACATCAGGAAATATTAGCAGGTGTTTAAGTCTACTTAAAGTATATTATGAAGGTATTTGTTGGGTGCAGGCAGGGGTCAAAAACCAGCAGCCTCTGGATCAAGTACTTCCAGGAGACATTTTCTTAGCCATCTTCTTTTTTAGACTAAAATTGGAATCTTTTAGACAGCATGCCCCCCACCCTCTTACTGTCTTATTCTTAGCAACTTCATGCCTTCACATTTTACTCCTGACCTCTGTAAGTATTATTCCTGGCTTTAAAATATTTTACATCTCTATTAATATGCCATTTTATATGTTCTTGGATGTGGTTAGCTGCATTTTTTCTTCATCCAAAACACGCCCGTCATGCATTCATACCTACAACTCAATAAAGGACCCATGAGTATGGACGTCATTAATTTGAGGCCTCCAAGGTACTACAGCACCAGTAGGGAGATGTTGAAAACTGCTGCATAGTAGCAATGGAAACCGATCAGGAGCCTGTCTGTCTGCATCAGGACTCTGGGTGGAAAGCACGTGTGCAGACACACACACACACACACACATATTATGTTAGTTTCTCTGAGAACTGGCCCCATTGACTTGCTATCATTCAGGTCACAATTTCAAATATATACCATCTGTGCAGCCAGAGAAACCTGAAGCAGAAATATTATGTTAGAATGGTTTCGATTTAGTAGCATCCAACTGCACCTACCAGGAGCAAGTGCAAGATCTTTCTAGATGAAGATATCCCCAAATTAGGCCTTCAAGATTCCCATAAAAGTTCAACAAAATACAAGCTCATAGTAAAACAAGCAAACAAACAAAAATTTACCAAGCACATGAAGAAATACTCCACCATTTATGAGAGTTAACAGAGACAAACCACAGGTTTAAACTCCTAAGCATTTAGAGTTCTAATAATATTAGTTTATAAAATGTAAAATAATTATCAATGGAATGCTTAAAAAGAGAGAGAGAAACAGAAAAACAAGACATGTGGACAAGGAACAAGACACTATCGAGAATGATCACAGATTTGGAAAATAAATAAAATGCATTGAAGTGATACACACACACATATTGAAGGGAGTTCTGCTGCCCACAGTGGTAGACTAGATATTTCAGATCACCTCTCCAGCTTATAACTAGTAAGTGTGAGCAAAAAGCTTTAAATAATACGTTTGAATTCATTAGAAACATAACAAGAAAGTAAAGTATTATGAATTCAAAATGGAAAGATTCAGAGAATTCAACCTACATTTAAGTGAGTTTGCCCTATGGGTTGCTGCTATTTCCAGAGCACACTTTTCCACAGAGCTTTTAACAGACTCGTGAGGCTAGATGGAAAGAAATTCAAGTTCAGAATCTGCTAAGGCAGGAGGGACTGGCAAAGCTCCTAGGCTTTGGAATAAGGGTGAACAAAACATAAACCACTCTGAAATGATCTAAAACCCTAGCTGGATTAAAGCAAACCTTGATTACTAATATCCTTAGCTACTTTTCAGAAATAAACATAAATTTTCTTAGGTGGACAATACCATCACCCTAAGCCTCAAGTTGCCTCTGTATTTTTTGATATGCAGTGATTAGAATTTAGCAACAAAAAATAATGATAATGATAACCAGGCATATAAGTGAGCTATATAATGTAATCACCTAAGAGAAACAATAGGGCATAGAAGCAGATCCAGAGACTCTCAATAATGCAGTTATCAACTAGGAACTTAAAAATAACTATGCTGAATATGTTCAGATAAATTAAAAAATAAGATTAGCAACTTTAACAGAGAATATAAACTATAAAAATTGAGGATCTATAAATTAAAAATGTAATAATTGAAATCTTGAATTGCCAAGAGACATTAAGCCACATTTTCAAAAGGTACTAAAACTTCAAGCAAGATAAATATTAAAAAATGCCATACCAAGTATAGCTGTAGATCCTATAACCAGCCAGAGGAAAAAAATATTGACCTTAAAATGTGCATCATAAGACTAATAGCTGACTTCCCCACCAAAAGTCAAAGCCAGAGGACAAAGGAATGATTTTTCAAAATGCTGAAAGAAAATACTTGCTACCATAAAAGGTTATACCTAGGGAAACAGTCCTCAAAAATGAAAACTGAGGAAATTTTCAAACAAACAAATAATTCAGGAGTGAAGTAAATAAAATAAAATAAGGTATTCTTCAGACAGAAGGAAAATTCCATATGGAATTGAAATACACATTTCTAAAGTCTTAAATAAATTGACAACTATATCACATTCATAGATAGGATGGCTTAATGTAGTTAGCAGTTTGCCTCAAATTTAATCTTAGAGGCAATAAAATTCCACTCAAAATCTAAACCAAATATTTGAGAAATTTAACAAGTATTCTAAAATGTATACGGGCAAAGTTCTAAAAAAAAAAAGCCAAAACTCCCAAAAGGGGAGGAAGAAACAAGGTAAGTGGAATATTCCTACTAGAAATCAAGGTTTATTTTTAAACTGTATTAATTAAACAAGTGATGTTTTGCACAAATATGCAAAATTTAATCAAAGAAATACAATAAAGACTACAGAAACAAACACACATATCCACAGGTAACTGACACTGCAGATTGCTGAGGAAAGAAAAGACTACACGAGAAACTGCATTAGGAAAACGGATAATCCATCTGGAAAAAATAGAATTGAATATCTCAATTCATATTCTAGGAGGACTAAGCACAAATATATGAAAAACAAATCTTTAACAATTTTAGAGGGGATATAAGAGTATCTTTATCATCACTGGTAGAGAAGGATTTCTTAAACAAGAACCCCAGATCTACTAACCGTATAGGGCAAAACTGATCAGCTTGCCTGATTAAATGATTAGCAGAACATTTCCTCAGAAGAACACAGTGATGACAGGTTGACTTTGAGAAACTGGTGCGTCTTTCTGGAAAGTACTTTCTAGTTATTCCATATTTGAGCTGTAGTTACCAAAGATATTTCAATTTGTCCCCAAATCTGTTTTTACCCCAGTTGTATTTCTTGTTATATCATGTCTAATGATTGCCCACTTCAACTTCTTTGGTTCACCTGCTATCTACCAGAGTTAACTGTGTTGCATACAAAAGGCTTTTAATCTCAATAGGCATGATTTAAACAACAGACAGAACACTCATTTTTTTCTAAAAAGTTGTTATTTAATAAATTATTAGTATATATTCTTCACCAAAAAAAAGTGATGAGCAAAAGATTTCATAAGGAAACATTTTAATAAAAAAAAAAAACAACCATAAACTTAGAGAAAGCATTGGTGAAATAGATAACCAAAACTTTACTGTTCATGATGTACGTAAAAATCCAGGAAATCAATAAGGAAAGGGCACATAACCCATAGAAAATGGGCAAACGACATAAACGGATACTTCAGAGTAAAGAATGCACAGATGGTGAATAAATTTGGAAAGATTCACAGTTGCATTAGCAACCAAAGAAACAAATGAAGGCTTCAGAGTTACGTAATGTTATCTCCATTAGACCAGCAAAAATTAAAGAGGCTGGCAATGTTGAGTAATACGAAGTAAGCAACAGTGGTGTATAGAATTTTTTAAAGTTGAGATCACTGGTGTAGATTCTGCTAAAGTTCTGAAAAAAATTATAATGTGTTTCAATAAAATTGCCAGCACTAGAGGCTGCCAGTTTGTTTATTGCCATTGTAATGACTGCACCAAATCCCTGGGATTCTTTGGTGGTCCTCCAGCGATGCTGTTCTGAATGAGTCAGTGCTAATGCAGTAATTTAAAATAATTCCGCATGCCAAGTAATAGATTTTAAGAACTGTGTCATCTGAATTTCAACTTCATTCAGCCAATGGTAAACAAATTTGCTTAGCTATGTTCCTTGGATTTAAAACAACTGTTTAAAGCAGACAGGGCAGATAAGAATGCATTTAATTTTGTCTTTTAGATGAGATTTAATGACTTAGAGCTTCTTTGTAGACTGCAAAAATGACAAATAAAAAGTGTGTTGCTACCGTAACAACTATGAAATTATTAGCTAAGCTCAAAGAATGAGACAGAAAAAAGTGTCAGCTTGAGGTCCAGGGCAATGTTAACAAATGAATCCCACCAACTGCATGGCTCCTTGGACTCCCTGTCTGGAAATACAGTATCAAGACAACAAAACAGCAACAAGAACTTCAAGTCTTTTGAAAAATGAGGGACTTGGTGACTGTATATCTGTGGCCTTAGTTTTTCCATCTGCTAAGTAAAGACATAACTTCATTGCTCTCCTGTAATCGTTGTGAAGAGGAATTAATAACTCTTAAAGAAACACTTGGCAAATATAAAGTGCCCTGTGTGTGGTAAGCATCAGTATTTATGGAATAAAATGACTTCACTGGAAGCCTAACAAGTAAGTAGGTGTTTTATCTTTCCACACTAGGCAAAAATTTCAAAAGGATCCCTGAAATGTATTACTGGTTCCCTTTTCACTCTGGTATTAAAAGGAAGTAAAAGAATCCATTCTCGGCTTAATCAATTCAAAACAACATGCAAAATGTCTACCAAAATTTGCCTCATGTTCTATACATTCTTTACAATACAGTAGAAAGTATATTCAATATTCTTCCCCCCCCATTTCCCTCCCCCAAGTTCTGTTATTATTTTAATCAATATTTTGCACAACTTTCTTTACCAAGTAAAGATACAAAAATAAGGCTGTGTTTCAACTTGACATTGGAAGAAAGCTTATAGACCATCTCATCCACCTCTCCACCCATACAGATTTCATTTAATTGCATCTCTGACAAATGGCCATCTGTCTGGACTGTTGAAATACTCAGTGAAAGGGCACCTGTTGTGGAGATGATGGAAACTACCTCAACTGTTTCTAGAGTAACTAACTGAAAATTCTCTGATTTGAGTCCAAATTTGCCTCACTGAAATTTTTACACATGAATGCTCTTTCTGCCTTCTGGAACAAGAAAGAGCAAACCTATTCACTTTTCTGTGATCTTTCAAAACTTGGAAGTATTTTTTTCAGATTGTTCTTGTCTAGTTCTTATGTGATAAGCTTTCTGGAAGATCACATCTGGTATTCACAGGGCATGCTCTGGTTTGCCTATGACCTTCTAAACCTAAGGAATACAGAACTGAGCATTCGACATTGCTTGTGGCTTAGCCAATGTTGTTGTCAGGGAAATGTTGCCCCACACCCTCAATCTTGTTTCACTGGCAGAGAATAAGTTCTTTGATTAACTTTTAAATAGCAGTGTCACATTAAGTCACACAGATCTCACAGGCAACTACAACTCCAAAAACTTTTCCACGGGTCACTTGTCAAGAGAAGTTGCCCTAATGCTATCTTAGTATATTTTTTGCACCTAAATTTAATTTTGCTTTGTTATTTTTGGCTCAGAACTTTTGTACTTCCATGTTCATGCTTAACTGTGATGTAATTTGCTGTCTAATGAAACTCTATTTCACTGTCTGTAACTTAGATAAGCCAGATATGTATGACCAATTTCATTTGTATGAATGATTTCAATCATTGATGAATAAGACAGGATTAAAGAGAGTCCTACCACATATTTCCAGAAAATTCCATTCACTTTGACGAGTCCTGGTTTATTCATAATCTCAAAGACTACCCTTGAATCCGTCTAACTATATCAACAACTAGCCCTCATGTTTCAATTTATCCACATGAACACCCTGATTTTTGTCCTGATTTCCTGAAATCAAGATGTCATGTGCTTATGAGAGCTCTTCCACCTCATACTACTACTCACAGAAATTCCTTAAATGTGTACTGGTTTCTCTAGGAGGCCTTCCCTATAATCTAGGCTTCAGCTCTGTGCCATATAATTTGTCACAGTGTTGATTATTGTGTGTTCAGAAAACTTCATATTTTATTTATCCTTGCTGCCTTCACAGTATTTGTATTTAATTGAGGAAGGAGAAAGGAAGGAAGAAAGGAACAAATGAATGAACGAATGACAGAAGGAGGGAAAAACAGAGGGAAGGAGAGGGGAAGGAAAGAAGAAAAGGAAGAGAGAAGGGATAAAGAATCTCATCTCTTCATCGAGGCTGTAAGCTCTGAAAAGTAAGAAGCCACCGCTTATACACTGTTTCTCTCCCACAGTACTCATCTCAGTATGGAATCCACAGCCAGAAATCTACACCTCACACAAGGACTAAGAACAAACCTTTAGAGACCATTGAGGATGGAGTGAACACCATCTATGGACTGATATAGGTGGATACGAGGGATAAGAAGAAAACGTTGCATGAATTAAGGTCTTATAGCAGGTTGTGCAGTGAAATAGCTCCCTAGGTATCCTGAAACAGTTTTGACAGAACTGAGAGCATGTTGAATCAATCTGTGAAGTATTCAGCTGCTGACACAGAGGAACAGGAAAGGTTACTCATGCAGATTGATTAGCTAGAAGGTTCTATATCTGGTGAATGAAAAGAGGTATTAATGACCCCAAAGTAGAAGAAACCTCTGTCTTGGAGTTAAAGCTGGGGAGAAAGGTCAATGCAGGAAATGAGGAGAACCAGGAGAGCCAATCAACTGCAGGTCATAGTGGGTCAATTACAGCCCCAGCAACAGGGCTGCCAACCAGACACTCAGCATCAGCTCTAGCCCCTCTTTCCCCTCATTCCTCTAGAGCTCCCAAGGCCCATCAGTTCTAATCCTGAAATCAGTCCTTTCCCCCCTATTCATACTGCCACTGCCTTAATTTAGACCTCATTTCTTGCTTGAAAATTGTAATGGTTTTTCAACTAATCTCCATGCTTTTAGGCTTACTCTCTCATCCTAACTGCTGCAAGAAGCTTTTAAATTACAAATCTGATCATGTCACATTCCTAGATATAATCCTTTGATGGTTCCTCAATTACCTACTGGATAAAATTCTTGGCATGGCATTGGAGGTCCTTTATTATCAAATTCCAACATATTTTTCCAACATCATTTTCTACCAGTCTCCAACACACCTTGTACTTTAGTCACCACAAATGACCTCCCCAGCTTCTATACCTCTGGCCTTTGCACAAGCTTTTCTCACTGCCTAGAAAGCCATTTTTCCCTCTTTCTAATTGATATACTTCTATTCTCATTTACAACCAAGCTGAAATGTCAAGTCCTTTTCAAAGATTTTCCCACTTCTTCAACCCTTCTTCCAAACACAGATTATCTCTTCCTTCTCAGTACTTTCACAGAACTTTTCACAGGCGTCTTATTTTGCACCTATTGAGATGTGAATTTCTACATCTTTATATGCCCAGGGGTTCTCAGTAACTGCTGAATGAATGAATGAATGATCCAGAAATGATCCAGGTTCAGTAGTGAGAAGTACCATATGACAATAAAAGAGATGGTGATATCTAGCCTCCCAGATACAACTTTTAGTCACTCTTACATTGAATCTTATATCACTCTATAAAATATCGCAACACATATAATCAGAATATACATATTTACACATTTATCAGGACATATATTTATACATTTTATAATGCATTTGATGATTTTTCATTCATAATCTTTATTACTCTGAAACGTTCAAATATGTGGCAAAGCACACCCCCACTTATCCATCCCCCAAAGATCTGTACCAGGCATTGTTCTAGGCACTGGGGTTATACTGGGGAATAAGAACCCCAAGGGAACCTTGTAAATTTTACATTGTAGTGGCAGTGGCAATGACCGACAAGAAATAAACAAGTCATCTAAGATTGTGACCCATGCTAAATACAGTAGCACAATGTGATAAGAGTGGATGGGCAGGGGTATGGTAAGAAAAGAGCTTCCCAAAAATGTTGAAATTTGAACTGAGGCCTAAATGATGAGAAAGAGCCACCCATGAGAAGATACGGAGAAAGCGCATTTCAGGCCGAGGGATCAGCAAGTGCACAGTCTCTGAGGGGGCAGTGACCTGCCATTGAAGACGAGTAGGTCACTGGCTGGTGCGCAGCGCAAGGGCAGCGGGAAAGTTGGGGAGTAGGCAGAGACCATCGAACGCAGGACTTCACAGGCTTTGAGAATACTGAATCTTACTTTCAATGAGATGGACACCCAAGAGATTCCAGATTAGGTCATTAAATTTGTAACTAACCAAATCATAACAACAATCTCGTTAACATACTCTCTGATTTCCACTCCACTGCCTTAATTCAAACCATCGTTATATCCCACCTGGACTACTGCAGTAGCCTCCGTTGGCCTCCCTGAAGTCAAGTTATCCCTTCATTAGCCTCTATTCTTGTCAGAGTTTCTTCTTCAGTAAAACAATGCAGTCAAGTTACCCACTGCTTACAAATCTGTGAACTGTCCACACGTTCACCCAATTCCCAATCTTTCATTTTTCAGCTACTTGACATAATACATGTCATTCAAGGGCAAAACACATTCCCTTTGGTGGAGATAGACTCTGATGACACCATAAATAAACCTCAAATAGTGTAACGGAGAGAGAGCATTTGTTAAGCTTTATATAGTAGTGTTAAACACCTTCCCAATGAAGCTGTATTTTTAAGAGGATTATAGCCTAGAATTTAAAATTATCTTTCCTACCAAAGTTAAAGCCAAACTTTAAATAACTGTCTTGGTATTTATAAACTGACACAGTATGGCTGTGCCCTAATCACTGTAATTTTGTTAGTAACAAAAATATCTCTTAGCACTGCTCTTGCTTATATCTACAAGTCCATGTAGATACTCTACTCAATGTTTTCAGTTGATTTCACCTATGTCTTCATTTAAAGTACACACGCTTTAAGTTTACAGTTTGAAGCATTTTCACAAATATGTACACTTGCAAAACCACCACCCCACTCAAGGCATAGGACATTTTTATTCACCCCACAAAGTATCCTTGTGCCTTTTCCCAGTCAATTTTTCCAACCAGCCACCTCAGGTAACTACTAATCTACTTTTACCTTTACAGACTATATTTGCCCCTCTTCGAACATGTGTGTATACATGTGTGGTGTACGTCTATGTGTGTGATATTTGGTCAGCATAATGTTTTTGAAGTTCATCCATATTGTTGCATGCATCAATAATCTTTCTTTTATTTCTGAGTAGTATGGTTAATTGGCTTAACGGTGAACTTTAGCATGTTTCTAGTTTGGAACTAATAATAATAATGATAAGCTACTCTAAGCATTTGTATACAAGTCTTTGTGAGGACATGTGTTTCTATTTCTACTGAATAAACACCTAAGAGCTGAATTTCTGTGTTAAGTGGTTTTTTAACAGGAAATTGACAAACTGTATTTCCAAGTAGTTGTACTATTTTCTGTTCCCATCAGCAATGTGGGACAATTCTGGCTGTTCCACATCCTTGCCATTCAAGTGTGTATATATAGAGGTAACTTTTACGATTTTAATTTGTGTTTCCCTGATGACTAAGGATGCTGAACATCATTTCATGTGTTTATTGGTGTTTTGTATATCTTTTTTTGTTTGAAGTGTCCTCAAATGTTTCAGTAATTTTTAATTGTATTATTTAACTTATTAGTATTGAGTTTTAAGAGCTTTTTTCAATGTATTATGTATAGAAATTCTTTACCAGCTATATATGCTACAAATATATTCTCCCAGTCAATACTTGACTTTTCATTTTCTTAACAATGTCTTTTGAAAAACAGATGTTTTTAGTTTTGATAAAGTCTAATTCATCAGTTTTATTATAGTTCACGCGCTTAGTGTCTTATGTAAGAAATCTTTGCGTATCTCAAGATAGTGAAGATTCTCTCATGTTTTCTTCTAGAAGTTTCACAATTTTAGCTTTTATCTTTAGGTCTAAATCTGTTTCAAGTTATTTTATTAATTCTCTTCTACCTAATTCAGATTTAACTTTATTTTTTTACTTCTAGTCCCTTAAGATGAAATTTTAGATCACTGATTTTAAACCATTCTTCTTTTCTAATATGCGCATCTAAAGTTGAAAATTTCCCTTGAAGCATGGTGAGGTACTTTAAATTTCCTTCAAAGAACTACTGTAGGTGAACATTCAATACATTACATTTTCATAATCATTTTGTTAAAGATATCGATGTATATTTCTTGATATGTATAGATATGTATAAGATATGTATAACTTCCCTTGTAATTACTTACTTAATTGGAAATGTATAATTTCCAAGCATTTGGAGATTTTTTTAGATATCCTTTTTTTTTTTGTTATTAACACCTAGCTTAATCCCATTATGGTAAGAAAACGTACTCTATAGTATCTATATGATTTAAATCATTTTAAATATATGAATATAGCCCCAGAATAGCATTTCTAAAGGATCTGTATGGTACTGTGGGTGCAGTATTCTACAAATGTCACTGAGGTCAGGATGGTTAGATTTCCTCAGTACTGACTTTCTGTCTGTTTGTTCTATCAGTTGCTGAAAGAAGGATTTTGAGGTCACCAATTATTAATGTGGATTTTTCTATTTTCTCTGTTCAGTTTTATCAGGTTTTCTCCACATATTTTATAACTGTTATTAAGTGCATACGTACATAAGATTGTTATATGTACCTAATAATCTGATCCTTTTAAATCCCTATAAAGCTCTACTAATATCTCTTGTCCTAAAGTCTACATTGTCTGATACAAATAAAGCCACTACAGATTTGCTACACTATTTGCATAGTATAACTTTTCCATTATTTTACTTTAAGTTACCTGTTAATTTCTTACAAGTGGTACTTAGCTAGGCCTTTTTTTTGATTATTCAATATAATCATCTTTGACTTTTAATAGATATATTTAGGTCATTTATATTTAATGTAATTTTGTTATGGTTGAATTCAAGTCTACCATCTTCTTGTGTGTTGTCTGTCTTTTCTTCCTCTTTTCTTTTAATTCCTTCTTTTAGAAAAATTGATTTTGATTTTTAGTATTCCATTTTAGCTCTTCTTTTAATTGATTAGGGTATACCTCTTTGCTTTATTTTTTTCCATTGTTGCCCTAGGGTTTACAATATCATCAATGTACAACTGTCTACCGTCAAATAATATTATAGTACTTCATAAATAATTTAAGAGCCAGACAACTATATATTTCCACTCTCCATCTTTGCTGGGACTCCAATTAAATATATGTAAAACTATTGATATTGCCCGTAGGTCTGTAAGGTTCTATTATATTTTTCCACTTTCTACCTTTAATAGGAATCCAGTTAAATACATGCAAAATTACTTGATAATGCACACCAGTTTGTGAGTTTCTATCTTTCTTTCCAGTCTCCAAATTTGCTGATATTTTCTTCTTATGTGATTGATCTGTGTTAAGTTTATTGAGTGAATTTTCCATTTCAAATATTATAGTTTTTATCACTAGAAGATTCTTTTTTTATAGTTTTCATTTCTCTACCCACTGTGTTTATGTTTCTTTTAAATTCTTGATGTAGTTATAATAAGTGTTTTAATTTCCTTATCTGCTAATTCCATCATCTCATTTCTGGATCTATTTCTTTTATTATTCTTCACATTTTCTTGCTTTTTCACATGTCATATATTTTTGGTTGAATGCTGAATATTGTGAATATCATTGGGTTCAGTCTGGGCTTTGTGGCTTCCCTTTGAGGAATGCTGATCTTTGATCTGGCGGGCAGCTAACTTACTTGTGGTTCAGCTTGATGCTTTGGACACGTTGCTGTTCCTGTTGCTGTTAGGGCAGGTCTAGAGTGGTCTTTACTCGGGGCTTCCTTAATTTGGTCTGCTAAGGCTTGGGTTTTCTGGGATCTTTATCAAATGCCCTGTGTGTTCCATGAGGTCTCTGGGTTATTTGGGTTATCAAATGACCTCCCACCCAACTGAGACCTGGGAGCTGCTCTTTCCCAGTAATTGTTCTTTGTCAAGCCGTGTGGACATAAGATGTACTATTCAGAGAAGAATGCAGAGGTATTCCACACAGCCTTTTTCTGAATAGCTCACTAATCTTCAGCACTCCATCCTACAAATGCTGGCAGCCTCAGCTTCCCCAAACTCTAATCTGTGTCTCAGCTCAGCAAGACCACTGGGTTCTGCTTCGTTTTCCCTCCCTTTGCTGAAGTCTAGTGAATGCTTCTAGGGAGAAAGTAGAGTCACCATAGGGCTTGCTTTGTCTGTTCTCCATCTGTCGTGGATCTCTTGTGCTGCTTGTTACCTAAGGCCTGAAAACTGTTGTTTCATACGTGTGCCCACATCACTAGTTGTTTACTCCTGTTTACGGCAGGTGGACTAGTCTAGTACCAGTCACTCCATCATGGCCTGAAACAGATATTCATCCATGGACAAAGATAATAAATACAGCTCTAAAATCACATCTCACAGCACAAAAAATACTCAATCCCCACAATCAATCAGTGCGACCTGGGACTAAAACAAAGCAAGTGGTAGGTTTTGAGTAACTTACACCATACCTGCTGCATCCGACCATCTCCTGTCACATTCAAGGAAAGAGATCAGAAGTGAGAAATACTCATGTTACAGTTTGAATAAATATGACACTAGCTTTCACTTTACTCATAACATAACTCACAGATAATTGCAAAACATCAGTGTGTACAAATACTAGTGGTAAGAACAACCATCATTAAATGTAAAGGTAAAAATCCAGCTTTAAAACTCAGAATACATGACTTTCAGAATCTGGTTTCCAGCAACGTCTTAAGCCTCATCACCCTCTGGTCTGTCTTACCCATACGTCTATCTTATTACCCATTCCATGTTCCAGCCTCAATGAATTTTACATCATTCCCAGAATACATCATGCCTTCATTCAACTCAACACCTTTACTCATATGGTTTCCTCTCTCCTCTCTCTGAGGTGTCTAATCTTTGTTCTGTAAGTCAATCTTTATCCTGCTTTCAAGAGCCTCAACCTTGAATTAATAATTAATCTAATGTTAAAACACTTATTGAGTGCTTTCTACATGCCAGGTACTCTTAAAACTCTTCACATGTATTAACTCATTTAAAACTCACAGTATCATTTTATGATAACTTTAAAGATAAGGAAATTAAGGCTTAGAGAATGTAATATTGCTCAAGGTTGCACAGCTAGTGAGAGAGAAGCAGGGATGTAAATCCACATCTGTGTAAGTCCACAGCTTGTGCTTTTAACCAGTACACTTGTCACTCTTAAATTTTGTTACATTTTAGAATGACCTGGGGAATTTTTTTAAATCTCCATATCAATTAAATCAGAATTTATGGGAGTATGACTCAGACATTAGCCCCTCTTAAAATCCTGCAGGTAATACCAATGTGAAGTCAAATTTGAGAATCTATGTACTAGCCTACAATTTTTCTTCAAATGAATTTGATATTGATCAGTGAGGACTCAAGAATGTTAAGCCAAAACCAAGTTTATTAGACTGGAATTTAGCATTTACCAAATGATTACTGCTTATGCCACATGGAGAGATGTAGGGGAGGTAGAAATCAATCACTCAACGCAGTCACAAGCCCAAGCACCAGGCAACTGTTGAGTAATTGAATATCAAAAGTCTACCATTAAAGCAATAATAAAATATGCCTGGCTTGTTATTGTGGTTGGCTGATTCTGTCTAAGTTACTGTTCCCTAGGCATTGCAGGATACCATAAAGTAAATAAGAGACATTACAAAATTGCTTTGTAAGTATAAGTAGAGAATATAATACTGTTACATTGTTAAGTACAAGCACTGAACACTGCACACTATTAATAACCTTTGAGGGAAAAGATGGAATCTGGGCTCATGCTTATTTCAGAGAAATTTGCATTCACCTATGTTTAATTATTGAGGGACATAGCATTTATATATCAGATGAGAACATGATTCTTTCAAATCTAGTGTGCTGGCTGCCTCCAAGAATAGCCTCTGCCCAGTGATTCAGTAGAACTCAACACATATCCACACCCACCCACCTCCCCCTGTTACACACATTATGTTTCTAGTGACTTGCTTGGAATAGAATTCTTCCAGGTCCCAGTAGGAAATCAGTTTCAGGACTAGAAATAATGCAATTCGATTAAGTCTCTAAATTGGTTTGTATATTTACAAATACTAATGTGTCTAAACTCTGCCTGTGTTTATCCCCTGATCAAATTCTGAGACACACAGATTTACTTAGCATTACTAGTTATTCACCCAAGATGATGACTTTTTAACATGGTAAGTAGTGAGACACTTTGCCTATAGAGAGTAAAATTGTTTTTGAGGAACTTAAGTATTCCTTGTTGCTAGTTTTGTTTTGTGAAAAATATTTATATATACCAATGTTTAATAATATAATAGAATGTCTTAAATTTATGCACTTTATTAATATCCATTTAACATCCCCATTTTCCATTTGGGGGATGGATCTGTCAGATTAGAGCAGAGTATGTTGCAGTAACAAATAATCCCCCATATCATTGCTTTAAACAGCAATGATTTACTTCTCAAATACACTACCAACCATTGCAAATCAGCAATGCAAGTTTTGAGTGGATGGAGACATGCTTGAAAGGGGCTGGTAGCCATGTCCAAAGGAAAGAGAGAGCATAGTTAGCTACTCTCTGGCTCTTTAAGCTTTCACACACAAGTAATTTCTGATTACTTGTCTTTGGACAAAGGGAACAAGAAAACACAAACTTACCATGTGTCTAAAAAGAAAACCAGAAAAATTTGGTAAACAGAACTGATGACCATGACAATGTGCCCTTCTGCTTATCAAACATTTGATTTATTCTCATTCTTGCACGCAAAACATATCCACCCTACCCAGGAGAAGCAACTCAAAATCTCCTGTGTGATTACAGCATCACACACAAAGTCCAGGATCTCAGGAGAGTGCACAGCAGTCTCTTAATCATTCATCATCACTCTATCCAGGAAAGGAAGGGCACAGAGCACACAGGAGTCACTGGCACATGACAAGTCTAAAATCCTGGTCAGATATTTTGAGGGTCCCTATCCTGGAGTGGAGAACACTCCTTGATTAGCCCCTGATTGCTTTCCTGTCCACAGTTCACTGTGGTCTTCAGGTTTGTCTTCTCTAAGTTTGTTCCTTTTTATTATACTCTTTGGCTACATATAAAATGGGCATCAGGGAATATGTCCTCCTTGGGGCCTGAGCAGTTTTTCAACCCGCTCCAAGAGCCATTTAATCTTGAGCTTTTTTTAGGCTTGTGATTTCTTTGGTGGTACAAGATTTTTAAAAGCTTGGTAGGTCTCTTATCAATTTTATGGCAGTAATTTTCATATACCAATGATTACACGTAAGGCTCTTTCCTAGACAGAATTCTTAGATTTGCTCTGTTCTTTTGCCTTATTGCTACCCCCACCTCTGTTTCTCATCTTAATTGCTAGTATTTGGGGAATATCAGGTTTCTCTGGAAGACCCACAACTTCATTCTCTTTTCCCTTAATCTTTTTTGTCCCATTGAAAGTATTTGCTGGGTGTAAATTTGATCCATCCAGAAGTTTTAGCAACAGGTGTCCCTTGCAACAATTAGAAGAATTTGTCATTCTTAAGTTTTACTGTTTGGATTGAAAAGCAATCATGCAAGTCCCTGATTTTTTTTAGTCTTCCTATTCCTGCTTGCAAATATACAAAATCTTTCAGGAAAAAAATTAGAATAAATTAGTCTTTCTTGTAACGCCTTGCCAAACACACCCAATAGCAGCCAACCCATGCTAACTAGTCTTACATATTTTAGGTCATTTGTTAGAGAAGGTCCCAGAATTCTAGGTACCAATTCTTATGTCAGTCAGGGTTGACCAGACTATATACCAAAGTCAAAAACAACTCTGAATCTCAGTGGTTAAAAAAAGGTAGAGTGGAGGGGAGCGGAGTGGGGGATGGAAGCTGTTTCTTGCTCCTGCTGCATAATGACTGAAGACTGTCTTGAATACCTGTTCATTGTTGTCATTCAGGGTCCTAACCAGCAAATCAGAAGCTGCTTTGTCATCACTCCAGGTTTAAAGGGAGACGATGCTGAGTCGCCTCCCAGCTCTTAGAGAAATCACTCAGAAGAGAGGTGTTACCACATAAGCCAAAGCCATGGCCACACCTAACTCCAAGGCAGCACCATGTGCTCAGAGGGAAAGCTGGATACACTTAATGAGCCACGTGGGATATCACAGAGAAGGATTTAAAGAAAAAGATTTAGTTCACTTAATAAGTGATAAAATAACTCAGCCAGTCAAAGAAAGACATTCCCCTCCCATCATCAGTTTATACTCAGACTGCTCACGGATTACAGACACCACACAGAACCAAGGCGATGCAAAGGAATGGTCTTCCAGCAGCTGCCGCTCAAAAGAGCAACACCAAATCCCTGCTGTATTTTAGCAAAAATATTTCTTTCATTCCCATCCCTTCTATTTACCAGAGGGCAGGATTTAACCTGGAAAATTTTCTTAGATGAAGTGTTTTAGAGCTTAGTTTTTTTCTTCCCCCTTGTACTACTTCTAAATGTGCTATCTCAGTGTCCTCCATAATCTTCTGAGATAAAGTGAGCTACAAAAAAAAAAAAAATCTGAGATGGACTTAGCACAGAAAAGAAATTAGTGCTTTACTTCGGTATAACCTTGGGCAAGTCACTTGTTATTACGTGCTAAGGTTTCCTATTCATAATTGCTTGACACCCACATACACTGCAGGGCTGTTGCAAAGGTTAGTATGATCATGTTTGAGAAGTGCCTTGAACCACTAAACACTAAGTTGCTAGAGCCAATTTAAGAGATCGTCTTTTTGAATAAGACCCAATAAACCCATCTCTTGTTCCTCTACTAAAAATATTAACAGGAGCTACAAAATGCCACAGTGTAGCCAAATTAGCAGATTGTTCTTTAACATACCTCAACTGCATAATCAGTACAATTATGGCCCATTATCCTGCCTTTCCTCAAGCTGCTCAGTACCTAAAAGCTCTTCAATCTTTACAATTCAAAAGCTGAATATGGGCCATCAATTTCTCCTTCTGTGCTGCTTCCAGTTACCACAGCCTGAAGAGATCTTCAAAGAAATAGGTATTCACATGGCACTCACTCCCATCAGTAACTCATTACAGTCACAGTCTGCAAAGCCAATTGGACTGTGTTTACAAGACTCAAACAGAGGTGGAGCAAAGACAGGGTCTACAAAACTCCCTGAGTAGTATCAACGCCCAGCCCGCTTGACCTTAGCTTTTCACGCCTCTGTTTGATTGCCCACTCACTGTCCTCTCCTTGGCTTCTTTTTAAAACCTTTTTCCATCACACTAGCTTTAGTGCCTGGAGTAATGGTCTAATTAACATCTCATTCATTAATCATGTACTGATGTATTCACAAATGTGATTCTTCTTTTTTCCTCAAACTGTTAAGGTTAAATTAGGGAAAATTTTATAGTTTCGTGTGATTTTGATTACTCAAGCCCCAAGCCTACCGAGTATAATAGAAATTCTTAGTATACAATTTGGTTATGAAATATGGTCTGAAGTTAACCAAATATTCACCATCACATTAATGCATAATATCTATCAGTGAGGTAGCAATTTAAAAAGAATAAGAATGTGATCAAATGCTTTGCACATCAAAATGAACAATATATTTTTGTTGGAAATAGATCTCAAGATTATGATGAATCTCAAGGTTATCTTTATAAAACTATCCTAACACCACAAACAGAAGTGGCAGATATTGTTAGTGGCCCCAGTTGATGAAATTCCTGGATCATTTTTTAGGCTCCCTCCTGTTTTGACTCTCAGCTCAGTCACGTGGCTCGCCTTGGCCAACTGGGCAGGAGCAAACTTGACACTAGCAGAGACTTGAAAAAGCATTTGCACAGTTTTGCTTCCTCTCTTGCTCTTCTGCCTTCAGGGTGTGAATATTCCCAGGTCAGCCCACTAATGGATGAGACATGCAGACCAGAGTCAATCCAATTTTTCCAGTCAAATTCTCAGAAGGCAGATGCCATACCAACCTGCTGCTGGCCACAGATAACCTGATCAATCCCAGTTCAGATCGGCAGAGCCAAGAACTAAGATAAATATTTACGATAGTATGCCACTTAGGTTCGGCAGACATGACACAGCATTTTCATTGCCATAAATAGCTGATTCATGGAAGTATTATTAAACAGAGATTTGGGGTTAATAGAATGCCAGACAATAGAGTTCACAATGCCCCAAGTTAGTACAAAATTCTCTTACAGAGCTACGTAGTAACATATTATGAAGTGTCTGAGGAAAAAAATATTAACTTAAAATGTTCTTTAAATGTCATCTTACCATATTGAGCAAGCAAACATTGCTTCTGAAAGTCACTCCACTTTTCTCTTTTCTCCTAAACAAACAGATACACGTGTGAAGCTAGGAAGACAGTTTGAAGGAAGGGAAAGATTCTCAAAGCTGAGCAGTGAGAGCAGTTATGGCTCAAAACCAACTGTGCTTCTGCTGCGAACTCGCACCTGGGATCCAGCGAGAAGTGAGAATGGCTGTGAAGCAGCCCTCGGAAGCTGACAACCTTGCTAAGACAGAAAGACGTGTATACCACCCCGTCTTGGAGACGTCTGGCTGTGTTCTCCCCTGCACTGGGGCTCTTTAAACAGCCAGATTCCACTCAGTGCTCAGAATCTTTGCCCTTTCAGGAGCTCTGAAATGGAGCACCCCAACACCATATCACCAAAACGTCAATGGTTCTCCACGGGGTGCAAGATACCGCTCAAGGTCAGCACCCCGCAAAGCCACATCAAAGGCTTGAATTTCATTTGGACTTTAAACTGTACCTGCCTTTAAACTTGAGTTGTTGTCTTGGAAGAGGAGGTGTCTCAGATGTCCCCTTAGTCAGGAGCTGCAAAGAGCTAGAGGGGCTTTCCTTTCTAAGTAAGATGAATGATGTGGTTGCTCTGTCATTCTCATCCACTTGACACTGAAGCCTCCAATCAAGAACTTCTCACTGCCTCTGTGACCTTAAAGTCAAGTCTCTTCTCTGAACAACTCGCAGATACAGGCTTACTTACCCCTGCGAAGAGGTCAGTGCAGTGTTTCTGTATTTTATAGTCTGAGGAGGGAAGACTGGAAATATAAAGGGTTTTTATCCTCAAAACAAGATAAGAGCAATACTCAGAAAGAAATTTGGACCTTCTAACTCCCAGCCCCATACTTCTTTTGCTATAAACACTGGCTGTTCACTGCTGGGAAAAAAAGTGTAAAAACAATACCGACTTGCCATTCTTAATGGAAGGAAAACATTGACTCTGGTCCAGAGGTAAATACCTCATAAACACTAAATTGTTAATGATCCCCCATTTAATCATTTCTACAGTCTTTTTAACTTTTAAGAAAATGCATATTTCATCCAGCTCCTCCCACCTTTCCCTGCCTCTCTTCCCTGTCTCCAGCTCCTTCTCCAACAGCATCAGTACTGCAGGAGGTTACCTAAAGGACGTGACCACAGGTTGACCCACAACTGGATCCAGGCAACTGAAAGCTTCTCACCCTCTCCCCTGTCCTCAGGATGTACATCCTGTCCACTGTTCCCACAAGAGGAGCCGTTTCAAGGATGCAGCCTTGGGAGAATAAACTGTTGTTGAAAACCATCTGGACAGTATGTGTAACTCAACAGTCCACTTAAACTTTTTAGATTCTGGCTGGTGGGTGTGGAGATGCAATCATCTTGCAACCACCCACATCAAGCCTCATGTGCAAGTTCTTTTGCTTGGTATTATAATTGGTCTGCCTCTTCTTCTGTCTTCCCTTGCCCTCCAATGTATGGGGACTTGTCTCAGATCTCACCCAGGGGAATTCCCAAGGTTATGAACCACAAATCAGGAGTTCCAATCATGATTTAAAACTTTACAAAAGAAAATGCATTATTGAAGAATTTAATCAAATGAATTTACTCCTGCCACCCTGCTTCAAATCTTGGAAAAAAAGACTCCAAGGATCATGGAGAAACTATCCAAGAAGTTTATTCTAAAGTTTAACTGTCTGAACTTCATTGACTCTGAATATCACAGATGGAGTTCAGAGAATGATATGAATTCTCAAAATATACAAATTTTAAATATACAAATTCACATGCCTTTCTTTTTGGGAAAAGTTAATGTATATAATAAAGATGAAAAATGACGAAGAATGATATTTAAAGAACTGTGCATGCATGCCCATAATGAATTCACCACATATATGTAAAGTGCCACAATTATACTATTCTTACCCAGAAAGTTTTCATAAATGCGCCTCTTAAAATTAAACGATTTGATTATGTTTTAGGTACTTTTTCTATATGACTTTTTCTTTTGGGGCAAAGATTTGGCACATAGCATGCAACTCCAACTTTTATTGGTATAAGAAAAATTCCCTGTGATGTGTTTATGGATTCTGTTTAATCTTCCACACAACATAATACAAGTATAGCAGAAAATACAGGTGTTACTGTCATTCCGTTTCTGTGGCTGATTTGACATTAAGGTAAGTTTTAATTTTCAACTGACTTCAGATGCAATCGAAGTTTCCCAGCCTCCTCAAGGGTCTGCACTCCGAACCCGCCATGTCTTGGACCATTCCCAAACCTAGCACAACTTCACGAGTGACTTGTCCAGCTGACACGTTCTCCCCAGTTAGAACAGTCTACAGTGGAGGATTGGAATGAGCTGCTTGGTCTAATTATTTCAAATACACTTTTGCTTAACAACAATAAAAAACACTGGAGTTTCTTAAAGACTTCTATGACTAACATCAATGCAGAAATCATGCATTTTGTCCACCCCCTCCACCCCCCACCCCCACCCCCAACACAACTGGAACACAGCCCAGCCACTCCCGAAACCAGACTTTCTGAAGACACAATATACATTTTGATTTTGTTTTTCAGAGCATGTTCCCAATTTTCACTTTCAATAGGAATATTTTTAGAGATCATTGAAAGCAAAATGTCTTGAAAATGTCTTCAAAACTTCTCTAAGTTTCTTTCCAAATGTCATGATTTTTGGAAAAGACCACACCAAGTGGTAAAGAGATGGACAAGACTGCAAACACTTCTAAAATCTCTTTGGAGATATTCCATGTACCACATTATATATGAACTGAGAAATGAAACATCTGTGACTAATACAAAATTGAGTCTGTCTTAAATTATAATTAACAGCAATGAGAAAATGTTGCCTGCTCACTTCTTCAGAGAATCAAGTCATCTTTTTACCATTAAAAAGCTTGAGTCAATGATTATTATTTGTATAATTGCCCTGCCCAGTGCTTTTGCAAATTGCAGCTCAAGACTCACTACAGAATAAGAACAATGAAGGCTCTTACCACAATTTAATAAGGTCTTCAAAAATTAGTTTTCAGAGGACCTTAAGCTCTCCATTACACTTAATCTGTAAGACCTCTTTTTGGCTTCATATCAAATATTCATACCATCCTTTTCTTTGCACCAAACACTAAGTTGATAGAACTTAAGCTCCTAGCTTTAGAAAATATATAGTACTAATTTTCCTCTTGACAAGATTTCCAAGAGAATATAACAAAGGGGAAGAGAATAAATTAAATTTCTTTGGGGACCCACGCTGAGGCCTCTAGGCTGTGCTCGCGTAAGAGGAAATGAGCCCCGAGTACATCGGTGCTTTATCACGGATGTGGGCGCCTGGTCCCCAAGGCCACCCGGGTCTCTCCCCACGCCCACTGCACTGACACAGGCCCTTTCCTTCAAACAGGCCAGGCCGCATCAGTCCTGCCAACATGTCTTGCACCTCGGGCCCCATCACTGCACCATCCTGTCTGTCTAGTCGCTATGCATTCTTCAAAGCTATAGCTCCGGTCTCACTTTCCATTCTGAAGTTTCTTTGACAACGGACAATCGTGCTTTTTTTGGTGAGCTCTCTGTCCTCTGAATTCCCATCGTAGCCCAGTGGTCTCACCTTCTCAAGTGTGTGCGTGTCGGATTTCCACCGCCCAGCAGAAAGCCACCCTGAGGCGGGGTGTTGCCCTGTTCCTCACTGATATGGACAGCAATTCTTTGCACCGGGGAAAACACTTTGGAAAACCATAAAATCACTTTTCAAATTTCTATCCCCTTACCATTCGACTTTCACAATAATTCCACGAGGTCAGCCAGCACAGTCTTTTAATAATCACATTGTACAGACATGGGAAGTAAGGCTTGGATCTATTTGGTGACAAACCAATGGTACCCTAGCTGTTACTGTTAACTAGGTCTAGTGTTCTTCTTTTTAACAGCAGTTTCAAAGTTTTCACCTGAGAACACCATTTAAATATCTAAAAACTCACAGACCCCAGAATAAGTGCTGTTGTACTTAGCATGCTGCCTGCCTCGTCTTTGGCCCTTACCTTCGCAGTGTTCACGCCCCTCTGACACCCAGTACAGCCTGCTCCGTGCGCCATGCCTCCACCACCCCCGCTCCCCTGTGCTCCCCAATCACACCCAGGCTCTCAGCTGTGGCCCTTCTGGCGGGCCCTCTTCCACTGCCACCTGGGACCCCTTGGAACATAAATCAGAGTTTCACTCAGAGGACAGTCGCCTTCTCAGCATCCTCCAGCATCTTGGTATCCCAGACTGCCGAGCTGCTTGCCCCCGGGGCAGGGGGTTTCTGTGCTGTTCTCAAGGAACTGATTCTCTGTGTATTGAGCCTCAGAACATACAGAGCAATAAATTATACACTGGGGCCCTCCAAGGGTTTACCATTTTCAGAGAATACAGACACTCATGAGGCAACATTCATTCCAAAGGGCATTAAGATAAACATAAGAAATTAATGCTTTGACACATTCTGCTCTTAAGACATATTTGCTTCTATTCTCTCTTTCATTCCTCTGTCTCTGTTGCCATCTCTGGTCTTTTCAAGTTTTCATTTGACCTGGGCTTTGAATCGTATAAACAATGTTCAGAGACCTGAACGGGGCAAGAACACTCCGGGTTTTGCATGGGCAAAGCAAAGAAGCTTGAGTGGAAAGGTACTCTGCTTTAAGGGATGAGGGATCTGGGTCCTAATTCTGATTCTGGCAACTAGTTGTATGACTTTAGGCAAGTTGCCTGACCTCTCTGGACTCGAGTTTCTTTACCTGTATAATGGTCATCATATCATCACCTATCTTGCTGTTTCAAGTATTAAGTGAGATAGAACATCAAAAGGGTTTAGCACAACATCTAGCACATTTTTAACTCCCCAACTATGTTGACTGGCGAGTAGAGAGATGTGACCAGAGTACAGGTGAATAACGTTAACTGAGGCAGCCGGGCACCATGCCCGGAGCCTTGCACACAATCTCACTTTATTCCCACCACAGTAAGGAATCCGAGGCTCACAGAGGTTAAGTCTGTTCAATGTCGCACATTGACGTTACAAAGCTCTTCCACCTCCTGAACCCGCGCCCTTACTAACCCTTTCCTACCGCTCCCTAGAGACGTTACTGATCACGGAGATTTGGAAAACCAGGCCGAGAAATCTGAACTTCATTCTCTAGGCATTAGAACCCACTGAGCGTTTTTTGGCAGGAAACAAAGTCTGTCTGATCTTTAGAAGGGTATCTGGCGTTCACATGAATAATTGGTTGAGAAAGTCCAGTCAGGAAGCTATAGCACTAGACTTGGCAAGAACGGTGAAGCCCTGACTGAAGCAACAAGAGCCTAATGAGGAAGGAAAACCAGAGGATGTGACTGAGGAAGGCCCTGAGCAACGTGCTGTGGGCGATACAAAGGCGGTGCGGCGTAGCATAAGAAAGATACAGAAGAAAATGGGGAATCATTTATTTGTCCAGAACAGCATACCACCTTCTTCTCCAACCAGAAGCTCCTTCAAATCCTACTCCTATAAAAGATATCTGCACACTGTTGAGATGGACACCTTTGAGGTAAGTAGAAGGCCGAAAACATACCTCTGTAGTCAATGGGTTTCTTCGAAGCGTTTTTCCGGAAAGTCAGCCCCGGAAAGTAAGGAATCTTTGAAAAGTCCATGCGAGGGCTCGTTAGGTGATGCACCACTCAGGAAAGCTCAGCAGAAGAGTCACTAGGAGCCAGGCGACCTGCCACCCCTGGTACATCAAGCATGCAATGATGTGTCTGGCAGTGCCTTGGATGCTAGGCGGTGTTACTGTGATGTGACAGCCAATGACGTCCCTGAGACCCCTGAGACAGCCAGGACAGAGTGCTGTGCCGGTCTCTGTGGTGTGGACCAATTGACTGGCTGATTATCATCCAAATCAGGTTTTACCTGATTTCAACTATTTTCCCATTAATACTCCCCTAAGATATTTATTCTTTCCAATATATCAGATATAAAATATCAACTCTGGTGCCGAGTATTAAGATCTTCACATTAAAACCACTGGCTTAAAGCTTAATTGTATTGATCTGATTTTTAGAGGCAGCGCTCACAAAAAAATATTAACTGTGCTATGCTGCAATGCAACATTGCCTCAAATTGATATTGAACATAAAACCCACCCTGCAATAATGCATCCGTAAACCCACAGAAGCAAAGACAAGTGTAATTCGGGCTGAGTCTATCCTCCTCCCCTGCTGGTCCCACCTCTCTTTCACTGACTGTCTCTGTAGTGTTCCATTAAGGACCCCTCAAGCGGGGGCGGGGGGTGCTTCTTAGACTGAGAAACTGAGGAGTCAGTCTGGACAGGAAAGCATCGTCAACTTCCAATGGATTGTCAGAGGTAAGTAGAAGGAACAGAAAGTACACAAGCCTGGGAAACAAACATATATGTGTATATATATGTTTAGTTTTAATTGGAGGCATTAACTTAGATGAACAACTGTAGGCAAATGACTTACCTGCATCTCAAATTTAGTGACCCAAAATAAGAAAATAATCTGACCCAACCCACATCTGTGAAATGGGTAGCACTAAGTTTGGGAGCCACAGAGAACAGGGTTCAAACCCAGGATCCCCACTTGCTGACTGTGTAAGGCTGGACAAATCACACTGTTAATCTATGCTTCCTCCTGAAGTTGGGAGAAATAATTTTAACTTCATCAGCACCACAACAAGGATTAGATGAGATAATGTGGTGAAAACGCTTTGTGCAGGAAATACTCAATAAATATTCTTTTCCTCCTTCCCATTTTAAAGGGCTGTTATGGAAATCCAATTATAGTAGAAATGAATATACTTGAAAAAAATTTTAAAGATCTATGCAAGTGTAAAGCATTATTATGATGATTATGGTCCTTCAATTCAATTTTCTCCTCTTATCTAGACATTAGTTCTTTAAAAAAAAAAAAGGGGGGGGGATGGTGTGGATAAAAGAAAAGCTGAAAGGACTAGAGTTTAAAAAGTAACGCAGACAGTAGATAGCTAATGTTTCTTCATTCGTTTCCAGTCTTGTGGTGCTTGGTAAGTCAGCAAATAAAACCAATCAGTTCCAATTAACTTTCCTGGAAGTGAGAAGCCAAAAATAAAAGAGCAAGTCATATATGTATTTTTTAAAACCTTCTCAATGCTGAAAAAGCCCCTGAAGTCTGTACAGTAAAAAAAAAAATAATAATAATAATGTGCAATGACATTACTAACAAAATGCTAATTGCTACCTCAAACAACGCTCATAGAGCTGCCAATGACTGGGAAGGAGCAAGACCCCTGGGGTTCGTGGGTACCGCTCACAGTTGACTCATCCAATTGCTATTTGCAGAACACTCCAAGGAGCATGGTTACAAAAAAAAAAGTGTCTTTCTGAAGGCTGCACCCTAAATTCTGCAATAATGATACCTCCAAAAATAGCGATAAAAGGTAGAGACTTCAATCTACTCACAGTTTGAAGCTATCAGCCCGTAGGAATGAGATTATTAATGCTATAACCAATAAACGGGGAAATATTAGCCAAAAGAAAAACAAAATAGCACAGATGACTGCACATTAACATTCTCTTCGCTATAGAGCTTTTTCGTCTTTTGAAATTTGAGAAAGGGCTAAGATACATGCTAATTTTTTTTTTTTTTTGAGTTCACACCATCTAGCAAAACCATCCAAATTATTTTGGTGTGCAGAGATTTTATTTCTAATCTCTCTGTGCAAAATGCTTTGTTAAACCCTGATGACAACTTTTATGCATAATGCATCAAATAAACTTTGCCAAAATCTAAGGCACTTTCAAAAGCATGTATACCCCTTTGGAAGCAAAATGACACATTATAGGGCACGTCGCTGCAGTGCACTGGGAAGACCACGGCTCGAGGTCAATGGAAAGCCCTGTGCTCTATTTCATTAACTTCCAAATGTCTACTCTGTGTAGTTACCTTGGTTTACTTGCCTTCAAAATTGCGTGCTATTTCTTATGAGATCCTTCATATACTGATGCCTCATTTATGTACTACATAAATTCAGCTCTGTTTTCAACACTTCTGGGAATCTTCACACTTTAAAAAGACCAGATACTTATTTCTTATAACCGAGAAAATCTTGTCACTGACCAAAAAAAAATAATGTGAAAAAATGTTTGCGTGTGAATTAATATTTCTACACATGTATCTATCGTTTGATAAATCAGATAGGTAACTCCAGCTCAAATCTTATGGCTGTTTTTGCTTATTTAAAACCATAAAAATAGAGACCGGGAAGGGAAAAGACTTAGCATTCGAAAGTAGGCACTATAAATCCTGTCATGCAAGAGCCAAATAAAATAAATAAATAAATAAAAATCAGGATAATAACAACGAATCACTAACCAGTGTCACTAAGATGATTTGCTTTACCCGCTAATCTTTACCGTATCTAAACTGACTACAGTAAATGAATAATTGCTCTGAATACGGAGCAGTTAATTGAAAAACTGCACCAAGTATAAAACCAAGAAATCACAACACATAATACAAGGTTTCATCAGTGTTTAAGAACTTGTCTTTGTCAATATTTTTAAGGTTCAGTCTAAATGATACTGTTTACTATCATGTACCACAGACCATCACGAATTATGTTAGATGTCCCATGAATATTAATGGTCTTAAGTTATAGGACATTCATCAACACACATTCAGGTGTGAAATTCTGATGGAATTTGGTTTCTTCCTGAAAGAAAATGCTGTGATCTAAATGAGCGTTATCTTGAAAGCCAAGTTTCTAAGGGCAGGCCCCGTTTATGCAAAAGGCATGTGCCGACTTGACAAAGGGCGGGCATCTTCTTGAATGTGGATCGTGTGGCGTCTCGCTCGTGGGCAGGCTGTTTCTCAGAATTCCCCTTTGGACGTCCATTTACCATTGTGTGTACCAAACAATCCAAATCCTGGGAGGGGGCTGGATATTAGAAGGCAGAAACAAAACCTGCATTGTGGGTTTCAAACAGGGCTGTCCGAGGAGAGCACACATTTGTGCGGGCATCCCACGGCAGACAAAATAATTTGAAGAATTAGTTGAATGAAAGCAAGGGGACAAAGACGAGCTGCTAATTATTTGGGCCAGTGGAAAATGTCCTTTCTGGAAAAGGTTTGAAAACCTTATAGCACCTGGATTTGTATGAACGTTGTATTATATGAATATTTCTTTATTGAAAATAAAGCACTTCCGGCTCGTTCAATAGTAACAGCTTCCAAGAGAGTAACTGAAGTTATCCAGTTCTCTCCTCATCGAAAATGACCTGCAGCACGTACACAAAGACACACACTCAAAAATCTGTCGTGCCGTTTTATTGAGACTGAAGTGGAAAAGAATTGGGGTGAGGCAATGTGAGCATTTAATGCACACCAAATGATGATCTGGTGGGGGAGAATGATCCCTTTTTCTTCACGTTCCTTTTCCAAATTCTCATCTTGTTCCAGCCCCTGCTGAGCTCCTACTGACTTCAAAGAAAGGTCCAGGGGGTCCAGAGAAAGATGAGAATTTGGCCCCGCATGCATAATTTCTGTGCTCTCTTATTCATAACACACACAATAAGCACTGGATTTGAAAAGGCTCTAACAGAGGCTGATAATGGCTCATGAACGATCACGTATCTTCTTGGTGTACTAAATGCTATCGTCAATTGTGCCAGTGGAAACACTGAATGCTCCAAGCAAAACCCCATGCCAGGTCTTTATTATTGTCCTCATCTATTATTATTCCTCCAGCTAACAATAACAATATTTATGTGGGATTAGAATTGCAGTCTCATCACTGTAACCTTTATAGGACCACAGGCATATCTGAATCTTTGTAAACAAGGTGGATGTACAAAAAAAAAAACTCTGAAATCTGCTCCCAGGAAATCTCAGCATCCCAAGATGCAAGAAGGCATCCCGTGGGCCAGCACACAGCAGCAACAAGACAGAACTACTGTGGACAAGGGTGAAGAAGTTATAGGCGGGATAAAGTCACTTTTTAGAACACTGGTAGAGAAGACAAGTGAGTCTATCCCGGACTGCAAGTGACAGAGATGACATCAGAAGGAGAATTTGAGAGGTAAGGCTGGGGTGAAGCTGGAGGGCACACCAGCACATCACAGCGTTGTGAAAAGAATAATATTGGGGCGGGGAGATTCACAACTGAATGGAATCTGACCATCTTGGGAAGCAAGACACTATACTGTGACATTAGTTTATTATTCACAAATGTATGTTCATGTATGACTGAAAAATTGTGCTCTACACTGGAAATTGATGCAACATTGTAAAATGACTATAACTCAATAAAATAAAATTTTAAAAAAAGACAAAAAAACAAATGAAAGCGTCCAGTCAAGCACAGACGAATGAGAGGCAGGTAAAGATAAGCATTCTCCCCAGTGCACACCTGGTCCACCATTATTTCGGCCTATAAAGGTTTTACCTAGGTGTGTGGTTAATCTAATATTGACTCTTATTTTTCACTGTCCTGTCTTTCAGGGATAATTTGCCTTCTCAAACACTGAGGCCTTACTATCTACACTAAGCCATCAAAGACAGACAAGAACGTGGAACTGCTGAGCAACTCACTCACTTAGTAATTTTCAGATAAGCATGCCGGCGCTCCTCAGTATTTAGGATCCTCAGAAGCAGCTGGTGTCTCAGCCCGCTTGAAGGGCATTTATAACTTGCATGGGGAGCAAGGGCGTTCTCCCCTGTTTATAGATGAGGCTTGCACCTTACAGCAGGCAGTCAGCAAAGATCACAATGACGTCACGAATTTAGGAAGCATTTTATGGTTTATTTACAAAGACGTTTTACATATTTTTATTCCATTTGCTCTTCTCGACAATGCTGTAGGTCAGTTGAAGAGAAGAAAGCGGAACATCTAATTACCAGGGCAGCTTCCAACAGACCTCTTTGCCCTAGCAGACAAAGCACTTAATTAAGAGTTAGGCATGTTGCTTCTTCTGCCTCTGACTTCACTTTCCTGGGTATGTCACAGTAGCCCCAGCATGTGACCTTTTTCTCAGCCTTTAGCACTGCTATTAACACACATAGATGCGAAGGGAAAAAATGACAGTAACTCGGAGACGCTATTATAGGTGTTGCAGCAGTGTACACAGTCTGCTTTCACTTCTGTGAGATGAACGTTATGTCAACATAGTGTTATCTGTTGTTCTAGCTCTATGATTCAATAATGCATGATTCTGATGACTAAACAGGGAAAACCAGGCTACTGTGATTCCACCTGGCTTTGCCTCCTTGAGTCACAATTTAAGATGAACTCCATGGATGCATAGATCTAGGGCTCCCCAGCACTGGACGGAGCACTCAAAACAGAGTAGGTAATCAATAAATACTTTTAAAATGAATGGATCCGTTAATGCGTGTATTGTGTGCAGAGACGCTCTTTTAAAATAATTATTTGATTCATTTGCCTCTAAGAAGTTACTCTCAAATTGAAGCCAATTGAAAATTTTCGGCTCTGTCCTTTGTTTTATCGATGCGCCCCACTATTGTAGGCATTTAATGGGAACCCAACAAGGAGAATTTAAAACAAAGGCACAGAATTATAACCCAGGCTTTTTTTCTAGTCCACCAGGAAAGATGTATGTCTTTCCACAAAGAAGCCTTTTCTATTTGTCCCTCTGTGGTTGAGGAATCTGAAACAAAACGCCACACAGGAGAAAATCACACGTAAATGGGTGCAGCACGTGGCATGCAACTGTCTCACGTTCTCACAGCCTTAAGTAGTAGAAGATTATCCTTTTAACGAGGATAATTTTATTTTTCACTAGATATCCATCAAAGGGAAGATTACACCATAGCAGCTGGAACGCTGGAACCTACATAATGTATTGCACATTTTAATCATGTTGGATAAAACACTCTTTCTATGGATATCAATTATCCTAATGACTCTTATATAATACTCTCATGTGCCTACGGGATATGTATTGTCACCTCGCTTTTGTCATAAAAATAGTTAGTCGCTCTGGATCCACACTGAAGTGGTTGCTTTCATTTTTATATAATGAATGAGTAACACTGGAAAAAAAGACATTTTATCCCATATTAGTTTAACAGAGTGAAGAGATTTCACATATGACAGTGCTAAATATACTCTTAAGCTGCTAATAAAGCCAAAGCCTGCGGGGAAAATTCGAATGATGAGCAATGCCAGAATTTTGTATTTCTGAAACGAAAGCAAAAATGTTCCACGTAGGTCTAATTTCTAAATATCTTAAAAAGGAACAGGGATTTCTAATAATTTCATTTCCAATAAATCTCCCTAGTCACTTTGGAATCATTTTATTTGCAATAAATCTCCTCAGTCAGCTGGAAAGATAAGCACACATTTTTTTTTTTCCTTCTCCCGGAGCACAGCGTTATGGAGGAAGCTTCTTTTAAATGTGTCCTTAAAATTAATAATGACAACAGAAGGTATGATTCATAGCCAGACTACTACATGCTTCCATTTTGTCAACAGAACAAAAATTTCTGCTAGAATGGCTGAAGATTATTCACCCCAAAATAAATAAATGAACACGTGCCCAAATCCCCCACGCTGTGTTCTAGAACTGCCCCACTCAGTTGAGGGTCCATCAGTGTTCCCATTCTTTAGAGCACCTGCCAGCAGCGCCAAAGTTAAGGCTTTATGAGAATTTCCATTATAAACTTCTAGTTTCCAGGTTTAATAAATCAGTCATAAAAATGTGCTCAAAGCTGAAACTTGGCAAAGCAATTTAAAGACAAGAAAAAAACTTCTGCCTGGTCATTTTTAAGTTGCATGGGTATAAAAAGACACAGCGAGGAAGGCAGCTTAGAAGCATTCGCCCTACTAATAGTTTTGAAGGCATATGATTTTAATTATATAGAAAATTGGTCAAGTGATTGGGTCACACAGTATAGTCAGATATTCGGGGCAGTTTGAAGGAAAAGGTAAAATAATGAAGTTATTTAAATTCCACCTAGAAGCTTTTAGATGTGCATTTTAAATGTCATACTCTCTTCAGTTCACCAGAGTTTTTAAAAAAAGCACTGGATCACCATTTGCTTCTCCTTTTGTTCAACTAAATATGGTATCCATCGGAAAAGACCTTGGAAAATTCTAATTTAAGTACTGACATTTATAAGGTATGTATACATTTAGTTATTTACATAGCAAAATGGAATTACCTGTATTAAAAGAAGTTTCTGGTTTCTCCAATTTATCTTTACAAAAATTGCTTCTAAATGTTGTGGGTAACTTACTTAAATATGTCAGTAGATCCATCTCAGCACTAAATCTTCAAGTACATACTGAGTGTTTCTTGGACTCTATTAATACAAACAAATAGAATAATTGTTATATTCCCTGTTCAAGTTTGACAGCCCCTGGAAACACTGAAGATTTTTGCCTTAGCCATTGAAACACTTTAATACATAAACACAAAGACTAAGAAGAAATTTGTAAGGCAAGAGTCTCTGTAACTTAAACTCCTTCCCTTTCCCCAAAAATGGAGACATTAATTCCTTGGTAGTTATGTATTTAATTTTTGAGTCTTCAAGACTTATTCTGAAGGTCCATAAAGTGTTTTTTTGTTGTTGTTTTTCTGGTTTTTTGTTTGTTTGTTTGTTTGTTTGTTTTGCTCATGTCTACCGTGAGGTTGGTATGTTGGAAGAATGACTTAGCTAGTGAGTGAGTCTACCCAGCTGCTTTGAATCTTTATCTTAACCTAACTTTCTTTTCTAGTCACATTGATGTATCCAGTAATAATATGTTTGTTTCCAGTGAAAAATATCCCTTAAAATAAAAGTAACTCGTATTGAAAGTGGCACAGACTAAAAAGTGATAATTATTAGTCATAAAACTGAGCAGTATAGTATAGTGTCTTTGGAATTATACTGCCTGGATTCAAATCCCAGATTCATTCATTTTTCTATCCGTGTGACTCTGGGCACATTATTATTATTCTTCTAAAGCTCCACTTCCTCATCTGAAAGAAGGGGATAAAAACAGTAACAATGCTTCCTCCTACGGTTTCTGTAAGAACTAAGTGAGTTTTAGCACTTTCCAGACAGTCTGACTCACGCTAGGTGTCAGGGACCTACTGACATCATTACTAGCGTCACCATCACCTTCATTGTTGTCATCATCGTCATCCAGGGGAAAGAGGAGTGGCCCCAGGTAACTCCCACCAACACGACCCAAGATTTTATAGCCCCCACCCTCCGTGTCAAATAGTTGTTACTCCATCTCCTTTTTTTAACACTTACTTTTGACCTCCTTATACTCACTCTCAGAAAACCCCTTCCAAGCACAACAACCTGCCCTTCTCAGATGAAGCCAAGGGTTTCATGTCTACCTACTAGTCAACAACAGGAATAGGGCAAGACTTGGATAAGGATTTCGATATCATACTTGCCAAGTGGGTCTATGACACATTGTTAGCAGTAATCACTAATATGCTGGATGACAGAATCAAAATTACAAAGGACCTGATAGATGAAAAGGACAGGTGGAAACTAACAAGGTGGTCAGATCAGATCACATTTGGAATATTGGGTTTAGTTCTGGGCAAGAGCAAACTAAATTGCATCTTGAAAAACAATCAGAATGATAAGAAGACATAAAAACCCTAACATCTGAGGAAAGGCTAAAATATCTGTGACCGTTTTTCCCAGATGAGGACTGAGGAGTCAAGAGTACAATTTTCTAAATATCTGAAAGGCTATGATTTGGAATAGTGATTGTTCTTATTCTGCATATTTCTGTAAAGTTTAACCACAGCCAGTGGATATAAACTGTGGGTGGATTGTGAAGATTTTCTGAACAATTAGAAATTTCCAAAAGAGAGATGATTACCCACATGAAGTATTAAGTTTCCAGTTTTCTCACCCTGATCTCTAGGTTTCATTTTTATTTTTATTTGGCAACACGTATGTGCCTCCCACATGCCTTACATGCTGACCTCTCTCCTGAACTCTAGATCCAAGTGTTCCCTGGATTTCCCATCAGTGCCTCAAAGCATGTCATGACCTGAACACCCCAAATTGCTTCTATCCTGGGCTGCCTAGCTCCCTTCTCAGTCACCTGAGACAGAAACTTGAAAGGTCTAATTTCCCCCCGTTCTTCTTGATGGTGGTGGTGGGGACGATGATGACAGTGATGGCAGCCACTGTCCATTGAGTTTGCACTGTCTGAAGTCGACGTGCTCAGTTTTCTGTACCTTACTTTATATAATCTTTACAGTGTTCTTTTAATGTGTATTATTATTAATCTCATTTTATGAGGGAAGCTCAGGCTGAACAGGGCAAGCAGCAGAGCCTGGATTGTAGTCAAGGGTATCTGACTCTGATGTCTATGTGATCGTCCGCTCTCCTCTACACCTTTCCAATCATTTATTTTTTCTCCCTTAGAATGTTTCTTCCTGCAGGCCTTTTTACTTTCCCCCTCTGCAAGCGAGGGAACTCTGGCTTTTCACATGGCTGTGTTTTTCTCTCAGCCTTCATGTGATAAATTATATGTGTCATCCTCACTGAGATGACCCCTTACCCTTACTCTCATGGCACCCTGACCACAGTGCTCATCAATAGGTTTTCCTTTGCATTTACTTACTGGTTTCTTTCCCAGTGCTCTTAAACAAATTGAGATTCCATTGGGAGAACATGCTAGCTTGGCCTTCTCTGGATCTCCAGCACCAAGCTGCCACACAGTCAGTATTTGCTGATGGATCGGTTGATGGGATACAGATTTTACCCCATCCCCTCATGTGTAGTCTTTCCACCACCTGATATGGTTCAAGCTTTTATTGTCTCACTTGGGCAAGGATAGTAGCCATCTTGTCTCCAGTCTCTTCGAACTTGAAAACAGATACAGAAAGAATCGTGTCCCCTGCTCAAAACCCTTCAATGGCTAATCTCTGACTGCAGGACAAGATAAGGCTCCTTAACATGACACTGAAGATTTGATACAAACACTACATCTCTTGCCTTCTAGGTTCCAGCTATACCTCACTACCAGTGTTGCCTGAGCAAGTTGTGTAATTTCATGTCCTCGTGTCTCTTTAATCTTGCTTTGTCCCATAAATCCTTTTTTCTGAAAATAAAATTCACTCCTTAGAAATTACATCTTCTACAAAGATTTGTCTGGTTCCATCCTCCAGAGAAAACTTAAACATTTCCCCCACCTCCATATATTTCCATTGCACTCTGTGAAATTAGATTACAGTTAATTATACACTTTTCTTGTCTTCTCAACTAGACTTAATATTACAGAAGTAGCGTATAATAGTTGCTTAATAAACAACTAAATTTTAAATAAAGGAGGAAGTTGAACTAGATGATATCTCACATCCTTTCATATTTGATATTTTATATACCTTTAACGATCCTATTATTTTTAAAATGGATGTAGTAGCCCATGTCAAATTATTTTAATTTTGATCCATGCCTACTTATTAAAAGCAGTTAACATTAAAATATATATATATATATATATAGTGCCAAAAGCGGGGAGGGGATCCAGATAAAGAAATTCTTAATTTCTTTAGTGTTGACACCTATTCAGCAGCTACTTTTTTCATTTAGATGAAAAATCTCCTCATACATTTCTGGTGGAAATTTCAACAGACAAATCTATTTGGAGGACCAGCTGGCGCCATGTATAACGAGTCGTATAATTCTTTATGGTCTTTGACCCAGCTTTTGACATTGAGGAAATAATAAACTAGGAAGAATGAAGATACAGTTGTACCGTTGAGGACTCAATTGTATCATCAATTTGTTACTGCATTATGTATTATTTTTATATTAAATAGCCAAGTAAAATCGGAATTAAAAGTTCAGTAACAACAAGATGAAGAATATTTAAATAGAGTATCTTCATACAATTAGAATACAGTTTTGAATAGTCAGTGACCCAAAAAACTAGTCATAACAATGTGAAAAGGTAGCAAAAAGCATTAACCATATAATCTCAAATATATGCATGTATGTCCACACATACACACATACACATACACAAACGTATGCAGGCGTATGTGTCTGTGTGAGAGAGAGAGGGAAGGTGGACATTAATGTGCGTCTCCAGGTGATGAGACTATGCACACTTATGATTTTCTTTTTTATTATTTTTAATTTATTTTTCTTCTCTCTATACTTTCCAACCCGACAAAAATGAATATATATCCCTTACACATCCAATTTTAAATATTGTTTTTAAAACTTTTACACCCACTCTGATTGACATCAGGACGATCTAAACTACCTTTAACTACCTAGACGCCTCCCTTTATTGACGCCTAGTAGGATGTTAGCAACCACACACGATAAACTCTGTTTAAAACACAATCACCCTTCACACAAAACAGCTCCCATCCTGCCTAAGTTATGTCTTATGAAATGTCTTATGAAAAATTAGCACGTTTTAACCAAAGAGCACAGTATAAAGTGGTGTAAGGAAGAGGGTAATCCAAGAAAGAGAGAGCATACATAATTTTTGGATAAAGTTGATATGTGACGGTGATGAACGGTTCAGATAATGTGCCAAGGATAGAGAGGTGTGTGGGAGACATACCCTGATATAACATGTGTACATATTCATATCTAAGTAGAACATGCAAAATATGTCCCATCTGTTTTCAGTCTCTTTTTCTCCTCTTCAGTTCCTCAAACAGCTGGTTACACAGCAGTGTACTTTCTTGGCGATCTCTCGTTAGAGAAGGAGAATGGCTGCCATTATCACCTTGATAAACCAGAGTTGGCTGAGGGGCCAGCCCAAGATGACAGCCGCTGTCACAGCTTAAGCACGTATTTCCTGACATAATGAGTGGTCCTGGGTTGTTAATTTGGTCTTAGGTTTATTGCTCCTACCAGGCACATTTTATCTACCTTTAGTTATACAATATTAAAGTGTCAGGACACTTGCAACAAATTCTTGTCTCAAATAAAGTGGTAGAAGGCAAGAGACTTGCACAGATTAATCTCATTGCCGTTATAACGTCAAACACGCTGTGTGAGTCGTTTGATGTTATTAAGTACCATCACCCAAAGTATCTGCAAGATTGAACCATAACAGCAAATAGAACTTTCTGAATATTTCTATTTCTTTCATATAAATAGCGTGTTCTTTCTGACTTGAGTCCCACGGCCATCATCCCAGCGCTCCCAGGACGCCCCTGGGTAACGACTTTAGCGCTTGTGGGGAGGCGGGATATCTCTCCCACAGCAATATTCAGAGGTAATGTGCGGCGATGGGAAGAACATGGTAGGAAAATTAATATCTGGATTTGGGTTTTGCCTCGACTTCTTATCAATTGCATGATCTAGGATAGGTCATTAAGTCTACTCACTTCCAAATTTAGTATCTGCAAGAACTAAAAAGGGATGGAACCCTGGAAGTCTACACTCCCACCTCAGAGGTTCTTAACCAGGCATGGTTTTGTGGCCCCATCCATCCACCCAAAGGACATTTGGCAAGGTTGGAAGAACTCTTTGGCTGTCACAACGTGGATGGAACAGCTACTGGCATCTACTGAAGCTGGGGATGCTGCTAAACACCTACAAGGCCAGGGCAGCTCCCACAACAAGGAGTTATCTGGCCCCAAATGGCAACAGTACAACATTGAGAAGTCCTGCCCTTACTCTCTAGTTGCTTGCACCACATCACAGAAGAGAAATTTCAAATGACTGACAGATGAGATCTTTAAAAAACTTCCTTTTTTCAGTTTATTGGAGTTTGAACATTTATAGTTGGGTTCTAGACTTGTTTAGGTAATGGTTGATGAATTTCATCTTCTAAAAAATGGAAAAAATTTAGAAAAGCCAAAAACATCACCATTTATTTAAACTGTCACAATTGCTTAATTTAATGTATTTATGTAAAATTAGTCTTCTACACCCTAAGCACCAGTGGCATTTTCTCTTATCTCAGTAAGGGCAGTTAAAAAAATCTGTTTTCATGTCACCAAAACTCTTAGCATTATAAATGTGACACAATTTGGAAATCAATGTGGGCTTATCCATCAGTTTATTTAAATAATTGACCATTTACTGGGTTATTTTCCCTAAGCCTGAGCTTGCTTATTTCTTGGCTATTTTTTCTAATACTAAGCTTGTAAATGACCTCAGTAATATGAGGATTAGATGATAACATATTCTTGGTGGAATTTCATTCCTAAAAGGGGCAGAGAATCCTAGTATAAATGATCATTAATTAAATGTGAAGATTAGGAAAAGTCCACAGTTAAGAGTTCTCTTTAAAAATTATTTTAAAAGCCAGAGTTGTATGAGATTTAAAAAGTCATATATAAAAATTACATTTGTTAATTTGTTTTCCTTTCTTTAACAGATCAGTGAAAAGTCTGTTAGTTACACTAACATAGACTTCAGTTCGACGTGTTCTTTGAAAAAGAGATGGAGTTAAAAAATCTGCCTTGCTTTTTTTTTAATTGTAACAGTTTTGAGATAATTCTGTCACCAAGGATTCTCAAGAAGTATAGATTCGTAATGGAAGTTTCTACCACTTGCCTTGAAGGTTTCAGCAGAGGTGCTGTCAGCTTCAACGGTCCTGTTGTCCATTGGTCTCTGACGTTGCCACATCCCATCAGTTATTGTGAAAGAAGGGAAACGTGCCTCAGATGAGAAAGTTCCAAGACAGAGTTGCAAATACACATCTCAACAAGAGGCTTAGCTAAATAGGCTCTTCAATAAACACAAAATGAGTTTCTCTCATTGATCAAGTTAGACCCATATGAGTCCCTGAGTGTGAGAACCATAGAAAGTTACGGAAAAACCAGATGAACTTGTGTATTGTAGGAATCAGAGAATTGTTGGATAAACATATAGGTATCTGACCACCCTACCATTCGATCTTTATGCCATAGACTTTCCTTTGAAATTCTGCAGATACTTCTATTTCTCTCACTTATAGTTTATGCAATTTTAGCAAGCTCTAAAAGCCTTGTGCTAACAGTCAATCAACCCTTAAAGTGCCTCGTCATTCTTGTCAAATCAGCCTTAATGTTTCTTGGCAGAAAATCCAATTGTTTCTGTAATGGTGGACTTAAAGAAACCCCAAGTTAAGGCTGAGGAGAATTCTCCATTTTCTAAAAGAAAAACTGGGACAAATGTTTTAACTTGATTTGAGTGCTCAACCTTTAGAGGTTTGACAGTATAAATTTTCCTATGCCAGTCTGACATCAGAGACAGAGCACTGGACTGGAGGATCAGAAGATCTTCCTTAGAATCACAGCTCCACCAGTTAAAGGTGGTGGATGTCTGGGTGTATTACTGTAGATCACTGAGTCTACCATTATGATCATCATTATGCGAAAACAACACCTAACTTACAGGGTTACGGTTGGCATTAAATGGGAAAATACTTTTCCATTCTTTCATTCTTTCCATCAAGTGAAAATACTGTGAATATTGAAAATCACTATACAGCTGTTAGTTATATTATAATTTCTGCTTTTACACTGAGTAAACTGATCCAAGGGTAGATGTGACAGAACACACACCATCATGACCCTGTGTATTAACAGCATAACAGCACAGCCTTTCCTGGATTACAAACAACCCATTTCATAAACTGTGGAAGAAGAACCAGCTCATACTTTCCTAGAAGGTTAATGTCCTTTTTCCCCTTAGTACAAAATGTGTAGTAACAGGATGACCTCAGGAGCTTCTATTTTTATGCAAACGTAGAAGGGAAAAGAGTTGAAAAGCTAAGGGTTCACAGTAAGAAGGGACACTTGCCAGGAGAGATATCACTGCTGAGGAAAGTGGTTCCCAGTATCCAGAAGTGGGGCTTAGATACGTATTTTTGTAGAAATAATGTTAGATGTAATAGATGTAGTTGAAATAAGACTTGCCATCACTGTTACACTTCTGGTGTCCAATAACCAGCAGGCACACGAGGCCTTTCTGCACTGCCTCTGAACCCAGCCATCACGTGTGTCATTCTTTCTACAGGAAAACGTGTATGACATACAAACAAATAAGTTCAAATAAATACTTAGGGTTCAACCTTGCTCACAGCTAGGATTTGCTTGTATAATCAATTAAATATAAATTGTATATTCAAATTCTATCAGGATTAGATTTCCTGAGGATGGAATCAAGGACTTACCTGCTGGTGAATTCATAATGGCAAACCACTGCCCCAAGGTGATCTACTGAGAATCCTGGGAATGGAATTCATGGAAATGGTGCCAGTCTGCTTGGTACAGACTATCCTTATTTGACTGTTTTCCTATTAGCTTATATTGTGCTTGTCTGGCAAGCTGGTGTTTCAGCACAACAGTCCACTTGCCTGAGCAGGAGGAAGAGGTCAATGAAACTGACATTGTTCCTCATCAGTTGCCAGGGACTCCACTGCTAAATCTCGGTGCTCTTCATAAGCTGATGTGAATATGACCAAACAAATCACTTTCAGAATTACCAATAAATTAATGACCATAGTCCCAATAATCCTATCATCTCAGCTGTTTCTATCATTGCCAATTAATAGCTGTGACTCAATCAGTTGTATTGGGGTGTAAAATGACCATATGAGTACAAATATTATTGTGCCATATTAGTCTGCTTATTTTAGCCCTATAAACCCAAACTAATTCTGTTTTTCTGGAAAATAAATCATAAGTGCTGGCATTAATTTTAGCATATATCTAGCAATTTCCTAAATATGCAGAGTAATTTGCTAACCATGCCACTGTGCCTTTGCACATTCTGTTCCCTCTGCCCGGGACCCTTCCCTCCCTGCCTGTCTGTGGAACTCCCCCTCTTGCTCTCAGAGTTTGTTCAAACACAAGCGAATCTACACGGTCTTCCCTGCTCCCCCCGCTCCTCTCCCAGCCCAAACACCGTCTCACTTGCTCACGTCCCGCTGTCTCCCAGCACTCTGCACTTACCTCCACTAGCACTGCCGTTGCCGCCTTCTACATACTTGTCCACACACTGTTTGCTGAAGGAAGGGAGTATGTCATTCATCTATTGAAACTACAGAACCAAGTGAATCAAGTAAAGAAATACTGAATCATTCTTTCCTGACTGTGTAAGTGATCCTGAGAGTCAAGCCTCGCGCTCAGGACGTTTCAGTTTCCTGACAGTTTCACGAGTCTCACGGGGTTTTCATTACTCTGATCCACTTCTTCATTCAGTGGATCATGTGAGAGGTAGTTGTGGTTTCTGTGTACCCCCTGCATGGACAGGAGACTAGGGACCCTGCAGTATCCATACCTGCCTATCTTATTTGGAACAGTGATGTCTTGAGTCTCTCACAGGAATCCTCAAGCCATTGATTCTACTTGGCTGGTTCCCAATAATAGGTCAGCCGCAGACATGAGGAGATTGGTTGGACTCTCGGCAACTCTAGTCACTATCTGTGTAAATATAAGGAAGTTGCTTAACCTCTCAAGACCTGGTCTCACATCTGTAAAACAAGGATGATACCTAGTTCACAGAATTGTTGTGACTGGGACAACATATAAGATCCTAGAGGATGGCTGATGGCAGGAACCACTAAACGTTCATTCTATCTGCCTGCTTTCCCGCGCCATTCCTGCCCTCCGTCCACAGCTAAGTGTGAACTGTGCTGGAGATAACCCTCCTAACGGCCGCTATAATTCTACCAAGGGAGAAAATAAAAGTACAAAGGTGGAAGTTTTTCTAAAAACACTGATTAAGTCATTTAATTCAAAAAGGATCTGTAATTCCAAATACCTCATTTGTTCATTCATTAATTCACTTACTCATTCAAGAGTATGTACTGAATGTCTCACATGTGCCAGGAGTTTTATAGCTTTGGGTACATGGTAATTAATAGGACAGACAATATTCCTTACCCTCATAGGGCATTCAGTCCAGTGGCCTTCAAACTATGAAAAAAACAAATGCTTGAGATTTTGTAGAAAGCTGGGGAACTGTTTATATTTTCTAATTATGAAAGGTTTTATCATTTCTTAACTGAGATAAAATGTTCATATTGGACTGTTTTCCAATAATGTATTTTTAAGGCTATCACAAAGTCTTGCACATAGTGGCTGCTCAAAAAGCATTGAATTAATGAAGTATTAGAAAGTTTTTATTTATTTTAGCTTTAAAATGCCTATGAAGATGTAACAAGTCCAAGAAGACTTTAGAAATAGTCACTGGATGCTGACTGACGAGCAAAGAATGTGAATTTCGAGCATCATGCCAGCTCTCTTGCATCCACTGGGAAAAACAGACAGGTTGGCAATCCAAATAAATAAAATTTTCTCACAGCTGGTGATTTTGGGTATTTAATTATGAGATGAGAAGGAACTGCTTTTCTTACCAGAGAGGAACATGATTTGGTCTTACCCACTGGAATGATTTAAAAAGCATATTATACTGCAACTAAGTTACACAAGAGAAAAAGGCGAAACATCCACCCACTGGTACATGAGCAAACCAAACACTCATTCCACTGAGCTTACTGTCAACTTCTTCTTTTGCTTCTGTGAAGAGACTTTGGGAGCCCTCCTGTTTTGTTCCGTCGTAGCTAGGGTGGCTAACGGTGCTTCGTGGAGTCTCTCTGCACCTGGGACGTGTCTGTATTTCTGCAGGGAGAGGAGGCTCTCGCTGCATCCGATGGTCAAGAGTCCCCTCGTTCCAGTACCCACACGGCCTTGTGCAGTGCTCGGTGAGGCCACACTGACTTCGTGCTCTGCACTGGAACAATGGCAAAATTTGGGAGCTGTACGTGTACTTAGGATTTCTTAGTTGTTTGATCACATCAATGAAGGGATATGCAATCAATCTCCCCCTAAGACAGTGAGTGGTATTGGCCATAACTCATTACTCCGTCAAGGATTTGGCATTTCAATCGATGGGAAATGATGTGTGATCATTCTAATTTATTATACATCATTTCCCATCAATCGACAAGCTGAAGCCTTGACATAATAAGTACTTACAGACACTGTCAATCATTCTTGGTCCACATACCTCCCAGTGCTGCCTTTTGGGATACCCTCAAATAGTCATGAAAATGGAATGTGCCCCCAACATCTCAGATGCAAGGATTTCATTCAGCAGAAGACTTTGAGATGACCTCCTGCTGGGTGGGATTCCATCAGTAAATACTTAAACGCTGGACCATCCACCAAGCTAAAGAGGATGAAATTGATGAATATTTTGATTAGCCATGATTTTCCTCCCAACCAGTCCAAATGAGACTCAAAGTATGGTGGTGCTGCCAGAATCACAGGGGTAGGCGTCTGTCTTTGAAAAATGTCAATCTTCTCCACCTACTTCATCTCAAAAAAACAAACAAACAAAAAATTTACTATTTCCTGAGTGCTTTTTGGAATAACGTCAGAGCGTGTTGATTTCCCTGCCTTTTGTCACTGTGGGGGATGACACCACAAGAGAGCAGATCACCGAATAGTGTCAAGGTATCAGAGCTCAAGAACGTCCAGTCCTTTTAATACTGCAGTGGATGAGAACTGCCTGATTTGATTAGTTCTATTTGTTTGAAGTTGGATTCTCATGAAAATAAAATAAAATAAAGTAATTCTCAGGTACAGGGACTAAAGCAACAATGTCCAAAGTCATAACTGTGGACGTTGCATGTTGCATATGGTTTTCGTGGTGACTCCAGCAATTGCCTGCTGCTTCACATAAGCGTTATTGATAATTTTGAAAATATATCATGACATTTTCAATCTACTTTGCGATGTTTTTCAGGAACAAAAACATATTCCCATGAGAATTTGCATGTATAGTAGGAAGAGAATTTTTATTTTCACCAGAAGCAAAAGTAACATTTTCTGAAAGGAAGGCGATGTACTCTCTGTAACTGACACACAGAGCAACGCCTTTGTGAGGACAGAAGAGGAAGAAAAACACTGCATTTGAGCAGGAAAAAGTTGCTTTGCCTATGAATATCTCCTTTTAAATATCGCAGGAAAAAAAGTCATGCTGCAGAGGACTTTTTATTCTTAATAAACTTTTTTAAAAGGGGAAAGGAAGGAAATAAACTCTACGTGCATTTTTTTTTCCAACAGCAACATTTGTGGTATCAGCTTTTTTTTCTTTTTAAAGAATCCAGCTGTGGAAGTCCAATCATTTCGGAGGAAGCCTAGCACAGTGCTTGGCATGCGTTTTGTGAGTGTGACCCGGAAGTCGGTTCAGAGAATCTAGATCATCGCCAAGAGAGTTTGCTCCCATCCTGTTCCCCAAGAGATTAGAAATGACAAAGTGATACAATGGATTTTAATAGAATCTTTCTCAATTGATTTCAGAGTGTGCATTAGCTCATTCAACCCTCACAATCTGCTTCAGCCAATGACTTTCTAATCTTGGTGGGGATGTGCCCTCCACACTCTTCCCAGCACCAGCGTTTCCTCTTTGCTTCCTTGTCAGCAATCAGTGAGTCTTGGCAGAGCCGGGCTTACTGGGGAGCCAGCTGGCTCCTTTAGCTCTTCATATGCTCTGGGGCACATCCAGGCTAATGGAGTCTCACAGTTCATTATGCACCTTCCTCCTCTACCCCCTGCAAGGAAGCGCCAGTGTATGTACCAGGTCTGGGGCAGGAGGCATCACTGCCACTGAAGCTGCCAAAAGGAGCTGCCGGTGTCCTATGAAGGAGTCAAGGCATAGCAATATTTGTAAGAAAATGTGCCCTGACCCCAGAAGAATGTTAGAAGAGAATCCACGGATGCAGCAGTAGTCTCAACTACTCATTCTACCTTGCTCTGTGTTACAGGGCACCAGCCACCAACCAGCTCTCAAGCTCTCGTTATGTGCTGAACACTGCATCCAGCCCTTTGCACACATTAGCTCATTTGGAGCTTAAAACAACTCTAAGAAATTGGTACTATTATCGCCCTTGTCTCTTCACTGAAGAAACTGAAACAAGGGATTATACAGGCAAAATGACTTGCCTGGAATCCTGTGCCGTGTCTCAGAGCTGGCATCCCCGCCTGGGTTTCATCTTACCTGCTGCACAGTGCAGGTGCCAAGCAAGGGGCTTTGCCAGTCAATTCAAAAACAAAGAAGAAAGCAAGTCAAGGAGGCTTTCTGATGCGAGGAAAGGGGAACAGGGTAGAACAGAGGACAGAAAATATCAACCATCCAAATGATCAGGATAAGTTTCCAAATACGGTACAGGCGAATAAAAGTGTAAACTGAAAATCATAAGGATGTCCTTATGATAATTAGGACATCTCTTTTCTTATAAATATTTATCTCTGGAGAAGAAAAGGGATAAGCATGCAAAAGCTCATTTTCAGAGAAAGAAATGATTACAAAAAAGAGAAACTTAAAAAAAAAAATCAGATGCAGAATCACTCACAGTCCACGCCACCCCGTAAGAAATGAGGCCCCAGCTTCGGAACCTTCACTAACAAAAGAAGCAATGCCCAGAGTGAGTGTTCACGTGTGAGGTTTGAGTTTGATGCGATTTGAAAAGCTTGAGTAATAAACTCCTGAAAAATGGGGTTTGGTAATGAGCAAGCCTTTAACTATATAGACATGTTGCCAGGTACCCCTTTAATAAACTGGTACAAATGATCGATGCAAAGGTGTTTCCAACAGCTGTTTATGCAATGTGGCTGGAAGAATTCTTCCATAAAGAAGCTGTTAGTGGGAAAATTGGCTATGCACGGTTGTGATGTCAAGTCTATACATAACAAACTTTTTCCTGTCAATCAACAATCTTGCCATAAATTAATCCATTTATAACAAGGCTTTTTTTGAATTGACAGCTTCGATGTGAATAATAAAAAGGACTCTTTAAGGAAAGTGAACTCAGAAGGGCTTTTTGCAACTCTTTAACACATAGGGAGAAGTGGCAAGGACTTGTGACTTTTAACTTATATTGAAAAATTTTGGCAGCAGCTCCAAATACCAAGGTAGCCTTCCAAAGACAGATGAATACGACAAAGCCAGGGTGACCTCTTGGGTCCGGCTCACAGAGGTTAAGCGGGATCTGCTCATATCCAGTGACGGAAACAAATGCCGGAGCATTTCCCTTGCCTGCCCCGGACACAAAGATCAAATGCAGATGAGGCTGTTATGTAAACACACTCGTTTGCATTCTGTCCAACTGTGTGTCGTCCTCCCCCCGCTCCCCCTCCAAGCCTCACGCAGCAGAGTGTGCCTCTGTGGTTACTAGCACCATGTCAGGTGCATTAGGCTGAACCTTCAGCCCTATTTTTGGGTTCTGTTGTCCTGACCTTTGACTTTCACTCATGTTGTTTCTCAAAAAAGTTCAATTAACAAAAATCACAGAATTGTAAAGAATGCCTACGTGACATCAAATGTGTGCTTGTGCGTCCCGGGTGAAACAGCAACCAAGGCAGGAGCTGTGTCCTTCCAGTCAGCTCGAGATGCGTTGCCATAGTCCCTTCCGGGTGCCCAATCCAACGTCTCTAACTGTTGATTTGTTTGGTACACATTTGTTTAGTCATATAGTACAATGGCCCCTCCTAGCATCACTAGAGGCAAAGAGAATTTGGCTATTTTCCCATCTAAATTCAGCATCTTCTTCTGGCTAAACGTGTATTTCTGGAGCCGGGGGTTTCTTCCTCCCAAACTCCTTCAGTATATGTAACATTCTGCCCTCTTCAATCCTCTCTTCTTCCCTCCACTTAGTCAATCTGATCAGAAGGTAGATATGAATAAATCACACTAAGCAGGCATGAAAGGCAAAAATTATTTAACATGCCAGTAAGTTTCTTGCAATGTATTAGGAGTTTGTTTGCTTTATATTTTGTTTTCCTGCACTGACTGAGAACCACTGCTCTAAATTACACAGAATTTATTCAGTTACTTTTGCCCTTAAAGAGGGAAGTCCCATCCGAGACCCTAGCCAATGCATTCCTCTTCACAGATGCCCTGCTGCTCTGTGTTAAAGACGGTCACGCTGGGATTCCTCTGTTCTTGCTCTGCCCGTCAGCGTGCTTGCTGAATTGCCCGCTGCTTCCAGCTGACCATGCCCCTTGGCCTGGTGGTTCCTTCCAGCCGCCTTCACACAGACCCAGACAACCAGTGCGTAGGTCTCTCTATTTGTTTCCCAAGTGCCCAGATTTTTCCCACTGATTTTCAGTGTCTTAACTTTCCCCCATGTCTCCATTTTGTCAAGGGTACATGGAATTCCACGTCTATTCTCTGAATGCAGACCCTCAACTAGGCCACACACGCACGTTCTCGCTTCCACCACCACAGTCCCTGAAGAAAATGGCTAAGTCTGATCACAGCATGACCTCTAATAGACTGAATGGGTTTTAAGATGAAGCACAAAATACTGAATTTTGAAAGACAGTGAGAATCATTCTAGATGCATTCTTCTCCCTTCAGTCTATCACAGTGTGTTTTATAGCGTGTATGTGCTCGTGTTTGTTCAGTGAGTGAATGAGCAAACAAATAAATGAATAACTGGCCCAATAGAAACAGCCTCTCAGGAGCAGGGAGCCTGCATTTCCAACCCCACTAAGTGTAGATTCAAGTTTCAATTTACTCAGATTAAGCTTCAGTATAGTGTGGATAAATATTTCCATTTAAGTATCTCTACCTAGTGGGAATGCAGTTTTGTGCAGCCACTGTGGAAAACAGGATGAAGATTCCTCAAAAGACTAGGAACAGGCTTACCATGTGACCCAGTAATCCCACTCCTGGGCTTATATCCAGAAGAAACCCTAATTCAAAAAGACACCTGCACCCCAATGTTCATAGCAGCACTGTATACAATAGCCAAGACATGGGAACAGCCTAAATGTCCATCAACAGGTGACTGGATAAAGAAGAAGTGGTATATTTATACAATGGAATACTATTCAGCCATAAAAATGACAACATAATGCCATTTTCAGCAACATGGGTGTCCCTGGAGAATGTCATTCTAAGTGAAGTAAGCCAGAAAGAGAAAGAAAAATAACATGTGACATCACTCATATGTGGGATCTAAAAAAAAGAAGAAGAAGAAGAAGACAAATTAATTTAAATATAAAACAGAAACAGACTCATAGACAGAATACAAACTTGTGGTTGCCAAGGGGATGGGATGGGTAGGGACAGACTGGGAGTTCGAGATTTGTAGATACTGACAGGTATATACAGGACAGATAAACAAGTTTATACTGTACAGCACAGGGAAATACATTCAAGATCTTGTAGCAACTCACAGGGAAAAAGAATATGAAAATGAATATATATTCATGTATGACTGAAAAATTGTGCTGTAAGCCAGAAATTGACAGAGCATTGTAAACCCACTATAACGCAAAAAATAAATTATTTAATTAAATAAAATAAAATAATAAAGGGGATCTTAGAGTTCATGTTAAATAAATAAATAAACAAACAAATAAATATCTATCTCTACCTACCCTTAGAAATTCTGTAAGGACCTTCTTCAATACGCTCAGCTGCTAACACAGCTACACCTAGCCCCGCGGTGCTATCACAAGCCAAAATGCTAGCATATTCAAAGAGACAGTTACAGCCCTACCATTCAAAGCTGACAAAGCAAAGCTGTACTTACTTTTAAGAAACGCGTTTGTCCAAAATGTGGGGAGTGCTTTCCATATGAATGTTGAAGACGTAGTACCATGCGCATCCCCAGGATCTCAGCTATTTTTCTGCGGTGACTGCCCAAACCAGTAGGCTGGTGTCAACCTGTTGGAAGCCAAATGTAACCCACTTTCTTTCCTCTCCTTCCTCCTTCGTTCCCTTCATAATCACTGAGCTCTTGTCGTGCACAGACACAAGGAGACCCTGTGGTCCTGCTCGCAGCCAGATGCTCCTAGCTACAGTGCTCCAGCCAGACCCCGGGGGCAGGACAAAGGTGACACAGCAGGTTACCAGCAAGATTTCTTTGGCATTTCTTCACAAACATTTATTGAGGACCAGGCATTGTGCTCAGTGTCAGGGTTCCATCAGGGTCAAAGCGTGTAAAAACAGACAAAAGTCCCTACCATCATGGGGGCAAATCCCTCCAACTTCATTTCTACCTTTTATTTTACTGATTCTGAATTGATTCAAGTCATGGAAAAGGTGGCGAAAAGGACAAAGGAAGCATGACCAAAAGAGAAATGGGGGACCGGGAGTCGGGGAGATGGGCCTGAGCTTGGTTAAGATCAGCGGTTTCTGCAGAGCCTCCGACTTGCTGTCTTCTCTGCCGTCTTTTATTTGGGACGCTTCGTTACCACCCAGCCACGAGCAGCTTCTCTGCAGGGAACCTAAGCTTCTGAAACAGGCTAAGTTTACCACTTGTAGATATCTGAGACTTCCCTCCAAGTCCCTGAAAAGATGGGGGGCTTGCTACCTAGATGGATAGATCAGTTGTTATCCTTAAAAATCCACGTGCAATGAAGAATAACAACCGTGACCCTGTGTGGTTACACGGCCCCACTGTTCTCAGGTTCACCAGAGCTCTTCAATGCGGATGCTGGAAAAGAAAAAAGTTTCCTCTACCCTCACAGGCTCTTCTGGCTGGCCTAATAATTAAATTTGAAATGAGACAGAGTAACAGGAGAAAAACCAGATTTAACTGCATATGTACGGGGAATCAGAACACGAGAGATTCCAAAGAGAGTCCGCTAAAACAAGGCGCACGTGTCACCCTGGACTAAGGAGACGGAGGTAGGGGTCTGGGACTTTAAAGGGAAGGAAGGCCATTCACTGGAAGATGGAAAAGAGCAGCTGTTTGGTAAACAAGTATTTGCTGGACCAGGCAGAGACAATGGGCCACTGAGAGATTTTGGTCTCCAGGCCCTGCCGAGGTCTCTGCACCACACCTCGCCCAGATTCTCTGTAGATACCTCAGAGGGTAGTGGTCTTCCTGGACCAGGCCCTTTATGTAAATTCCTTCATGTATTTAAGGGGAGGTAGAAAGAAGGAAATCCTGAGTTCTCTGCTTCTTTAAAATAATCCTCATACCAAAAATACATAGTTGGGGGTGGCAAATTTCGTTCCCCTACAAGCACGAGGGTCTCCTTTCCTGTCTGCATCGTTCCTTCATTTCACCTCCCCGATTTAATTAAACAAGGATCGGTGCGCAGAATCTGACACCAAATTTCCTGAACTTATTATTTGAGAACAATGCTTTTCCCAAAAAAGACATTTAGAGAGAACTGATAAGAGCCACAAGCTTAGGTGAACATTTTCGCTTGGGCTCTATAGCTTTAAATTAGGAGCACCACAAATGGAGATCTTAGGATAAAGTTACTGTAAATAAGACCTTTGTCTCTAAATGAGACTAGTTCCTCAAAACTTTTTCTTTTTGACTTGAACGGTTCAGCCCCACTTTCAGTGAAATTCAATCACATTCATTAGCATTTCTAAAGATGTGAGCTACTCAAAACAGCTGCATTGTCTTTCCTTTTCAACTCAAATGCAGCTTTTCCTTCTAAAGGGAGAACTCTCCCTTTGGTTACCCGATTTCTTTCTGCTTGGCACCCATCATTTTCAATGGTGGAGCCAACCTCCACGAAACAGGAAGTGCAGTCCCATTTGATCTCAGTTGAAAGAAATGGTAAATCCTTGGTAAGGACGGAAACAGTGGCTCAAAGAAAAATACAGAAAAATAACTGTGGAAGCAAAAAAAAAAAAAAAAAAAGCAAGTGAGACAAAGTAATGATCATTTAAATGAACTAACTCTTTGTCCCTGGAACTTCTCATTATCAAGGGTGTTTAATATATTCCCTATGGGAAGCAGGCTGCTGTTTGTCAGTCTTCTTTCTCTTTCATTGGCTATTCCAGCAAGAGAGAAGGAAACACTTCATCTTTTTAATCTCTTAGGTCTATATAAATAACAATCCTTATGCTTCAAATTGTGAAATTACCTGTTTTTTCAAAGGTGAGTATGGATGGAAATATCGCAGGAGGGAGCCAAGGGTTTACAAGTTAATCTTTTTTCACTGACTTAGAAAACCATCTTTGTGATGCCCAGTTAAAAGTGCTGCCTGTAATTCAACTGCAAATCCAATTGTGCGCAGTTGAGCCTAGAGAATATGCTGTTATGCACACAGGAAGATGGCGCACTACCCCGTCTGAGAAGGGCAGGCCCTGGAGTGTTTCAGAGAGGTCTGCCCTGATCTATACAGACGTCCGGCTGTCCGCCTCGTGGCAGCGCCATCAGGCGAGGTTAGAGTGGCTTTGTGTGGCCATGGGCTGGAAGACCCCCGGTTCCAAGTCCTAACCCAGTGAACCAGGCAGGCAGAGCTCATGAGGAAGGTGACGGGAATGCTGGAAATACGCAAAGTAGCCATTTATAATCACATCTGAACAAAACAAAAGACAATGCAAAATTGAATCAATCTTGTGTTTCCAGTAGATATCAAGTTGGATTAAAACACTCTAATTCATAAACAGCTGACCATGAGAACTTCTGAAAATGAAGCAGCTCATTAGTGGAACCTACCGACAGCAGCTGGGCCTGGTGCTGCCGAGGGCAGGAGAGAAGGCCGTCGGGGTTCTTGTTACAAATGGATGCTTTTTAAAAAAAAGTGTTTCACGTGTGATTTGCTCAAATTACTGCACTTGTGAAATGAGTAAATCCCTAAACAGGTGTGTCAGAGCCACTTTCTGTGTTTAAACCTGGCAAACCAGTTCCCGTCATAGGAGCTGGTGCCGACCGGGGCTGACCGAGTCTCTAACAAGAAAGAAAATCTGAATCTGAGACACAAATGATAATCAGACCTATTCTAAAACCTTGTGAAATGTAAATCCTTCCTCAGGGAACTTCCAGACCCACACTCACAGGGCACAGCAAGTCAGAAACGCCGAACTCCAAGTGCAAGTCCTTGCAGAAGGGCTGCTTCAGAGACCATCGTCCCCGCAAAGACAGGGTGGTTAACTTGCCAGCGTTCTTGGGAACTGTGGGTAGTTATCGCACGTTGCAGGGAATTGACTGGACAATACCTTTAAAAGGAAACACAAAGGACCCATGAGAGGGGCCCCCACGAATGCATGCGTGGTCCCGTCAGGGCCTCTCCCGGCTGGGGAAGGACAGCGTTCCCCTGCGCTGTCAGCCCAAGGGGAACAAACGTCTGACACTGCAGTTCTGGGAGGAACGTGTGGACTCCTGGTAGCAGCTTGCTCCAGCCAGCTCTCCTGAGTTCTGGTCACAGTGGATGCAGAGATCCAAGCAGAAAATGTGTGGTTCTAGAAGATTCCATCCCTTCTGTAGCAAACTTTGCCAGGTAAATCCTCCTCTTCAAGACTCTCTCATTTCAACCCTGTTCTCCTAACATGTCTGCCTACTAGGCGTGATTCCCTTACGCACTGTTGGTATAACAAAAAAAAAGGCACTAGCGTTCACGAGCATGATTGAAGTGGAAGGACACGTGTGTGGGTAGGTGCCTTCCTCCTGAAGATGCATTCACATAACAACAGCAATAATAGTACTAGCTGTTATTTACTAAGCTCTCACTTTGTGCCAGGGACGATACTAAGTACTTTATATGCATCCGTCTCTAATTTCTACAACAACCCTATAAGAAAGGTATTACTATTAACCCATTTTACAGTTAAGAAAATTGAGTTGCAGAGAGACAGAATGGATGGAACCCTTGCTCTTGACATACAGCTGTCAAATGGCATAGTAGGGCTAATTTCCAAAGCTCTCCATCACCAATCCCATGCATGTAACTGGAACCTTACTCTCCCCTGCTGCATAATGGCTAAAATATCTCCGTGTCCTAGCTCAGCGATTGCTCTGTGTGTTTTTATAAGACTGTAGCGAGGATCATCCAATCATTTGATCAATTTCTGCATGACTTTACAACTTACATGGCTCCGGCGCCAGCAACTGCACTTACATTTAAACTCTGCAGAGCAGCACTAGTCCACAGAACTTCCAGCAATGTGAGAAGTGCTCTAGAAAGCTGCACTGCCCAGTGTGATAGCCGCCACTCACATGTGGCTACTGAGCACTTGACATAAAGCCAGTGCAAGAATGAAGAACTGAATTTGTAATTCAATTTTATTTGAATTAATTCAAATTTAAATAATCACATATGGTTGTTCTTGAGAACGAGGGAAGGGAATAACAACCAGAGACCAGTGAGGTGACTGGTCCTGGCTGAAGGAAGGGCCACTTCCCCAGGTGGGAGGAGAGAGAAGCTGGTGTAAGTGAGGGGAATCCTGCACATTCGTCCACTTCATCCAGGTGAGGCAGCTGCCCTGGAGTCTACCTCAGCCCGGAGCTGTATTCAAAAAAGTCAGTCTAGTATTCAAACATAATTGAAAAGCAATTAAAATTTTTTTTTTGCAGTCTTTGGAGAAATCTCCAAATTAATAACACACAATTAAAAAAAAAAAAAACAACTTCCTAAAACTTCTTCACTTTTCTCTCTGTCTCCTTTTCTCTCCAGCTCCCACACGTCTCTTCCCACCATTCCAAAATCTCAAGAAAATCTCTTACTAAAAGCATAAATGGAGTGAGATGAAATGATGTCTAGTGCTAGCTCTAAAATTTTATGACTCTATAAATGATAGAACCTGATATTTCAAACTCCACCTTTTCATTTGTGAGAGGCTAGACAAGCTTGGAGGAGCTCTGAAGGTTATTAAAGGTTTGTTTGTTTGTCTTAATAAAGTTACTAAGATGCCACATCATGCAGTATATAAAAATCTAATGTGGAAAATTCCAAAACTGCAAGGGAAGCAGTATCTTAAGGAAGAGAGGTTTTGGAGAAGGCTGGAGGAAGTGGAGGAGGAAGATGGGGAGGCGGAGGACCACAGAGGAGTCGGAGAATCTTGGCCAGTATTGCCAAGCCCTGAGGAGAAATTAGAGATGTGGATGGAGGCATAGCATCTGCTCTGCTGTTCCAAGCAGCTTTTGTTTCCAAATCCACCTCCTCTCCTTTCCTTCCCTAGCCGGGGCCTATCTCCCTTTTCTTTGAAATAATATAAATAGCGAAAAACTCACCAAACAGTGAAGCCTCTCTTAGCTCACATCCCACATAAGATGGGTGCACCTGAGCACACAGGATACATCATACAACCAGGGATTTCTAACTTTTTTTTTTCCCCTTTAATCCAAGAGGATGCAAAGGGAGGAGGTAAAGTAACTTACCTCTTAAGCTGTTTGTTTGAAAATAATATGCAGAAAGGGGAAAGCAATCCTCAGCTAACAACTGCCTTCCTTGCCATCTGCTGAATCTAAACATTAGCATATCACGTATCTGGGTGAACTCAAACCGCACTGGAGACGGAGTGTTCTGTTCTACTTTTTCAGACCCTTAATGGGAGAGTCAAGTGAGAATTCTCCACGGGATTTTATGGGCTTTACGGACTTCCAACACGTGCATTTGGGGCCACATTTTCAGTCCAGCCTTAACTCATCGTACTATGACTGGAGGCAAAATTGTGCCTGGCTTAATTAGCACAAGCACTAATCAAGTGCTAATGAAATGTGCCCACGAGCAGCTCCTCAGACGAGGGCACGCGCAGTGCCCACAATCTCCGTATGTATCACTTAGCATGTCAGCACAAAAGGAGGGAAGAAATGAACGATTCTTTCCTAAAATTCGCTTCCGGCCAACCACGGGCAAATGTCATCTCTCTCCCGAAGTAACACATTAGTTTCATCAGCGTGAGCTCCGTAAACCCTAAATCTGCAAACTGCATCCCAATTTGCCGTATTAGGTTGCAAATTTATAAAAATATGGAGAATGTTATCAATGAAGACACTTCGTTCTCACGGATTTATGAGCTAGTCAAGGCCTGATTTTGGAAATGAGTGTGATCTGTAATCTACCTTAAAATATATAGGTGGTCTTTCGAGCTAAAACATGAGCTCTTAAGAGGTGGCAATAATGTTGGGAAACAGACCTATTTATTTAAACTCAAAATAATGCCAAAGAGGCCCGGTTTTCTCTCTTCCATCAGTGCTACATCCTTGGTCTTCTTACTGTGCTCTAAATCTGCTGTTAAGATCTGTCCAAGCACAAGAGCTTATTTACAACACAAATATTAATTATACTAAGGAAGACGCCTTCAGTCCATCAGTTAAATCACACTAATCGGAGATGCAGCAAGCACTTTGAAGTCAGTATCTACATAATCAAGCTTCACACACAGGACACATTTTCGCTCTGGGTATCTCATGGTACTTCGCCAAAAATAAAATTCTGGGTCATCCCATTTTGGGGGACACAAGAGAAACAGTGATTAATTCTCAGGGCAAGTTCACGTTAAAAAGCCAGGCGGAAAATTAAGAGAAGACTCTAGGAGAACGGGAGACCTGCCATCTCTTCTGCCCTGTGAACTACATTCATTCCTCCAAGGGCTGTTCCGTCTCTCGGGGGAAAAGGTCTCACCTTTAAGAAGCTGAAACTTACCCACCTGAACAGGTGCAAGGGCCAGACAGCGGCTGTTCTCTCTATGGACTATCGACAAAGATCACTTTAAAAAAATCCTGATCATTGGTGAGTAGTGAAAACCAGCCAATTCACACAGTGCTTTCATAGAATGAAATTCAGGAGAGTGGGAAGGAAACAGGCCAGAACTGGGGTAGCGCAGACACAGCCTGTCCCCTGCGGTCCCACGCAGCGAAAGCCTCCCTCGCAGCCTCCGGGGTGAAGGCCGACAGGGTGATTTTGACACTGACTCTCTTGCCCTTTCAGAGATGCTGTGGTCTAGGTTTTGTGAGTCATGCTCCTTTTTCCATGTATACGGAGATCTAACTTATCTCTACAGAGCAGCGGAAGGGGTGGGGAGGAATTTCTTGCCATTAGTGAGTTTTGTTTTCTGGATTAAATAAACGTTTGTGAACTCTAGAGAGTGTGCAAATCTAACGTGCTTTGTGAAAACAAGCACAAATCATGTGGGCCGCAGACACTGATGAAATCCAAGCCTGACATTCTTCACAGGAACCAAGGGCCCCATCTGCTGATGTTTAAATGTACTACAGTAGCCAACAGATTGAAAGGAGCCTAGGAAAAAAGAATTGCCTGAACTAAAATACAACTGGAGAGGCTGAAGCCGCACGTTGCTGAGAGCAGAGGGCACTTTAGAAGCCGATGTGTGGCCCTCTCCCCTCCTCCGTGTTGGGGCAGAACTGGAGGGAACTCATCCTGAGCACAGAAGTCGTTGCTTTTGGTTTTGATTATCATGATGATTATTATTTTAGTCCTCAGGAAAGGAGCTCCAAGCACACAGCCTTCACTAGCCACCACTTCTCGACTGAGAGACCTCTGGGTGGAGCGAAGGCTCTCGTACCTCTAACGGGGCATTCTTGGTCTTGTCTTTGAACAATCTGGGTCTTAATGGGCTTTGAAGCCGCCCCTTTTGATGATAAAGAAGACGTTCCAGTCACTTCTCAGCCTTGTCTCCAACACGGGATCATTCCGGGCCCTTACTCTCAAGTTTACTTTGTTTATGACCATTGCAGCCACTAAGTGAGTAGGTAAAGCCTGCGAGAAAAACCCTAGACAGGTCAGAATTATGCAGTTTGGGAGTCTAGTCACAGTTGCGTCAAACATTCACTGCTGGACCGTTCTCTATGTAATTTCACTCACCTTAGAAGTGAGGTGTCAGATGGTGTGAGCTCTAAATGCCTTACCTCCTAGCTCTAAGATCCATGGTGTTTCCCAGAAGGGTAGAGAGAGTGTCATACAAATCTTCATATCAACATAGCACGTTGTTCCATAAAAATGTGTCAGGTAGACACGTTTTCCGTCAAAAAGTGTTTGTCCTGTCTTCTTTACCCAGCTCTGCCATTCTCAGTTTGCTTTCCCCCTTTTACATTTTGAACTTCGTAATACCTGTAGTGGACAATTTTGGGGGTTACCCAGACCCCTTGCCCCCTTCGTTTAGAAAACAGTGCTCTTGGGACCAGCTACCTACCCTGCACTGTGAACAGCTCCGGCGGGGGCACCGTCCGGCTTTCTGCGCGATCTTGGCTGAGTTGCGAGCACGTGAACCAAGCCCAGCCGGCTGTCTCGGCCACGACTTCTGAGTCTTAGCGCAGAGTGAAAGGAGAAGATAAAGCAAAGAGGGTGGTAGCTCCTTCTGGAAGCGTGCTCTGAAATAACTCAACCGCTCCCTGTTACCTTGGCCCCCAGACTCCAGGAGCTGACCTGGTTTCTGTCCTATTGCTGAGACGGATCCGCCAGGCTTTCCTTCCGGAAGCTGAAACAGGCCGAGCTACTCACCAGGCTTCCCGGAACACTTACTTTCTGCGTAAGCTGTGTGGTGGACACGAGCTGGCCGTACGTCCCGCACGCACTCCCGCTGCTTTCTGACTGACACGGCCCTGAACGTCCCAGCCGCGCAGCTGGTGTGGGGTCGGCGCCATCGCTCTCTCCAGGGCTGGATCCTGATTGGCTCGAGCTAATTGTCACATCCCCTCCCTTGGCCACAGCAAATCGTTCAAAAATGGACACTTACACTGAATTTGGGCCAATCAAAGACATGTTTATTGGGGACCCTGGGGAAGAGGTTACCTCTATTTTCTGTGGAAGTTATTTTAAAACTTGCTCTTTATCACTGGATGTGAAACGTGAAAACTTAGTTACAACAGCATCAGTACCTACCTTATTATCACAAGAGGAACCAGCCTCAAAACGAGGCCAACACTTTGAAAACTATCATGAAAAGAAAGAACGAAACTACATCCTTGGAGATGATGGGAAAGACCTGAAACCTGAGCTTCTTAGTTATATGAGGCCGTATATTCCCTTTATCAAGCCATTTTGATTTGGATATTCGATTACTTATAACTGAAATCATCCTAAATAAGATCCAGTCTATTTCTCTCGGTAAGAACCAAAGAACCTGAGCAGACACAGTCTTCGTTTAGGAGCCTGACTTCCCGGGAAGATGAGTCATTCTTGCCCTCATACTCCCTTCTTCCACGCAGATATTTCAATATGATGCTTGATGTGATGCTTCAATACCATGGTTGCTTTTTCTCACATTGCAGAATCCTGTTCAGTCCAAAGTCCACTGTGGCCCATCTTTTTCTGCCATTCTCATCTAAAGCAAAGCAATCATTTATCTTAGCCTACTGTCATCTTGTCTTTTTGCTCCTTTGTTTGCACACCTCAGTATTTCCCACTTACCTTGTTTTCCTCAGTAATTCCCAAGTGTATCAAAGTCACCTGCAGGCAGTAAGCCAATGTTGCCGTCTGAATTATTTGGCAGCCTATTCCACACAGTAGGTATTTGTTTGAGGGATGAATAAAGTGTTTATGTCCCAAATTACCTTTCCTTGTTAGTTTAATGAGTACCCTCCTACTCCATCATTAGGGTCAAAAGAAATGAGTTTTACTGAAGGTCCATCCAGGTCTCAGCTCGGGAGCATGTGGTCCCCGGGACACCAGATGGTGCAGTCATTGATGATGGGGGGACAATCTGAAACCCCTTCTCGGCTGAACCCGTGATGTTCCTCTTTTGCATTTGCCCCACTTATTCAACTTCCAACTGTACCTTCTCGCAGAAATATGGAGAAAAGCTGGATGGACCCCCCTCACTGACTAAAATGCCAGTTCTCTCTTTTCATCTGAGTCGTTTACTTATTTCGCGTCTCATTCCCAGGTACCTCCAACGTAACAGCTCCTTCTGTTTCAACTCTCTCCCAACACGCCTCCCCCAGAATTACTCTCTTTCATTTCTTGCCCATCTCAGCTGTGGCACCACCATCCACCAATGTGGTCAGAGTGAAACACCAGCTTTTCCCCCTCCCTCATCCGCCACATCTTAATGACTTAACAAGTAGAGTTGATTCTATTCAAGTAACGTTTTCTTTAAACATAGCACGTCCTCTCCATGCCTACCTGCATTTTCCAGTTGGGAGTCTTTTAATCTCTTATCTGAACAGTCCTTCTGTTTAGCGCCTCTGCCTCCAGCCCTGCCATGTTCATGTACCTCCTCCATCTGTCCCCAGGTTGATGGACCTAAAATGTAAATGTGACCTTGTCGTCCCCCTGCATAAGACAAGGGTTTCCCATCACTTTCACTCTGCGTTCCAACCTGGGTCCTGCCTGCTCTGTTCTTACCTCCCACCACTTCGGACTTGACTATTAAAGGTCTGGGAAGATTCAACCACATGTGGTTGAGTCTCTGAAACATACTCCTCCCCACTCCTATTCCTTGTTCACACTGTTTTCTCCACCTAATATAGCTTCCCACCACTTCTTCCCTTGCTAACTTTGACTAAACCTGCTTGGGGGGTCACCTTTCCTACGGGGTGCACTCTGACTACCCCCTAGACTTGGCCAAGTGACTCCATGGTATGAGCCTAGAGATTTCTGTGCCCCATCACATTCTAGCATTTTCAGGCCACATTTGATGTAGACACATCAACACAGTGCCTATGCTATGCCTCTTTCTATAGACTTTGATGAACTTTAAGGCTTGATTTTACCGTGTGACCTTACCCTCTTGTCACAGGGGATTGAATCAGGGGCAGGTACAGGGTGTCAAAGGGCAGTCATGGTTGCTTTGAAAAACATCGGCTTGTACACCAGAAATTGACACAGCATCATAAACTGACTATACTTCAATAAATAAATATATATACATACAAAAAAACAATCTGGAACAATTCTCTCATGAACTAAGGAATGCAGAGGAAAAGTTCGAAGCAGGGGCAAATTCTGAAAACCCATCATGTAGAGAAAACTCCCGACTGACCCCTCACAAGGAAAAGCTTTAAGTGAGCAGCCACCGCATGTAAGCAGAAGGCATGTGGTGGCGAAGTAAAGAGAGCCTGGCGAGGACTCAGGAGCCCTCCTCTGAAGCCCCCAGGGCCCCTTGCACCCGGAACGACCCTTCCAAAGTCGAGACTCAGCTTCCCCCGGTTGCTGCGTGCTTATCTTCTTACAGTGATCGCTCTAATACATGAAGAGGTAGGAGCTGGGTCTTAGCTCTGTAAGTAAAGGGCTCTAATCAAAACAGCACTGACTTTCCCTCGGTCCTCTTTGGTCTTTACCACTAGATTGTAAGCTTCCTAAGGGCAAAGAGCAGACATAAATATCTGGAGCATAGTAAATACTAAACAGAGCAGACACTGAAATTCACGCACGAGGAACAAACTAGAACGTTAACTACAAGGACATTTACATAAAACACTAAGAGTATACTTGTCTTATCAATTACTTAAAAATACTGTATTTTTAACTAATAATTATGCAAGGGACATTTTTCCACACTCCTCTCTATCTTGTAAAATATGGTACTCGAAGTTTGATGCGATATACAATTTTACAGGTTAATTAAAGGAGGACTTAATGATCCCCTACTATGGGCTGAGCACATCACTACATGCTATGACAGATACAAAAATATATAATTTCCTGTTCTTGAGAACCTCATTTTCAGCATCTGTTCTTTATGAAGCTTCATTTTTACCCTGTTCCCTGGTCTTCTTTCACCAAATATTTTGAAACTCATTTAATTATCCTATACTTTGCTCATAAAAGCTTTCTAAAAATGGGGTATTTTTTAAATGCCACACGTTCTAGCTTCCTGCCCCAGTTAATCTAGTAAAGGCACAGTGAAATATTATCAACAGTAGACTTCATTTTTTTGACTGCTTCAGCCACAATAAAGAGATTATGAAAATTCTAAATGCCTTGCAACTTAAAGCATATAAACTCTATTTTTCAAACTGTATGAATAGCTGGATGAAGCAGCTAAGAGTAAAGGCAAGCAGGGAATTGTAGAATAAAACTTTCATAAAGTCTCTGAGATGTCTAGTGAGGAAGTCTCAGGGCTGACTGTTAGGATGATTTAAAATCTTAAACACCATTTTGTTGACACATAATTCTTTTATATATTTTCAGTATATAAATTGTGAGCTCCTCTAAAGGAAACACAGTTTTTCAAGGCAAAAACAAAGAAAAGAGCCTCTAACTCTTATTACATTTTAAGTGGTAGATAACTTTGTGAGTGAGTAACCAAGTTTATGCAGTCGTGTAAGTCAGCACTCTGTGCATTGGTGGCAGGAAGCACTTTGTATTGACACATTTGCGTCATATTAAATGTGACCGTTTTCACATCTAATATTTTTCCTTATGGTTGTCAGTGTGCCTCAAAATATGCAAATGTGAAAAACCAATAGACTCTGTGGCTACGAATTGGAAAGTAACTAATGCAGACAGGGCTTGTTTTGTTGTTGTTGTTGTTGTTGTTGTTGTTATTTTCTTTGGGGACCTTGAAAAGTTCTGAACAGTAAACAGTCAATGGGCTTTTCCTCCTTTGAGGGAAGTTTGTCTTCTTCAAGACACTATTTTTACTAAATACAATATCAGGATAGAGGTGGGGTGTTTTCCTTTATTATATTAGGTGGAAAAAGTGTGTTCAACGTATATGTATTGAATGTTCACTGAATAAACAGATAAAAAATGAAGGAAGAAGTAGGGGATGGATAAGCATGTGTGAGGGTAATTAAGTCTGAAAGCATTTTTTTTTTCCCCTAAAATTTCAAGCCCCACCAGGGTTGGCTATCATCATGGTATTTTATACCATGGAAAAAGAACCGTCTTTCCTAAGATCGGATAAGGTTGTTTTGAGAAATCAGGTGACCATAACCACCCATCAGTCCATTCACTCATTTATTCACCAGGTGTTCGTGGGGCTCCTACCACATCCCGAGCACAGTTCTAGGTGCTGGCGACACAGCAGTGAAGGAAACACAGTTGCTGCCCTCAAGGGGCTTACACTTCAGTGAGGGGACAAGCAATAAACAAGGGAACAAATAGATCCATGCCTTAATGCCTGTTAGTCATAAATGCCATGAAGGAAAATGAAGCAGGAGAGGGGGACAGACAGTCATGAGAGCTGTAATTTTAGATAGAGTGAGCAGGAGACCAGAGGTCAGAACGAAGTGAAAGAAGCAGCCATCAGGGCAACAAGTAGGAATAGCAAGTGCTATTCTGAGCAGGGAGCAGGTGCAGTGTGCTCCAGGAGCAGCGACGGGGGAAGTGGGAAGCCAGAATATGCAGGGCCTGTAGGCCATGGGAATGCCTATGGATTCAGCGCTAAATGTGGTGGGAAGCCATTGTAACAGATAATCAGACTTGTCCTTTTATAGCTGGAATTTAAAAACTTGAGAATAAATAGTCCAGGTTCAAATGCATCAAACCCAGGCTCACAACAATTTTTGATCAATTTTTCAAATGCAATTCCAAACCCTGACGGGGGAAGACAGACATTTTTCTTTAACCATAGCAGTCAATCGAAGATTTATCAATGAGGAACCTTAAAAAAAACCTGACAGCTTCCCATCAATAATAAATATTTTCAAGATCCAATTAAGAGTGAGCATCAGGAATATGCCACCAACCATCCAAGTTCACGGAAGTCCAAGAGAGGGTGAGGCTCTGCTGGGACTTGTCCTGCGCCGGCTCAACTCAGACTCAGAGGATCTGTGTAGACAGAACATCTAACTTGGAATAATTTTCAGACCTAGTACAAGAAAGCACAAATCTGATGATAAATCGTTTTTTTGAAAATAGTATTTTATTGCTTTTGAATACATAATCCCAACATGAAATAAAGTATTTCCAAGTGAAAGTACTTCTTTAACGACTCATTAATAATGAAGAGCATTCATGTGTTTACCAACCATTGAAATTTGCTAAAAAGCCCTCAAAATAAGATGCTGGCACCTTTGAAATGATGATCAGTTCTCGTATTAGCCAAGGTAGGCTAACAGCTGTTTTTAAAAAATCCCAAATCTCAGAGGCCTAACACAGTACAATGTTGCATCCTGCCCTCATCACAGTCCAGGTTGGCGGCGAGGACTTTGGCTTCACGCCGTCATCTAGGGACCAGGCTCCTCACACGTCATTGCACTGCCCTCCTCTGGGTCCTTGGAGTCCTCTGCATCCAACCAGTGAGTGGGAAGGTGAAAACATGTGTGCGATTTTCACTCCATTTTCATGTCAACGCCCCACCTCCTTGAGGTTCCTCCAACATCCCTGGTCATTCCTTCTTGGTCTCTTTTGCTGATTTCTGTTCTTATTACTAATTTCTTAGTGTCAAGGGATGAGGGGAGAAGGAAGTTAGAAATCAGTCTGGGGGCCTCCTCTCTTCTCCATCTAGAGATGTCTGTCAGTAACACAGCCCTGTACCATGGCTGTAATGACACGTCAGTGCTGAAGCTCCCAGGTACACGTCCCTACTGGGACATCTCCCTCCCATCTCCAGATTTACACATCTCCTCGCCTGTGCAGCATCTCCTCTCAGACGTCTGATAGGTGTGTTAAGTTCAGCATGTCCAAACCTAACTCATGAGCTTCTCCCCAAATCTGCTCCACTTGCAGCCTTGTCTGCATCAGCCCATAACTCCTTCCTTCCAGTTGCTCAGGCACGCTTGCGGTCATCTTTGGTCCTCTCTTTAGCTAACACTCCTGCCAGCTCCACCTTCAAAAGACATCCAGAATCCTGTGATGTCTTGTCCCCTCCACTGCCACCACCTGGTCCTGGCCACCACCCTTGGCTGTGTTACTAAATGGTCTCCAGCAGCTTTCTTTGATTCCAGCCTTGACTCTCTTCAGTCTTTCTTAATGCTTAACCAGAGTGATCCTTTGAAAAATAGAATTTGCAGGTATGGGGAGGGTATATCTCAGTGGTAGAGTATGTGCCTAGCACGCATGAGGTCCTGGGTTCAATCCCCAGTACCTCCATTAAATAAATAAGTAAATAAACCTAATTACCTGCCCCCCAACCAAAACAATAAAACTTTTTGTAGCTTTTGGAAAGTCCCCAAGGATGGGCTTTTTTTTTTTATTTAATTTCACAGGGCTTGCATCAGATAACTACTAGCTACTGTCAGCTGCTGCTTTTAAAGGGGTTTTCTTGTATATGCTGACCTGGTGGCCCACCCACAGTGCTCCTACCTGCCCAGCACGGGTCTTAGCACCGGCTCCCACAGTCTGCACCTGCCTCAAATTGTCACGCAGTGGACTAGGTCCAAGGATATTCAAGAACAGTTTGGTTTTCTAAGTGTATTCCATGTATGTAAATAATAGTAAATAATATAGTTTATGTTGAATTTAATTGAACTATTGAATTGTGGGTAAAAATAAATTGTCAAATATTGGCGATTTTATATAGTTCAGCCCAATGTTCTCAATTTGTTGGGAACACTCTTTCTCAATGTGGCCAGGCAGGTGTTAGTTGAGCCTAGTTCTTGCTGCAAATTGAGACAGAGATAAAACTGGAGTCATGGAGAAATATCCCAGGACCTCAGACAATATGGAACATTCTGTCATTCCTTTCTGGGGCTTGAATTCTGCCCTGTTTTCAAGATGTTTGTGCCCCCTTTTATCTTTTCCAAGTCCCCCCAATTTCTCCATAAGTACTTGGACTCCCCACTATGTTAGCCAGGGTTGTCCAGAGAAGCAGGACCAATGGAGATGTCTGTCTCTGTCTCCTCAGCTGTAAATATCTATATTCGTATCGGTGTCTCTATTGAGAGACAGAGAGAAAGAATTTAATAAAATTGGCTCACGCAGTTGTGGGGCCTGACAAGCCTGAAATGCACCAGGCAAGACGCCAGTCTGGAAATTCAGGTAAGGGTTGGTGTTTCAGTCTTGGATCTGAATTCCACAGGGGAGGCCAGGCAGGCTGGAAACTCAAGAAGGGTTTCCGTGCTGCAGTCTTGATAGCAAACTGCTATGGATTCAATTTTGCCCCCTAAGAACTGATACAAAGTCCTAACACCTAGGAACTTTGAACGTGAACGTGTTTGGAAATAGTTACTGCAGATGTAATTAGTTAAGATGAGGTCACGGCGGAGTAGAGTGGGGCCCTACGTCAATGACGGGGGTCTTTATAAAATAAAGGATGTCATGTGAAAAGGAAGGCACGCACATGAGGAGAACACCACGTCAAAACTGGAATTATGCTGTCACAAGCCAGGTAAGGACCAGAAGCTGGGAGAGAAACCTGGAGAAGACCCTTCCCTAGAGCCTTCAGGGAGAGCGTGGACACCACCCAACCTCGGGCTTCCGGCCTCCAGACTGTGAGAAAGTGAACTTCGATCACTGAGGTCTCTCAGTTTGTAGTACTTGGTTCCTGTGGCCCTTACAAAATAATGCACCCACCAACCCAGCGCTATCTTGGATTCCTCCCTCTCCTTCTCTTCCAATCTGTAATGAGCCACCATACCCTGTCTGCCCTAACATTCAAACACCTCCCATTTCTGGTCTCTTTCCTCCCTTTAATTTAGGTCCTAATCATCTCTCACGTTTACAGTGTAGCATTCCTCCTAAGTGGGTCTCCCTGGTTTCAGCCTCTCCCTTCTCCAGCCCATTCTCCACACTGCTTCCAAAGACTCTGTGGGACATTCTTAAAATATAAACCTAACTGTGTCCCACATCTAACTGGAAACCTCCACTGACTCACCTTCACCAGATGCCAGTGCTTGATCCCTTAGCCTGGCACTCAGGTCTTTATAATCTGGACATCTTTCTTTCCATCTCTGTCTGTCTACTTTGCTCCTTTATTCTCTAATTTGTAACCATGCCGAAGTCCTCATTTAAAAAAAACTAGACTAGTATCTTTCACGCCGTTGACTGTGCTGACTGACCTCTTCACTCTGATGGAGCCCAGTTCCCCTCTCCTTTGATTTAATACCTTTTCCAAATGGCTGCACGGCCAGTGCCCAACACCATGCTTCTCTTCCCACCCCAAATTCCTATCAGCCTGGCTGCCAGGGACAGAGGAGAAGATTAGTATTATTGCATAATTCTAAAAATTACGTGCATGGAGAGAGAAGGAGGTTTGGGGTCAGAGGAGGGTGGAAGGAAGCAAGTTTAAAGATAGAACTAGAGCTGGTGGAACAGAGCAGGCAAGAGTTCAAGGTTGATCTGTCTTGTAGATCCAGCTTCCCAGGTTCTTAAGTCAACTCTGTTTTCCATTTAGTTTGGAATTTCGTGGCGATTGTACCTCAAGACCCTTTTGTACCGTCTTGGGTTCAGGAAACCTGGAAAGGCTGCCGTTTCACGTTGTGCATAAGGCTCAATTCCAACAGCCAGGATGTGCTGGCTTGTCTAAGTACAATAAGAACCTGAGGAAGGCAGTGCTATATGGAATAAAAGCTGTGGCAACGCGGTCTTTAGCTTTGCTGAGACTATGTGCTTGCCAAATTCTACTGCCAGATGCTTAGGAAGAGAAAAATTATAATTCCAACTGGTCAGTGGTCAGAGGTAATATTCAAAACATCCTACCACATGGATAAACAAGAAAATAATTAGAAATCAAATGTTAGAGAATTCTGCAGTGAGCATGAATGTAATCCACAGGATAAACAACACTTGGTTGACATTTGACTGAATAAATTAAAACCCAAAGTAATTTAAATAAAAATTCAAGACATGTATCAGAGAAGTTCAGGACAGGAGACAAAAGACGGAACTTGCTCTTGCCATTTGAGCTTTGCTGGAATTTATAGGTGGGCCTGGAAAAGAAGGTCAAAGGCCTTTTTCCCCTTGTAGTGCTAGCCTACAGCACTTCACCGCAGCAAAGCCAGAGCTTGACTCTCAAGAAATCCATTAAACTGAAATGCGTGCTTTCAAGATAGTGTGTGGCTGAAATTACCATACTCACAGCAAATAAAAAGTCAGTCCAAACCATCACCCTTGTCTCATGTTTCCCTGAAACAAGATTAACAATAACAAATCAGAGACATTCTACTAGGTTTTCATTACTCTCCGTAAAAGAGCAACAATAACCAGCTACCCAGCTAAGGTGCCGGATGTCTGCCTGTCACATGTGTTAGCGGGCAGGCGCACACGCATGTGCGTGCGAACACACACACACACACACACTCACACACCCAGAGGATTTTTTTTTCAGAGAATAAGCATGTCATGAGGTATACAGAATTGACTGTTCAGTGTATTTTATTATCCTACAGCGAATACTTTCTTCAATAGAAATGGTTCCATGAAATTTTCAGAGTTTGAACTGTACTTTAAGTTTACAGAAAAGCACTCATAGTCATCGGCAAATCTGCCTCTTCACATTGAAAATATGCTGTGTCTCTCTCACACACACACACACACACACATATGGATTTTTGCTTATCAGAGACTTAAAAAAATACCTGAATTGATGGTTATGTCACTACAGTGACCACAAGACCCCGGGCTTCAGCTTTCCTGACTCGCCTCACTTCAGGCAGGCTGAAACCCTGAGCCTTGCGTCCCCTTAGTGATATACTAGGTGCTTCACTTGGCATTGAGAGGGGAAAAAACACAGATACTCAGAGTCCTGATTGGAGAGAATACAGGATAAAAGGTTTGTTCTGGTGACCAGTGGGGGCGCAGCAACTCAATGGCTGTACGGAGTGAGCAAGGCCATTGCCTAATATACCAAATCCATCAAGAAAAATAATTACGTCCATATCAATTATTGGTCTATTAGAAATAAAGGCCCAGTGGAAGGACACCATCCAAAGGTGACTGTCTAGTGCTTTAAAAATAAATGTCTTATCTCTGCCTTGGCATTTTCTGTACCATCAAAAGGCCATTATCCCATGACAGTTCCATTCCACAGACATTAACATTAGATACCAATTCTTTCTAAAGGCTCTTTACAAGGCTTTGTCTCATTTGGTGGGTTTGCCAAATGTTCCTCACATTTCATTAATAAATTGACCCACACCAGTCCCTTAGGACTCCAGGGGAAATTAAGTTTCATTCTTTTTTTTTCTTCTACTCTAATTAATACTATTAAGAATGAGAAGATGCCATCAATAGATCAATCAAGTATAGTAAGTTAGGCAGCATGGTTTAAATGAAATAACGTTAAATGGAAAACTATATTAATAAATATAACTATATATAACAATTATAAGCCCCCGGTTATGCTAAGCGCTCTACGTGTGTTTTATTTATACACACAATAATCCGACAAGACAGGTGCTGTTTGTCCAGGTTACAGTTGAGGAAACTAAGGCCAGGGGAGTTACTAAGAGCTCAAGTCAGAATCCAGGTCCGCTTGAATCCAGAGCCTGGGCTTGTACATATTCTGTCTTATGGCCCTTTTAGGTGGTATATTATAGGACTGTCTGAAACACTGACCTCCGGCAAATCATACAGGCACTCCGTGCCTCAGCTTCCTACCGGCGAAAGTGAGAGCAGATGAGATGATACAGCTCACAGTGCCCCCTCTGGATGACCTCAGCCTCCTGGCTGGCTGGCACGACTCAGGCTGTGATCACACGTGGTGGCAAAATACAAAGTTATGACATGAGAAGGAAGAGTAATGTTGCTAAACTTTTCCAGATTACGTTATTTCCAGCTTCTGTCTTCTCAGTTGCTCCAGGTGAATGTCAACTTATCACTTATAAAAACACGGCACAGACCCTGACCCTCTGTAAAGAGGCCTCGGGAGGTCTGGCCCAACAAAGCACGAGAGCCGGGCGTGGAAATGACACTGCACGCCTTGCTTCCCAAGTTCATCAAACATTCGTCTTGTTCGTAACTTGATCCTCCACTTGAGTTTCCTTTTTTCATAGGAAAATGCTGTTTAATCCCCTTGTGTTTACAGGCCTGCGATAACCAGCCCACTGTCCATGATGACCTCTGGACTGTTCAGATGAGAAAACATTCTGAGTAAGTAATTATGAATCCCAGAGGGCCTCCACGTAGGAACTGTTGTCAGTAGCTCCCAGACAAGAAGAAAATCAGCTGCTGGATCATCTCTTCCCAGATCCAGGACCAGCTTTCCACAAGCACCTTCAAGAGTCTGGGGATAAAGGAAAAATGGCCAGAAAGTTACCCTGGATGGCAGAAAAGCCTTTCCTTAAGACTTTACAGACCAATACAAGTCAGTTTCCCCAGTTTACAGATAGTAAAGACAGACTCAGCAAGATTAAGAACCAGCAGCACTTAGAGCTGGAAGGAACCGTGAGGACCTATTTGGCCCAACTCACTGCCTTCTGACAAGTGAGTGTCAAAACCTTCCAAGGCAAACGAGGGAATCTGATCTTTTAAAAATGTAATATTTTACAGAGTTGTTGTCCAAACATTAGGAAAGGGAAGAAAGAGAGAAAGCTTTACTGAGAAGCTCAGCGGCAGTCCAAGTTCCCCTTCTCCCTTCCCTGCGTCCCTCCAGGTAACAGCCAGAAACAGCAAAATGGGCCTCCGCGGGCCGAGGCAGATGACCTCCGTGCCAACCTCCCATCCCCCAGCGTGCTCCACCACCGCCCGCCTCACATGGTCATAACCATAGCCTCGCGGGATGTTCAGTTCAGATATTTCAGCAATTTAGTTTAAATAAAGTCTAAAATATTATTCATTTTTTCTTTTAAAATTCATATTAATTTTATTATTTTTAAATTTACTATTTTGGGCCCCAAATATATTTTTGCTGAAATACCTTGAATATATACTTTCCATCATGATGTCAACAGGAAATAATCTCTTGACCCTGAGGAACTGATTTGCAGGTGGCTCTAGGAATTCATTTGTTGCACAGTTTGGAGGAACCATACACAGCCTGTACACACAGGGTTTTGAATACAGTGGAATGATGGAACACAGGAGACAGGGAGTCATATTTAAACAAGATCACAAATGAGCCTCATTTCCCTCAGTGTGAATAGTTAATCCCAAATAAAAGCGAGTGATAAAAGCCTTAGACTGAATTATAAATCCTCCCATGGATAGGGAAAAAAGTAAAATGAAAAGAGAGAGGAAGTAAGGTGGGGAGAGAAGAAGGAACAATTTATTTGATTACACTTTACTTCCAAGGGCCTTGTTCTAGTTACTTCTCCAGGTGAAGTTTTCTATGAACTATTTTTGGCACATGTCCATAAAACTTAAGTCAAAGAAAACTAAACTGTCAAATTGCATTAAAGCTCTGATCTGAGAGTTTAAGACAAAGATATTCAGAGTGAAGGTTGCTTCTCAATCCTTTAATCATCTGTTGTGTCCTGACATTCTAGGGGTCTCAGAAGAGTGCATGACAAATAATGTTCCATATGTGCAGTTAAAACTATCCACAACAAGGGCAAGTGACAACTGAAGCGCTCTGGCTGTAAGTGATTAATATCAACACACTGGAGCCACCTCTTCAGTGACCTACATGTGGGATAAAGTCCCACGCAAAAAATGCATGGGCTGGTTTACTTCTGTGATCCAAAGATGCTGCACTGATCTCCCTCCTGGGGGACATGCTGGCAGTTCACTCACTACACAAGTCTATCTGGAGGTTTGTGCCCACAATTGTTAATTATCTGCCTGTGAATTTTCCAAACTGGAATCCAGCACACTTCGCTTCCCTCCCTCCCCTTCCTTACCAGGGAGGAATTACTGAACTAACATAAATTAACTATCATTTTTTTTAAAAAATTGAAGAGAAAAGTGAACTTCCCAAGGCACTGTACAGTTTAGCCCCAAGTCAGATACAAATGAGTTTTCTGTGGTTTTGGAACATCCGTGCCCTTCCGAAGAAGATGCTTTTGAGAGACACCTGGGAAAGTGTGCCGCACATACACTGTTGGCGTGGCTGTTGTTTTACGCCTGGTTTCCCGCACACGAGCTCTCAGATAAACATCGTTTCTATCAAGCCTGCTCCCACACATACTGCTGAGTGGTTAGGCAGGGTAACACACTGCGTGAGCCCTAGGAACATTTTCGTATAAACAATAAAAGAAAGTTGGAAATTACCCATCACCGTACATGAAAATAAATGGACTTCAGTGCTTGTGAATGGATTTATATCCTCATAATCAGAGTAATTTATGGATGCTTTTGTGGTTAAAAACACCAACACTTTGCTCTGGCTGAAGACCTATAAGCATAATGTATACACAGTGTGCCTGCTCTGTTGAGTTTTGTTTTAAATATCAGGTCGTGAAAGGGTAAATTCTTTCCTAGATCCATACTGGGAATTTATGGGTGTATATGTCCTGCTGGAATTTCTACAATATTCTAAAGTGACATGATAAAAATTTTTAAGATTTAAATGCACCCCCAATCAGTAGAAGAAATCATTCCGAACAAGTTAAAATATATTCAAGTCCTTACGGGAGAAAAGAAAGTTGTGCTTTATTTAATGAGAGCAATGTTTTGCTACAAAGGGAGTCATTTTTATGCTTCAACAACCAAATATTTTCTGTTACATGCACGTGTGATGTGAATGTACAATTTGGGGCAGTTATTCAGAGTCAAGTTCCTAATACCCAGCATTGCTCTGTATCCTATCGCACTGCACCCTTTCCTAATCACACTATATGTAGTTGCTCATATAAATTCTGTAACTGAAAAAGGGATGGAGGAAATCTAACAGAAAATTTCTTGCCAGATGGAGAAAATTGAAACATTACCCTTGTTTCTTTGCCAGCACAGATCCATTTTGACAAGCTGGAAATGATTTATGGAGGAAAAAAAATGTATTTACACTGGCAGAGATGTTATTAATTGCCACACAATGTTCACATTTTTGCATTGTTTTGTATATGATTACTTACAAGGCTTAAATATACAGTCAAATATGTGGCTTTTTTTTGCATACTGATTATTATATGACAGATAAACTTACAATACACAATGTATGCTATAAATTCCACTTAAACCTTCCCAGACAGACAACACTGCTGCAAAGACATGACAAAATAGCAAACCCACAAACAGCACTCAGAGAACACAGGTCATTATGTGTGTGCATTCACACACAGGCAGGCACACATGGATGCAAATGATTTAAAGGATTAGGTACCGTACATGGGAGTTGATGAATAACATAACACTCTCAATGCATAAAAATATTACTTTTATGGCTTCTCGGGGTAACTGTTGCTACATGAAACTACTGCTAAAAAAAAAGGCCCCAAAATGTTTGAAAATGAAAATATTAAAGCCATATATAATTTCTAAGTTAGATGATTTTGCAGTGCAAAAGACTACTAGATGTACTAACGTCCATAACAGAAGTTTGGAAGAGTATTTTTTAGACGTTTTACTTCAAATGGTTTAAAAATAATATCTTTGGAGGAGAATTTTTCCTCATATACATATGTGGTTATAAGAAAAAGAAGAATTAGACTATTTAGTGAGAATAAAAGTGTCTGCAACAACAATGCTCTGTACCTTCGGTGCTGACCATCAGCTGTCTACCTGTTAATTGCTCTTACAATACCGTCACTTTTTTACACTAATATAGATGGATATATTTATTTCTACTTGCAATTCCAGATTTTAATCTCATATTAGAAAGATGGTCTCATATAACAGCTACTTTGTCCAGGAATCATTTACAATGTATCTGCGTCCACTGAGGACATTTTAAGATAGACTTATTTCTAGTTGTGGAAATTAATTTCGAAGGTCTCAACTTCACGCAGTCATGTCAGCATTGTCTTAAGCATCCATACTTAGCTGTCCCTTAGGTTTCATGTTTTAGCAGCACAGTCTCTCTGCAATTAGTTTTATGCTCCTTAAATGTAAATCAGATGTAAGTCTCTATAAACACTCATTCTCTATAGTGTTTTGCAGACTGTTCCCATAGTCTTAGGTTACTCTAGGAGGCAAATAATTCTAAATATGAAACAAAACAGTGTGCATGTGCCAGAACTATAATTTAGCTGTTTATGATTTATCCGACTCCATTTTTGCTTGGGAAAATGGATTCAATATGTCTATGTGAAATTAGTTCATAAATACGAGCTTACTGTGAATGATTAATGAGTGTGGTCCTGCTTATATAAGATTAATTCTGTCCAAGGTCACTCTGTCCCACGGGGAACTTGGGCATTTGGCCAGTGACCCTTTGTGGGTGGTCTTCACTTTTCCAAATTGGGACACCCAACAGGAGGCAGAATCATCCAGCTGCTGAGCGTCACATTCAGGCTCCTTCTTTCATTTCATCCTGCCTGGCAACTCTTGTAAGTTTCAATCCCAAAGGCACTGAGAGGCCTGGCTTCCTAGGATTTATTAGCAGCATGCTTTTGCATATGCAATCACTGGCTCAGAAAAGCTTTTATTGAGCATCTACTTTATATTCAGAACTCTGCTAAGCATCATGGGGTGGCAGGAATTATAATGCAGAACATCGCTGTTGTTGTTTTAATGAGGCCAACTGCTGATGGTAGAGCAAACTGGCATTTTCGTTTGGAGCATATATCAATTCAAAATTATAGATCTAAAATATAATTTTTAAATATGTGTTCTGGTTAGTAGATGAGTTAGGAAACAAGGAAATGAGGCTGAAAGGCTGAAAGTGTTGGTTTTCTTTTTTCCACCATCAGAAAGAACAATTTTCAGACGGATGTCTTTAGAGGGACAGACAATGAAGCATCACAATTAGGATGGAGGGTGCTAGAGCCTGAAACTTAGCTCCACCACCTACTGGTGTGCGAGTTATTTAACACATTCCTTAATCTCTCCATGCTTCAGCTCTCCCATCTGTAAAATGGGGATAATGGTGATTATGACATCTCAAAAGGGTGTTGCAATGATTGTCAGTAAATAAATGCAAAGCATTTAGAACACTGTCTGACATAGAGCACTACTCACTAACATGCTGCTACTTTTACCCAGGATGCATTTGCTTCATGACAGAGTCCTTTTAACCAAGAGGGACTGGAGAGACAATAACAATGCTAAGTAAAGCTAAGTATATGCTTGTTTTCATAACTCAGCTGTGAGGTCCCTGACATTAGGACTTGCACTGATCCCTCTCTATCTCCCCAGTTACTAACAAAGTGCTGGCACTTGTAGGTGGTCTATAATTATTTGTTGAACTTAATTGAATTGGTTTAACTTTTGAAGCTGAGAGTAATCACTCAAATGTTCTCTTTCCAATCCCTGAGCCAAATGAGTCTTAAAACCTAACCATCTTAGGTTGATTGAATAAATGTATAATTCTCAAGAAGGAGAAACTTTCTTTCATTATAAAATGGCTTCTATAACAGCATTAAGGGCAGTGGAACACACACAGGGCCTGGAGATGGGGTAGGGACACCGGCATGGTTATGTGAAGAGGGATGCTAAGGTAGAACAGCTATAGTCGTTGAGAGGTAGGACATCTCAGCACCGGGGACCTTAGAAAGAGACGGGTACATGCATTCCAGGAGCGCACAGTCACGTGATGGGGAGACTGAAGTAGATGTTCGTCAAGTACATGCATTGGCCCACCCAGCATGCAAAACCTTCCCATTTGACAGCAATTCCAAAAGAGGTGGGGATCAGGATGAAGGGAGACAAGTAATTCCTTCCCTCTTCTCCCAGACTCTGGGCTGTAGGTATGTGACCCAGGCTTGACATGGAGATGGAGGGGCCAAGAGTGTTTATTGGTTGTGGTTGTGGGTCGATGGTCCAGAAATCTAGGGACAAGTAGCCACTGGCAGCAGCTTTAATGCAGCTTCCCAAGTTGACTTTTTTGTGGCATTTTCCATGGAATTTACAGTCAAGTATCCTTTGGCTCCTGCCTAATTTTTGAGCCTGGTTCTTAAGAACTTCCTGGCTATTCTAAGAAATCCCTGATGTCCTTCCAACACATTCCTTTTCTGCTTCAGTTAGGGTTGGTTTCTCTTGTTTGCAATGAAGAACCCTGATTAGTACAAGAACAAGGTCAAATGCCTACGTGATTGTTACCCCAAATCTTGACTGTCCCAAGTCTGGCATCCTGTGACACCTACTGGCTCCGTGACCTTGGGCATGCTGCCGCTTATTCCCAGATCCCAGGACGAGGGACAGTGAATGTATTAGAAGGTTATAACAGGATTAAATCAGATAATGACTGTGAAGTACTTAGAAAAGTGTGCAGTGCTCAACATGGGCTGCCTATCTCATTGGCTGTTCCTAATGAGGCGAGGGTGACAAACGAGACCCAGAAACCTTGTGGCAGTAATGTTATCCTGCTTGAGAGAGGTGTCTCACTGCTGCATCTCTTCATCAATGGAAATTATTCAATCATATTTTAATAGCTTCTCTATAATTGTCTGATGTACCACATATAAAGGAAAGATTTTTAAGGAATACTTTTATAAACACATGCATCATTTTCCCCATGTTTGATGCCACACAGCTTCACAGAAATGGAAATGGAAGTTTACTTTTGTTATCTGTCCTCTCGGGCTCTTATGTCTCTCATAATTAGATGGCAGACTTGAACAAGAGGAGAAACTAGTCTTATATCTCCTTTGTATCCTCACAATGTCGAGCACATAATAGGTGCTAAATATACACTCATTGATTGATAGCCCTGCATTTAATTTCATTACTAGAGCCATCTGGGCCACTAAGTGGTGTAGTTTGCACCCAACCATCTGGAACTCCCTCTGACCTCAGTCTGGTCCTGTTAGCTAGGACCTGGGACACAGAGCACAAAGTCACCCAGACATGAAGTTGTGGCCTCGTGTGTCGGGCGGAGAGGTCCGATCCTGCTTTCTCCTTTACACCCCGCCCCTTCTGCTACCTTACACTGTTAAATGAACCAGAACAAAACTGACTTGTCCAGGACGGAGCGAGCCAGGGCTCATCACGGCTTTCCCAAACAGGTTCAGTCCAGCATCCCACTTCCCCAAATCGCAGGCAGCCGGGAGATTTGCTCTCATGAGTCACCTCAAGGAACACTGGAATGATGAGTTTCAGTATCATTTTTTCTCCTTCGGGAGAACACTGTCACTGATTCCTCTCAGCATACACTTTATTATCGTCCAAGTTCCCAAAGGCACTTGAGAATATGTGATTAAAGGAATTCCCTACTGTCACATATACAATAAATCTAACTGGCTTTATTATCTAGCAAGGTTTTTTTTTTTCCTCCTTCAACCTAATGTTTCCTGGCTGGAGAGGAAGCCACTCACCAACATCCCTCCCTGCCCAGACCTCACTTCTCTGATGTTGAATTGAGGGTATGCAGGTCAAGTGCCAAACTGCCAGCTCATTTCCTACATCCCACAATGCCCTAAAAATTCTAGGAGAGTCTGACATAGAGTCATTTGAAGATGGGCTTTCTTGTCCCAAATCTTCACTTCCCAAGCGAGATGGCTTTGGAGCAGTCATAACCTTTCTGAATTAGGGAATCATCCCGCTCTGCCTGGTACAATCCCAGCTTAGTGCCCCTTTCACTCTGAGGGCATCCCAGTTTGGACAAAAAAATTACATGGTCCCTCTATCTCTGAGTCTCAGCTCTTTGTACATAAGAAATAATGGTAAACAGGATTAATAACAGGGTTGTTTCCAGAACTAAAGAACACAACACAGTGGTCAATAAAAACACGATTACGACAATAGCAAGGCATTACTTATGAATAGTACTGATAGATATCTGCTGGAAGAATGAGAGTTTGGAAGGTCAATTAAAACTCAATGACCCCCAAAAAGTTTTCCTCTCACCTGCCATAATTATAATAGTAACTACAGCTGTACATTGAGCGTTGAGCACCTACTAGGTTCCAGGCACAAACATAAGCAGGTTAGCTGTAATGCCCCCTCCGTTCACCCAGTGATGAATGTATATGAATGCCACTCACAGCAACCAGTTCAGTTCCTCTCCCAACTGGTTTCTGGCTTCTGCACAAAAAAAAAATCAAGAAATGTGGTTAGATCTTTGTTTCAAAGCTACAAAAGATCATGTCGTGGCTAAGAAATGCCCCAACTGCTTTGGGGACAGTTAGAAAACAGGTGTATCTGGATGTCACATCACCAGGACAGGAAATTTTCTCACTCACCTCAGAAAAGATGCTCTTACACAGACATTACCTCCTTCACCCACAGATCCTTGCATTATCCCTATTTTGCCAATGAGGAAATGTGAGGCCTAGAAGAGTTAAACGGCTTGCCCGAAGTCATGAAGCGACCAAACCGGAGAGCCAACCCGAGATCTAACTCCAAAAAACTCAGACAACTCAAAGCTCTGCTCTTAAGTTCTCTTCTAAAGCCCCACCTTAAATTACTTTACTGAGAGATGACAAATGCAGTGACACTACAAAAAATTATTTTAAAATACCATTTTAAACCCGTTATCAGGGATCAGTAGATCAGACTGAAAGCTAACACAGTAGAGAGGGTTCAAGGTATAAGTCAGTAAATTTTAGTAGAATGCTGGGGGAGGGTCAGGGAGACCAACAGACAGAGTATTTGGGTGGCGAGAACCAAGTGGAGGAAGAGGAGGGGGGTGTACAGAGCTGAGGCCAAGGCTGGAAAACAGTGGGCTAGGGTGGGAATCATGCGGACACGAGGCCAAGAAAAGGAGGCCCAGGGCATGGGACCTCTCAGGTGGCCACCAGTTTAGAATAAGGTCTAAATATGAAAGGGAGGAGAGCCTCAGAAGTTGAATTTTTTCTTATGCTGACAGGGGCCAGCCCAGCTTCTCCATTTTCATCTGAAAGAAGCTGTGTTTTAGGTCTAATCTATAAGCAAAAACATTAATGTCCCCCATTATCCATTGATGGGTACTTTATACTTGTTTTACTGTTGCTTAATAAATAAATTAGAACATAGCTAAACTTGCTCAGCAGCCAGTCATTAGTGCAGTTAGATCTACTGTTCAGAAAACTGAAGGGCTATTGACTCTGCTGAGTTTAATGAAGGAAAATGAGTCACAGGAGATCTGGGCAGGAATGAGTCACAGCTCCGGCAGCAGCCTTCTCTCCATTGTGAACGACTTTCCATCATTCGTAGTCAGCAAGAGGCTAAAAGAATGTTGATGTTTTCTTGAATGGCTCACTTCCTGAGTTCAGACAGACTGAAAGCGTGGACGACAAGACATCAACGTTTCGACAGTAAGGGACCGATTGTATAAAAAGCTAGCAGGTAGGCAGATTTCTCGTTAGATTCTCAGAAATAAAGTGTGGTTACTGTCCTGAGAGGTGTCGGGAAACCATCCCGCAGGAGAACTGCCTGATCACAAAGACACCTCTGGTCCAGAAAGGATCAGAAGGGAGGGTCCTCTCACAGCACCCAACATGCACTGAATTGTTCTCTAGTGTACGTGACTATGAAGCTGTCAAGTAAGTTCTTGGCTTGTCGTGAGAGCAGTTCCTGTTTTCCGTGCCTCAGTCCTGGAAGAGATGTGCTGGTGACACATTTCTGTATGTCATTAAAGTGGGACAATGAGAACATGTGTCCCTCTTCAGAGAGGCAATGATCAGTTGTAGACATTGATGGGTGACCAGTGGTAGGAGTCTGCAAGCTAAAGCCACAGGAGGAGGTAGATTCTTATAAAGGATGGTGGCCACCAGAGGACAGGGTGATCTATAAATTATACACAATTCTTAGCTTAAGGAAACAGAAAACAAGTACGCTTGCAAAGACTCAGAGCCCAGATGGTTCTCAGAGCATGGACATTCACAGGCTTGGGCGCGGAATGCAGGTAAGGCTCCTTGGGCAGTGCCACATCCCTGTCACTCTTGCCTTCCCTCGACCTCAGTGTTACAGAGACCATCTTGAAAAATGTTTGGAACTCAGATTAGAATTTCATGTTCAAAGAATGATACACAACCAAATTGTAGATAAATGCAGAGAAACTATCTCAAACTTTTTCTGAAGATTGAAGTTCCTCTCACATACCTTAAGCTTCAGAACTGTGGAGCTGCTGCAATGACGAGGAAACAGAGATGGCCCTTGTGCTCAGATGTGCAGGTGCAGCGGGGGTCCCAGCAAGCAGACAGGGATTTATCACGCACTATGGTGACAATTATGACAGAAGCTGCACAAGACACTGGGGGAAGAGCCCTTAACCCAGGCTTTAAGAGTCAGGTGAAGCTTCCAGCCTAAGTCAGGGCTCTTCAGAGAGCTGGAACCAACAAGATGTGTGTATATAACCCGAGTCTGTCGGGGCAGGGGTTGCTCTGGGAGAGAGAGGGGCAGACAGGGAGACAGAAGTTTTAAATAAATTGGCTCATGTAACTGCAGAGGCTTGGTGAGCACAAAATCTGATGGGGAAGGCCGACAGACTGGAGACAGGCTTCTCCCTCAAGGGAGACCAGTCTTTGTTCTATCAAGGCCTTCAGTGACTGAATGACAGCCCACACCCACACCATGGAGAGCAATTTACTTAAAGTTCACTAATTCAGATGTTAATTTCATTCAAGAAAACAGCTTCAGATCAACATCCAGAATTATGTTTGACCAAATGTCTGGACGTATGGCCCAGCCAAGTTGACACTAACATTATTTATAGAACAGTCTGATTAGTAGCTATTAATACTCGTCTCTCTCCCAGACCCATTCAGCAGTCACTCCCCCGGCCCCTCCCCACAGCCCGTGGCAACCGCTCATCTGCTTTCTACCTCTGGATAGATACTTGTTCTGGATGTCTGTTCTGGATATTTCATATAAACGTAATCATACAAGATGTGACCTTCTATGCCTGGCTTCTTGCACTTAGCGCATTTTCAAGTTTATCCATGCTGAAGCCGGCGTTAGTACTTCGTTACTTCTCTGAATATTATTCCACTGGATGGATGTACCACATTTTGTCTGGCCATTCCTCAGGCGATGGGCATTTGGATGGTCCCCCCCTTTTAGCTGTTGTGAATAAGTCCTTATATTGACAGGTATGTGTACAGGTATCATGAACAGGTACTTGAGAACTCATTTTCAACTCTTTTCGGTCCATATCTAAGAGTGGAATTGCTGGGTAATGTGGTAATTTTGTGTTTAACCTTTTGAGGACCCACCAAACAGTTGTACCATTTTACATTCCTACCAGCACTGTATGAGCATTCCAATTCTTCCACATCCTCATCAACACTTGTTCTTTTCCATTTTAAAAAATTACAGCCATCCTAGTGGTTATGAAGTGTTCTCTCATTGGGTTTTGAGTTGCATTTCCCTAATGGCTAATGGAGCTGAGCATCCTTTCCTATGCTTGCTGGCCATTTTTACGTCTTCTTTGGAGAAATGTCTATTCAATTATTTGGCTCATTTCTTAATTGGGTTGTTTGTCTTTTTGTTGTTGAGTTGTACGTGTTCTTTATATATTCTGAATGTTAGATCCTTATCAGTTATGTGGTTGCAAATATTTTCTCCTATTCTGTCACATCTGGTTTTGCCCACAGTTCTATCTCCAGGACCCAGCACAATGCTTGGCAATAAATACGTGTTGAATAAATGAAGAGGACAGCCTGGAGATGCAGAGTCTGTAGAAGGTTTAATATAACAAACTCAAAGTTATTATCAAGTTCTTATCACAGCCTGACACTATTTATCTGAAAGTTACAATATAGGAACTGGGCTTAACAGACCACACAGAGGTCTAGTTTGTAAGAGTACTTTGTTTGACTTAAAGTGTTTTTATTAATAACCTTTTGATAATGAATTGTAAATAGCGAGCTCTGAATGTTATTAAGAATGGAGCTTCAGGTAGAGCTGATAAGGACCAGCATGCCGTAACAGTGCTTTTTTTTTTTTTTTTTTTTTTTTTTTTTGCTGGCATAACAGCAGTGACATCACCTTGTGTTTGCTCAAAGAAGGCTTTTTAACCTTCAAAGTGCTTCTCAATCACGAATTAACACTCATAATGCTATTCTTAGATCTCTTATTGCGTCCCTGCTCACACGGCACAGAGTGGTTAAGGCAGGAACCACACACACACACACACACACGGAATAGCTTCTTCTCCTTCTTCTCTGTAGCACTGGGATCCAAGCACATCTGATTTTATCACTAGTTAATATGTTTTTAACCTTTTCGTTTCCTAACAGCTGATCCCTCTGGACTCAAACTACTGAGGTCAGCGAGGGAAACTGCAGAGGAATGTGAGAATGGGGCAGAGAACCAAGCATTCTTCTCTGTGTTCTCTCTTTATCCAGATCCCATTTTTGGAAGACACGTGCATTTAGGGCAAAGTCTTTAATAGTATGAAGGGGGAAAGGCAGTAAAGATCAGTATTTAAGGGGAAAGGAGCAACTTGAAAGATGAATCTACAAGAGAAAAAGACCTGTTTAAGACTCTAAGAGATACCCTTGTCTTCCTAGACACAAAGCCCCCACTTTTGAGGACTGAACTGCGTTCCCCCAAATTCACATGTTGAAGTCCTAAGCCCCGTACCTCAGAATGTGACTGTCTTTGGAGACAGGGCCTTTGAAAAGGCAGCTAAGGTGAAGTGAGGGCATATGGGTGGGCCCTGATCCAATATGACTGATGCCCTTATAAGAGGCGGCAGTCAGGACGCCAGCGCAGCAGGAAGACCATGTGACGACACAGAGAAGACAGCCATCAACAAAGCAAGGAGGGAGGCCCTCAGAGCAAGCCAACCGCGCTGACAGCTTGGCTTTGGACTTTAGCCTCCAGAGCTGTGAGAAAACAGATTCCCGTTGTTTAAGTCAGCGGGGCTGTGCTGCGGCGGCCCTAGCACACTGATACACTTTTCATACAGTGTCAGGCCTGCTTCATTGTTACATAGCTCCTTCCTAAGGAACTTCTAGCCACATCTGTAGCAGGTCCTCTAAATAAAAGCCTTTTCCAGGTTGGCTGATGTGATCAATCACTGAGTTATTTTTCTAAGTATAGTAAATCCTCAAATTCGATCCAAGCTAGGGTTTTCATTAAAAGAATAAATCAAGAATAGAATTATTTTAAGCCCATTGGATTTTCAGGAATAATTTTAATACTCAAGTGTCTTAAAATAATAAGTGTTTTTACCTTGCTTTGTTCCCATATATGAGAGGCCTCCGTCTACGTGAAGCAGAGGGTCACGGCCGTCTGCAGTGGGCATTTCTGCCCATTGTGTGCAATGTGGACACTGTCTTACAGCTTATGAAGCGCTGATAATCTGCTACCCTATGTGGTCCTCACAACAACACTGAGCTAAATCAAGGCAGATGGTATATCCTTTTTTTGCTTTTAACTGATGAGAAAACAAAAGCTAAGAGAGGACAAGTCAGCTCCCCACAGCCACACAGCTGGCAGGATCACTGCAGAAGAGCCTCTGCTATCAGCTGAACAAGCCAATTCGTTTCACCTTCTAGGCCAGGAGTTGGCAAACTGCAGCTCACCAGCCAAATCCAGCCTGCAGCCGGTTTTGGTAAATACATCTTTATTGGAAAACGGCCACACCTATTCGTTTAGCAACTGTTTTGTCCTACAATGGCAGGCTCGAGGAGTTGAAACAGAGATGATAAGGCCCACAAGCCTGAAATGTTTCTCATCTGGCCTTTGTGGGGGAAAGTGTGCCGTCCCTGCCCTGGACACAGAGCTAAGCTATGTTTCCCTAAAACGCCTCTCACATTCCGGGAGTCCTCTCTTCCCCTGGCCGGGGCTGAATGCAGAGGGTGTAACGGGGGTTGGGGGAGGGCTCCAGGGCGTCAGGGAAAGGCAGAGCCACGACAGAATAGAGGGCAGAGTAGCGGAGAGCACGTCCACACTGTGGTCCACCACGACCCAGGACCTGCGTGAGACGTGAGACCTGAGACACATTTGTTTCTCACTTTTTGTAATAAGCCATTAAAGTTTGGAGGGTTTTACAGCAGTTAAGTTATCATGGCTAAGAGAAAAGAGGTTCACCCTAAACCCAGAACTGTTCCCCTTCTTGGACCACCAGGGTGGCCAGAAATGAGGAGCATCAACAAGTGAGGAACGAGGTCCAGAGCCAGGGCAGCGTCACCCGGACTCCCGCGCACACTTGTCCTTCAGCGGAGGTGGCTGATGGGTTTCATCCCGTGTGGGTAGTGGCTTGCTGACAACAGCTCTGAGGCCACCTCCAGGCTCCAAAGAAGCAGCGACATGCCAGTTAGCAACGCCTCTCATGGACTCAGGAGTAGGAAGAGCCAAGACAGTCAGGGATTTTGCCGGGCGCCACTCTGACAGACACCTGAATGATGAGAAAGCATTTTCCACCTTTAAGGACATTAATGCGGGGTAGCTTTCAGGCTGAGCCACACAGTGAAATATGCTGCTACAAATTAACACAAGTAGAAGCGCATCCCAAACACCAGTTTCCAATGACGTGGTATGGGGGCAGGAGGAGGGCAGGGGAGCTGCTTAGCTCAGAGAACTGGAAGACGAAAATTTACAAAGTAAGACCACGTAAACGGAATTTCACTTCAGGTATATAGGCTTCATAACAGAAGTTTGACTGCCTCTTTCTTTCATGAAATATAGCAAAGTACATTTCAAGCCACACAGTTCATCTAAGCACTTATTTGCTACGTAGGCGGAGACTGTCCTCAACCATCTTCCCTCATAAGCAGGAGGGACGGTTATTAAGCTATTCAGCATTTAGGCGGCAGAGTCTTGGAAGGGAGGTTCCCATGAGAAAAAAAATTCCATTTGCTCTGGAACAAGATACAATCAAGAAAAAGAAAAACAAATCATCTTTATGTCTCCTGCAACTGGAAGTCATTGCTCAAACAAACCAGGGATCTCAAACCTCTGCTTGCATCTTCCGTGGTTTCTCTAGCTTTGTCCCCCAAAGAATGCAAAAGTCCTCAGAAATAGGGTCTGCTCTGAAGTTTCATTATGTATCTTTCATGAGTGTCTACTTTCAAGGCAATTATAGTAAATAGAAATGAGGCAGCGAAGGGCTCTTTCCACTCAACCCTCTTTTCCCTTATTTGACCACTGCAGGTCATTCTCCCCTTGCTGAAAGATTTCCCATCCTGTTTTTCAGCTTATCATTTGTATGTATTTCCAGGTTGCTCACAGGCACTGCGGCACCAGTGAGAGGTTTGTGAACCATTCGGTAAGTGGTTCCTGCTCGAATGAATTACCTAGCTTTCATGAACAGCCATGCGGAAGCAAAGCAGGTAGAAAAATAATGAATACATTTGTACCATGGCACACTCCCCAGCCATGAGCTTCGCACAACCGTACAATTTCCCCATGAGGAGAGACAAGGCTGCACTGTCATTAGAATAGGTAATCATTAGATTTATCTTTTATATAATTTGTAGCATCTTAAACTATTCTATGTAGCCTCATTACTGCCAGGAGTCCTCTTTAGCTGAGGTGATAAGTAAATAAAGTAGAAATTACACACCAACAAGAGCCTGGAATATGTTGTTTTAGTGTATGTCTGAGAGCTCCCTTCAGCAAGCCTCATCTGCACAGCAGTTACCATTATTTCTACCTCAGTGAACATCTCCTAATTGCTGCGTTATTGCTTGTGAAGAAAATATATTATTAAAGTCCACAACTCATGACTTGTTGCACATCTACCCATGAAAAGACTTAAACTGCACCAGCTTTTAATCAGTTTCAAATGGGATGATAGGCAGAAGGGGTATTTTTTTCCCTTCTCATGGATGTCTGTTCATTACCGTTTCCTAATGTCCAGGCACCCTTTTAACAGTCAAGATGCATTCATAATTTATTCAGAGACCTGAAGATTGTATTAAACCAAATCTATTTAATTCCCCATGAATTGGCTCAAGATGATTTTGGTGGCTTTTGTAATGATCAACAATTAAAAGACTCAGAACCCCCTTTTAGTTGTTAATGTTTTATGCTCTGCTGTTGGTCTGCTGCCAGATAATGGTCCACAGAGCATTCAAATTTTGTATGACTCTCGTCTTTACAAATGCAGTATTGCTCACTGGAGGACAGGGTTTCCACAGGCTTCCTTGTGTGTGTGTTAGGCAGTTGTTGGAAATTTTAGGGGATCGTTGAAGCTGACATATTGGGCTCTGGGTTAGGCAGTTAAGACCCCTGTTCTTCATTCCCTATTGGATACTCTAGAATAGGTCAGTCACACCAGCTGGCTTCAGTCAAGGTGAAATCAAAATAGCCTTATGGTCTCTGAATGAATTTGAGCAGAGTAATAAATTATAAAAAATAGAATGAATTTCATTATTCAATAACCAATTACATATTCTTTAATGATTCAAAACAATATGGATCAAGGGCCACCTGTATCGGCAGTACGGGCAATAACGCATATTCCTGCAGGAGTGGGAGGGTAGTATGTCCTTGTTCACTTGAGGCAGGAATTGGGAAGAATTCTCATCAACAGTCAGTCAATTTCTCCCAACATATATTCCAATAAGTATTTGATTTTTCCAGGCTCTTTGAGATGATGATATGGGTCAGAACTCAGATAAATTTAAAATTTTTACAGGAGTTGAAAAGCAGAGGTAAAAGTCTCTTTGATTAAACACTCTGCTTTGGGAGTGACACACGTGGGGTCGTGAAAGATTAGTTTGGCATTCACCCAGACGAACATATTAGCTAAATCAACCAGTACAGCTATCCAAGTCACTGATCCAATCTTGTCCCAAAGGGCTCAAAAGGATGGATCCATCCTATCACCCTGAAGGTTCCAGGTCAGTCTGGTTTGAGAACGGGTGATGGCGAGCTCCCCTCACCACCACCACCCATAACCTCCCCAATGCCCATTAAGAGCCTGGCAAACCCTGTAGATACAAACGTCAGACTGGCTTTATTCTAAAATGTAAGGCTCTTTAATAGTAACATGATCCTGTTGAGAAGAAGAAAAGGACAGAAAGCCAGGGAGGGAGATTCTGTAGCATTTCTTTCATTAATCTTTGCCTTCAGCTTTTGGCAAACGTTGCAACGTAAGTCCTCTGCCTCTAAATTGTCCACAAAGGATATTAAAGATATCATCTATGTTAGTAGAGCATATGGTTAAGAGAATGAGATCTGAAGTCAGGTCACCCAGACTCAAATTCTGGCTCCACCATGTACCATCTAGACAAATGCCTTCTTGTAATTTTTTGCTTCAGCTTTCTTATCTGTAATGGACATAATCATGGTTCCTACCTCCTAGACTTCGTGGAGGAATCAAATGAATTAGTGCATGTGAAGCCCTTGAACAGCAAGTAAGAAGCGCTCACTAAATGTTAGTTATTACTCATTCAGTGGACAAATACTTACTGAGCCCACACTGTATTTCAGACATTACATAGGCCCTGGAGATTTAGCAGTGAACAAGCTGATGAGAACTTCTTCTTTCTCGGGGTCCATTTCCAACAGAAGACCAATAAGTAAAATATAAAGCATTAAGATTACCTAATACCAAATGGTTTAAGTGCTTTAGGAAAAAAAATTAAGACAGTGGGAACATTAAAAAACACGCTGAGTTATAGTCTTGAATGTAGAGAGGGGAGGCCTCACTAAGGAGGTGACATCCTTCAGGTCTCTAAAGGAGATAAAGGAGTGGGCCAAAAAGACGTCTGGAGGAAGAGTGGTTTGTGCAGAGGAACAGCAGCACAAAAGCTCTGATGCAGAGGGCTTCTGATGCCTGCTGTGTTCTGGAAATAGCCCAGTCCATATCAGCTATTAGTATTTGGGTTATATTTGCATTCCTAAGCGCCTTTAAGAGTAGAGACCATATCTGTTACTTCTGTTCATCTGTCACGAGGCTTGGTTCAGTGCTGAGTGACGAGGGGAGGGTGTTTCTTATAGCAAATCACTGACTCTGTATCAGAACGACAGCATTTGTTCAAAAAAAAAGAAAAAAGAAAAAAGCAGCGGCCATCTCAGATCCACAGACTCACTGAGGTCGGATCCCTGGAATCTGCACTCAGATTATTCTTGGTAAACCCATGCTGGTCTGATCGATTCCCTTTTATTTCTATTCAGATCCATGAGTTTGCACTACTCCAGTCCTGCCTTGCAGCCGCCCTGTAGATGGATGAACTTGGAATCCACTTTGGAGAGAGATGCAGCGTTTGATAAAAGCCAGAAAGCATGCTGGCATACATTTACATTGGATGAAATAGCAACTCCATTTAGCTGCACTATGAAATGTTCCTTCTATTTGCATGGGAGATCAACCATATAAGGCATAATAACTTCTTTCAAAAGTTCATTGCGAGTCCCACACTGGCTTCTCCCAGCAGGGATGGCTGGCAGCTCCTCTTGCAGTGAGTGGAAAGCCATAGTCTGTCAAAGCATCAAGCGTTAATGAAATACACAAAAACTTTCCTTACCTGAGGCAGGTGCCAAAGCCTGCTAGTCTAAGTGCCCCCACTGGACACAATTTAGACTTGCTTTCAAATGCTAAAAACAAATAGGTTCTCCTAAGTGCAATTAAAGCTAAGCCACACATTGAATCTATTGATACTGGTGGAGTTATTTTGATTCCAATGCTCTTAAGAGTTGTTCCTGAGAATATCACGTAATTTGGTAATTATTGCTTTATGCTAATATGTGACAGAGAACGCCAAAAACAGGCATGAGCTTCCTAGTCTTTTTTTTTTTTAATAATCTTGAATCAATACCGAGTATTTCTCCAAAGAACAGAGTAGTTACTGTACCATTATAGCGCAGTATGATTTAATTTAAATGATTAAATATGCTGTTTTAATAAGATGTATTTCCATATTAGAACTTCTTTGCATCCCCTCCTGGTCCGTAGCCCCCACTCCCTACCCTGGAGTAAAATGCCTAATTCCCCACCCAGGCCAATTATTTTACTGTTTCTTTTGACTTAAGGGTTTTATTGGAGAGGTTTTGTTCTTTTTTCCTGTTATTCAAGCCAACCTGAAAAGGCTCCCTACCCCCAAATATCTCCAGTTATTACCATCAAAAAGTTACACTGTGGGCAAAGGAAACTTCCATGGCAGGATGAAAGAGGGTTCTATTGAACAGTATGTCAGGACAGCAGGCTTAACTCAGGACTGTCCCCAGCAAAGGAGGAGATACAGTCACCTACTCTAAAGGCATCCTTGTAGGTCTAAAGAAGCAAACATGAAAGTGTGTAGTTTCAGGAATGCCTTTAACAACATGGCTTATAATATCTAGAAAAAACCAATTAATGCACATCCCAGGCCCACCCTAGGGCCCATGAATACTTCCACATAACTTAGATTATTAGTAACCCAGCAGAGAGAACGAAAGGCCAGCCATCTTTGGTCAGTAGAGGAGTCTAGAATGTGGGGCAGGACACCACCCACCAGGACAACACAGTAGAAGGAAACTGGCAACTGAAGAGCCTACAGTCACCAGACTCCTGAGTCTAAGGGAGGGTGCTGACGAAGATGCGTGGAGACAACAGCCCATGAGGAAGCGAGAAGAGGATATCTGAGCAGGTGCTGCCTGCTGTCTTCTTCCCCGAATGGAAGAACTCGGCGTGCTCTGCGCACTACTCCCGGCCTCAAGGCTGCCCAAACCCAGTCTCCTCAGCCCCTCTTAGGTTCCCAAACCCCAAGCAATTACAGCAGACACATCCTCCAAGCCCCGATCTGACAAACACCTTTGCTCCCAGGCCCAGGATAGACCTCTAAGCAGAATGTACTTTATCACCATTCTCGACACAGCCTCCAAGTAGCCACTAATAATTTATTACTGTTAACCAATGAGATGAAAGCTACTTATTGGTGATTTTCACCCTGACCCAAACTAGGGTCATGCCAGCTTCCCCTGTCCACACCCCCTGGTGGTAGAGATTGAAAATTACACTGTCATATTAATGAATCATAATTTAGCTAACAAATTCTGTTAGACACCCTTCCAGTTTTCTTAACCTCATAAGCAACTTTGCAATAAAAAAGTTACGAGATATAAAGAATATGAATCGCATAAGATAAGTTAGATGAGCATGTTCTGCTTACCTAACACAAAGCCTGGCACTTAATAGGTGGTTACTAAGGATTTGATGATTGACTAACTGATAGAGGGAAAGACCATCAAGAAACACTGCAGCCCAACATTATGAATGTACAGGAGCACAGACAAGGGAAAATTAACTTTACTTATAAGGACTTAGAAGAAGACACAGAGAAGAACTAACATTTGAGCTGGACCTTAAAGGATAATTAGAAATTTAATAGAACAAGAAAATGTGGAGGCAAACATTTCAGACAGAAAGAACAGTAGGAAGTAATAATTAAGATATAGAAGTCCATTGGCTTTTGGAAAAAAAGAAGTGTGGGTCAGTGTAGTGTACATTTTGGGGTAATAATGTAATTCTGGAAGAGTAAGAGTCTAAGGTTAGCTTTTGAAAGATCTTATAGAAATGCTACTCTTACAAGAAAGAGAGCTAGGCAGAGGAAGAGGGTCTCTTAGACACAGCTATTATACATTTAAACATGTATTTTTAATATTAAACAGACAAGTGTGTAAAGATATTTGTTTAGGAATGTTTATCCCAAAATTTATTACAGCATTTAAAAGTCTAAGTAACATAAATGACCATTAAAAAGATTTGAAAGTTAAATGAATGATGGTCCAACCATAAAATGTAACCACTAAAAATGATGCTGAAGATCATTATTTATTGGTGTGGAAACATATCCACACTATATTAAGGGAAAAAGGAGACTACAAAATATGCAGAGCATGGTCTCGTTTTTATTTTGTTCTGTTTTGTTTTAGGTGATATATGCATAGAAAAGAATCTGGAAGGCTATATACCAAAATGTGAGCAAAGGCTATTTCTGCACAGTGTGATTATGGAAAAATTTTACTTCTTTGTTATATATTTATCTGTATTGTCTATTTTTTATAATGTACATGTATTATTTTCATAATCAGAAAGAGCAAAATTTTTTTAAGAAGTTAGTCTTGCTGGTAAGGTTACTTACCAAATAAAATTTACTTCATCTTTCTCTTTGTTTCTGTGTCTCTGACTCTCTCTGTTAGGTCATAAATATCCAAGTCTATCTTTCATGGTCATCTTCACCCTGGCTAGGAACACTTGAGGTCAATTTACTTAATTGCTCCTAAATGCCTGAATAGTGTTGCAAGAAGTTTAGCAAGAAAATAGTACTCAGCGTGCAGAACGATAATCATGATTTGAGAATTGCAGGTCCAACTGAAACCTGGTAAGAGATCTGAATAAAGAAAAGCAGTCACTAATGGTATTGGCATTGTAAAGACTGAGGAAGGAAAGCGAAAGACAGTCCAAAGGAAGACATAATCAAACTGAACGACCATGCTGGGAAAGAGACCTTCACAACCCAACAACAGTTGTATAAAACTGCGATAATTGTAGACCACAGTTGGAAAATGAGATCAGAGTTAACATCAATTCTTTGGGGACCAAGTAGAGTCTACAAAGCCAAAAGTAAATTCAAGCCTTAAACTGGGTGTACCCCGGCCCTCTTAGAGCTCACACAAGCAAGAGAAGACCCACCAGCTCTGATGGTATAGCTGAAATATAAATAGTACATAGAGATATCATAAAAATATGTATTTCTCAAATTTAAAAAATATGAATGATAAACTGGAAAGATGAATGTATATAATTCTCACTCAGAAAGAAACAAGAAATAAAGCAAAATATTTAAGAAATTTCTGTTATTTTCATTATATTAAAATGTAATAAGTACATATAGCACTTGTTTTATTATTTTTTTATGCAATAAGAAGTCCCTTGTACTTTACTACTATATCCTTAGTGACTAGAATAGTGTTAGGGACACAGTAGGTGCTCAGTAAATGTTTAGATCATGAAATTTTTATTAATGGCTTCCAGAAGGAAATATACAATTGGTTTAATTTTATCCAAATCATAAATCAAATCAGAGAACTCAAAAATAATGATTCTGGTGAAATACATTAAACTCTTGGACAATAAAGTCATGAAGTGTGAATAATTGAAATGTCACTTATGTTCGATGCTGAACGGTAATGACCCTGAAGGACCCTGCCACTATTAAGCATTCTATGATGCTGGCAGAATGGAGTTAGAAAGTTTAGAACTGAAATCAAGTGTTTGAATGCTGAGTCAACACTTGAATTAGTGAATTGTTTACCCTTCCTACTGAGAATTGCAGTTACCTCATCTTTAAAAGAAGGAGAGTAATCAAATCTGCCCTACTCATGTGGCTTCTTTGATATTCAGGCTAGCTCACATGTATTTATACTGTAATGTTAAAATTCTAAATAAGAGATATTTTGGTATAGAATGGGATTCGGGGGGCAACTTTGCCTCCATTGCATTTGGCTTAATAAAGACCTTGAAGATTGAGTGGTGAAAAAAAAAAATCAAGTGGTTTCTTTCTGTGAGGCACATGATAAACATTATCTCTTTGCTCCAAAGAATAAAGGGTCCTCATTTGAGGGGTGAAGAATCGATGCGCAGAGAGGTGCAGTGACTTGCTCAGCTACACAGCCCATAACGGGGAAAGCGGTCGGATCAGGACCAGCGTGTTAGCTGGATGGTGTGCTCGCTTCCTGAGGCTGCTGTAACAGATTCCACAAACAGAGTTGCTTAGAAAAGAAATTCATCTTCTCACAGTTCTGGAGGCTGGAAGTCTGAGAACAAAGTGTCAGCAGGGTTCGCTCCCACCGAAGACTCTGGGGAGAATCTGCGCCACGCGCGTCTCCCAGCTTCTGGCGCTGCCAGCAGCCCCTGCTGTCCTTGACTTACACCTTCGTTGCTCCGGTCTCCGCCTCTGTTTTCACGCGGCGTTCTCCCCGTGTGCTCACATCATCTTTTTATAAAGACACGAGTCATGTTGGATTAAAGGCCCTCCCTGCTCCAGTACGGCCTCATCTCAACTAATTACACCTGCAACCATCCTGTGTGCGGTCACATCCTGAGGGGACTTGACTACACCTTTTTTTAGGGGGGGTTAGGGGGAGAACAATTCAGCTCATAACAAATGAGTCTCCTCAAAAGTTCAGGTTATTAAAAATGAGCCAAATGAACCACATGTTATAAAATGAGTAATTTTATAAGTAGAGTCATAAGAAGCAAATTACATAGAGATACAAACTTCTGTCACTAGCCATCGTTCAGCTAAAGTAAATATTTAAAATCCAAGAGGCAAAGTTAAGAAAGAAACTAAGATTTTAAAAAGCACCCAAAACAGCTCCTAATTATATTCATTCTATGTAAAAAGCATCTCAAAAAAAAACCCAAAACAACCGAAAAAAAAAAAAAAAAAAAAAAAAACAACCACTGTAACGGTCACTAGGCCTCAGTGCTTAATTCAAATAAGCAGTTTAATTACCAGTTTAATTACCGTATGAGCTAAGGAGCCAACCCCGTACATCTACCACATACAAATCACCCTTAAGGTTGCTTTCCGGAGAAGTGAAATCTGGAGGAGGGAAGCGCCCTCGTTCTGTCATCGACGTCTACTGAGTTCGGTGACGCATGACGGCCCCCAGCCAGGGCGGGTGAGTGACAGGAGGAGAAGGCGTGTCGCTCCCGCCACGGCGGCTGACCCTGGGCTCCGCGTGGTCAGCCAGCTCCGCACTGAGGACCCCGGGGGGAGTCCATCAGAGGCGAAAACGCTCCTGGTAAAGGTGGGGAGGAGTCGGTGGTCACGCCGGCGCAGGGATTTATGACATCGTAGTAAGTTAATTACCTGCTGCACTCACGGCTTCCTAAAGGATGAGAACGCCGTGTAAAAGCACCTGCTCACCAGGAAAGCGATCCCGAGGCGCCTAATGCTCGTTAGGGGGCGTGGCTTCAGATGAATTAAAATACAGTTTTGTGAGGTCTAGGCCTACGCATTAGTCAGAAGCACAGGAGAATCACAGGCTGACGGTGCCGTAAAGATCTGCGTGGGGTACGTTCGTGGGCATGTGCTGAAATCGCCAGTTCAGAAATACCAAGGCAGAGCTAATGGGAATAGTTAGCTTCCTTCCAAAATAACCTGTACACCCGAATATTTGGCAAGATTCTGAAACTAGTCAATGTTAACAAATGAAGAGAAAAATCCTGAAGCATTGTTTTGCTTTACGTAAACTAAAATGTATTAAAATTAGCACAGTGGGTTAAAAATTAAAATAAACAGAAAAGGTTGTTCTGAAAGCCACATCCGAGCCCCTAGAAAAGGAACTCAGTGTCATGACAGATTTACTAGTAAATTCCTTCAGATCCCTTCAGACGGTCAAGAAACAGATCTTTGCCACATTCTATAAGCTATTTCAGAGCCTAGAAAAAGATTTAAAGTATTCCAGATCATTTTAAGAAACATACCCTAACTTTTACATTTCTAACAAATTCCAGAAAAAAAATATAGCTGAATGTCTTTTAATAAAGATATTTTTTAAACTTAAATAACACGCTAGCAACTAGAGTAATATAGGAAAAGTTAATCTTTTAGTTTTAACCAAATACCATTTTTTTACTGGAATCCATGAATATTCTAAAATTAGAAAACCTGTTCCTATACAGTATTAATAGATTTAAATTCAAATCAAATGAATTTTAAATGATAATCATCTCAAAAGTAGTATATCTTCTTAATATATCTTTAAGATGTCCAATTCAAGCCACCAGCCAACATTTGACAGTGATACAATAAAATAACTTTCATTAGAATATGATTAAATACAGATATATAAAATTACTATTATTATTTAATATTACTAATAATATCTGACATTTGATGAGTTCTTATAATATACCAGGCACTGGCTAAAGAATACACATAAATGTTATTTATTTAACACCATTTCAAAAGTCCTTAAGATATAAAACACAAACAAAACTATAAACTAGGAGAGACAAAACGTGATTATTCACAGGTGACGATTGTTAGAACATAAAAGTAGAAAGAAATCAAATGAAAAGCCATTAGAATTAAAATAAAGGTTGGCATAACAGCCAGACAAGGTGTAAATATTCTTGTACACCAAATAACAATGTCATAGAAAAAAATAAACCAAAAAATCCCGTTTATAATCACAAAGCAAAATCTAAATTGACAGGACATAATGTCTTATGTGACAATGGGCACAACGTTTTATGGAGAGATCAAGGACCAAAAGACTGAATAAAAGAAGAGGCCTAACACAGTTTTAAATAGGAAGACTAACTTTTACAAAACAAAAGTTTTTATTAGAATTTTTAGTGCATTTCTTAAAACTCTAATTCAAAACTCAGTGGAATTTTTCTGGAATTTGACCAAATAATTCTGAAATTGATTTGAAAGCATAAACAGAAGAGTAATAATTGTTTTCAAGAGGGAGCAATCTCTTTTAACAAAATACTAAAACATAAAGTTAAACTTATTAGAACTTAATGGCAAGTATTTAAAAAAGGCCGATGACTAGAACAGAACAGACCACTCAAACACACCCCACTTCCCACACGTACTCAGGATTTGAGCAGAACTGTGTAACGCATCAGAAGAGAGATAAGATTTCAATCCAAATCATCATGACTTATCTATAAAAGGCATATATAATTTAATCTGTTGTAAGCCTCTAGAGAGATGAAGGCATTCCTAAACTGAAAGTCACTTGGAAGAAACAAAAGGAACACGAAGGAGAGGGAAAGGGCATGGAAAACGTTTATAAATTTAAAAAATGATAAATAGAAGAAAAGAAATAAAATGAAACCTATAGCAAAGTAAAAGACTGGGCTACATAAAAAGTAAAAACTGTACCAGAAAAAGTAAAAGCAGGACTGAAAGATAAAAAGTAAGTCAGGAGAGAATATTTGTAGGGAAGGTACCAATTCAAAGGGATAACGTCTTTATTTTACATGAAGTCCATACAGACTGATTCACATCTCCTAGGCTAGAGAGGGGCCACACTGCTGAGGCTGAACTCAAAGGCTGGAAGGGCCCAGACGAGTCGTGGAGACAGGTGAGGGGGGCAGGCAGCCAGGAAGAGCAGAGGAGCACAGAATGGGAGGTGCCAGCCCAGGTCGGGGGGTGGGGGAACATTCTAGGAGAGTGTTCTCATGCTGCAACGGAATGTGGCCCCAATGTCACCAGATCAGCTTTTTCAGGAGAAAGCAAGAATCTAGATCATTTTTAATGCTGCCCAAATTTTTCAACGATATGCTGACAAAACAAAGCATGCACAGTGAGTCCCATGCCATATAATCCACCAGTTTACAGCCACTAACTGGCATGAACAGGTAGCTAACAAGGAAACAGTTAGTAAAAATACAAGAAAACTGTGTTGAGGATCCACTGCTCATCTTGATGTGAGTTAGTCACATAGCGCTCACCTACACAGGGACTCTTCAGAATAGCAGAAACTTCCAAGAAGCAGGAAGCAGTTACGGCAGCGTCTTGCTGTCTATTTCTAACATTCACTGGCTCAGCTTCTCACCGCGGGGCCCTCCCTGTGCGGGGCCGTGAACATCCCTGCGCTGTCGCCACCCTGGATTATGTGCAGTTCCCCAAACGTGCACATTCTTTTGTTCCTGCTGTTGCTTCTTCCTGGAATGTTCTCTATTCTTGATAAAGAAAATCTTATTTACTCTTTAAAGCTTAGTTCAAACATTACTCCACTGTAAAAGCCAAGGCAGAATTAAGCATAAAATCAACACATCTGTTGAGTACCTGCTCGGAGCCAGACGGTGGGAACTAAAGCAGTGAGCAAGATGGAATCGTTTGTCTGCATGGAGCTTACACTCTGCTCTCCCACAGCGCCTAGCTCCTGTGGTGCGGCCCTTAGCGCGTTCATGTTTATAATTATTAGAGTAACTGGAGGTCGTTTACTTGCCCCGCCAGACTGCGAACTCCCTGAGAGAATGAATGTGTCTCCCCATGAAGCCAGCCTCTCCACCAGTTCAAATCTTTTTACCCCCTACAGCTTCAGGGGCTGTAAGTTGTTTGCGAACACAGTAGACATTCGGTATATGCTTGTCAAATGTGAGAGGGGAGCTCTCCACTCAGCAAAGACCACCATGACCATGAAGTCTTAAACTTCCAGTGGGAAGGTAACTCAGATTAGGGTTAATTTTTTAAAGTGATTTAGAAGTCAAAACCATTCATCACAATTCGCCAGGACTGAGCGCTACATCGCTACAGTCTGCTTTCCCTGAGCAAGTGACAAAAACACTGAAACATTAATCAGTCCAGATATCTGCTAATCACTCCTACAGCTAACTTGAGCAACAGAGACAGGAATCAGTGTTCTTAAGTTAACCCTGCAGAGGCGTGTTAGCATGCAAGCACAACGCAAACCCACTGTGACATCTGGAGTTCTGTGCAGAAACTTCACCTGAAACACAAATATATTGGGCATGTCCTCTGAAGGCAAATGCAAAATCATTTCTTCTTGGAGTCAAGCCACAAAAGACTTCTGTCACAGGATTATTCTGAGTCACCACAGCTAAGGTCCACACTTTTGGCTAAAGAAAATTAAAAAGATCATTGTCAAGATCGGAAGTGAGAGGCAGAGTTTAGAATTACATTCAGTGATGCTCCGGCTGTGAGCTCCCAGAGTGCTTAGTCGGGGGTGCTATGTGACTCCCCCTCGGCCTGTCTTCCTCTGTGGACTGAACATTCTTGGAAAGTGACACGGAACATGTATCTTTAAATGCCCCCAACACTGACTTGCATTTGGTAGGGGTGCGGTGAAGGTTTTTTCACTATTTGAATGTGTATTATACTTTTATCATATAACATGGAATATGAACACTTTGCATTTAAGAGTTTGTCATGCCAACATTACCGTGTTTCCAGTGTTTGACTTTTAAATCATCTGCATCTGATTTATAACCTCCAATATGAAACACAGAGGGTGAGCAGAAGCGAGAAGTCAGAGGACATAACCAAACAGTGAGAAAGCCAGTGAACGGGTTCCTCCCTTCGGCTGGAGTCTATTTACACATCACCATTGAAAGATTAAAACTGACATGCCACAAGACATCTCATAGTGAATACCAGAAGCACCCAGGACCACAAAAATATCTATGTTATTTACGCTAAGATGTTGACTGAATGCAAAAAGTCATTATTAAATACAATCATTCAAATATAGGAACTGGCTCATGGCTGGGAGCGATATTCACTCATATTAGATGTCATCCAATCACTCATTTACAAAATGTTTTTTGAGAGTTGATGGTGTGAAAAGATGAAGAGTCCTCACTAGGAACATACTTAAGACGTTGTCATTGTCCCCAAAAGCCTATAGTCTGAAGGAAGAGAAAAGACAGGCGTTAACTGGAGTTTCAGTTCCTCTCCTTAGCAGAGTGTACAGAACATGGCTGACTCGGAGGCATTTACAAGGTACTATCCACATTTGTTTCTCTCCTTCTCTGTGTCATAAGGTCATGTCAGAGAAACAGCCAACACTTCATACAGCCATGAAGTGCTACAGTTTGAAGAATCCACAGAAATCATCTGGTTCCTCTCTTTTTTACATGCTAAAAAAAAAAGAAATTCCATAAAAATTGTTCAAAATTACACAGAACACAGGAACAAATCTGAGACAAGAACACAAGCTTTCAGCCCCTATATTTTTTCTGCTAACACCTCGTTGAGATATCTTTAAGAGAAATTCACTATTACCCACATTTGTACAGAAAATACAGATTGCTTCTAATATTAACCTGCCCAACTATGTATGCTGTTGTCTTTCAATTGACTTTTAGCATTCTAGCTCAGCTACGGTCTAGTGACTACCCCCCCTCCCCACAACAAAATGCACATCTCTTTATACATATTTTATAATTTGTTTTAAGTTGTGCCTTACAAGGCGTCTAAGTTTTTCTCTGGTATCCTGATTTTAGTTAATAGCAGAAAACAAGAAGAGCAAAAACATAAAATAACAGTCCTTGATCTAGACCTGCTTGGTGCACCAAAGGGGAAAAAATGCATCAGGGCTGCAGGCACATGAAAACATGTCAATCAGACGTAATTGCTCTCCAAGAGAAGCGCTTTCCAGGCAACTAAAAAAGAACTCATCCTGAACACAAGGCTTTGTAGCAGCAACTAATCTACTAATGGCAGGCTCAGTTTGTTATTCTCAAGCTCGTTGTTCAGGACTGAACATTTGAGTCATGACAGAAAAGGACACCCTGGCCAAGTCACAGCTCTCAAACAATTATAAAAATGGTATGTGCAGGCATTTATAGATTATATATTTATACATCACATGGAAAGATTTTTTGTGCACATACATATATATTATAATGATATTTCATTATATATCATTAGTAGTTGCTGAGAATCAAAGTAGCTTTTAAATATTCCATGGTTACTTATACCAGAGCTGATAAATACCAGAATTCAGGCACTTTTTTAAAAAAAGCTTCTGCTTTTTTGCACAATAACTCTTAAGGACACTCAGTAGGCCGGACTCTGCCTGAAGACAGTGAAGCCCACATCCCAGGGGTGGTATCTGAAGGCTATATTTGGCCCAATGCATGTAGAAACACCCTTAAAACTCTTTCAATACCTCTTCCCTTTATTGCAGCGTCTACTTAAATGGAAGCTTAATAATCCCTGCAACAAAGGACCACTGCTCACTCCAAAACGGAGGTTGCGGCCTCTATTTTTGCTGCTTGCATTTATTACCCAAAAAACTGAGATGTCATTTTTTTTAGCACCAGAGTTGGGATATTCACTAACTAAAGGACATAAAAGTTTTTTTTTTTTTTAAAAAAAGGAAAACAGCAACAACTCCTTGAGTAAACCTCAACCAAGAAGTCCACTGTAACCTCCATTTATATTTGCTAGAATCGGATGCCGCCCATTAAGACACTGTCATTCTCTGGACACCATATTCAGAAAAGCCCATGAACTACTTGTGCACAATTGATAGGGGACTTTCTTCTCTCTACCCGTCACATGCCTCAGTTCACAGGAGAAGGCACTTGAAGCTGAAAACCTGTGGCTAATCTGCTTTCTCCCCAAGTCTCCCCCCAAGGGAGCAAGAGTGGCTGATCACACTGGGCACTACTTGGGGTACAGACCAGCCACATTTCACTGGTGGTCGTGGTTGTGGCATGATTTAAACATAGGGCCAGGCTCCACCCCTCTCTCTTCCTCCTCCTGCACTCCGGCAGTGGGATGTCGTCGCATGTCACTTCCAGGTTGTGAGTGCAGCCTCATCTAAGAGACAGAGCAGCAGCTTTGTCCATAGGGACCTGCTGGTAAGAGTGTTTGGTTGGCTTGGTGGACACTGTGATGCACAGCCCAGAAGAACTTGTTATACCAACTTCTGGGATCACTGTCAGCTCCTCTGGGGGTTGTCTTAGTCAGAGAGTCTTACCCCCTCCCCAAGGTCCCTCATCTTCCCAGGGCAGCCCACATCAAATAGCTTTATTATCACTAGAGTAACGTGAAAGCCTGGCCATCTCCACCCACCTCAGGGAAACTCTGAGGGTTCTTCCTAATTCTAGAACTCCCAAGCAGTCAGCCTAGACTGTCCCTGCATCCAACAGCTTCTTCCGCTCTCCGCACCTGCCTCCTTGCACACCCTTCCCCACGTGTGGATCCACGGGCAGTCATTAGTGAACATTCTGCACACTAAACTTCGACTTAGAGGCTGATTCCTGGGGAACCCGATCTGAGACACTAGCGTTCCTAGCTCCATCCTTAACATTCTAGACTCTATAAAGTGGGAATCTCTGTTTGGGTTTCTAGGTCTAAGACTCCTGCCACAGCTCCAGCTACCTGGGGAGCTCTGTACTTGGGTGTAATGAGCACATTCTAGCTATTAATAAAAAGTGTACTTCATTTCCCTTCTGGATGTTGCCATCATGTCATAACCCACATGTCACAGGGGCACATTAGGAGTGGCTGACAAAATCTAAGCATCAGAATCCCACTCTGCACCCTTAGTGAGGCTGACTCCAGAAGTCAGCTGGAAAGAAGCAGGGTGAGACCACAGGGATGCCCAGCCTTCTTCAGATCATTTAAATTTGCCCTCTTGAGAGCCCTCATCCCCATGACAACAACAAGGGGGAGAGGTTACTGAATAGTCTGCAAAATGCAGAAAAGCTGGGCAGAATTTAACGAATGTAATTGGCTAAATTACATTAAGGCAAACTTTTCTTTATTGCTTAATAAATGGAAAGAATACGGATCTGAAAGAGTATCTTTCTTACCCATTCTCACCAAAAGGAGCAATAGATGCCCTGTTTTTAAAGGACCAATCCTCAGGGAAATCTTCATTTGACTACTTGGAGCATCATGAGAACGTTCACATTTCAATGCGTACTACCTGGCCAGCATGTGTCAGCAGAGGAGAACGATACAAAATTAATGCACACTTCAAGTGCATACTACCATGGTCCGATACTTATTTAAGGAGACTTATTACCTTTGCGCTACTGAAGAAGGCTTAACGCTTAGATTTCTGAATTCTACCTACATGAAAATAAAAGATTCTGTTCCCTTTACTAATGTTATCATATCATCAATCTGCAGACAATCTATGTGCAAAATATGAAAGGAAAAAGTGTGTTGCAAATCCACAGGGGTAGCAGGTCAGAATCCCTTGTATTTTGATCTAGACACCTCATTGCCTAGACATTTTCTCCCATCAAATTATACAAATATTGTGTCTTTGTAAAGCGGGTCAGCAATGTTAGCCAATTTTACAGAGGAAGGAACCAAAATTAAATTTAAATTACTTACCCAAAATACAGCTGCTATAGACTGAATTTGTGAGTCCTCCCAAAATTCACATGTTGAAAGCTAATCCCCATTGTGATGGTATTAGGAGGTAGTGCCTTTGAGAGGAAGTGCCTTTAGGGGCAGAACCCTCAAGAATGGGACTGGTGTCTTTATCAAAGTGACCCCAGAGAGCTCCCTTGCCCCTTCTGCCACGTGAGGACATGGTGAGAAGGCAGCCGTCTATGAACCAGACACCTGACCTGTCAGTGCATTGATCTTGGACTTCCCAGCCTCTAAAACTGTGAGACATAAATGTTTGTTGTCCAAGCCACCCAGAATATGATATTTTTCTCAGAGCAGCCCAAATTAAGACAAGAACCAACGAGATTATCTAAAGTCTTTGAATCCCAAATTTCCATCACTTTAAGGGGCAACTTGGCTTTTCCACCTTCTGGAGTTAAATTTGATGACATCTTTGGCATCAAAGGTACTGGTCCAGTTCAAAATCCAGCAAACATTTTTTAAAATAACTTGACAACTGACATTTCTGTTTCTTAAAAAAAAGAACTGATGTTTTGGGAAAATACCAGAGAGGTATTTTAACTGTTCCCGGCATCTCCACCCTGGTTTCTGGCAACCACCACCTCACGTGAGCCGTCGAGCGAGTGTGGATCCCTTTGCAGTCTCAGCTCTCACCCACGTCAGTGCTCCCCTGGCCGAACCGGCCCAGAACGATCTGTGCTTTCCTGTGGCTTTGCTTTTGCCCACCCTGTTGTCCTTCCTTATAAAACATACTAGCTTACATTTCAATAGCAATTTACATGGCCGTTTTACAGACACTGCATTCTACAAATACTGCATTGAGTTCACCCCTCTGCTGATCTGAAGTCTTCAACAAAAAGAAGTGTGTATATATTTCTTATACGTGCTGTAAACTTTTATTAAACAAGTACATTTTTATTATGACACATGTATTCACAAGTAAGTCAGTGAGTACCTTGAGGGTCAGAATGCCATTTACTTGATTTTATATCCTGAGTTTAAAATAATTTCTTATTGGAATTAAAATCTTAAAATATATCTGCTATTTTGATCTGGTTGATATGAAATTCTAATATCTAGCATTTTTATGTTTTTATGAAATATAAATTAAAATGTTTCTTTGTATAAAACTTGACGTTCTTGTTAAAGCCATAAACTGAAAGTGTTTTGCTGAACAAACTTAAATACAAAAGGCTTGCATTGCTGCTAAAGTAAATTATTTTGAACTTCTTTTAGGTCATTTATACAGCTTCTTTTAGTTTATAATACTAGCATCGAAGAAGAAAAAAATGTCTTCAAATTACAAAGATTCCCTGAATGTATACAAGAAAACAAATTCTGAGAGAAAATCTTTTCATCTTTAAATTTTATAACCTATCATCAAATTTGAAAGAAGAATAAAGACATTTCTGATATATAAGCATTCAGAAATTTTCTCTCATGTGTGCTCTTTTTGAAGAAAGTTACTTAAGGATATAGCTGAGAAAAATGAAGGAATATGTGAAGAAAACAGGAAATCCAGAAGCAGAGGGACAACCAAAGAAAGCAGTCAAGAGAAGTCTGAGGATGATGGCTGCACATTAACTCATCCAGCACAAAAAAAAAAAAAAAAAAGACAGAAGACTCTAGAAAGTATCTTAGGAAAAGAAGGCACTTTGATAGAAGAGAAAGGGTAATTTAAAGAGGCAAGGTGGAAGAAAAATTAAATAAATTAAGAATGAAAAGAAAGGTAATTTAAGAATTCAGGATATGTACCACCTAGTAATCTTCAAAGTAAGGTAACAATTGAAAACAAAGTAAGATAAGAATTGAAACAATTAATGGTACTCAAGAAAAAAGATTCAATTTGTAATTAATGCAAGGAAGGGTTTTTTCTTGGGGCCCAGGTACCTCTTCCTGTGTCCACTTGGTACCTTGGTGAAGGAAATTTAGCATCCTAGTTGAACCAACATTTAACAATGGCTATAATCATGCTAACTCTGTTCACTATTTTTCAGCTTTTATATTCATTCCACAGAGAATGGAATACTTGATTGTGAGTGTAGGACAGAATATGTCATCAACAGTTTTAATAATGTAAAAATAAAAGTAAAGTAGACAGAGATGGCATGTGAAAGGAGGAAGAGAGGGAAAAGAAAGGATAGGAACAGTAACACTTTCTTCTTACAAATTTGGGAGTCAAGAAACAACAGAGGGATCTGATGAAGCAAGAAATAATGTTTGGGGATATTTAAAGTTATAAAGATAAACAATAAAAGAACTAAACATTACATAAATGGCATATATTTGGAAAAGGAGAGGTAGTATAAATGAACCAGAGCCTCATCTTTCATTTCAAAGACCTAATAGATACAGCCAAACACGTATGTGTCCTGAAATGGAAGCAGAAGTACGTCCTCTAGTCTTTTGAAAGGAAGCAATAAAAGGAAAGGTAAGCAGTCAAACAACTTTGACTCGGGATTGGGACTTAGGAAGAGAACTGATGGGAGACTGATGACAGAACTGATGGTATCATTTGCTGCCACATGTATGTATCTGATACCAATAATTTTTAAAATTTTAAATGAACGTGTTACCAGAGAAAGAGAGGCATGTATTTTGAAGAGCAGGACCCCCACTCTGTCCCTGGTAGCTCATCTCTGTTCCCACCCTTTCCGTGCTCACCACGTATGCCTTCTAGCTCCCCAGCTCTTCAATGACTGCTCTCAATTCTTTCTCCTTTGACTCAGAAATTACTTCTAACTGGGAAAAACTTGTGATGCCACTGTGACTTCCTGACTTTTTCTAACATTCTGAACCTCCTCCTTTTACATTGCACAGTGAGCATATGAATGTGACAGAAGATGCACACAATTTTTAAAGAGGCAAAATATCTTGGTGCTTTAAGCAATGATGGAATATTCTCTCACTAGCGAATATCAATCTGAACTCTTTTGATTTCAAGGAACTTTATCCCCATCATTGAAGACTAGAGTCCCCCACATGGTGACAAACATGGGGCAAGCAGGACAGCAGGCAGCTCTCAGCCCTCACAGCACCCAGCTTTACCATCTGACAGAGACTTCCTCAGGTCAAGTTTTTAAACTGCTAGGGAAGAACTCAAACTGGCCCACCTTCGGTCAGGTGCCCTACTCTGGACGAATTAGCTATGATCAGGAAAGACTATAATTGGGCAGGTTGGGGTGTGTGCCATGTCCCCTCACATTGTCAGGGGCACAGGGCCATGTAAGAGCAAGGCAGCTCTTGCTAGAACCATGTGGCTAGAATAGGAGGAAAGAAACTCTCAAAAGAAGAGAGACGACAATCCAGGGAGTGGGACTGGATGATAGATGTACTAGACAGATAGAATAATAAGTGCGTGCTATATAGGAAATAAAACTATTTCAAAGAAATTACCTAGTGCCTAATAATTGTGAAAAAAAATTAGTTTTCACAGCACTGGGGCTTTGCTCTTAAAAAATAATACTTAAAGTATTAATTTACCTTCATCTTTCAAAACAGCCCATAAATGAGAAGAATGATTACTGACAGCCTTAAAGATTATCTAACTTTTGCTCACAACCTCCCTAAAATAATTTCATCTGAATCTCCTAAAGCTGGCAAAATTGTGTCCTTTGGATGTTTATGCAGTTTTAAAACAGCTAAAACTCGATTAGATATAAGTGTGACAATAAATAAGGCAATCAGGCTAAACATTTTGATATCAAAACATTTTAGTTTAAAAAAGTAAAATAAAGAAATGGCTGTAAATAATACAACCAGTTTTCCTATGTGACTCTAAAGTTAATCCCAAAGAAGGATTACACAAATTACATTTGGAGCAAGAGATGTGTTTTTCAAACACGTGTGTAGCCATCTACATTGAGTTCTCTGAAACAGTCATTTAGAGGCAGGTGTCTACCAGCAGCCTTGCTTCTCTATGCTGGGGGTTAAGAACTTTTTCTGTAAAGAGACAGATAAATAGTTTAGGTTACGATCTCTGTAGGGACTGCTCCACCCTGATGATGCTGCTTAGAAATAGCCATAGACAATAAGTCAATGAGTGCATATGGTTGTGTTGCAATAAAACTTTATTAGCAAAACCATGTTGCTGGATTTGAACTGCAAGCCATAATGTGCTGACCCATGCTCTATACTAAGCAGATGTTCATCACTTCCATTCTCTCACTCTCTTCTTCCATGTACCTTACCTACTACTTTTACTTTGTTTTAAAGCACAAATATGATCATGTCAAGGTATCGCTTAAAAACTTTTACTGACAAATTCCAGTTCTGGTCATGACAGGGCAGATTATATCAGACCATACTCCCTGCCAAGAATATCTATAAAAACAAACCAAGATGCAGAGCACAGTTGTCTGAAGTTAACAGACAGGAACCAAGGTACCCCGGACTTGAGAGGCCACGATGCTAAGGAGAAGGGAGGCACACGGAGGTGAGCTGCGCCTACTCCTTCAAGTTTCCCCTCGGTGCATTTTCCAATTCGAAGCTCAGAGCATAGGGGCTGAACTGACGGAAGCAGCACAGAGCCTTAGCACGTGCAAAGCTCCAGGAACAGTCAGGACTTGAGGGACCAAAATTTCAGAGAAAAGGGAACTCCCTACCCAACCGTCTGCACAGCTTTTGCTCTTGATATGTTTGCTGAACCCTAAGTTGCAAAGGACTGAGAGGCTCAGGAAACACCTGGGCTTGAATATAGCACCTTATTCTGTGTTTTGCACACCTAAAGAACCAAAAGAGATGGCCTTCAACTTCAACATTCTTACTACTTGACTGGAACATCCCTCATATCAGCAAATGAGATGGCATTAGAACAACAAGCCACAAAGAAATTAGCACAGACTAGATAATAAAACACAGCCACTGACCAAACGTCAAAATCTTTAGGGCGCTTCAGCCTGTTTTTCCTTAAGCTTTCATGGTTTCAGTTCCATCAACTCCTCTACCCTCCAAGATGGGTCCAATTAAGCTTGTTAAATTCTTCTCCTATGGATCAAGGTCAATTTCCTTGCCTATTTCCAGAAAGTACTTTAAACTGTTCTTATCTTCCAACTCCTCAAAACTGTGACAGTCACTTATGAACTGAGGTAACAAGTTCTATTCACTATTCACATTTGTTTTTGTAATCTCACACAAAAAGGCATCAAGATACTTTTTGACTTTGTAGATATCAGGCTATGTCTAGCCTACTAGTCTCATTTGCTATTTGATTTAAACATCTTCTCAGGTTATATATTTAAAGAATAGTAAATGTATTATTTGTGTAGAAATAATACAAGCTCATTATGTAACATTTTAAATAATATAGAACTTTTTTAAATTGAAAGCTCACTTGATATCTATCACTTAGTAATAATTATCCTTAATATTCTTGAAAAACATTAAAATAGATGAATCCATGAATAGTGTGATAGGCAGAGTAATGACTCCCCAAAGGTATCCACACCTCAAACCTCACAGCCCTGTTACCTTCCTGGCAAAGGGACTTCTGAGATATGATTAGGGTTATAGACTGATATGGGGAGATTATCCTGGATTTTTTGGGTGACTTGAATCTAATCATGAGTCCTTAAAAGCACAGAATGTTTTCAGGTTGTAGTCAGAGTGATGCAAGCATGGAAGAAGAATCAGAGAGATAAAGCATGAGAATCCAACCTGCCAATTCTTGCTCTGAAAACGAAGTAGGACGTGAGCCAAGGAATGTGACTGGCCTCTGGAAGCTGGGAATGGCCTTCAGTTTATAGCTGAGCAAGACAAGGACTTCAGTTCTATAAATTCAAGAAACTGAATTCTATCAACAACTCAGAAGAGCAGGAAAAAGAATCTCCTCTACAGCACACAGAAAGGGGCATCCAGTGAGGTCCATGTTAGACTTCTGACTGTACAACTGTGGTTTGGGTAACAGCAGAAAATTAATGTAATTAACACACATAGGTAGATTCATGCAGGACTTCATAAAAATGGATCATTCTATATATCCCATTTTAAAATAAAACAACACTTTGTTAAATTTTATGTGAATTTAGTAGAAACTAAAAATCAAAATTGAAACATTTCTTTACCATAACAGATGTATTTCTAAGAAGAAATCCATCGAATATTTTTAAAAGTTAAAAAATATTTAAAAGACAAAAACAAAGATGACAAATATTGAAATGTTGGAATCAGTTTTTTAAAAACTATGTTTCTGATTTAGGCAATACCTATTGTCCTTATTCTAAAGGCAGGAACTACTGTCTTCGCTCTAAAAATGAAGAAATTACATATTCCCACTTGTCATTTCTCTCCCGTATCACCAAATTTTATTAACTATATTATTCATTTTATTATATGTTCATAACAGTTATATTTTGTTATCCAATTAACATTCCCAAGAGCTTTTAAGTTAATATTCCTTATGTTTCAATGCTTAACATCAGTCCTTTTTTACCATGGCTTCTTTATTCATGAGCTTTTAATTTTGATTCACCTTTTGGTTAACTAAAATTGCTTAATATATTTTTCAAGACAGACTCATGAGTGTTGTGCTCCCTGAGTTCTTGCATAAAGATTTAAACTTTAAGCATGAAGGTTAAGACAGCTGGGTATAAAATTTTTTATTATATTTTATTTCCTTCAGAAATTTTTAGCCATTGCACTACCCTCTTCTGGCATTGAATGTTGCTGTGGAGAGACTGAGGCTAGCCTAATACTATGTTTGTGTACATTTTGGTTTTTAATTTTTCCTCTTCTGATAGAAGAAGATTCTCTTTTTACCCCTGATGTCCTCTAAGATACATCTTTCTGTGGATAGTTTAATATTAATTGCTTTCTAGGACAGGATAAATCCTGTGTATCTATATATCCAGATGTTTATTTCAGGGAGCTTATCTGCTATTATATCATTTTATGGTCTTTTTCCCTGTTCCATTTTTTTGTAATCTTTTCTTCAATAACTAAAGTTACATTTTCAGTCATGTGTACTCATTTTTGCTTTTTATATGATTTTTATGCCTGCAATGTTTTTTTTACTTTATCTTCCATTTCTTTTCTGAACACTAAAAGCTCTTTTTACTTATTCCAGTTTTTTGGGGTATTTTTGTTTTTGTTTTTGTTTTTGAAGACTAGCATATTTTCTTTGAGCTCCTTTTAAGGAGAGATTGTGGCCTGTAGTTTCCTAAGCCTGAAACGTTTCCTTTTTCCTATTTAATTCTTCTTGTAATATATTTTTATTTGCTTTATGATTACGTTATTGTTCTCTTTTATTTTATAGTTTATGCTTGTAATCTCCGTTTAATTCCCCTGTGATTATTACTCATCTTAAAATGTAGCTAGCTATTTGTGGAGGAATGTGTGAAGAGATGAAGAGAGGGTTAAGTCAAAGTAGTAGATGACATACGTGTCTTGAACATTCTGTTATTGTCTGGGCAAAGTGTATGGCTAGAGATAAGCAAAGGAAATTCTTGCTGCTCCTGAACATGTTTTCCAAAAAGTCGCACCTTTCAACAGTATTTTAAGAAATATATTGAAATGATGCCTAAAATGAAAAGACATTAAGTTTGGTCTGTTCATTGTATAATTGAAAAGTCAATGTTCAGAATGTGCTGACCACTTAAACTACAAAGCAGCTCCCTTACCACACCATGTGCCACCCCTCCTTCACCTATAGCAACACCTCTTTAGGATAGATAATTTAAAAATGAAGCGTAAGGTTTGTTGACACACTGTCTCATTCAGTACTGACTTGAAATTTTGTGGTATTAAAATTTCTACAGAGATGCTCCCCACTTCTTTCTTGTTCTACCCACACTCCTAAATTTTATGTCTAATGAAAATATCCTTAGATAATACTCTTTCAGATCAAAGACACTTACTGTTATGGAAATACAGGTTCTGCTCTGGGTTCAGGATGGCATCTGCGGGCGCCCAGCCTCCTCGTCAGCCCCCACTCAGACTTCACACGAGGGAAGTGTGCTTACTTACGTGAGATTTTAGTTGCAGCTGATACTTCTTTATGGAGTGTTTCTTTTTACCTTGCACTGCTATAGTTTTTTGATGAATTTAGTGTGAAAGAAGTAGAAAAACTGCTTTTACTTAGCCATTTTAAATCATGAATCTCAGATAATCTTTCTTAAATCAAAAATAAATAAAACCCTAGCCCATCAGCTATGAAATTGAAGTGGAATTTGAACATAAACAACTCAGCTATCAGAATGATGATGATTAAATGAAAAATGCTGGGGGGATTGGAAATCAATGCCCATGGGCATTATTAGGATAAAGAAGTTTTTAAAAGGTAGCATATTCAGGTTACAATATTTTTTAAATCAGGAATGATGTGGTAGAAAAACAGAATCTTCAAAAACCGAGTATAATTTAGACTCAGGCTAGCTTTTTAAACAAAAGGTAGAACTTTGGCAATATTCTGAAGGGATCCTGGATGTTCTGCACAGAAAGCATGAGGAGTTTCAACTGCAGGTTCAGATCATTTCTGTCAAATAGGTGTGTGCGTTGGCCCAGCGTAACTTTAAACCCTGTTTGTACCATCTTATCAGACATCTTTTTCTAAAATAGCTGCATTTCATCCCCGTTGATGACCCACTGAAGCAAAGAACCCTCTTCTTGATGATCACAGCAAGGTGACAGAGAACTCCTTCCTCAGCAGTTACACCCCACCCTCGATGTGCTAACCACTCACTCTGAGGCTGTACAGATTGGAGCAAGTTCCATCTGGGGCTGGATGGATGTCTCATTAGTGGTACAATATGCTCAGCTTCCAGGTTCTCAAATTCTTAACCCTCCACTGAATTTACATTAAGCTAACATGCACTCAGAATTTACTTTGATCCTCTAGCCACACACTCAAAAGATCTTCCATCAACCACATTTTTGCATCTCTTGCTAATACTTTTCGCATTATGGCTGACTCACTCTGTACTTCAGAATTTTCTCAGTATCAAATGACTAATTCACAATAAATCATGGTTCTTATCATTGTCTCATCCCTTTCCATTTGCTAATTATCTCAGCTCTGCATCATAACCTACACTCCTCCTTACTAGCATTTGCAGCACTGCTATTATTGTTATGTTGGGATTAATAATACTCCTAAAATCCCTCAAAACTAAACAAGAGCACAGTCAGCATGTACGCTTACACAAATGACGATGGCTGACCATAAGTCAGCTGCTTGTAGCCAATACCACACCTGCTGGTTTAGGCTAGCGTGCTCCAGCAGACAGCTTTCTTGCTCAAAAATTGGTGCAAACATACCTCTTTGAAACCTGAGAGGTAAGCTTAGTAACGTGGCTGAAGTCCTAGCTAATTTAGTGATGCTGCTTTTCTGGGTCAGTGTTCTCAGTTAGAAATATGGGCAAATATTGCTGAGGATGTACCTAAAAGCATTAGAATACTTGGCTAAAAATGGAGACAATTAGCATTCTAAGGATACTCTTTGCATCTCAATTTTCACATGAAGAAAATCTTGACCTCCTGCTCTTTGGGAGACAGAACTTGTTTGTATGATTACCAAATTATTTTCCATTTGGTGGTATTTTCTCCTTTGAAAGTTCAGAGATTTGATGCTTCATGCTCTTAAAGTTAGGCAGTAGATTGTTATACTCTTACTGCTATCTGCATAAATGTGAAGACTGCCCACGGGAACCCAAGCAACTCGTGTCGGCATCATTGAGATTTTAATGGAAAGTCTATGAATATGCTATTCATTCACTTCCAATTTGGTGAAGCTCATAGATTCCAAAACATACTTTCCACTTTTCCCCTTCTTAACCCAGCACCTTATACAAGGCATAAATGCACATCACTGAATATTCTTATAATAAGAAAGAGGTCATTATTTGATTATTGTGGCTACCACACAATAAAATGGCATTAAAATCTTCTAATTCTCTGCTTGGGCTCAAAAATGATTTCAGCAGTCTTAAACCCAAGGTCAAAATATTAGCTAAGAATTAGTAAGAATCTATTTATCACAAGCATTTATCCACAAGGTCCTTAAAAATCCCACAGAACTAGCTTCTGATAGGTTCATCATAGCCATTAAAGAGGAAAGGCATATTTCATGATGCCCATTCATTCCTTCCAAATATACCCTCTTCCAAATGGAATTCTTTGGTATTCCTAGAAGGGAAAAAATATGATCTTTGCTATGATTGCTGTTATTCAGGATATCATTGAAATAGATTTAACTAGGCACCTACTGTTTGGGGAATTTGCAGTGATTGAGTTCCAGTTCATTACTTTCACGGCTGCGATGCTATTGTCAGGGCCTCAAAATCAGTGCAATGGCCTAAACCCGGGTCAGAGAGGCTACAATAGCACAAAGGCAATTATGCTGCAAGAAAAATGTTGTCCACTAATCAGCTGGCAATCAATTACTAAGAAGAGAAGATAACCCTCTCCCCACTCAAGCTCTTCAGTATTAATAGTGCCATCGTGTAATTACTTTCGGCTTGGGCAGGTGCATGAAAGGACAGACTCTATAGCACACTGCATCGAAGATTAATGAGTTCTGTCAATTTGCCCAGCAGACATCTGATTCTCCAGCTTTCTGTAGCTACTAGTTTTACACTTGCCTCAGGGTTTTTTCCCCCTGAAAAAATTAGCTAGTAATTTAAATACATTCAATAAGCATACATCTTAAAGGAAGGGGAAAAAAACCACCCTAATTTTGCAATGAAGTACGATGGAAAAAAGGCTCTTCATCTGAACATTAATGGCGCAAGTGGTTCATAATGGCAGGATTCTTTCAGTCATACTTTATTTTTAGTTGTTGCAATTCACAATGTACAGGATTCAGAGGCTACATGAACCCCTCAAAGCAGGATCCTGTAAACCCAACATCCCTGGTTTTCCCCCTTCCCCTTGCTGGCCTAGAAGCTAAAAAGGGAAAAACTGTGAGAGTTCCAATAAATAATGGAACTATTTTAAAGCCTCCTGTAATACAAATGATTCAATTAAGGAGGAGACTTTTAACCCACAGATTTGCTGGGTGAAAGACGCTGAGACGTCCCGCATGCCCCCCCCCCCAGAGGACAACGCAGCGCTGGCCCACAGAACTCGGTCGCCCAGGCCGACACATTTGTGTCAGAGCAGGAATTGCCTATAAGCTGAAATGAATATCAGGAAATTTGCTGTTGCTCTAAATTGATATTTTATAACCCAACTACTGTAAAATCTCATAATCTTTAAATACACGAGGTCAATGTACTAAATGGCTCTTTATGATGTTACCTAAAGGCTCCGATTTGTTCCTCATGAGGATCTAAGTCTTCCTAGTTCATGGCTCTCCCTCGATTGCTCTGTCAATGAGTGTATGAATAAAAGGAGGGGAAAAATCTGACTCAGAAACATTGTTTGCTCCTTTACCTCTCTGCCTCCATTTAATATTACAATCACCCATCCGTGAAATTTTTTTCCAGACTACATTTATTGGATATTATATTCTGCTAATTAATTCTTTGTATTAATTTCTTTTGAAGTGATGCTATCAATTGTTTCCAGTAAAAGGAAAAAATAAAACAAAGAAAGAAATTTTAAAAAAGAAAAAGAAAAACCCAGCCATAACTTGATTTTTGCATAAATGGATTTAAGCCTGCCCAAATGCTATAGTCTTTTTTATCCTTGACCCATATTCATTGGTTGATGCTGTTTAAATTATTGTTTTCTACAGTGAGAGACAATAGAGTAGGAAATACTTTTGATCTGGAAAACTGTGTCTAAGAAGATAGCAGTACCTGTGCTTCCTCGGAAAAACAAAGCCTCGTGCCTCTAAAATCACTCATCTTCAAAGTTGGAAATATTCTGAAACTCACATCAGACAGAGAATCTTCATCAAAAAGAGATGAGACACGTTATAAAAGCCATGACCTCATTCAAGTCAGCAAGGACTCACGCATCTCGCCCCTACTGTAGAAAGACCTCAGCTGTTTGAGTTTTCCTCCTGATAATATTTTTACTTATTTTGGTATCTTTGTATTTATCTGGAGGTTGCAAAAGAGGTTATTTTTCCCAAATATCTATTATCGTCTAATGAAGCCCCTGGCAGGCGTTTCATACAGCTCAGCTGGAAGGGTGTCCAGTCCAGGCTGAGAGCAGTCCTGCCTGGGAGCGCTGGTCTGGGAGCCTGCCTGGCCCTGGTAACTCAGGGGGCCATCTGTGTTGCCACAGGAAGTGTCACAGAGCTAGCTGCAATCACATTTACTCAAATCTGTACACACATGTGTATGTATGTACGTATGCATATTTAAGTGGTACTTAAATACCGTTCTGACTACTACTTCCTGGTCAATGTTAACTGGGTGCTTTAGAGACCAACATTTAAGGTCTGTTTGGCTGTTCTGTCCATGAAAGAGAATCTAAACAGTGTAAACTAAATGGATGGATGAGACTACAGGCCATGTTATATATTCCTCTGGTCCAAAGAAACCCAGGTGCATTAGTCTCTTAATGTGACTCCATGACTGGATATATTATTGACTCATCCTAATGTGTATGTTATTATTATTAGATGAAGAAAGACAAGTCTTAGTAGACATATAAAGAGGCTAACTCTGCTGAGCCCAGACTACAGAGGGCAGAAGAAAAACTGGATTTAATTTCGATACATCTTTAAATGGGAGGAGACATGGAAACCCCAGGGGCTACAGCAGAAGAAAGGCCATAGAAGAGCCATGATTTCTCATCTCTGACCGTCGTCAGTCCTGGGGTGTGTGTTGCCCAGATGCTCTTCTGATACCAGGCACAGTGCTTCCCAGGTAGGAGCCACCTTTAAGTGGAAAGGGCCCGCTATGGCAGCCAAAGCCAGGCTTCCCTTCAGTGCACACCCTGCAGAAGTTTGCATGGAAAGATATGCTCATACACTTCTATGTGGAGGTAACTCTGGATCCACTTAAACAGAGGGCTATTTCTTACAAACCTCAAACCTCCCAGCTTCTTTCATCCAGGAAACAGATTTAATTAGCACACTTTGAAATAAAAATGGGTGAAAGAAACAAAGACAGTCTCTCTATTTCCTGCTCTGTGAAAACTAACACCTCCTCCAAGGCCCTTGTACAGAACTTACCTAGTGCATACATATGAGGCGATACATTTCCAAGGTTGGACGCATGTACAATTCATGCCCTCTGAACAACTTTTTTTTCCCTGGAGCACCATCTCTGGAAACACCCTCATCGGGTACTCCAAATATAAAACCATATAATGTTGTAAAATACAATTTTATATTTAAAATTCAACAAAGTCTAAAAGCCTTTTCAACTGTTATAGTAATAACACTTTGTGCTTACTAAAGTCAGGCACCATTCCAAGCACACTGGAAGGTGTTTATGACTTCTCAGAGTCTTTACTAAGTCCTTTAAGAAAGAGATGAACTTCAGTCCCAACTGATATTTGTAGACACTCCGACCAAAAAAGTCAGATAATTATGTGTCCAGTGGATGAAATCCAATAACACAGTTAGCACAATGCCAGCCCACCACAAAAATTATCTGGATGAAGAGTGAGCATTTAGTGTGAGCACCAAAGACACACTTTGGTGAATTCAGAAATTTTAACTGACTCAGCCTTGGGCTTGCAAATAGTGTGCTTTGATACATTCGGTTGATTAAATAGCACTGTCACAGTATTTCTCAATTATGTTAGGCTCATTATTGAGTCTATTATTTCATACAATTAAAAAAATTATCTCTGTTGTTTTTGTCCTTTTCTTACAGTATGAGCATTTAAAAATTCTGTTTATAATGTATTGGTAAAAAGCATAGACTCTGAAGGGAAATTTCTCAAATTTGAATCTCAGTTTTCCCACTTAGCTGTTTGATCTTGATTAAAATTACTAAACCTCTCTGCACCTTTGTTTCCTATCTCTAGAATGGAATAATAATCATACTTATATTATAGAATTGTCATGAAGATTAAAAGTGATTAAGAAAATTAAAGATAACTTAAAGAAATAGAAAGATACCCCATGTTCTTGAATTGGAAGAATTAATATTATTAAAATGGCCATACTACTCAAAGCAATCTACAGATTTAAGGCAATTCCTGTCAAATTACCTAGGACATTTTTCACAGAACTAGAACAAATAATCTTAAAATTTACGTGCAATCACAAAAGACCCAGAATTGGCAAAGCAATATTGAAAAAAAAGAACAAAGCCAAAGGAATAATATTCCCAGTCTTCAGACAATACTACAGAACTACAGTAATCAAAACAGCATGGCACTGGCACAAAAACAGACATAGGGATCAATGGAACAGAATAGAGAGCCCAGAAATAAACCCACATACTTACAGTTACTTAATCTTTGACAAAGGAGGCTAGAATATACAATGGAGAAAAGACTGTCTCTTCAGTAAGTGGTGCTGGGGAAGCTGGGCAGTTGCACATAAATCAATGAAGTTAGAACACTCCCTCACATCACACACAAAATAAACTCAAAATGGCTTAAAGAATTAAACATAAGACAAGACACTATAAACCTCCTAGAAGAAAACACAGGCAAAGCATTCTCTGACAGAAATTCTAGCAATGTTCTCCTAGAGCAGGCAATAGACATAAAAGCAAAAATAAACAAATGGGACTAATTAAACTTAAAAGGTTTTGCACAGCAAATGAAACCATAAGCAAAACAAAAAAATAACCTATGAAATGGGAAAAAAATATTTGCAGACAATGCAACTGATAAGGGCTTTATCTTCAGAACATATTAACAGCTCATACAACTTGATAACAACAATGAAACAAACAAACAAACAAACAACTCAATCCAAAAATGGGCAGAAGACCTAAACAGGCAATTCTCCAATGGAGACATACAAATGGCTAATAGGCACATGAAAAAATGCTCAATATTGCTAACTATCAGAGAATTGCAACCCTCCTACACTGTTGGTGGGAATGTAGTTTGGTGCAACCATTGTGGAAAACAATACAGAGATTCCTTAAAAAACTAAAAATAGACTTACCATATACCAATAGATCCAGCAATCCCACTCCTGGGTATACATCCAGAGGGAACTCTAATCAAAAAGATACATGCACCACAATGTTCATAGCAGCACTATATTACAATAGCCAAGACATGGAAACAATCTAAATGTCTGTCCACTGACAGAAGACTGGATAAACTAGTTGTGGGGTATATATATATATATATATATATATATACACACACAATAGAATACTACTAAGCCATAAAAAAGAATGAAATGCCATTTGCTGCAACATGGATGGACTTGGATTGTCATTCTAACTGAAGTAATCCAGAAAGAGAAAGAAAAATGTCATATACTATCACTTACATGTGGAATCTAAAAAAAAAAAAAGACACAAATGAAATTATTTACAAAACAGCAATAGACTTACAGACATTGAAAACAAACTTATGGTTACCAGGGGTGAAGGGGGTGAGAAGAGATAAACTGAAGTTTGAGATTTGCAGATACTAACTACTGTATATAAAATAGATAAGCAACAAGTTTCTACTGTATAGCACAGGGAACTATATTCAACATATTACAGTAACTTATAATGAAAAAGAATATGAAAACAATTATGTATATGTATGACTGAAACATTAGTCTGTACACCAGAAATTGACACAACATTGTAACCTGACTATACTTCAATTAAAAAAGAAGTGTTAAGCAAAATTTCTCCCAGTAGCAAAGAAAATAAAAGGATCCTACATTTAAGGAGTTCACAAGTCTATAGGAAATGCTTTAATTGTCTTAAATGAATCAAGCCATGTGAAAGTAAAGGATTATACTCCCACTAATTTGGAATACTTTAAAAAATGTATTGTTCATCTCTAGTCTGCACTACCACTCATTATTGTTACATAAATACCCCTTCAACTGTGTGATCCTAGGACTGAGCATCATATTGCAAGGCTATTCCTAAAAGCAGAAGTTCTGTCATGTTATATAGAAAAGGGTTTCCATGCCAACTAAGCATCAGAAACCAAGCATAGTGTATCTTATTTCTATATATTTAAGATGTTCATTAACACTTGAAAGGTCCTAAAGTTAGGAAAGCTATATAATTTTAAATAATCAAGCATAGTTCAAACTTTACCACACAAGAGTTTTTTGAACTGAATTAATGAAACTTAGCCCTACAAAGCCAGCCTTTGGATCTGAAACAAATTTTGAAAGGCGGGAAAGGAATGAGAATTATAATTTACATTTGATAATGTGTCATGATCCGCCTCTTACCTGTAAAGACGTAATTCCACGTTCACGCCATGAAACACATCATAACTATGGCAAAAGTAAGCAAGGGGTGAGGCGATGAAAAGAGGAGAGAACGGTTCACTTTGGTACAAAGCAGGAGACTGAGTTGTTTCCTTTAGAAGCAGCTTTGTCTTCCAACAGGAATCTAAGTGCATTTTGACAGGAGAATGCTGAATGGTTCATGTTGTTCATGATACTGTGTTTCGGTTCCCTAATTATACACTGAAGCACCTAGAAATGAAATAGCTCTTTTATGTTCAACATGCCTGAGAGAGTTGTCTAGATTGAAACTCCATGGCTCTTTTTGTATTCCAGTATGTTGCTTGCTGGATTATCCACTGATAGGCTCTCTGTGTACTTGATGTTGACAATAACTATGAGCCTTCAGCAACAAGTGACCTGCTCTACTGACCCTCCCTCATGCACTTTCTGCTTCCCTACGTTCATGCCACTGTGCAGGCAGTCCCTGCTGTGTGAATGCTCTGTTCTGAAGCTGATGAAGTAACCACCCAGTTCCAATCTCACCTCCTCTGTGAAGTCATCCCTGACGATAATAAACAGCAGTTAATATTTACTAGGCACTTACTTACCATATGCCATGGCCTAAGTATTCTGCACACATTATTTATTTGATCCCCACGTATCTTAAAGCCCTATGGGGTCAGTTTAACAATTATCTCCATTTTATATGAGTCCCAGCCATCATACTCTCGTCATTTCCCAAGGGCCATGTTGGAAAATTTCCATTGATATGTGCCTCCTAAATAGGACAGGAACTCTTCTCACCCCTTGACCATTTCGACATGGCACTAATTGTAGGGGTTTTGTGTCAGACTGCAAACACCAAAGGTTACATAGAGTGTATGAACTGAGACTGCTAAAATCAAGTAAACAAGAGTTTACTGGGGCACATGGACCTTGAAAATCCTCACCACCAAACTACTCTCTAAGCTGTCTAAAGTCTGGATCAGAAGCCATATATATATATATATCAGTTACATCAAAAGAAAGATGCAGGAATCCATTCACTGAAACTGATATTGTGCCTTTAAAAAGTATTTGATTTGAGCATTTAAGATACTGTGCTCCACTGCTGGTTTAATTTTCATAAATGCTCCCTCTCTTATAGATCTTCTCAATAGCCACATCAGAGGAGAGTGAGGCAAGAATAAGCTCCCTCATTCAGGCTCTCAGTACACTCCTGCTTGATTGGAATGGATATTGTACATAATATGTCCCTACAGATGTTTCCTCCAGTGGGGCACATTGAATTTCATTTAAATGCCAAGGCATAAAATCTAAAACAATGTGACTTTAACAAAAAATCTGATGAGGAATTTGATGAGAAAATGGCAAGAATTCCTGTGGCATTTGGGTAACAATTTCAAGCCTTCATTTTAATAGAATAAACAGGATCATATTTCATTCAAATCTGGCAATGAGATGAGCTTTGGGTATTACATTGATATAAACCAATAAAGAATTTGCAAATTTGAAGCACTAATTAACAGACACAATATTAAATGAAAAAAGTTTGCTCCAGGGGCAAATATATTTTGAAGACTTTAAACTTTTATTAAAAGACATTTTTTTTGAATCACTTCTTTTGTAGTTTACTCTTTTGCTGGTTTTTATAAAATATGGGAATATTGTGATATTTTCAAACTGATACCTTTAACACAGCACCTGATACTCCTTTTTACCTTTTGAAACAATACATCAATGTCACAGTGTTCTGAAATATAGAGAGAAATAAGCCAAAACATGAGCTCAAATATCACAGAATGATCTGAGCAGGCTTCATTTAAGATATTCTGTCAGTGAATGGAGAGCAACAAACTACAGGTGCTCAAGTTGACTGCAGTAGGTACGTCCCATAACAGTTACAGTCATTCCCACAGTGTAGCAAATTAAGCCATTATCCCCAAGGATAGGGGTGGGTACTCAGAAAGGCCATCATAAGGGCAGAAAGATGGGGCTCCACCACTTTGGACTGGAAGACACATCAAGATTGTATTCGTGTAATCAGGTAACAGTTGCAATACCACCATGGCACGGGCATCCGTGTGCATGCTTTCATGACCTCATGTCTTCTAGATGTCCTCAGGATGCTAACTGGAACCTGATCTCACCTGCATAAAAATGTGGAGAGGTGAAGGTATGTGTGTGGAGAGATACAGTGGGTTTAACTCAGGTCTTACAAGCAGATAAACCTTTTATAATAAATGACCTATTAATTTTCACCTCCACGTGAAAATTATCTCACAACAAATCTAGAGGAAGAACTCTCTGAATCTGGACTTACTGGTCACAAGTACACTACAGAAAGATGGTGTTCTCAACCCAATTGCAATGCTACACAGAGTTACTCTGTTGAGACTACAATATTTAAGACACATGTATCTAAGGACGCATACTTCAAAAAATGGGAATGTCAGGCTGAATGTTAAGAATCATAAGTAATTCTCATAAGATATTGTGGGCTGGCTGTGTGTGTGTGTGTGTGTGTGTACACAAGCAAGTGCGTGTTTCTGGTCTTTGTTTGAGTGTGTGTATTTTTAAAGAACTTGTTATTTTATCCTAAGCATGTATTCAGTGAAAGTCAGCTGGTGTTAATATTACCTGTACCAACAATTCTGCAATCTGTGCCCTACTTACAGGTTTTCACAGGGAATAAATTTGTTTGCATTATGATTAAATGCCACATTCTCTAAGAGGGAAGGAAAGGAAAGGGAAATTTAGCACAAGGAGCTTTCTACACATTTTATCTTACAACAACCCCATGACAGAAGTATTAGTGCATCTCTGTCACGAGTGAGGGAAGTCAAGACTCAGAAAGATTATGTAGCTGGCCCAGTATCACACAGCCAACAACAACAAAGAAAGCCAGAATTTCAAACCAAGTAGAGTTGGCTCCAGAACCCAGGCTTTTTCCCACTATACTAGAACATCAGAAAAATTGGTTGAAAAGTGAAAGACTTAATCAAATCAGTTAAACCATCAAATACCCAATTTAACTTATTTTAATGTATTTCTTTACTCAGAAGGAGCTCATATCTGATCCGATGCCAAGAATGTCTGTTTCATGAAAACTGTGAACCAGTTTTTATTGTAGAAAGCTTAGAAATAAATTTGTGCTTGTCCACCCTGTGCCTTTGGTCTCATGTTATAGATTAGAACCTTGTGGCTAGCTCTTCATTGAACCTCGCCCTTTTTTCTGTTTTGCCAGTTTGTCATATTTTACACACTTTACCTTATAGGTACAAGAAATGCTTTCTGGAAGAAAGTATACTGTAAGCAGGTAACTAAATAAATTTTTTCTACTGCATGAATCAGTTCTTGGGTGGAACTTTTTAGGTCAACCAGCGTTTTGAGGACCATTTTTCCTCCCCTCAGGTTTTGATGTAAGGGATGTTTCATCACCATGGCTATAGTGTCCTTAATACAAATAACTGATATTCTCTTATAATTTAAGATGTATTGACTTTATATTATAATATTTAAATATTGTTAGTTTTACATTATAGTCTGTAAGTTACAGGATAATAAAAAGAGTAAACATTATTTAAGGATTTTACCTCCTTTTCTGGGGAAGGAATTAGTGCATTTCCAGATGTTCACAGGATAGCTGTATAATGTCGAGTGGAATTATGATATTGTTATTATCTTTATTTGGAGATTATGCATGGTTTGAGAAGATGCATATGGGTGTGGAATCAACAAGGGATGGATCTGTGATGGTTAATTATGTGTCAACTTGACTGGACCATGTGGTGTCTAGATATTTGGTTAAGCATTGTTTCTGAGTGCTTCTGTGAAGGTGTTTAAGGATGAGATTAAATTTTAATCAATAGAGTAAAACAGATTGCCTGCCCCAGTGTGGGTGAGCCTCACCTAATCCATTGAAGACCTGGGTAGAGTAAAAGGCTAAGAAAGAATTTCTGCTCGCTGCCTGGCTATCTTTCGGGAGTGAAGGTATCAGCTCTCTTGGGTCTCCAGATTGCCAGATGTAGATCTTGGACTTCTCAGCCTCTAAAGTAAATCATATGAGGCTAATTCCTTATAGTAAATCTTTCTCTCTCTCTTTCTTTAAGATATATATTTTTTATGTTTATATATGTAATATATATTTTTCTATTTAAATAAAGATATATATATATATTTTTTATATAGCTTCTATTTTTCTGAAGAACCCAGACTAACACAGATTTTGGTTCCAAGACATAGGGTTGCTGCTGTAATAAATACCTCTACAAGTGGAAGCAGCTTTGGAACTGGGTAATGACTATAGGCTGGAAGAGTTTTGAGGTGCATGCTAGAAATATGAACATTAAGGGCAATGCTGGTGAGGTCTCAGATGGAAATGAGGAACATGTTACTGGAAACAGGAGGAGAGACAAACTTTGTCATAAGGTGATATTGAACTTGGCTGAGTTGTATTTTTGTTCTAGTGTTTTGTGGAAGGTAGACTTTGCAAGAAATGAAACTGGATATTTAACAGAAGATATTTCTAAGGAAAATATGCCGAGAGGGGTTTTGTTCCTCTTGACTGCTTATAGTAAAATGTGAGAAGATAGAGATGAGTTGAAAAAAGAATGTTAAGCAAAAAGTAACCTGAACTTAAAGATCTGGAAAACTCTCAGCCTGTTCATACTGTGAAAACTGAGAAATTGTGTTCAGAAAAGAACACCACAGGTGTAGCTGGACTATCACTTGATAAAGAGTTTATGGCATTATCTGCCAGTTTGAATGGAAGGAGATGGAGACAGAATGAAATGAAGGAAGATGCCAGACTTCTTCAATCCTGCAGAACTAGACCATAGAGCTGTTCAGCTGCACATGTGCTCTATCCTTCAAGTAAAGAGAAGGACCTCAAAAGCAATTTAGAAATTATCAGGGGCACCACCTCAGTTTCAATAGGCCAGACAGCCTCTGGTCAAAGCCTTGGAATTGGGGCCATTCTGCAGATCCAAGGGCTGGGACTCCCACCTAGAACCATAGGAGTGTTTCTTCTGCCCCCATGGACAGAGCTTTGAAGGCAAAGCATCAAAGCAAAGAGAATTATTGTCAAGCCTTCAGATCTGATGGAGTTTGCCTTGCTGGGCTTTGGGCTTGACTGAGGTCCATCACCCGTTCCTCCTTTCCTATTATTCCTTTTCAGATGGGAATGTCCACCTTATGTCTGTCCCGTCCTTGTGTTTTAGAAGTACATAATATTTTACAATTAAAATAAAACAGAACTTTTAGGTAGAGATTTAATAACAAAGTCCTTTATTCCTTGCAGTGCTAACTCTATCAAACCACAATCCTAAAAGCAAAGACTTGGTTTTTCCTTTGGGCTGAATATAGTCTTTCCAAGTGCAGGACACCTCGGTACCCTTCACACTAATTTCCCCTATCTCCCAAAGGTAGTGACATAGTTTTTTGTCCATTTCCAAGCAAGAGGCAAGTGCCTACAAATGCAAATGAGCCACAGCTTGCAGATGAAAGGCCTGACTGTCTTCTGAGACACACATGAATCAAAGCCAAAAGCGGAGGAAAGTATTGCCCGTCCAGCATTGCTACTATCAACAAAACTTGATGAAAATTTAATTCTGTATTTAAAATGTCATTAATTGTGAAAACAATTTAACTAGCATGCAAAAAACAAAAAACAAATTCTTAAAGTTTTACCTCAATCCCCAACCTAATAGTTTCACCTTGCCACTCCAGTATACACAGCAGTACAGAGCTGGAGCTGATTTTTAAAAAATTAAACCTGCATACCTTCAATAAAAAATCATCTGGGAAAACGATTTGCATATTACACAGTTTAAGTGCTAAGACTGCAAAGGGTTGCCTCCGAGGCTAGTGCATTTGAGACATAAACTTGTTTTATTTATTTTAGTGAATACTGTTTATGTCTACATTCTGATCATGTAAAGAGGTTTTTTTTTCCTTAGGATGTCTTGGAAACATTGGTTTTACATAACAACAAAAGGTAAACCAAAGTTTTCTTTTCTCTGCTCCTCCACCTGTGGGTACCTTTTAGGCTTATGACTGTGGGTATCAATGAGTCACTCTGTCTCGTTCAAGGAACGATGGGGAAAGCTTGAATCCTGAATATCAAACGTTTTTTAATTCCAACTGATGTCTATGATTGCAGGTACCATATCATTTTAATTATTTATTTTATGTTTCTGTCTGCCCCACTAGACTGTGAGCTCTTTGAAGACAGAGATTCTGTCTTACTCAATTTTTCACATCCAGTGGCTAGCACCATTCCTGGCGTGAATCCCTATTGGTGGGGTGTTTTCAACCTAAGACACCCCCCACCATGTGAAAGTGTCTTCAGTTCTTATGATTAGATAGAACACAGTAATTCAGTGGAAGAGAATTCACAGGAAAAACCAGGCTGGCTGCTCCCTTGTCTGCAACTATTGCAACCACTATTAGCACTATGAAATAATACTTTGTAATAAATTGAATCCTAGAAAAATCTCCATTTCCATTCAATACAGAGCCCAGTGCAGTGGTCTGGAGCAGAACTTCTGGGAGCACTGCTACTGCCTCTGATACCTAAGCTGCCAGCCCCATGCCTATCTTCTTACTTATTTTTAAATCCCCGATGCATCGAACTTAGTTATCACACACTCCAGTTTGACACACTGTTGTCATCTGTCTATACGAAAAAAAAATCCATTTTATTTTATTTTCACCCACTATATTTGATGTATTTTCCTTAGACACTCAGGTTTCCTTGAAAAGTAGAGTGTTGCTTACTTTATATAAACTTAAAACATAATTTTATTATATATATGTTAATATTTATATACTAAGTGTGCTAATAATCACATGCTGGTTCCTATGTGTTCACTGAACATTGTGGTTTTGAGAGCTGTTCACTTGCCAGAGATATTATCGCTCATGACTTCTGGCTTCTGCGTTCTATCATATGCATATACCACAATCTACTTACTCACCTTTTTCATACGACTTAATCCTTGCTACCACAGATCATCCTGCACTGGCCATCCTTACACATCTCCACTTGTGGGCCTTAGCCACGTGCTCCGGCTTGCTGAGCACTGCCCGCGTTCCCTCCAGAGCGGCTGCACTGGCTGATACCCCACCGGCAGTCCTCGGAAGTGCTCACTGCTCCACATACCTGCCAGCACTTGGTATTATGCATTTTCTAATTTGTGCCAATTTAATTTGTACAAAATTATACCTCATAGTTATAATCTAGGTTGAACATCATTGCGTACACTTGCTGGTCATTTTTTCATTTCTCCTTTGAATTACTGTTTACACTCCTCATTTTTCCTTTTGGATGCTGTGTTTGTGATATTCATCTGCAGAGTTCCTTACATAGTCCAGATTTCTTTGTGGTTTTAGATATTGCAAAAATTCCTCCTAATCTGCAGCTGTCTTCTTTCATTTCCCTCTGGCATCCTCAAATGAAAGGAAATCTTTAATTCTGATGTCGTCAAATCCATTAGATTTTCACTTTGGTTTGTTCTTTGTGGACCCTTTTTGAGATTCTTTCTATTCTCAAGATTACAAAGACACTCTTTAATGTTTTTTTCTACTAGCTTTATAGTTTTATCTTTCACTTGTAGAGCTTCCATCCATTTTTCATTTCATTTTATACATTTATACATTCCATGCCATTTTTCATGCATGGTATGGATCCAACTTTAATTTCCCCTATTAAAAAAATCCATCCTTTCCCCATTGATTTGTGACACCCGCTGTAAGCAAAATCTCATGTGCATGTATGTGTCTATACGAGCACCTACACACACACACAAGTATACCACAAAACCACAGGCAAAGCGGAACCAAGGGATCAGCACGCCTAGTGTCTTATTCTCTAGTTAGTGATTGCTGCTGTAAAGGAATGCTACTGATTTTTGTATGATTTTGCAATGAGAGCTGGCATTCTTGCCTTGCTCTCATTCTCAAAAGGAAAACGTTTAACATCTCTCCAAGGAGCAAGATACCTGCTACATTTTTTTAGTAGACAGACTGCTAATTTAATGAATCTTCCTCTATCCTTACTTCTCTGAGAAGTTTACTCAATAAATAGTGAGACTTGCTGTGTAAGAGTCACTGTCCTAGAATCTGCAGATACAACAGTGAACAAAACAGACAGAATCTCCGCACTGAGAGATCTTATAGTAGGAAAACCAGGAAATAAACAAGAGAAGTAAGTTACACAGTCGTACGTACTAGAGCAAGATGCTGAACTAATGCAATTTCTGGGTCCCTCCCCCAAGACCAGTGCCACTAAAATATGTCAAGATACTGAGAAAACTTTGAGAAAATCCCTGCGGCATTGCTGGGGAGGGGAAACTGAACTGGTGTGTGTGGAGCAGTAACACTGGCCTGAGGCCAAAAGAGGGAAGACTCACCCTTGGGGGTCTACCCTTGCATCCACTTACCTTTTGCTCCCCTCATTCCCGGGGTGCCTACGCCTGCATAACTCACACTTCCGGTCCAGGTGTTCTCACAGGTTGAATCAGATCAAGACAACAATCCTATGCTTGTGAGCTGCTGAGAGAAACAGGTGAGAACGAATTAATCTCACACATGTAGCATCTCACCCTTCTCCGTCCAAACCCCCAGGGCTGGCGAGTTACCATCTATGTGTGTCTCATCCTGCAGCTGCTCCTCCTTGGGCCTTTCAGTGCAAAGCGTGAAGATCTGACCTGAGGAACTGTTCAGCAGTCTGGTTTTCTGGCACCTGTTCTCTTTACCCTAGGTCTCTCTCTCTCTCTCTCACACACACACACACACAGCAAAACATATGCACTAAAATCTTTGGAGCCCACCTTGACAAGGGTCTGGCCCTCCTCTATTTGCATTACGTGATAGCACAGCTGGGGGTCCCCCAGGAAAATGAACTCGCAAGCCCAGGTAAGAAGCACAGCGATTCCAATGCACTGCAATATGGCTGCCATTAGAACGACAAGTATTAGAACAGACACAAGATATCAACATTGAAAAAGATTAAAAGAAAGAATTATATTAGCACATGGAGCAAAAACATTAACAAGGAGGAGAGAATGTATTCAGATGTGCTGAGAAGGACTCAACACAGGAGATGCAGGAGACACTGGTTGGAACAATACTTGACTCACATAAAGGAGCCGAGTTGCAGCATCACCTCCGGTGTGCGCCGGTGCCCCGCGCCCCGTGGGCTCTTCCAGGAGCCCTCGAGGGGCAGTGCGCTGCACAGACCCCTCTCGAGCTGCAGAAGAAAGAAGAGGGGGCTGGCCACGTGCCACAAAACGCACACGCATAACCATTGTAAGGAAGTTCACCGCACACACAGGACGAGGAAAGATTTCTCCCAAAAGGAAAGGGAATCTGGGGTCAAGCAGGGTCCAACACACGTTGTTGATTAAGAAAATCGCTGATTTTGGAAATAATAAAATATAATCAAGTTACACAGATCTGTAGTGCGGCAAAAGTAAGTGCATCACATAGAGGCAGGTAGAGCAAGGAAGTGCTCACAACCGAAGGGTCACGGAAAGCAAAGTAGCTGCCAAAAAAAAAAACGTTTTCAACCTGCCAAAAGCAGCAGGCGGGTTATGGAACTCTACCAGCTCAAGTCATTTTAGTCTCTGTTTGGAGATGCAATTGCTTAAATCTTTACCACTAGAGTGCTTACTTGTAAGATCTCTTTGAATCAGAGCAGCCTTGATATCTGCTAAGAGTCTTCCCTCAAACTTAAGAGCTCACTGTCACTGGTTCCCCAGCAGACTGCTCATTTTTACGAGTTTACATACATTGATTATGCCTCATTTCATAGGTTCTATCTATTTAAGATCATCAACAAAACTTGCATCAAACTGCAGACAGGCCCAAAACTCCAATTCGCTACCAGTGAGAAGATCCACAGAGACAGACTGAAAAGGCCGAAGAGAATTTACTGCAGGCTTTTCTAAAGTGTAGAATGCAAAGCTGTCTGTCTATTCCTGACAAAGAAAAGGAGGTCTAATTCTCAAATATGTGGACCTAACATAGTATGGTTTCTGAAAACATATGAAAAAAAATTGAACCTAGACTTCAAAAGGAAAAATACACTGATTCTAAAATATAAAAGCCACACTGTCTGAACTTGTAACCCAGTTTGGGGCTGTGATCTAATGCTTACTGGCGTAACACTTGGTAAACCATGCTGCTACGGCATTTTACGTTTCACTTACGCTCTCGCCACGTTTGCGGCTATGTCTCTTTCTCTTACTTTACCGTGCAAGGTTGTTTAGGATGCGGAATCTGGTGTCATGGAAATGAGATGGATTCCAAAGTTGGAAGACTTGAGTTTGAACCTCACATGTGACGCTTTTTATGTGCTGAAACTTAGGCAAGTCACTGGGCCTCGTTTTTCTCCTCTTTAACTGGGGATGGGTTTTAAATGAGTAGCTGTTTGATGAATGAATGTGTAAATTACAGAGCACTCTACAAATCCTGATAACTGTGACCGCGCATCAGTGTGTGCCACAGGGCGAAGCACTCAACACCTCCTTGTGGAAGGGGGCACACTCAGCTGAAATAGTGAACTGACCTCGTGCGATAAGAATTGGGAGGTTTCTTCTTCATCAGACACTTTTCAGATGCTGGGAAAACTCAGATCTGTGAAGCAAGCCTAGTTTCCCCTAAGTCTCACAACCTGTTTAATAACCTCAAGTCGTCCCTCTGGCGTTCAAGACCTTGTTACTTCCCTGATTTAACCCAAATCCCTCTCCGTCCTCTGTTGTCAGCTTCTCAAGAATTTTATTTCCATAGAACTCAAAAGTGCCAATTAGCCAACTGGGTAAATGAAGCTTTGCAAACAGGCAAGGGACAAGCAGAGAACCCAGTAACACCCCTCCTTCCTGCCATTATCTCAATATTAAGACTTTTCAATATTTTGGAGTCTGGTAAAATTTCTAGTCCACAAAATTTTTGCAATGACTAATATATATATATACACCAATGTCTCTCCAGTGTCTCTTTTCTCTGTTCATGTCTTCTCATATTTCTTGCATTAACAGAAAACAAGCACGTAGCTACAGCAAAGCTATGCTTGTAGTTCAAATCTGGACTCAGATTTCCAGGAAGAGCAATCACAAAGGAAACATCCAGGGGAAATAAAATATATTTCAATTACATTAGGTTCCCCTGTTAAAATAAAACTGGAATTTTTTTTTTTGGAAAGTTAAAATTTGCTTGTTTGTTCTCTTTGGTTTGGTTTGGTTGACTTTATTTGTTTTTAAGGTAGAAGAAATTTGTTCAGGATTTGGAACAGGGAGCAAGAACCTTTCATTTTTAAACAGACTGAATTTATAGACTGATATTAATTTGCACACAGAGATATTAAAGAAACCTTAGCTCGGTCTTTGAGCTGGACTCCAATCTCATGGCCACACTCTAGTCTGGAAGCAACTTCATTCACATTAAACGCAGGGGGAAAGAACATGTTCATAAATGGGAAAAAAATAGTTTATAATTAAGAAGAGCTGAATGCTCTAACAGACAATATGCAAGGAATAAAAATGAAAAACATCCCAGCCCTTCTTTTGCTTTCTTGCTCTGACACATCTCTCCCTGATGAGCTGGTCTGACCACAGCTGGGCTTTACATCTCTGTAATTAGCACAGCAGAAGCCCGAGCGAGGGCGCAGCTTCTCCCCGTCTATTGTTTGCACGTTGGGGGGCAGGATTCTAAATGTCAGAGGCTTCTTCCTATTACAAAGTGGCCTACTAGCTCCTCAAAACCAGTTTGAAAACCTTTCAAGAATTATTGAATCGGGCCCCATATCTGACATTAGACAGGGATTCTAGCAGCAGGGACTTCCGAAGGGCTTGTCAGTTTTCTTAGTCAGGAAAAAAAAATAAGAATAAAAACAGATGAGCTTTTAGGTTGCCTTGCGGAAAGCTGTGGTGTAGATTTTCAGGTACGGGACCCTGCCCCTTGATTTTATTTTCAAGTCATTTCATGGAAGGAAAGATGCTTTAAGTCAGAGGAGAAAGTGGAGGAAAAGCCGGATTGTGACTTCTTGTCTGGAAGTTTTATAATTCCTAGGCATTCATTTTCATACCTACTTACTGACAGCTAGATCTCCTAAGTCAGTAAACAGCCTAAGAAGAAAGGGCTTGGATCTCGTCTCCCTGACAGTTACGTAATATGTAGGCCCTGTAAAACACTGGGCACTGCTTTTATATCACGAGGAAACTGCCGGCTATCCAGACACCTAAAAGTTTTATATAGTCCTAATTACTGCAGTGTAGGGTGGCAAGGAACTAAATCAGCCATCCTATTTTTCCCCCTGTGAATTTCCAACTCCTGGAAATAAACCTGAAGATTAACTTAAATGGAGAAGCAGCCCTATGTTGCTTAGGTTATTTGAAAAGTCCATGTAACTTGGACATGACACTGTCATCCATTTCCCTATTTTTCTAAGTAAGATGAAACCCTTAAAGACCATGAGGCAAAACAGAAAAGTAATCATTAGTCTGGGACTTGTACAGGCCAGCCTGGTCTGGGAATCTATGGCCCTAATGCAAGTAACACAATATAAGATCCCACTAGGCAAAGCTGTGTACACCCCCTACAAAACCAAAGAGCAAGGTCAGGTTCATAACATGAAGGGCAAGAATCAGCGTGGTGGTGGGAAGGACGGTGGAGACTATTAGAATCACGTAAGACGGCTTTTCTCCCCTGGGGGGTCAATACCCCCACCCCAAACTTGAGGCCCACTACACTAGACAAACTTCCTAAACCCTCCTCTACACTTCTCCTACCTGAAAAGGGCAGAATCCGGTGCCACCGCTGCCAGGGCCTCCCTTCCTCCTTGACGGAAAGGAGGGATCATATCCAGAAGGTAGCAATCACTCTGCTGATGAATGACAGTTCCATTCTCCCATTTCAGTAGACTCATTAAGCAGCCAAGTGCTTGCCTGTAGGGTAGTTTACAATTTTGAGAAGATAAAATGAGGTAGACTGTTTAAGGAGAGAAAAAGAATAAGAGAGAAGAGTAGCACCTGTAGTTACTTGGGTCTGGTCCGTTCTTAACCTTACTTTCTGGTGACAATGTTCACCACTCCCCCATGAACTTCCATAATTTCTCTTCAAACCAGCATGTCATTTAGCCAGTGGTAGGATAAATATTGTGCAGAATCACAATACAGTTCAAGTATTTGGATCATTACATTTTCCCTCCCCTTACATATGTGTGTTTATGTGTTCATCTATATGTGTGTGCGAGCACGTGTGTGTGTGCACTCAAGTGTGTACGTGCCTCTACGAGCGCTGGTTCTCAACAACGCAGCTCAGTGCCGGCCATTAGAGCTTCTGTTTGGTGGAAGTGGTCTCGGTATGCTCTGTCCAACATGGCAGCCACTGGCCGTAAGTGACTTTTGAGTACTTTTGAGTAGTGTGACTGAGACAGTAAAATTTCAGTTAATTTAAAATTAAATAGCTGCATGTGACTAGTGGCTACCACACTGGACAGAGTGTCAGTGTCTTTATTAGCTATATTATTGGCACGTGTTGGCACAAATAAATGTTCTGGTTGTTCGAAGATCAACCTCAAGTGCATAAAACAGTAGCTTGTATACACTGGCTATAATATGTCTGTATTATCATATGAATGAATGAGCCTGAACCAGCTAATTTATCAGGAGCAAGCTATACAGTCTTTCAGGAATTCAGGATTCCAGTGACTTCCAAGGTTGCCCCATGGGTTGCAATTCCATTGGACCAGAATGGGAAGGAGCATGGAGGAGGCTGTGTCGGAGGGTTTGATGGGGCAGGCCTGGAAATAGGATACTTCCAGTTACGTATGGTCCATTGAGTGGGACTCTGTCACATGCGCTTCTATCAGCAAAGAAGGACAGAAATACAGCTGCATAAATTCAGGAAGAAGGGAAACAGACTTTGGTGACCAACAAATAGCATATGCCACTACCAGTGATCTTACTTTTCTTTCTCCATTTCTCTATTTTGAAAGTTTTAAATAAAATCATGCGCTTCCCCCAAACCAGAGAAAACCAAAGTAAGTTTTATTTTTTGAAGGAGTACCAAATATCTTTCCTTAAGAAGATATAACTAATATTTAAGATTTAAATACACCTTTCAGGCGCTTGAAAAGGATTAATCTGGAAACACAAGCTTTATTTATATAAGATATAGGAAATTAGAGCTGAAATAAACATTTGACACCATCCAGTCATTTGTCAGACGTCAGTGCTTCTCAGTCTTTTTTTTATCACTGTCCCCCTTCAAGGACCTTTATAAACATTTTATTTCTAATAACCTCCACTGTGAAGTTTTAATACCGTAGATATGCTGTACACCTATTTATGTTGCATAAGTGACCCCTGAACAACACAGGGATTAATCCACATAGTTTATGGATGGTACAACCTATAGTCAGCCCTCTGATCTGTGCCTCCTCCACATCTGCAGATTCAACCAACCACAGACTGTGTAGTACCAGGTAGTTACTACTGAAAAATACCCAGGTGTAAGTGGACGCATGCAGTTCAAACTCCTACTGTCCAAGGGTCAACTATATATACAACATGTAAAAATAGTAAGATTTTCAACCTAAGGGAGGAAATATCATAATGAGATAAGAAGCCTGAGTCCAGACAAGTAACTTGTCCAAGGTCACAAAACTAATTATCAACCAGAAATGATACTGAGGTGTCTTGACCACCAATCCAGGGCGATTTCACCATAGTGTAGTGAATCCACGTGTTTGTGAACACACGTATAGCATCCCAATTGTCCACAGTGTATAAAAGAAGAGAAAAATGACTAATGTCTGATAAGATACGATGTAGTTGCTAGTTCAGATGCTTTTGCTTGCTTGCTACTTAGCTTCTTTATTTTGCTTCTTTAGGGCTTCATTTCCTGTGTGGTAAATAACACAGACAGAGGTAAACCCAGAGTTTCTATAACCATCATTTGCAAAAAAAAATACTGTGGAAGAGGAAATGAAAATCAAGTCAAACTCACACCTGGTCATCTGTCGAATGACCAGATGACATACCCAGGTCACAACGTATTTCCCCTAACGCTTCCTTCCGTGACAGGATGCTGAGGGTCAGGAAGGGCGTTACGCCTTCTCAGGTACTAATCCAAGGGGGTCTCCGTCTTGCTGATACTAAGGGTTCCCGTATGGCTGAATTTTCTAAGAAATAGCATTACCACTGTTTCGAACCAAGAACTTGCTAGTGGAAAAAAATAATAAAGAACCACCGCCACGTCTCCCAAGCATCCATGTAGAACAAGCTCTACGTTCAGAGCAAAAGAACAAGGAACACATGTGTGTCACACCAGAGGTGGCTTTCCAAATCTATGGAAATAATTTTTACAGCTACTTTAAAATATTTCACACACAAAAGATGTGTGAATGCATGGCACTGCTACATGCATGGGGTAATTTGATAAGAACGGAGTTGGTGGTCCTGATGTTACATTGGATTGATAACGCCATTTTTATCAGATTTTACTATAGAATATTATAACTCTATTTGAAAGTGAGAAGAAACTGCAAAGTTACATAACTGCTTTTTAAAGCCTTTTAAAGTACCTCCAGAAATAAGCATAATCCAACTTTTTTTCTAGTAACTGCTTAGTCTTCTAGGGTACGAAAAGCTACATTCTTTCCTTTTAGTAGGACAGGTAAAACTGTCACTTAGCACACCAAGCCATTAAATTTGTTTTTTAAAAGAATCACCTTTTAGATTCCATAACTCTAGCATTCCAGATAATTTTCTACTACCTTTTCACTAAAAAAACTCTCACTAAAATTGCACTATCTGACCTTTGCGCTAATAGCCTTGCCTCTGGCCTGTCAAGCTAATAAAGAGTTTGGGGAATCATAAGGACTCATCTGGAAATGATAGAATTTCTGCCTTTGTCTTTCTTCCCTGGACACTAATGGCTTTTTGTCACTCGTCTTCACTCAGTGTATGACACGTGAAGCCATTCCATTTCAGTTGGCCATTAACTTCAAGCATTATGACAAGAACAAAGCAACCCCTCAAAGAAACTGAACTCAAACACTCATATTAAGTTTCTCCAATGCCTCAGCTTATAAGGTGCTGTTTTCAATTGTCAGTAACATCCATAATAATAAGCGATATCCATTACTAATTAAAACAAGCTGTTTAAACAAACACAAAAGGTCACCAAGCCTGTAGATCAACATATTCATGCTATTGTTTGGTTTCCTGGTGCGTTACTATCAGATGATTTGTTTCCACCTTCTAGTCACCTGTTTTTCTAAGTAACAAATATAGAAAATAAACACGCAGAAAGCAACCTCCCACAACAGGCGCCCTGAGACCCAGGGCTCTGGGGGGAGTGGGTACTGTTTCCTTAAGGTCAGTAATGTGCATCATGCCACTGCAATTGAGAGCAAAGAAATTTCCATTTATTTGTTCTGAGTTTGTAGGGATCAAAGGCATAAACTATAGGGAAAATGCAGTTTTTATTAGGAAAAGTGACACCTGTAGTTTTCTGCAAGATCTTTAAACAACCTTTTATCTATATGGATGTACTAGTAAGGCACAAATAAAATGTAATACCTTGTCTGACATGCTGAATAATGGCTTATTTTAAAAGTTTTCTCCATTTTTGTGGCACTAAGTTCCTTATAAAATATTTGGAAACTGTTTACTCAATCTTGGCTTGAGCTCTGACATTTGAAACTGACTTTTCTTTTAAAATCGTATTCCTTAACAGTTCGTTAATTACACAGAAGATGTGATCTCTGAATTACTATCAAACCAGTTGAGTAAGCTGTTATAAGGAGCCAGGTAGACTTTTGGGGCTACTTAATATTAAGTTGTATGATTTAATTACTGTAATTCCAAATTAGCAACAGAAGTAGGAGGGAGGAATAATTTAAACTAACAAAACTCAGAGACGATTCCCAAACCTCACTTTAGCCAGTAGCATCAGCATTCTCCTCCAAAATTTTATCCAAAATTTTTATGCACAATAGTGTTATTAACTTACAGAGTTTTAATTCATCTTATTTAATTTATTTTTCTGGCCTGAACAATATCAGATGTATAAATGAATTTTAAAGGAAGGAAGAATAGAAAATCTTTTTTGCTCATCTACTACATTCCTGTCCAACTGATAAACCCTCTACATACACATCTCATCTCGTTCTCATGCCATTCTGTGAGTCGGGCAGTATTATCCACAATTTGCAGATAAGGATTCTAAAGCTCAAAGCTCACATAACTTACCCAAAGTCATCCAACCAGCAAAGAGTAGAGTCCATGCTAAGACTTCAATTATATAATCAAGTCCAGCAGTCTGAGGAGTTGACTAAAGTCAATGTGATTCTTTGACATTAGCTAACCAGAAGACATACTGAGTTTGAAAAGTTTCAAATGGTGTTTATTTGCAGTAAATAATGGAGTTGCCTTATTTCGTTCTTACCCTATGATTAGACACATTGTGGTTTTGCTTCCAGCTTTACAGCATTGTAGTTTCATAGTGCAGGGAAGCACTTCATCAGTTACCATACAGTGAAAACAATACAAGTGGGATAGTAACGTTGACTTTGCCATTCAATGTAAAAAAAAAACAAAAACAAAAACAAAAAACACAGATATTTGTATATAGAAAGCTACAACGTTTAGACATTTGAAAATTGTGATTCTTGTCATATTTTGAGTTTCTGCCAACTTATAAACACCACTTGAACTCCACTTAACTATATTCTCACTTCATTGCCTGTAAAATTAAAAAGCAAGTACATTTTGGGTTACATATAACACTGAAAAACAGGCAACCTCTAAAGCAGAGACTACAGGACAGTGCATTGAAAGCTAAATCTGATACTTCTCCTGCTCATCTAAGCAGTTTCTAGCTAAAAACCTATCGTACCAAGTATAAACTAAGCCAAAATGAGCATGTTTTGTCAACTTCAGGACCCACTTAGATACACCACTTTATTTTGGTAAATTCAGTTTAAGACACTTTGAATAATTAAAAGCGTAAGAGATTGTGAATTAAATGTTTAAATGTTTCTTAGAGAAAATTAAGCATCATAGATATTCAAAGTAATATAAAAATAGAAAGTTTGATTTAAGAATGAATAAATCAAAATACTAGATTAAATGTTCTTTACTAACCTTTGTTTCTAAAGTATAAGGGACATTTCCAATTTTTAAAAAAAAAATTTCTGAAACACAAAGCATTGTAAGAGGAACATGAGATACTTCTGATGACAAGAAAAAAGTTTACCCAGCTTGCTGCCTCCATGCAGACCCTCCGTTGTCCTTAATTTTTTATCTTCCTTCCCACTTTTCTAGGCATCAACATGCTCACCAGAGCTTTATTAGGAGAAGTCAAAGGAGGCGAAATTCAAATCCATTGGCTCTTGCCATCTCTTAACTACCCTGATAGAAGGTTTGGTAGAGAGAAGGGTGTAAACCACAAAGTGCACCGTTGATGACTTTTAAGATTAAATTTCTCCAGGCAATTGAGATCTGGCTATAGATTGTTTTACCTTTAACACTATTAGGAAGAAAGTAACTCCACTGTGACATGGAACACATTTCATATAATATGCAGTTAGTTGTCCATTAAACTTAGGAAAATAAAGACTTCATTAAAATAAAGACTGAATGTCATTCTTCATAACTAACTAGAAAAATTAATATCTCAACTCTCCTTCTTTTTAGTTATATAACCTTAGGATAGACATTTAGGATTTCCAAACCTTATAGTTTCTTCACATATAAAGTTAATAATACATTAATTTGTTGTAAAAATTAAAATGAAATAACACACTTAAAGCACTTAGCACAGTATCTGAAATATAAAAGATATTCAATTAAGTGTCAAAGAGAATTCTGATGATGCAATTCTTCCAGTAAAGTGACATAAGTCAGTGAAAATGATCCAATGACCTCATTTTTATCCATCTTCACCTCCCATAATATATATATATATTTTTTAAATCCCACCAGACGCAATTGCAGAGTACAGTAGACCAAAGGAAAAGGAGAAGAATTGGATAGGCTACCATGAAAACTCTTACCATTTCTGCCACATGTCATGTGCACACATTCAGGACTCATAATTAAGGCAAGGAGAAAGGAGGAGAAGAATATTTGAGTCCATTTTTACTGAGAACTCAGATGGCCACTTCATTCTGCAGACGCTCTTCAGTGGCAGGGCTTATAGACTTGGTGGTCAGTTACAAATTTAACAGTGCATAAGAGGTATGTATGTGATTCTCTGAGAGATCAGAGACCTCTAAGTCATAAAAAACATAACATACTAGCACATACTGTGGGGAAAGGGGTAACCGTGAGTGACTCATGATTTGAGGGATGAACTGTAAAACAAATGATGAACTAAATATTTAATATAGATAATTTAAATAGTATTAAGAAGGAGTTCAAATACAACATTGGAAATTTATATTTCATAGCAGGGGAGGGTGCAGTGAGAAAAAAGAAAACAAAAGGAAAGATTTTATGACTAATGATTTCAAGACAGTAAAAACGTGTATGTTCTGCACTGTCATTTTATTTCTGCAGCAAGGTGTACTATGGGACTTTAATAAAACATTGCATTTGAGATTTAAAAACAGCTCAGCTGATAACTAGATACTAGACATTAGCAGGTGCAGCTAATATGAAACATCACAGCCCAAATATTGTGAAAATGATAACATAAAATATATACTCACAAAAATCACTCTCAGGACGACCCTCAGTAATCACTACAACAAAGTCATCACACTCTGCTTCCCACATGCAGCAGTTCCAGGGTCCGATGGACTTTTTATTTTGAATGCTTCTGTCCCTTTTAGATGAAGCTGGCAGTGGTTCCATCAGTACAATTCTCTTAAAAACTTTGTGGGTCTTCTACAAAACTTATTAATGTTTCCTCATTAGACAAAAGCAACACCCACAAATCTTGTTTCAATAAGTCCTTGCTTACATTAAGTCTTCTATAACCCTGCTACAGAAAAACACCCTAGAGATTCTTAGAAGCTCTGTTGTTAAATGAAAGGTTTTGTAAAGGATGCTTTTAAAATCTTTACAGAGACTTTTTTTCTATTACAGGTACTCCCTTAAATATTTCAGAGTTTTTTTCCACACAGGGTTTCACCTTCATCCTTAGACTATAACTTCCTGACAGTGCCTAGGTTTGATATTTGCTCAGAAGCCTTTTCTTATTTTCAGCATTTTTTGCTACCTAGCAAGCCGGGGCATGAGAAACAAAACATTTTTAATCAGCTCCTAAGTAGTTAATCTAGAACTTAACTGAACTTATCTTGCTCCTTTTGCACTTTCCTCTGAAAAGAAATGACCAGGTGGCAATTTCAACATTCTGTCTGGAAATATCCTTAGCCAGATCATCCAATTTATGAAGCACAATTTCCACTTTCAACACAACCACAAGCGATGGTGCTGAACTTTCCATAAATATATAATACGCTTTTCTCCAGCTTACTGCATAACGTGTTTCTCCGTCTCTTTAATCCTCAGGAATAACCTCTTCAAGGGCTTCTACTAACAGTCTCTTCAAGGCCTTTCTAGCTTCCACTCACAACCCAGTCCCAAAGCAGCTGCCACATTTATTGTTTTTTGTGTCAACAACACCCTACTTCTGGTACTAAAATCTGTATCAGTTATTACGGCTGTACAACAGATTTTCCCAAAATGTCATGGATTACGACCACAATAATCATTCAATAATCATTCATTAGCCCTTGTGATCTCTGTGATCCATGAGTTCAGAAAGGTCTCAGCTAGGTAGTTATCATTTGGAGTCTCTTATGTGATTTCAGACTGTTGTTTGCTGGAGATTCAGTCATCAGGAGACCTTTTTTTTTTTTTTTTAATTGAAAAGGGAGGATGATTCAAGAGGTGGAACCAAGAGCCTAGAAGCCAAAGTGAATCATCCTCAGGCAGCAGAGTGAGCCCTGATCAAAGGACTGGCAGGAAGTGCCTGACTGGGCTCCAGGCGCTTGGAAGCAGTGGCTCTTGTGTGCCTCTTGTTCTTCCCAGTCTACAATGGTTACCCTTGCCTGGAGCACCACTGTATGTTGGTTGGATGGGGAATCAAATACTATATTGCTTTAGTTCAAAGGCCTTTAAATCAAGAACTATACTCAAGGAGTGTCAGTCGAGGAGACATTCACATCTGGACCTAAGTTAGATGACAAAATCCTGAACGTAGAGCAAATGCCAATGCCGTAATAGATGAGAATTTTTGGAGCCTTGAGAAGGAGAGGTATATTTTGCACCTGGAAGGAGTGTGAATTATCAGGACCTGGACAGAGGACTGTGACAGCCTCTTAAGAGCTTCACCTCCTAGTGCTCATGTCCTTTGTGTTACTCTCACATCGAAGCAAGGCTAATCTGGATGATCAACAGAACATGACGGAAGTGATGGAACCTGCCTTCCAGGCTAGGCCATAAAAGGTACTTCAGTTTCCGCCTTAGCCTCTTGAATCCCTCACTCTGGTGGAAGCCAGTTGCCATCTTACGAGAGGACACACAAGCAGCCCTGTGGAGAGTCCCATACGCAGACAGCTGAAACTTGTGGCCAGCTGTCAGCACCAGGGGGTGGGCCACCTTGAAAATGGATCCCCTGGCCCCAGCCAAGCCTTCAGATGACTGCCACCCTAGCCAACATCTGACTGTAACTGCGTAGAAGATCCCACGTGAGAACTACCCAGCTGAGCCCTTCCCAAATTTTAAAACCACAGAAAGCAAAAGAGATAAGTGATTCTTGTTGTTTTGCGCAACAAAGTTTTGGAATAATTTTTTATCTAGCCATAGTAGATTATACAGAAATACAAATTTAATTAAATGTTGACAACAGGCAATAATTGAAAAGTAAAATGAAAGAAAACAGATTATATTTTGTGGCAGAGAAGGTAAATTGAGAAAAAAAGAAAATATGGCAGGAGGAAAGATATTGTGGCTCAAGAGAGGAAAATTTACGTGTGTTTTGCAATGCAATTTACTTCATTATATAATATATAATATGTAACACTAATAAGATACTATAAGATTGCTCTAAAAGCATGTATTATAATTACATAATAGACATTAACTGGCACAATTAACAGAATTTCACTGTACAAACATTATAAATGTGTCAATATTATACATACTAACAAAGTGCACAGAATCAGTCAAAAAAAACACTGCAAATATCTAAAAATACACACTTCACAACTGGAGAGCATGTTGTATAATTTAAGAATGTAAGCAAAGTTACTCTTTTTTTTATCATTTTAACAGGAATTTAAAATAGTGTCAAAATTTTTTTAAATGAACTCATATTTACCATAAACATGGCATCAAAAGTTTGTTTACTTCTCTTTTGCCTGCAATAGGCAATATGTATTAACCTATCCAACTTTACGTATAAACTAATTGTAATTATTACAATCCATATAATTTAGCAGATTTTTTTTTTTTAAATTACACCCAAGCAACACCTTTCCATATGGCCAATTAGTAGAGTCGTAAAATGCAGCAAATATATGATGCTGTATTGAACATCTGTGTTGGTTATCCTATGGGAATTTTTAATAAAGGACCAAGCAGCATATTGATGTTAATTCTACGTTACCGGGACTTTAAATAAAAAACTAAAATAAATAGCATCCATTAAACTGATCATACTGTTGTAACTCAAATTGTGTTTATTATGCTAATGGAACATGAAATTAAGAAAAAGACCTTTATGCCAGTGGAATTAATTAATGAGCTTTATGAAGGCATTGGGATGTAATTTATTTCTAGATAAGTAAGTCTAATTTGCAGTTCCATGGGTCTCTGCAATGCTGATTGTAATAGTTACTCCTGCAGATGTGCTGCTCACAGCATGTCTTTCCATTAGAACTGAACACCTCATTATATAAACTGTACCTAATTAAACATAATACAGTGGTGACTTGTTAAACTGGCCTTTTTAAGTCAGCAGCTGCCTAAGCTAATAATACCGTACACAAGATTTATATCATCTTCCCTATAATACTGATATTAAAATATACTGCCCAAGGGATTGATAACTAATTTACCAGTATGTAACAGGTACATTTCTGATTCTGTGATAAGAGATTAAAGACCAGCAGCCCATAAAAATAAAATGAATTTAAGTCCATTTGAAACTCAAGAGTACTTGGGAAACTTTATTAAAACTACACGCCTTTTTTAAAAAATCAGTAAAATAGTCATGAAAAGAAAGTGAACACTAAAAGTGAAAAATATAAATAAGTAAATGGGAAAGATCTAGAGGCCCTTCAGGTATTTTTCCAAGTGCACACAAAATTTTTTCAGACTCAACATGCTGCAGTTACATTTGTCACCTACAGTCACTTCTGGATATGGAATATGGAATTTGCCACTAAAGACAAGGGAAATACTTATAATAGCAGGCTTTGCTCTGCTTAAATTGGGGTTTTAATCGGCATCTTCAGCAGACACTGTGATACTCTTCCTTTTTAATTGTTGACGAGCGAAGTGAAGACACAAGCAAAAAGCTTGAGCTCAGTAACGCAGAGCACAGCACGCAGAAACGCCCACGCTGACTTGTGTTCCTCTCCAACTGCACACTCACCTGGTTATGCCACTCATCCTTCCACACCCAACCTGGGCCTAAAAGCTATTCTAGACCCACCCAGTCTATCTTACGTGTCTCTTGTCACAGCTCCTAAACACCACTGTTTCCCTCTAATTATCTCAGGTAGAATGCTGCACTATTAGAGATGTCCAGAATATGTGTCTGCCTCCTCATTCCTCCCCACTAATAAGTTATAAGACAAGGGCCATCTACAGTTTTTCACTGCAACCCAACTCCTAACTGGAACATAGTGTTGTTTAGCAATATGAGGTGACTGAACGATTTAAATGGTCTTCAGCTTGTGAGCTTTGTGTTAATCCTTTCTGCACCTAACGCTTAACAACTTTATGCAGATGACTTGGTAACTGTTTGTCAATTTAATCCACTGATGGACACTATTAAAACCAAATTCCATTTCATTTGTGAGCCACGTATAAACCATCAGACCAGGAGATGTCACACCTGACCTCACTTGGTACTTGCAGATTGTCTCTTTCTTGTCCCTAACAGCCACCTCCATTTAAAATATATACAATTTAGGTCATGGAAGAGTCTTCTTTCAACAGTTCTAAATATCATCTACTAGAAATAGTGCAAAGCATCCATATGGCCACTTTAAAACATTTAAACATAAGGCATAATAAGTTTTGATGGTTGTAAATTGGTATTTATTTGCAATATATAGTAGAGCCACCGTCATCCCTGTTGTTGGCTCCTCCTGAAATGTTTATGAACCCTGCTATGCTCATTTTGGGTTAGCAAAGGACATCAACCAAGGTGTAAAAAAAAATCCATAGGCTAGCCAATGACCAATGGCCGAGATGGAATGACTGGGAAAAAAAATAAACTAGGCAAATGGAATTTCATTTTGGAGAAAACTGGGGAAACAAACATGATTAGTTAGTTAGAAATGAAGCTGCATGTGAGGAGAGTCACAAGGCTGGGCAAGATCCGTAGCAGGCCAAAGCCATTCAGACACTGACGACAAGAGAACAGAAAAGGCACAGAGCATAAGGTGAGGAGAACCGTTGGTCAAGCAAGAACAGTCCAGTTGCTCAGTTGGAAGTAGAGATGCTACAAGAGAGACCACTGAGCTTTTCTTCATGATTTAAATCCACAGAGGAAAAAGTATTCTTTCTTCAGACAACCTAAGTAGGCAACTGTTTTCTATAGCCAAAAGAACTGTAATCAAGCACATTAATAAAGGGGAGAAATACAGATTAGTATTATGTTAGCTGCTATAACAAACGAACCCCAAAATTTCAATAGCTGTTCTATTAAAAAGTATGTCGTCTCACAGATGCATTCAAAAGCCAAAGAAACCACTGTTCCCTACCATTAGCAATGACTGGACTAACAGTGTTTGTTTCCATGTAAATTGAAGATATTGACTCCACCAAGGAGAAGTAATAACTCTGACAAAGACAAGAAGAGCGAGTTTTAAGTTCTATTTGTTTTTTAATACAATTCTTACAATACATACTTAATACCTTAACCAGATGTGGGAGGGTAAATCGTGCAACATGATAAATGTGAAAACTTGACTGAACACAACTGAAATTAAGAGAAAACAAACTTCATATTGCCAAGCATGGAAGGGATGCTGTTTAATTTTATTTGCTCCAGCTACCAGTTCACTTCCTTCATCGTTCTGTCATGACTGGTGTACCTTAAAGACCAGCAACAGGGAATGATGTAAGGAAAGAGAGACCTGATTGAATTGGTTTAATAGTTATGTAGTTTTAGCAAGCTTTTGGAACATTTCTGAGCTTCCATATCTAGAAATGAGATAACAAGAGCAATCAAAACAGTATGGATTGGCATAAAAACAGAAACAGAGATCAACGGAATAGAACAGAAAGCCTAGAATAAAACACACATATATGGTCAATTAATTTATAACAAAGGAGCCAAGAATATACAATGGGGAAAAGACAGTCTCTTTAATAAACAGTGTAGGGAAAACTAGACAATCACATGCGAAAGAATGAAACTATGCTATTATCTTACAACATACACAAAAATTAACTTAAAACGGGTTAAAGATTTGAATCTAAGACCTGAAACTATAAAACTAGAAGAAACCATAGGTAGTAAATTCCTTGACATTAGTCTTGGCAAGGATTTTTTTTTTACTCTGAATCTAAAAACAAAGGCAACAAAAGTAAAAACAAGGACTACATCAAACTGAAAAGCTTCTGCACAGCAAAGGAAATTATCAACAAAATGGAGAGTCAGCCTACTGAATGGAAGAAAACTTTTGCAAATCATATATCTGATAAGGGGCTATATCCAAAATATATGAAGAATTCATACAACTCAATAAAAAAAAACCCAATCCAATTTAAAAATGGCCAGAGGATCTGAATAGACATTTTTCCAAGAAAGACACACAGATGGTGGCACGTGAAAAGATGCTCAACATCCCTAATCATCAGGGAAATGCAAATCAAAACCACACTGAGTTATCACCTCACACCTGTTAGAATGGCTATCATCAAAAAGACAAGTGTTGGCAAGGATGTGGAGAAAAGGGAACCCTTGCACACTGTTGGTAGTGTAAATTGGTGCACTCACTATGGAGAATAGTATGAAGGCGCCTCAAAAAACTAAAATAGAAATACCACATGATCCAGCAACTCCAATTCCAGGTATTTATCCAAAGAAAACAAAAACACTTATTTGAAAAGGTATATGTGCCCCCATGATGTTCACTGCAGCATTATTTACAATAGCAATGTATGGAAACAGCCTAAGTGTCCACTGATGGATGAATGGATAAAGATGTGGAGTGTATATAAATACAATGAAATACTACTCAGCCATAAAAAAGAATGAAATCTTATGATTTGTGACAATAAGGATGGAGGGTATTATGCTAAGTGGAATAAGTCAGATAGGGAAAGACAAATACTGTATAATCTCACTTATATTTGAAATTCTTAAAAAGCTTATAGATACAAAGAACACATCAGTGTTTGCCAAAGGCAGGGGTGAAGGATAAGCAAAATGGATGGAAAAAACTCAAAAGGTCCAAACTTCTAGCTATAAAATAAATGTCATGAGGATGTAATATACAGTGTGGCATACACAGTTTAATAATACTGAATTGCATATTTGAAAGTTGCTAAGAGAACAGATCTTAAAAGTTCTCATCACAAGAAAAAAATTATTTGTAACTTCATAAATAAAGTTATTCTCAAAATAAACAGGATAGTCATTTTTTAAAATGAGATAACACCTACTCTGCAGTTGCGTGTAAATTAAAACAATAATATGTAGAAAGCTCCTCTTGTCTTCTAGACTACAGATCTTGGGTTTAAGTGGCAAGGTTAGTTCAGATTTGAATGCAACCTGAGCATGGCACTATTATTTTGATAATGTTTCATCTAGATTCCTTAGAGGACCAGAAGTGCTCCTCCTTTTGCTTTCCAAAACAACTGACGTCTCAAGCTGTGGCTATGCCAACAACCTGTGAAGTTAAGAACACAACTCCTCAGATGTGAGCGTGAGCTTAGCTGTGTTTGGCATCAAACTAACAGCGCAAATTATTCTCCAAATCTGTCTCCTGCCATGACTCATTCAGTACAATATTGGATCCTTTGTTCTGAATGAGGAGAGACAGCATATAGCAATTGTAATCCAAAGTCTCCCCAACACTCTCTGAAATGCCGATAACAATGAGGTTACCCAGAGAGGAACAACCCAAATTTCATGGTCGCCTCTGTCTGATGCAGGAACTCCGCCTCCAATCAGCTCTCTCAAGCTGTTCAGGGAGTGCCAGGGGAACTCACATATTCTCAGACACACCATGTCATGTGCTTAGGTCTGTGTCTTCCCCTCACCCCACGCCCTCCTTCTAGATGTCTATTGCTCAGAAACTCACTTGAGGGAAAGTTGTCTCCTACATTGCTACCAGGGCCATCCTTGAAAACCAATATCCCCAGCCTAGCATGCTGTCTCCAGGGTTCCCCAAACTACAAACCCCAAAGTGTTAAAGTAAGGCTGCGTTATCACCCAGCCTCACTACACTGAAGCCTCTCTAAGCTTTCATAGAAAGGAACAGAATGTGCCCCTCCATTATTCCACCAAATAGGCCCCCAAAAGAGCGCTGCCTCTGCCTTCAGAGGTTACAGTCTCTCTGGAAAGTTGGTCTCCTCCTTTCTCCTAAGGAAGAACTACGTGCACTCCTCCCCAGGCCCCTCATTCCCTTGGCCCCACTCTACTTCTAACAGAAGTTATCTTGTAGATCTCTTTTCTTTTACAAATCAGCTCATACAAATAAACACTAAGTGCAACAGGCCCTACCAATGTATCACACAAGCCCAGACATGGAAGAAAGCCAATGATGACACAACTGGTGCCTTGAATATAATAAAGCATGTAGGAATTTACATACTAAGAAAGACCCAATCAAAATACCAATGGATTAGAAAAAACCCGTTTCATTCTATAAATCCTATGTGTTCAGTTTTAAACAATTTTGGACTAAAGATGCACCAGCTGGCAACTAAGCTGATAACTGGGCCCTTTAAAGATGTTTCATTTAGATCATCACAAGTTGACCAAAGAAAACCAAAACTACTACCTGAAGAGGTGGAACATTCAGCTCACAGAGCCAAACCTCCGAGTCCCCTGGCATCACAAGTCAAGCTGTGCTCCCACAGTCACCTTAGAGAGATTTGATTTTTTTTTTTAATTCATATCCTCACCTACATTCAGAAGTGTCTGCAATAACTCCCTTGGAGAAGATTCTATTTGATTCATCAAAGTCTCTAAAACAAGAATACTTTCTAGGTGTCCTTAGGAAACAAGAGCAGAAAATTGAATGTTGTGACATCAAAACAAAAAAACAACTAACTGACAACAGTGAGGTCTCATTTCCGTGCTTGAAAGTGGACTATTACTATCTTGGATCTATCTATTTCTCCCCAACCCACTGCTGCCATTTTTGTCTATGCCAGGCTCATTTACCATTTGAACTATTGCAATAGCTTTGAATGTGCTGTCCTCCATCCTCATCTGTACCTCTGTTTTCCTTTCACTTAGCTGACTCCAATCGTTCTTCAGCCTTCAATGTAAATGTAAGTCCCCATAAAAACAAACAAAAAAATCTCTGACACTCTCATTATATACAAATTAAGATCATGCGGCAGGCAGAATAATGGCCCCTCAATGATATCCTAATCCTCAGAAATTGCTGATACTGGGAATTTGTTACAATACTTGGTTATGGGAGAACTGAAACTGTGGATGGAATGAATGTTCTTAATCAGCTGACCTTAAGATAGAGAAAGTATCCTGGATTATCCAGCTGGGTCCAATGTAAGCCACAGTATCCTCAATATGGAAGAAGGATCAGGAGAGATGATCAGAGTAAATGTGGAAGGGACTCAACCCACCACTGCTAGCTTAGAAGATGGAGAAAGGGATCCACATCCAAGGAATGCAGGTGGCCTGTGGAAACTGGATTAGCAAGGAAACAGATTCTCTCCTAGAGCATCTAGATACTCTGATAATATCCCAGTGAGACCCATTTTGGGCTTTTGACTTTCAGAGCTGTAAGGCAATACATCTGTGTTCTTTTAAGCCTTGAAGTTTGTGGTAATTTGATACAGCAGTGAAATAAAACTAATACGTCCCTTTATTATAAATTCTCATGGAACAAGTTTGGATGAACTTGTCAAAATTGTAATTACACAAATTATTTGGTCAATGTCTGTCTCCATCCTTAGAAAGAGTGTATTTCCAGTTTGCCTTGCTCATAAGTGGTTTAGCTTATTGCCTGGAATTTCATAGGCTCTCTGTAAATATTTGTCGAATTACTGAACTGTACATGTGGCAAAAAGTTTCCATCCCATACATCAAAAATAACTACACTCCAAGTGGTGCCAAATCCAACCCAAAAGCTGAGCTTTTTGTAGCTAAAAGATATATGTGAGGCCTTAGATATTGTTAAATCACTTAAAAAGAGAAATGCTTTAATTTATAAATATTAAAAGGATACAAGAGTGAGTGAGAAATATTAAGAATAGTCAAAGAAGATCCAATATACATAAAAGTCCCTGAAGAAGGAAACCAAAACAAGGAAATAGAAAAAAATATTAAATGCTATAACTCAAAAAGGCTTTTCTAAAATTAAAAAAAAAGACTTGAAACTACAGATTGAAAGAGTACTCTTGTATCTGAGGATATCAACTTGAGAACAATCAACACTAGGCACATTTAGTGATTATGGAACATTCTAATTATGTCATTCTCTCTGTCCTTAAGAACCAGGATTCTCAGTGCAGAAGAAATACAGATGTAAGATAAAGAGTCTAAGTAAAAATCTTTTAAAAGTTCTAAATTTGAATGGGAAGTATCACTATAAATTCAAGAGGTATTTAAAGTTTAAGGGCACACACACACATTCCCTAGATCTGTCTACTGAAAAGCTCTAGAAACAGTGATCAACCCAGAAGCAGCGACACCTCGAAAGCCCAGACTCTGCCCGCAGCATACCATTTCCCTCTAATGGAAACTGTGACTGCTTAGACAAATGGCTAATTTCAGGTCAAGGAGAGTGAATGTACAAGGTTGGCCTAGAACATCTTGATATACCAGATATCAAGAAAATTATCAAAGACTGCAAGGGTGATATACATATATATACACACACACATATATATCAATAGACAGATAGATACAGCTGTATGTAGATATATAACCTAGAAGACAACTTGAAAGGAAAAGCCAATGGTCCAAAACAGGAAAAACTTGAGCTTTAATAAGGATAAGTTTACAGGGATTGAAATCCATAAATTATGCTTAAATCCATGAGTTTATAATATTTACAAACAAAAAAAAATTGGTCATCTTCTGATAATGACCAGAAATCAATTCATTATTTTGAAGATAGAACAAATAAAAAGAAAATACCACGAATTAATTCTGTCTTCCTAAATGATCTGCATCAATAATAGATTAGACAATAATAGATGAGAGGAAATATCTCCTTATAAAATTATTACAGCTAGTAAATAAAAATACCCTGGCAGAATTAGAACGTCAACATTTTACAACCCCCACTGAATAGATCCAGGTACTGGGCATCAAAGGCATTAACAACCAGCTACAAAAAGAGCAAAAACTGGATATCATGTGCCTCCTGATAAAAAAACATAATACTACCTATGATATTGCTAAAGGATCAAACCTAAATCTCATGCTGCCTCTTGATCCAGCTGCCAGTTTTCAGGAAATACAGAAGACAAGGAAGCATGTAGAAATGCTTCTTGAGTATATAATAGTCAGGAAAATCCAGACTGTGGAAAGCTTTACAAGTCAAATGCCAGTTTCTTTGATAGATAAATTATAAATAAAAGAATGGTAAATTGTAAAATGTTAATTGTAGCTTAAAAGAGACTTGAAAGACTTTCAATTTTTTTAATATGTAAGGCTAAACTATAGTGTCTAGGGAAATGATGAATCCAATAATAAGTTCAAAGAAGTGGCCACAGCAGTCAGTAATGGTCACTTCTGGAAGGAGGGAGAGACCGTGATGTGGCACTGGGATGGCTGGAAAATTCTATTTCTTGTTTCAGATGGTGATTGCGATGGTTTTCACCTCATAATAATTTACTAGCTTTACATTTAGGTGTGATTTCTTGTACTTGCCTTTTATTTTACAATACAAAGTTTAAAAATGTAAATGTAGTATCAAAGAATACAGGCAACTGAGAAATAGAGAAGCAACTTCTTTCTCCCTGATCTGGTCACAGGTATAGACAGAAATAAATGCTCAGGAGATTCAGAGTAGTAGAGTCAACAGTAGAATTAATTTAGAAAAGATGTTTTAATTCTTACAAAAATATGCTTAAAGAATGAAAATAAAGTCAGATTCACCAAGACAGTAAAATTCTTGAGAGCTTAATCATTTTTCCCCCATAACTGTAGCATGATTACAGGAATCAGCGGTTGGGACCTGGAAGGGAAGTGGGTATGATAATTTGTGATTGACTGACAAAATCACAAACAGCTACAACTTTCCATTAACATTTTAATCTGCACCATGGAAAATATGAGAATTTAGGCTTTTTTTTTTTAACCTTAATAATAACATTTCCGAGGTTCAGCTGAGACTAGGGGTTAAAATAACAAATCAACTATTTGAACTGAACCCCATCCTATTTAAGTAAATAAAGAAATAATAGTTAAACCCTTTCAAATAATTATTAATAATTTTATATGCTTATTTGAAATTATTTTAGTTCCAAAAACATCAGAAAATTGAGATTCTTCTCAAAACTGAATTTCCAAAATACATACAGGATCAATACTCTCACTAAATACAATCCATAAACAATTTAGACCCAACTGCTATGAAGTGAAATAAAATTGGGTATTGCCCTGAAAATATATTAAAATTAATAGAGACAGAAAGTAGATTAGTGGTTGCCAGGACCTGGGAGGAGGAGGGAATGGGGAGTGACTACTAATGGGTGTGCAATAAAAATGCTCTAAATTTGGATAGTGTGATGGTCACACAAGTCTGTAAAAAGACTAAAAGCCATTGAATTGTACACTTTAAAACGGTGAACTTTATGATATATGCATTATATCTCAATAAAGCTGTTACACACACACACTTATATGAGCACCTCTTTGCTTTTTCTCTCCACCTCACTCTTGCTCTCACCTACTCTTTTTTAATTTTTATTCCCTTGTCCCTCGACCTGAAGGGTAATCAAATTAATTCTTTAAAAAGTCTTTTATGTGTGCTTTCTCTAAATATCAGGGCATGTATACAGTTATAAGCAATGGCACCCTTTTATTTTACTTCAAATTCGAGCTTTGGAAATTCGTCATGCAAATTTATGCAAAATAAGAATACGAGTGTGTTACAATTTCAATTCCGAGAAAAGAACACTTGTCGCTTTAAAAAATAGAACAAGCCCACCTCACTGTTACCTTGATCTTTGTGATTTCAAGAAATAGCCACTATTTCTGATTAAAGTGCCTTCTCACTATTATATGTATTTCTAATAGACGTTAATAGCACATTACACATATTATATCCATTAAAGTGAAACACATACCAGCAAATTTGTGTGCCACATGCGTTGAATGGAGCAGAGACGGCAGCATACTTGATTAAAATACTGGGCAAAAGTGTTTCTACCCAAGAAGTCTAGGACAGATATAATTTAGTTTATGTATATATAAATTATATTAACTGCCTTGGTTTCTAAGTGTTTAAGTGTAATGCTACAGGGACTTTCAGCAACATGTACCTCTTCTACATTTCTCATGCCACTACAGATTAGATATGTCTTCAAAACATAAATGTAACACCAGAATTTTATCTAATCTTTTCATAACTGCTATCTATAAACCAAACACTTCAGGAATGTTTTCTAAATGCAAACAAGACCACTACAGTCTTTGCATTGGAAATTTTAAAGCCGTAACTGGGCTTTAATGAATTCCATCTTCATATTCTCTCTGATTATTTGAAAAGCATATCAAATTTTCCTTGTAACAAATGCTTAAAGCTTAAACATTTTATTTGCATTTGTTTCAAGGCCAGAGATTTATTGAAACAATATCAAAAAAACATTTTTTAAACTTTAGTAAATATAGTGTCTCATTTTATAAAGCAAAATACTCAAAATTTGTGCCAGTTTTCCTGTGGTTTGCAAAATCTGGTGTACAGTATGTTTGATGAGTGAAGCCAAATCATTGGGATAGAAAATACAGTCCCAAGTTAATACATCACTTTACCATCTAGCATTTATCAAACACATAGAGGAAAGGAGGAAAACAGTGCTAAATATGTTTTCCATTTTAAGGTAGCTAATACATTGGGACATTTTCTTAAGGTTAGCTGTCTTTCTCTAAAATAAACTAATTTTCATTCTTAGGGAAAAAAAGGAAATTTCTGGAAAATGATGAGAAAGCAAATTACAAAAGAGGTCTGTCTATGATGATTTCTTTTTTCCTTACTAGGAAAAAAAAATCAACATACTCACCCTATCACTGTCTTTTTGACTTTGTGATTTCAGTCACAAAGAAATTTAAAACACAGAATTTGAAATTTTTCTGTAAGGCAGACAACATTAGCCTAATGCCATGGCATTCTTATACCCTGATTTCTTCTCATGCTGGGGTACTATTTATAATAAATGCTCTGACCCAGTTACAGACATTCTGATGGGTAGCACTAGGAGGTCATAAATTTCACAAATCCTTTCTCTTGTCCCAAGACACTTTGTGTTTATTTCCTTTTCATTCCCAAAAGTTCTCTTTTTGCAAGAGCCTAAAATCTCCTTTTAATTCCATATATTTTTAATTAAACTTGCATACTTAATGTACTAGACAACTTGAACACAGAATCATGTTATGAAGCTACTAAACATACGTGAAACTGTTTCTAATGAGTTGTCATTTCATAATAATATTAAACTCAAAGCACAATCTAAGTATCACACTAATTTTATACATCTATATACCTTTCACTTTGGCTATGAATCTTTCTGCTTAGCAAGACACTGATTAAAGCAAAACCAATATCTAATGTGGCAAGAGGTATACCAAAATATAAAATATCACTGTTTTATATTGCCAGTGATGTCTTCATAAAAAGCAGCAAAGCTTGCTAGAATGTACTCCCTATGTGGCAGAAACTTTGTCTCATTCACCACTCCATCCCTAGCACCTAAAACAGAGTCTGGCGCATATCATGGGATCGTTATGTATGCACTAAGTAAATAACTTGCTAGTGAATTAATAAGTAAATGAAATTCATGATGATTAATAACTGTATCTAAAATGCTACATAAAATACCTGAAATTTGACTGCATAGAGAGACAGCATAGAATGTGAGTTTTTAAAAATATAATACTCATTGTTAGTTTCTCTTTCATTTTTTTACATTTTTTCTATCATCTACTGCTAATCCAAATGTAAACTGATACATTTTTGGATGGCAACTTACAATATACATTGTAAGCTTTACATCCAAAAACTCAATATTTACAAATTTATCCAAAGACAATGATCAGAGGTGGGCACAAATGTTTATTGACAAAGATAATAGGGACATTTTATAGTGATAAAAAGTTGAAATGATTTATGCATCTAAAAGTAATGAAGTGGTAAAGCAATCTACAGATTTAATGCAATCCCTATCAAAATACCTATGCCATTTTTCACAGAACTAGAACAAATAATCCTAAAATTCATATGGAACCACAAAAGATCCTGAATCACCAAAGCAGTCTAGAGAAGAAAGATCAAAGCTGGAGGTATCACCCTCCCTGGCTTCAGACTATACTACAAAGCTACAGTAATCAAAACAGCATGGTACCAGCATAGAAACACACACACACACACACAGATCAATGGAACAGATAGAGAGCCCAGAAATAAACCCATGCATCTATGGTCAATTAATATATGACAAAGGAGGCATGAGTATACAATGGAGAAAAGACAATCTCTTCAATAAGTGCTACTGGGAATACTGGACAGCTAAAAGTAACACAATGAGATTATACACACAAAAATAAACTCAGAATTTATTAAAGACCTAAATGTAAGATCAGAAAGCATAAAACTCCTGGAAGACACCACAGAATACTCTTTGACATAAATCATAGTAATATTTTTTGGCTCCGTCTCCTAAAGCAAAAGAAGTAAGCAAAATAAACAAAAATAAACAAATGGGACCTAATTAAACTTAAATGCTTTTGCACAGCAAAGGAAACCACTGACAAAACAAAAAGACAATCTACTGAAAGGGAGAAAACGCTTGCAAATGATGTGAACAAGGAGTTAATATCCAAAACACATAAACAGCTCATACAACTCGGTATCAAAAAAACAAACAACCCAATTTAAAAATAGGCAGAAGACCTGAATAGACATTTTCCAAAAAGAGACAAACAGATAGTCAACAGGCACTTGAAAAGCTGCTCAGCATCAACATCAGTAATTATTAGAGAAATTTAAATCAAAACAATGAGATGTTACCCACATCTGTCAGAATGGTTATCATCAAAAAGTCTACAAACAACAAATGTTGGTGAAATAGAAGGGAAAAGGGAACCTTTGTACACTATTGGTGAGACTGTAAATTGGTGCAGCTACCATGGAAAACAGCACAGAGGTTTCTCAGAAAACCAAAATAAGAACTACCATATATTCCAACAATTCCATTTCTGGGTATATATCCAGAAAAAAAAATAAATACTAATTTGAAAAGATACATGTACCCCAATGTTCATAGCAGCACTATTTACAATAGTCCAGATATGGAAGGAATCCAAGTGTCCAACAGATAAATGGGTAAAGAAGATGTGGTATATATATACAATGGAATATTTCTCAGCTATTAAAAAGAATGAAATTCTGCCATTTGCAGCAATATGGATGGACCTAGAGAATATTATGCTTAGTGAAATAAGTCATAGAAAGAAATTACTGTATAATATCACTTATATGTGGAATCTAAAAAAATAAAACAAATGTGTACAGAAAAACAGAAGACACAGATATAGAAAATGCACTAGCAGTTACAAATGAGAGGAAAGCAAGGAGAGGCAGCATAGGGCTATGAGATTAAAAGATACAGCCTGCTATGTATAAAATAAATAAGCAACAAGGATGTATTTTACAGCACAGAGAATTATAGCCATGATTTTATAGTGATTTTAATGGAGCATAATGTATAAAAACACTGTATCACTGTTGTACACCCGAATTTAATATAATATTTTAAATCAACTGTACTTCAGTTAGAAAAAGAAACAAACAAATAAATAAATAAATAAATAGAATTTCAAAACAAAAGCGATGGAGTAGTTAATTAAAATATGGAATACCCATAGAATAGAATACAACATAGCTATTAAAAATTGTCAGAGTATTCAATAACATGAAAAATATGTCCCAGAAATACTGTTAATTTAAACATTCAGAAAATAGCATAATCCCTTTTTAAAAAGTTTAATATGCATATTCATAAAAAAAGAATGGGAAACATTTCAAAATACTAATTTTAGTTATTTCTTGCTGGTGGGACTACAGGTGATATGTACTTTCAATATTTTATCACTATTTTTCAATATTTTCCAAATTTTCTACAATGTGAAAAGACATTACTTTTGAGGTCAGATGATTTTAATTTAAAAGCAAAATACAAAAAGAAAAACGTCTGAAACCAGACAGCTCCAGGTTTGAAAACAGGCTTAGGCAAAATGTCCTCATTCTGCCTCTTTTTCTATATAGTGCCATCTACATCGCAGGCTTGGTGTAGGGCCCTGCACATAGTAAATGCTCAATAAATGATAGCGAATATTAACTACATCCAGTTAATATTACACACAAGGATCTATAGCTAAAGATGAAGAAATGTATTTAGAAATTTGTCCCTTTTTAACATCTACATCCCCATCAAAACGTATTTCATTGCCTGTTACACAGGTCAGTTCAAAGAACCATTCATTACACCTGGGAGGGCCATGTGACATCAGAGCCAAGGCAATCGCTAATGCAGTTCAGCGGTGTATTTTTGAGCATATTGCTCAAATGCTTAACATGTGATTTTTAAAAAATCTATCCGAAACATTTTATAACTGGCCAGCTTTTATGACAATCTAAATTTTTCCATATGGCTAACAGCTGACAGTATTATGCCAGCTTTAGTGTTCCTCTCCTTTTTTATATAAATATGAACTTTCAAAAACAAATTTAAATTATTGAGAAAAGAACCATGTATTTTTATAGAGTTCATGTTGACCTAGGGCTTCGAATTACTTGAACTAAACCCTTATACTGTATCTTTTATATCATTTTTCTCCATAGAACACATGGAGTTATATCTCTGTGAAAATCTTGAAAAAGTGGGTTTAAAATCTCTTTAATACCACTGATTCTTCCACAACAAATTTTGTGCTAACAGCCTAGCTCAGTCTGAGCTTTTGACTTTTGAAGGAGATCCAGGCTTAGATTTCAAAGAGCTATGTTTGAGTCCTAACCCCCTCACTTCTAACTTCGTTTCCTTATTTTTAACATGGAGATAAAATATTTGTATCACAGAGAGAGTTAAGAAGATCAAATACACCCAATGGGAAAACCACGGCACTAGAGGCTCCCAAATAATGTTTACAGTCTACTGGCCACAGGTCCACATGAAAACAGGGTTCTGTGCTCACGGGAGCTTGGGAAGCTATCTCTGCACTGGAGAATCACTAGCCACTTAACACATTAAACCTGTGATTCTCAAGCTTGGCAAGGAGGTCGGCGGAGAGGGGTAGAACTATCTCAGAGTCACCTGGAAAACATTAACAGAATCAGCAATAATCTCATCCCCACCCCAACCCCACCCAGCAACCAGATCTGGACTCACCCTGGAGGTGAGGATACACTTTTGGGTCAGGAATATAAATGTTTTTTAATTGAAGCATAGTTTATTTACAATATTATATTAAGTTGTATAACATAGTGATCCAATACTTTTACAGATTATACTCCATTTAAAATTATTACAAAATAATGGCTATAATTCCCTGTGCTGTGCAATATAGCCTCGGTGCTTATCCGTATGATACTTAGTACTTTGTGTCTCTTAATCCCCTACCCCATCTCCCCTCTCACCCTCCCCTCTCCCCACTGGTAACCGCTAGTTTGTTTTCTATGTCTGTGAGTCTGTTTCTGTTTTGTTATATACATTCATTTGTTTTTAAATCTGTTTTTTAAAGGTATCTCAGAGCTTCTGAAATATGAGCATGTCAGAGTGTTTAACACTCCTCTATTAAAGGTAAGAATTTCTACATTAATAATACATGGGCTTAACTTTTAAACTTGTGACTTCACATACTGTTTTGAGTAACATCCATTAATCCCACACAACTAGTGTTTTTCAGAACAGGCCTTAGAAAACACTGCACCCTGCAATGTAAGTTAGTATCACTGAAATTATAATTCACCGCACTGGCTTGAAAAACCCACCTTTGTCGAGAGGGTGTGGTTACTCAAAGACGCAACCCCCGCGTGGGGCTCTGAAAGGTCTCTGTGAGGTTTCCAAAGGTTGCCAGTTAAGATTTCTTCTGAAACTGGGCGGGTATGCAATCAAAATACTCAACTAAAGGAAAATATAGAAGAGGAGGTCTATGACTTTAGGATAGGAAAATCTTTCTTAAAACACACACATATCCTTAAACAAAAGACACAAGATTAATAGGTACTCTTAGGGTTAAGCAAGTCTGTTTTTCACAAATATATTGTCAAAAAGAAAATTAAATCCTTAGGTACAAGTGTGCCATTTATTCTTTCCTTTATGTGTTCATTCACCAAATTATTTATTGCAGAACAGTTTAGAGATTTTTTTTTCAAAGACATGTGTACTAGTTATCATTTTTTCACATAGAATTCCCTGCAGCAGTCATAGTCAGTATTAGGAGCTTTCAGTCAGGACAGCTGGGCAAAATTGGAAACTGTGATCTCTCTCCCAAAACTGTTCTTTCTACCCTCTTCCTTCTTCTTCACAACATGGGGCTTCTAGTACAAAACACCACCCGTATTCACATCTCACCTGGAGAGATATACATTCCCCCAAAATGACAGACTGAACACTCAGGTGAGAGTAATCACAATGCCTTGCACATAATAGGACTACATAAAAATTTAATATGATTTATTCGAGTGTTTTGGTTTTGTTCTTCAACAAGAACAGGTCTTTTACTTAAAAAATAAGTAAATGTCTTATTTATTGTAAATGTAGGTCTTTCACGTGAAAAATCATTAAAATATATTGATTTGTGTAAATGTGATCAACATAGATTATGCACCATTTTATGGGATTAACAACTAGGGGTAAAAAAGATAAAACAATTCAGAAACCTGCCTATGGGCATTTGCAGTATTTGCAGTTCATGACGTCTCGGAAGCACGCCTGCATGTGCTCCTGCAATCACGTGAGCATTGAAGCCACCTGCTCACTGACGTGTCTTGGCGTGGATGTCTTTGGATTTATACTGTTTGGGATTAGCTCAGCTTCTTAAGTCTGCAGGTTTGTCCTTTGCCTAACTTGAGAAATTTTCAGCCATTATTTCTTTGCATACTTTTTTTCAGCCCCATACTTTTCCTCCACTCTTTCTGGGGCTCGGCTTATGTGACTGTCAGATCTTCTGTTATGGTTCCATAGGTCCCTGAGGCTCTCTCCGTTCCTTTGTAATATATGTTCTGTTTTCCAGATTGGGTGATTTCTGTTTTCAAGTTCATAGTCTTTCTTCTGTCCTGTTTATTCCACTGTTAAGCCTATCCAGTAAGTTTTTCGTGTTGGTTATTGCATTTTTCCATTTTAACATTTTCATTTGGTTCTTCTTCATATCTTCTATTTCTTTGCCGACACTTTTCATTTCTTTATTTGTTTCCAGTGTGTTCCTAATGGCTTACTGAAGCATTTTTATGGTGGCTGCTTTAAAACTCCCGTCAGGTAATTCCAACATCTATGCCATCCTGCTGCTGGCTTCTGTTCATTACATTTTCTCATTCAAGCCGAGATTTTCATGGTTCTTGATATTAAATATGATGTTTTAAATTGTACTCTGGATATTGTGGGTATTCTGTTCTGAAAATTTTGGATCTAATTTAAGTCTTCTGCTTTACTGGGCTTCCTCTGACACAGCACCAGCAGGCTAAAGGAGAGCTGCCTCATTTCTTCCAAGTGGGAATGGAAGTCCAGGCTCCCCACTAGGCTGGGAGACATCACCCTAGCTGGGAGAAGACTAGGTGCTTTATCACTGCTCCACACATGGCATCCACTAACACCACAGTTCATGGAGAGTGGCCCATGACCTCCGGGTGGAGGAGCAAGTCCCAGGTCCCCACTCAGCCGCTCTGGCAAAACCCTAGTGAGGAGTGAGAGGGGCGCCTCATTTCCTCCATGGGAGGGTGGGGGTCCATGCTGCCCACCCAGCTTTGCCAGCAAGAGCGGGAGTAAGGCCATCATTCTCTCCCATGGTATTTGGCTGGAGTGGGGGGTTATTTTCTTAAAAGTTCTGTCTTGCTAGGCTGACCCTTCCTGGGACTTTTGCTAGAGAGAGCAGACTCTTGTTGGGGATTTTTTTGTTTGTTTGTAATATTATCTATTCTAGGTTCTGGGCTTCTCCAGCACCCAGTCTGGGATGTATGTGGCAAAAATAAAACCCAGGGAACTCATCCCCATATTGTTCCTTAGGGCCCAAGGTTCCCAGCTGGTGTGCCTTCTTCTGTCCATCTTTCAGAATTTGCATACCTTTGTTTTATAGGTAATTTCCAGAGGTTTTAATGGTATGCAGCCGGAGGAACAAGAAGCACATGCATCCTACCTTTTCCAGAACCAGAAACCAATGTATTTAATTCTAATATTCCATATGTTATATGTATGTTATTTCTCTGAAAATTTTTATAACTTGATACTGTTGTGATTTCATTCATTTGGAGGCACACTTAGAAATATTTTTCATAGCATTTCTTTGCACATTTCTCTGAGAAATTTTCATTGCCCCGTTAACATTTTCTTAATCTGCAATGCACATCCAATTGCATTTTCACTGCAAACCTATGTTTCTTGGAATGTGTAACAGCCACAGCCACAAAACCCAGTCTTAATGGAAGTACAGATAGTATATGATCACTCCACACGGGCAAAGGATGAGATTCTACTCATCATATCTTTCATAGACTTTTTCCAAATGCACACGACCACAGCCTGATTATTCTCTTAATTTCAGCCTCACCTGAACAGATGTTCCTGGTTGATTTCCTTCCACTTGTGCACTGATAGTCTCATTTATTCTGATTATCATTTTGTGTTTTTATTGAGCATGATCTTCTATTTGCTCATTTTCATTCCCCATTCCTGTTTGAGCACCTCCATCATCTTTCACACAGTTTGCTTTTGATGTCTGAAAAAAACCAATAATACCCACAAATCTGCTATGGCTCAGATGCTCACTACAAAAGTCTTTTCCTTTTCAGTCCATCTCCTGAAGATATTTTCCTGGCAGGCAATAAAACAACTTTGGAGAAATAATGTCTCATTTACTTCTCTCCACTTAATTTGCTTTTTAAATTTTTTGTCCTCATCTTGGGAATTTGTATATGAGAAGAACTTCACTGTCTTGAGCCTGTCTCGTGAACTAAACATAACCTTTGACAACATTTCAATGACACAATGCTCATTTGGATATTTCACTAAAAATGTAAAACCTGTTTGATGCAGCATGCTAACCATTGTTATTTTCACGTTTGCACTATTTTGAAACAAAGGATTATAAAATCCAAGTAATCTTGTCCCTGACTGTTCTTCTTGTTAGCAGTGGGGTTTCATGAAACTTAATAAACAGGAAGCATAAATTCACACAAGTAAAACTAATTCTTAAGCTGATTTGAACTCTGCACCACCACTCCTTGTATTTTCCACAATCACCTAAGCAAGGATTTTTAAAGAGTAAAGAATATAGGGTTAAAAAAAATCATAGAAATACTAGGCCTGCTACTTTGTTCCTTTTCTTGGCATGTATAACATTGCTACTGAAATCCTCTTAGCTCTCGTGATGTCATTACAGAAATGCCATCTTGCAAATCCTTCCCATTTGTCTCCTTCACTGCCTGCTCTGTAGTTGAAACAATTCTTTTCAAAATAATTTAGAGATGGAGAAGATGGCGGAGTAGAAGGACGCTCGCAGGTCACCCTCTCCCACAAATACACCAAGACCCACATCTACAGACCCACTCAGCCAACCAGAGCACCTGTGGAACTCCGACAGAACATCGCCCTCTTCAAAAGATAAAGACGCCAAAGATCTGGTTGGAGAAAAGGAAGAAAGAGGGAACAAAAGGCAAAGCAGCGCGGGACGGGTCCCGCGGGGAGGGAGCGGCAAAGGAGGACTGGCGCTCGCTCGCTGGGTCTCCCCTCTCCAACTGAGAGGCCAGTGGGACGGAGGGGGAGCCTCCAAGGCTCAGATCTGTACAGAGCAGCCCTTGACTGACAGAACTGAGTTAAACGGGCACAGAGCGTCCCCCCGACACCCAGCCTGAGATGCAGGCCGGCAGCGGCGGGCAGGGCCAGGCTGCACAAGCCGGGTGGAGGACGGAAGTGGCTGCACGGAGGCAGCCCCGGGGGAACTGCAGGGGGCTGCGCGCCGTGGCTGTGGGTGCACAGGGCAGAACAACCTGGGCCCTCCACAAAACAGCAAGGTTGATGTGCTCTCGGGGGAAGGGTGCACACCCCCATCTCTGAAAACCCGCGGAAAGTTTTCGGGGGAAGAGAGGCGGGGCTCAGGCACAGCCGCCATATCCTCCGCGCTGAGCACTCAGGCGGGGGCGGGGGTGAAACCTGCATCCGCACCGAAGGGCTTAGCAGCCTCAAAGGCCAGACTGAGACTGGCCTGCAGCCCGGGGCAGATAGGATCCTTCCATCCTGGTCCCTCAGAGAACTTGCTCCACAAAGACAAACAAGGAGCTGAGTTTTGGTTCGGAGCAGGGACAGGGCTGTCCCTCGGTCTTCCCCGAGCCCGCCTGCGGAGCGCCGACCAGGGCGGAGCGCGCAGCCGCACAGAGCAGCTGAGCTACCGGCGGCGCAGGTAGAGCGAGAGCGGCCCCCCGCCTTTCGGGCAGGAATACAGCCCATGACCGAGGTGCTGGGAGGGGGCACGACCCGCCCTCCTACCCGGCCAGTCTGCAACATCTGACTGCGGCATCCGGAGGGGCAGCGACCCGCCCGCCCACAGCTGAGAGCTGCACCTGACCCAGTGTTAGGAGGAGGCGCGATCTGCTTGCCGACAGGTGCTGGGAGCAGCACAGAAGAGGGCACCAACGGAGGGCCTCTGAAAACAGCAAGCTGAGCTTCCAAAACAGGACGAAGACAGAAAGACTTCACATTAAAAGCACACAGACTCCAGGAGAACACCGACAAACCCCCGCCCCTTTTACTTTTAAATCTGTTTTTACCTGTTCTATTTTCTATTACTCTCTTAATCTTTACTTCTTAATTCATTTCTATTTCTCTTGGGGTTTGATGTCCTGCTATTGATTAGACACAGGTTTCAAATACATCTATTCATCTCCCCCCCCCCCTTTTTTTGTAAAGGTTTTAAAAGGACGTCTCAACCCGATTAATACTCTGCTTCAACTCACTCTTCTATTATTCATTATACAGTTTTCAAACCCTCTTTCTCCCTTCTTTTAAAATTCTTTCTCTCTCTCTCTTATTTTTTTTTCTTTTTTTCCTAAGTTCTATTCCTAAATAGGCATCAGATAGATAAAATCCTTAAGGACCAAAATAAACAACTGATACTCCATAAACCACAGTGCCAAAGAGGTATGAGCAAGATGAAGAAGCAGAAAAACCTTTCCCAAGTAAAGGAACAAGAGAAATCCCCTGAAAGAAAGATCAGCGAAATAGACATCGATAGCCTACTAGATCAAGATTTCAAAAAAGGAGTGATCAAATTGCTGAAGGAATTAAGAGAGATAGTGTTTAGAGATATAAAATATGTCAAAAATGAAATTGAAGCTATAAAGAAGAGCCAAGTAGAATGGGTAAACTCATTGACAGAGATGAGGAATGATCTAATAGCTGTGCAAAGCCGACTAGATAATGCAGAGGAACGAATTAGTGATCTAGAAGGGAAGGCAATAGAAAGCACCCATTCAGAAGAACTACAAGAGAAGCAAATAAAAAATAATGAAAATAGCATAAGGGACCTATGGGATAATATAAAGCGTCCCAATCTTCACATAATAGGGGTCCCAGAAGGAGAAGAAAGATCAAAGGGGATTGAAAAGGTTTTTGAAGAAATCATGACTGAAAACTTCCCAAACTTAAAGAAGGAATCAGATATCCAAGTACAGGAAGCTCAGAGGGTCCCAAACAAGAAGAACCCAAATAGACCCACACCAAGACATATCATAATCAAGATGGCCAGAGTCAAGGATAAAGAAATGATTCTAAAGGCAGCAAGAGAAAAGCAAAGAGTAAGTTACAAGGGAACCCCCATAAGGCTCTCAGCTGATTTCTCTACACAAACACTACAGGCCAGAAGGGAGTGGCAAGATATATTCAAAGCCCTGAATGAAAAAAAGATGCAGCCTAGGATACTTTATCCAGCAAGGCTATCCTTGAGGATCGAAGGAGAAATAAAGAGTTTCACAGACAAAAAAAAGCTGCAGGAGTTTAGCAACACTAAACCCATGCTAAAAGAAATATTGAAAGGGCTATTCTAAATAGAAAAGCAGCAGGATGCTACAGAAATGAGAAACACACAACTGGAAAGCTGATAACTCATGAATTACAAATAAAGTAAACATGAAATTATAAAAGAAGACATACAAATCACTGAGAGTGGGAGAGGGAGGCAGGGAAATATAGAATATTTTTTTCTTTCTTAAAATTTTTTCACAGTAGGATGGGTTTGAGATCATGTTACTATCAGTTTAATAAAAACAGTTATAGTAATGGATTGACAGATTTACAAAAAAGGGTAACAACAAGCCAAAAATTTACAAAGGAGTCACAAAAATTAAATAAAATCCATGATAATACAAAGGAAAATTACCAAACCACAAAAGGAAGAAGAAAGGAACAAAGAGGATATACCAATTCAACTGCAAAGATAAGTTCAAAATGGCAATAAACACACATCTATAATTACTGTAAATGTTAATGGACTAAATGCTCCAGTCAAAAGACACAGAGTGGCAGACTGGATAATAAAGCAAGAACCTTCAATATGCTGCATACAAGAGACCCACTTTAGGGAGAAGGACACATATAGATTGAGAGTGAAAGGATGGAAAAGGATATTCCATGCAAATGGAAAAGCCAAAAAAGCAAGTGTTGCAGTACTGATTTCAGACAAAATAGACTTTAAAACAAAGGCCATAAAGAAAGATAAAGAAGGACATTTTATAATGATTAAAGGAGTGATACAAGATGAGGATATTACACTCGTTAATATATATGCACCCAACATAGGAGCACCTAAGTACATACAAGAATTACTAACAGAGATAAAGGGGGATATTGATGGGAATACAATCATACTTGGAGATTTTAACACTGCATTAACATCACTAGACAGATCTTCCAGACAGAAAATAAACAAGGCAACAGAGAAATTAAATACTACAATAGAAAAACTAGATTTGGTGGATATTTTCAGAGTGTTACAACCCCAAAAAATAGGATATACATTCTTTTCAAGTGCACATGGAACATTTTCCAGGATCGATCATGTACTTGGGCACAAAAGAAACCTCAACAATTTCAAGAAGATAGAAATTATCTCAAGCATCTTTACTGACCACAATGCCATGAAACTGGAAATCAACAACAGAGAAACAAAGGAGAAAAAAAGGAAAGCATGGAGATTAAACAATATGTTATTGAAAAAACAATGGATCAATGAGGAATCAAAGCTGAAATTAAAAAAAAACCTTGAGACAAATGATAATGAAAGCACAACCACTCAAAACCTATGGGACACAGCAAAGGCAGTGCTAAGAGGGAAGTTTATAGCGATACAGGCCTTCCTCAAAAAAGAAGAACAATCTCAAATAAACAATTTAACCCACCACCTGAATGAATTAGAAAAAGAAGAACAAAAAGCCCCAAAAAGCAGCAGAAGGAAGGAAATAATAAAGATCAGAGAGGAATTAAATACAATAGAGATTAACAAGACCATAGAAAAAATCAACCAAACCAAAAGCTGGTTTTTTGAAAAAGTAAATAAAATCGACAAACCTCTGGCCAAACTCACAAAGAAGAAAAAAGAGAGAGCACAAATTAGCAAAATAAGAAAGGAAAATGGAGAAATTACAACAAACAAAATAGAAATACAGAATATCATACGAGAATATTATGAAAAACTATATGGAACCAAACTGGATAACCTAGAGGAGATGGACAAGTTTCTGGAAACATACTGTCCACCAAAACTGAATCAAGGAGAATCTGAACACTTGAACAATCCGATCACTAGAAAGGAAATAGAAATAGCAATTAAAAACCTCCCTACAAATAAAAGTCCAGGACCGGACGGCTTCACCGGGGAATTCTACCAAACATACAAAGAAGAACTCATACCAGTCCTTCTCAAACTCTTCCAGACGATTGAAAAGGAGGGAATACTCCCAAACTCATTCTATGAAGCCACCATCACCCTGATACCAAAACCAGGCAAAGACACTACAAAAAAAGAGAATTATAGGCCAATATCACTGATGAACACAGACGCCAAAATCCTCACCAAAATTTTAGCAAATAGAATCCAACAACACATAAAAAAGATTATACATCATGACCAAGTGGGGTTCATCCCAGGCACACAAGGCTGGTTCAACATATGCAAATCAATCAGTGTAATACATCACATCAACAAGAGAAAGGACAAAAACCACATGATCATCTCAATCAATGCAGAAAAAGCATCTGATAAAATTCAACACCCATTTATGATAAAAACTCTCGCCAAAGTGGGTATAGAGGGAACGTATCTCAACATAATAAAAGCTATATATGACAAACCTACAGCCAGCATAGTACTCAACGGTGAAAAACTCAAAAGCTTCCCACTAAAATCTGGGACAAGACAAGGATGCCCACCATCACCACTCCTATTCAACATAGTCCTGGAAGTCCTAGCCACAGCAGTCAGGCAAGAGAAAGAAATAAAAGGGATCCAAATTGGAAAAGAAGAGGTAAAAGTGTCATTATATGCTGATGACATGTTACTATATATAGAAAACCCTAAAAGGTCCACACAAAAGCTACTAGAGCTGATTGAAGAATTCAGCAAGGTAGCAGGTTACAAAATTAACGTTGAAAAATCAGTTGCATTTCTTTACACTAACGATAAATCAACAGAAGAAGAAAGTAAAGAAACAATCCCCTTTAAAATAGCACCCAAAGTAATAAAATATCTGGGAATAAATCTAACCAAGGAGGTGGAAGAATTATACACAGAAAACTATAAACCATTGATGAAGGAAATTAAAGAAGACTTTAAAAAATGGAAAGATATTCCATGCTCTTGGATTGGAAGAATCAATATTGTTAAAATGGTCACACTGCCCAAGGCAATCTACAGATTTAATGTGATCCCTATCCAATTACCCAGGACATATTTCACAGAACTAGAAAAAATCATAATAAAATTCATATGGAACCATCAAAGACCTAGAATTGCCAAAGCATTACTGAAGAGAAAGAAAGAGGCTGGAGGAATAACTCTCCCAGACTTCAGACAATACTATAGAGCTACAGTCATCAAGATAAAATGGTATTGGTACCAAAACAGACATATAGACCAATGGAACAGAATAGAGAGCCCAGAAATGAACCCACAAACTTTTGGTCAACTCATCTTTGACAAAGGAGGCAAGAATATACATTGGAATAAAGACAGTCTCTTCAGCAAATGGTGTTGGGAAAACTGGACAGCAGCATGTAAAACAATGAAGCTAGAACACTCCCTTACACCATATACAAAAATCAACTCAAAATGGATTAAAGACTTAAACATAAGACAAGATACAATAAACCTCCTAGAGGAAAACATAGGCAAAACATTATCTGACATACATCTCAAAAATTTTCTCCTAGAAGAAATAAAAGCAAGAATAAACAAATGGGACCTAATGAAACTTACAAGCTTCTGCACAGCAAAGGAAACCAGAAGTAAAACAAGAAGAAAACCTACGGAATGGGAGAAAATTTTTGCAAGTGAAACTAACAGAGGCTTGATCTCCAGAATATATAAGCAGCTTATATGACTTAATAAGAAAAAAATAAACAACCCAATCCAAAAATGGGCAGAAGACCTAAACAAGCAATTCTCCAAGGAAGACATACAAATGATCAAAAGGCACATGAAAAAATGCTCAATATCACTAATTATCAGAGAAATGCAAATCAAAACTACAATGAGGTATCACCGCACACCAGTCAGAATGGCCGTCATTCAAAAATCCACAAATGACAAATGCTGGAGAGGCTGTGGAGAAAGGGGAACCCTCCTACACTGCTGGTGGGAATGCAGTTTGGTGCAGCCACTATGGAAAGCAGTGTGGAGATTCCTCAAAAGACTAGGAATAGACTTACCATATGACCCAGAAATCCCACTCCTGGGCTTGTATCCAGAAGGAAATCTACTTCAGGATGACACCTGCACCCCAATGTTCATAGCAGCACTATTTACAATAGCCAAAACATGGAAACAGCCTAAATGTCCATCAACAGGTGACTGGATAAAGAAGAGGTGGTATATTTATACAATGGAATACTACTCAGCCATAAAAACCGACAACATAATGCCATTTGCAGCAACATGGATGCTCCTGGAGAATGTCATTCTAAGTGAAGTAAGCCAGAAAGAGAAAGAAAAATACCATATGAGATCACTCATATGTGGAATCTAAAAAACAAAAACAAAAACAAACAAACAAACAAAAACAAAGCGTAAATACAGGACAGAAATAGACTCACAGACAGAGAATACAGACTTGTGGTTACCAGGGGGGTGGAGGGTGGGAAGGGATAGACTGGGATTTCAAAATTGTAGAATAGACTACACTGTATAGCACAGGGAAATATACACAAAATGTTATGATAACTCACAGAGAAAAAAATGTGACAATGAGTGTGTATATGTCCATGAATAACTGAAAAATTGTGCTGAACACTGGAATTTGACACAACATTGTAAAGTGATTATAAATCAATAAAAAATGTTAAAAAAAAATTCTTTTCAAAATAATTTACCATTTGTTTTGTATGACGCCAGTGACATTTATTACAGGTGTCACGTTCAGCAAAAGATGCCCAATTATTTCTATTTAATTCATTTATCAAATGCTAAGGTTATGGCAAGAATTTAGAGGTCATGTCACTCAGTGTCTCATAGTAAGGGGGACACTTTTGTTCCCAGTCAGATGAGCGAACTTGGAAGGCTTTGGTCAAAAGGAAAGCTTCCAGAGGAAAAGGAATGGTGGCAGTGAACAGAGAGGCACTGGACAGAGGCCAGAGATTAACCACAGTACAAACAGTTGATTTGATTTAATGTCTTTTTTTTTTTTTTAATTTCAGAAAGTGGCTATTTTCCATTATTTCCTTAAAACTGTTTTACTTTTTTTTTCCAAACTGTTACGTTACATGGGTAAAAGTGATTCTTTGGATAAGTCCGACCCTTCAACCTCAATCATTATCTAATTGGCATACTGTGACACACAAGGTGGGATGCAATTTGAAATGCAGGCAAGACACCATGTTCAGGGTTCCTCCCTTTACCACACACCATCAAGTTTCAACGCAATGCAATATTTCCCCCAAATTATTTCTCTCCATTTGAATTTTTATTTGAAGAACTTATCACAAAATGGAGTTTATAGGACTCTACGTGTCTGTCTGCTGGACAACAGAAGTTTTTTCCTCCATGTTTGCCACTACTCACACGAGTATATATTCAAAACCATAGGCATCAGACTCTGCTTTAGTCTCACTCACTCCACCCAGTATAAGGAGACGACAGTTGTTGGATAGAACTGTAGTATGACTCCCTCGTTAGCATCTGTTCTTAACCATGTTTACAGCTCGAGCTGCAGAACTGGCCGTCCTGGTGCTTTACATGCAGGGACGCTCAACCTCAGAGAAGGAAGAATTCCAAATTTGTATCACATGACATCTTAAACTAAACTATTTTTTGAATGTTCATAGTTGCTTCATTTGTCAAATAAATAAGCAAAACTGAAAATTTTTAAAACTCAGCAAAAATTGAAAATAACCCAAATGTCCATCAACCAATGATATATCCATTCAATGGAACACTACTTAGCAACACACTCATCAGTATGGATGAGTCCCCCAAAAAATTAGGTTGAGTGAAAGAAGCCAGACAAAAAAAGGAGTATATACTTTATGATCCATATATATATATATATATAATTCTAGAAAATGCAAACCAATCTAGTGACGTCAAGCAGATCAGTGGTTGTCTGGCAGGAGGGACAGATTATAAAAAGGAGCCTTAAACTTTTGTGTGATGGAGATGTTCATTATCTTGTTTGTGGTGATAGTTTCATGGGTGTTTACATATGAAATTGAACTATTTTTTAATTGAACTATTTTTAACTCATGTTTCAACATTGACTATTATTAATGTCTCACGGGTATTACAAATTTACTCAAAAAAAAAAAAACCAAAAACCAAAAATATAATTTGCGCAAAAATGAAGCTCTTCACTAGTCCTTACAAATAAGAAAAGCAAAAGAAAACCAGGACACGTCCACATCCTGGGAACTGGCATAACGTGTGAAATGGACACCATTTAGAACTGTAACGCTAATGAGTGAAGAACCTCACTCAAGTCAGCTGAAGCAGGCTGTTCACATGGGCTCCTAGCTGGCTAGAGAGGGCTGGCAGTCGCACACTGCTGCGTCGTCATGTGAGCTGGCCTTCGACTACTGCTGAAAGCATCCTGCACTGCGCCAGCACCCCAGAGTCTTCCCTTCTCACAGGATGGGAAAGTAGGAGTTCTTCATTCTCGGATGCTTACTGCATTCATGTTTAATTCTTCATGTACTATTCAAACATTTGCACGTTGATAGCACCTTGAGGTCTTTGAAATTTATTTCTGTGCATTTTGTCGTCTCTGGGCCCACATATTCCCTTTTCTTCATCCATCTGCCTTTATTTCTCCTACCATATCTATCTCTGTCTTGCAAAGAAATGGGACTTTCACATTTTCCCTTACAGTCCTCCTTCCCTGGAGTCCGTGCCGGCAAACTGCAACCACTGGCAGGCCCCAGTGTGCCCGTACGCGTCTGTGCATCACCGCCAGAAACAGGAAGAGACAGCAAGCAAGCTCACATGGCGCATCCAGTGCGGATACAGAGCTCACATCCACCACTTGGCAAGCCCTGGTCAGGGAGGCTTACTTAGCTCTCATTCCGGGATTATTATAAAAATAAATCTTTTAACATTTGTTTGGGATTAAAAGAGAGAGAATCTAGACTCACGTTTTAAAATGCACATCCTGATGAATAATAAATACACTTAGTAAATATACATTAAGGGAGAATTATATTTTCTGCAGCTTGTTGTGTTTTACTGAAAAGCATTCTCCACATAACAATGAATCAACAGAACCCAAATATCAGATGAAGACTGGAGTAGTGAGTATAATTTGTGCCATCTCCTAGAAATGAAAGAGGCTAAAACAAGAGCAGATCAAAATGGCAGGGCTCTGTGTGAGAGGAGAGAGGAGTGGCCTGCAGGACAACCTGGGCAACAAACGGGAGGCTGCCCAGGGTGTGCTGGAGAGAGCCCTGGGCTCAGGGCAAACCACGAGAGTTCTGCTCTTGGCTTGGTCACCAAACCATCCCCTGCCTCTCAGTTCCTCAGGTGCAAAATGGAATTAAAATGCCCGTGAGGATCAAAAGACCTCATCTCTCCAGAATGACATGTAAACCATGTAATGACAAACATGGGAGAAGGGCAGAAATCCTGCAAATTCACAATCAAGGAGACATCTGAGGAAAGGATTCCACCAGCGTAGTCACAAGCAAATCTGCAAAATTAACCTTCTGCCTCCTTAGCTCCTCCCCTTTTCCCAGGATCATTTCTACCAGCCCTTCCCTTCCAAGCCCCCAGAGGTGATCAGGGGCTCAGGATATCCACCTTCCCTTTACTTAGTCCTCCCTTCATGCACATTCCCTCATCTGTAGGACAACATCCTCCCCAAATCACCACATCAGAGCTGAACGGTCCAGTATCCTCTTTTTTCTGGATCCCATTCTGGACCCCATTCAGGAATCAAAGAACCCACTTTCAAACTTAGTTCCTCTGCTTGTCAACTCTGAGACTTAGCAAATAACTTGGCCCCATGTGCCTGAGCCTCCTCACAGTAACCTGAAGACCCTAATAGCATTGGCTCCATAGCACTCGCGTGAAGGTAAGTAAGGAGGCTGGCATCTCTGGCCCAGTGCCTCGTGCATAAACACTTAATCAGTGTAAGTGTTATTTGATCTAAAATGTTCATAATAGGCATCAGCTAAATGTCACTCCTCCAAAGCATCTCCTGACTTTACCAGCAGCCTTAAATTAAAGGAGAGCATGGTTGTATGCTTTCTAAAACACCATGACAAGGTGCTAAGGGCAAAGGGTCCCTTGAGACAGGCTATTCCAACCTTTAGTGCAGGGGAGTCCAACACCCCAGACCAGCCCTACTAGCTGCGGTTCCCACAGTGTGTCCACACATCCCCTCCCTCCTTTGCAGAACAACAGGAAATGCAGAGGCCTGGCCCAGAACACAGACAGGAAGGTCTATCAGGACGTTGTTTACTCTGGGGCCTTGTCAAATGATCTGCTTTGTATCCAGAACTGGTAAACAGAAATACTTCTGCAGAAACAAGTAAACACTGCTCTGTGCAGTGATTTCACAAACCACTATTTAATAGTCCATTACCAGCTTTTCCAGACAAGTGGTCACCAAACCTCCTTTTTTGTGGAAAGGGCAGCCGCTGCTTTGTTTACGGCTTGGGGGGTCAGGAGAAGCAGGAGGGACAAGGGAGGAGACAGTGAAATTACTTGTCCCTCTTTGAAGCTTTCCAGGTAAGCTGTGCCCAGACTCAAGGACAATGTGTTAAGACTGACTCCTGTGTCACCCCTGAAAAGCCCTGGGAATTTTAATTGAAATTACTTTTCTGCACTGGCACGCTGCCTTATTTGCAATTTGTATTATGAAGGACAATGCTAAATAAGAAGGGTGACTTTTTTTTAAAAAATACAGACTCCAAAACTGTGTGTTGGCTCCCCTCCCCTCCCCACCTAAGAAATAAACACAAGATTTTTTTTTTTTCCACTAAAGGACAGTAAACATCTTTGGTATCGATATTCAAAAGCCAAACTGAAACAGCACAGCAAGCTGTAGTGGGAAAAGGTCCCCAAAGCAGAAAGCTATTCATGGAAATGGAAACAAGCAGAAGAACAAACAAAAAAATCTCCCCGTTTTCATCCTACATTTCAAAGCTGCATTAAAGCCACAGTTCCTCTCAACGCAAGGCATTCCCTAAGAATTCATGAAACCATAAAACAGGAAGTGCAGACTTTTGCTTTTTCATTATTATTTTTCCTTCTCAAGTCAACTTTACTTTATTCACTAATTTAACAGGATCATTTTTTAAGACAAAAAACTGGTAACTTCCCATAAATACCTCTCCTGCCAAGGCCCTTGCTCCTGGCTCTCATCTGTGGAGTCTTCTGAGCTGGTGGCCTTGCTGCTTTCCAATGACTCAAGAACAGTTTTCCCCAAAAGGAAATACAACCCTAAACAAGATTCATCTTTTCAAAAGTGCAACTAAATTTAAAAACATGATGCTTACCTAATTGTGAGACATAAGCATATCTTAGAGGGGAAAAAGCCAGATTCTGCTCCTGAGAGAGGACAATGGCAACATACCTTCCAGCTTCCCAGTGTAGGAACATGGACGCCCTTTCCCAGGGCTCAGAGACGTACCAGGGATGATCCGCCAGGAGAATCCTTATTTCCCCAACATGGGCCACTATGATCACCTCTCCCATTATGAGTCAAGCCGTTGAAACTGCAAAGGTAAGCAGCAGTGAAACAGCTATAAAGAGTGGGTATCGAGGATTTTCAGGACATAGGAAGAGGTGACAACACTGTGAAACCCATTGCAGAAGTGAATCCCTCAGTGTGAAGACTTGTGTCCTAAAGGGCAGGTCCTGAGCCGTCTCCTTTTTCTCTCATGACCCCCTCTCTCCCCATCACTCCCTTTCCTTGTCCTTTTTCCTCCCATTCTGTGTTCATTTTTCCAGTTTCTTTTTCTCTCTCCCGACTTCCGCTGCCTCGTTCCCTTCCCGTCTTTCCCTCCTCCATGCTCCTTTTGTCTCCCGTTTCCACACGTCTCGTTAGTCCACCCCCGCCAATGACATGTGCTGGAGGTTTACTGTAAGCTCGGTTCCCTAATGTCATTTTTTAATCAGCTGAAATTAATTATTTTATGTCACTCTTTCTGCGTCCAAAAGGAAACCAAGTTAAGATGCGTTTGATTTTCACGCCTCTCTACCTGAAAAGCTCTCGTAAAACGACGGGGAAGCGGAGGAGGTACAGAATAAAACCTTATCCTTATCCTCAAAAATGCCAAGGCTCTGAGGAACTCTTCAAAGTAGACTCCTTTTACTCTATCTGCTTTGTTTCCCATGTTTTTTGTTTTTTTAACATTTGATCATCATGTATTTATTGAGTACTTAAGGTCTGCCAGGAAGTTTAAGCATTCAAACAATAGGTTAGGTTGCTGGAAGGATTATAAGGAAATGAGGAAGGTTTTTCTACTTGCTCTTCCCAAATTTATTCCTTTTCCTTATGAGAAAACCAGAGCAGAAAGAAACACAAGGTCAGGAACACCCACCCCGCCCCGCCGTGGACACACACACACACCCCCTTCCAGCAGGAGGACTTGCTCGTTCCTCCCTCCCCCAGCCCCTGTGTTCCTCACCCTGCGACTTGGCCTTTCTTCTAGGAACACTGAAGGGGAAAAAATGGGGGGGGGGGGGAAGAGGCGAGGGGAATAGCCAGATTCTTTCCTTCCCAAATCTAAAGAACTTCGGGCAAAGGTGCAGATAGGCACTTAGCTGGCGGAACTCTGACAGGTACCTGTGCCACCTGCCCTGCCAGGTGGATGTCCTCATTCTTGAACATTGAGTTTCAGGGAGACGGAACACGTGGCTCAGCAAGGATCTAGCAGATTCTAAGGCAGTTATCTGACTGCCAGGCCCACGCTCGTTCCACTCTGGTCCACGGCTGACGCCTCTGCCTTCACAAACTCCGCCCGGTTCCTTAACACTCCATTAAGTTTCCTTCCCACTCAACTGCTCCTTCACTCTCTTTCCTCGGATCGCTGACTCTACTTCCATCACTTACTACAGATGACAGTTATTTACACCTCACTTTCTTGACCACTCACTTCTGAACTTCTTCAGGGCAAAGTAACCGTCTTGCTCATCTTTGCAGCGCCCAGACCCTCCATGGAGCGCCTCATGCAGAGGGGGTTTAATAAATGTTGGCCTCATCGAATCCAGTGGAATACCAAAATATGGTAAAGGATATCGGATTTAGAAAACCTACCTTATTCTCAAAGATTAAAAGGCAAAGCAGTTACATTACCACAGAAGGAAGACACAACCCAAAATATCACTTACGCTGCTTCAGACTGTGGGGCTCTGTCAAGAGCAACAATTTCTCAAGAGAAACCCACCAGATACAAGGTCGAGAATCTGGTTGGTTGACCTGGATTGTAAAGTTGATAAAGAAGGCGGAAGTCGTGTACTGCTCAAGCCTAACAAGCCCAGGAGGAAGGTGGGGAAGACGTTCTCTCATCGGTGATTCTGGAACAACATCTACCCGCGGGGGCCCTGGAACCCTTGGTTACATCCCTGTCCTCCAAGCTGCTCGTAGCCTAAAAGGTAGATGTGTGCCCAAGTTATCTTCCAGGACCTCCAGGGTCAGCAGAGTCTAACTTGAGCTGAGCGGAGGATCAGCTCTGCCTGGCCCAGCTGCACTGGTTAAGACTGGATAGGATGTGCCAGGCTTCAACTGGGCATGCGCGGTGCCGGCTAGGCGGCCTTCTGACATCAGAGGGCAGAAGCTCCACCCTCAGAACGTGCCGCTGCCTGCCCACGCCTGCCCACGGACAGCTACCACAGCCTTGCCCAATCACCTTCCCCTCCCCCGACGCTCCCCACGCCTTGGACCGCCCTGCTTCTTTATTGACCATCTTGTAAATACCCCAAGCCCCCTGCCTTGACCAGGTGAACTTCGGATTTGTTCTCCTGTCTCCTCGCTTGCCTGCCTTGTTAATAACTCCTGTCTGCTGCCAATTTCCGTGTTTTGGAGTTTCTGCTTGCTGGGCGTCCAGCAACACAAACCTGGCTAAGTAACAGTTCTAAAGTTATGTCCAATGAACTGGCCCTCTGAAAGGCCTATAAATAGCTAATTATTATTTTGATTTCTTGAATATGTGTAAGCACATCTGATTGCCCTTTATGATTGGATTACTGCATTCTGTTGATTCTTACTTTGTGTTTGGCCTTATTCCCTTGATAACTATGTAAGTTTAAAAAGCTAAAGCTCTAATCTGTCCTTAGAAATAATAATTAGTACATATATGTAAACTAAAAAAATGTGCAATATACTGTATACATGTATTTATAAGCAATATAATGTATGTGCAGTCTAACTATAATAATTCTACCTAATAAAACTGAAAAAGAAAAAAAAAAAGCCTATAATGTCTCACACAGACCGCCCCCCCCCCAGAGACAGACAGAATTTTTCTTAGCCAGTATTTTTTTTTCCAACTCTACTGAGGTATGATTGACAAACAGTATTTTCAGATATTGGAAGTATACATCGTGGTGATTTGATACACGCTAACGTTGTGAAAGGTCCCCAGCATCTCATTAAGGAACACACCTCTCACTTCACACTTACATCTGGAGGGGTGCTGAGAACATTAAAGTACTGTCTCTTAGCAAATTTCAATTAAGTAATACAGTGTTATCTACTTTAGTCAGCATGTTTCACATTAGATCCTCAGACTTCACTCATCTAATAACTGAAAGTTTGTGCCCTTCGTTTCCTCCACCGCCTCAGCCCCTGGCAACTGCTTTTCCACTGTTTCTAGGAGTCTGACATTTTTAGATCAGTGACCATGCAGTATTTGTCTTTATTTGGCATATTTCACTTAGCATAATGCGTTCAACATACATTCATGTTATTGCAAAAGGCAAGATGCCTTTATTTTTTAAGGCTGAAATAAGTCACACGTATACATAAAACACTTCTTTATCCATTCGTCTGTTGATAGACACAGGTTATTTCCAATTCTTGGCTATGGTGAATGATCTTAGCTGATGTTTTAATTCAGCTTAAGCTCACAGGGCTGAAGTCCCCACCCTTTCCAACTTAACCGAAGTTTGAGAAGATCTTTAAAGCTCTCTGAATTGAATCAATCGTAGATAACAAATGCAACCTTCACTATGAAGTGACATCACTTGTCTTATGGCTTTTGTTTGGATTCCTACTACTTTGAAGTATTTCTCAACATTTTGTCAACACAGGTGATGAACTCTTATCATTGAGATTATGTAATTCTGCCAGAGATTTTTTTTTGTTTTAATTTGGAAGAAAATGTCATTGATTTCACATGAAATGTTTTTGTGTATGCTATGTTTTTGTGCAGTGCTGTGCTTTTGTGTATGCTTAGTGTTCTAGCACAGAAGATTGAAAACCCAGTTTCATAGGTCTGCAGAATAAAATGGATTTAGAAAGATAATTTATTTAGAATGGAGGGAGAATGTGGTATTTTGGTTAACTCGGTGTTTTAATTAACTAAACTATCCCTAGTCACCATAAGAAAAAGACTGATTCTCAAAACTTTGTGCAGTATTCTAACAAGACGTAGTAAGATTTTATCTGTCTTGACTTCATCAGGGTGTTGAGTTCTTAAAATGTCATTATTACAAACATTACAAATCGTCATTACAAATTCTCATTATACAGTGTGACCAGGGTAGAAGTTGTAAAATCCTAGCCATTATCCATGAACAAAAGGTGCACAGATTATTTTAACAGCCCGAGGGCTGGCATTGTTGGAAGAGACCTACCCGGGTCCTGGACAAAGCTGGGAATAGTTCATTTCAGGTACCTCCTTCCCACCCTCATCAATGTCTCCGTTCTTTTCTGCTTTCCTCCTCCCATTCTTGCCCCATTCCATCCCCCAAATTCCTCTAACTTGCTTTATGTTATGGGTAATCACTGCTGAAGTAATAAATAAGATATTAGTTAATAAGGGATGAAGATGAGATTACCATGATCCAGGGATATTTGTCCTCTCCTGGAAACTATTTAAATAGGTGCCCCCCAGACTAAACAGAGAAATGACTTATCCTTAATTTAATACAAAAGCACTTCCTGGTCTGACTCCTAACTTTGTAGTTCAACCTCCCAGCACTCCCTGGCACAAACCTGTGGCCACGTTTCCTTCCGTTCCATGCCTCCTTGGCATCCCACATGCTTTACCTTCTACCTGGTGAAGCCTCCCTTGCACCCACGCCACCCCATCCCATCCCAGCATCACCTTCTTCACCTCAATGACTTGCCCTTGGAGGTAGGGCTCAAGTAAATACTGCCGGGAGAAGCTTTCCCAGGCCTGCCAGTCCACTCCTCCAGGCACCCCTGGTGCTCCACGCGCTTTAGAACGCTTACCATTTCGTACGATAATTATTGGCTCCTTTCTGTTTTTCCCACTAGCTAGACTGTAACCTCCTTACAGCCTTATCAGTCTTCCTATTTTCAGCGCCTAGCAAATTGCTGGGGACTCACAGCGCATTAAGGTTGAACAAATGGAAGATGGCAAGAAAACGAAGGAGGTTTGGGATACCGCTGTTTCATGGGGGGTGGAATTTTTTAAATGCTGGAAATGCTCATTTAAAATGTTGTCAACCTCCACTGGAGAATATAGGACTTACTATGCACTGAGCCTAGAGCCCTACAAAGTTTCCTGGTTTTTTTAGTTTAAAAAAAATCCCGAAAACTAGCCTATTAACTTTTCATCTCACTAAAGAGCACAAAACAATCCCGGTATTCAGGGCTTCCCTACTGTCCAAGTTCCAGATAAACAGGCTTACCGAGTTTGTGTGTGCTTTTATGCACTTTAATCAATATATTCCCCAGTTTGAACAAGACAATAAATTAATTCCTGTCTTTTTTAAACTAGTTTCCACTTACTCAAAGATGGCACTACACAACTTGGAAACAGCCTTTGAAGAGTGAAAAAAAAAAAAAAAAAAGAAAGAAAGAAAGAAAGAAAAAAACAGATTCCTTAGAGAAGTTAGTACACCTGCAAGTTTTAGTCCTGGCTCTGCCTCTGGCTGATCCTGTGGCCCTGGGGAAATTACCTAACATTCATGGACCTCAGTTGCCTCACCTATAAAACATAGGAGTTGGACCAGTTGCTCTTTAAGCACCCTGTCAGTTTTAAAATTCTATTATCATATAAATCTTTAATTCTTACCTACAGCAGGTGGACCCTGAAATGTACTAGAAATGACAATACTGTACTGTCACACAAAGAAGATTATCTCCATCACATGCAATTCAATGTAAAATTCACGGCGAAGTCAAATTTGCACGCACTACATCTGAGAGGCCAAGAGTAATAAAACACATACATGGAGGGAGCAGGAAGCAGGGGGGAGAGGACCCATGCACTCCGGGAGACAGCACACAGCCTAAATGTATTTTCTCACACTGATGTATTTTAAATTTGTGGCTGTGAACATACCACAGTGAACAGCTTGAAGTTCTTTTGGAACAAACATCGTCTCTTCTAAGGTCACTCCTGAAGGAGCTGCAGTAATAACATTTGGCATATGTAGATAGAGTGCTTTGCAGACTGGAGCATGGAGAATTATGCTCTCCATGTTTCAGGAAAGATGATCCAGGATTCAGGTTAAAAAAAAAAAAAAATGTCAGGTACATTTCTGACAGTGGCAACAAACCCAAACAGTGTAACATACAACCAATATGGACGCCCTCATTAAAATCCCCAAGTAGCTGTGAGTTTGATTTTCAGCAGGTCTGGACAGGAATAATGGATTTGGTGGCCTGGAGGAACATTAGAGGTTTTAATAAAAGGAACTTAAAATTACCAGCGTTGGCCCTGGTTCCAAGGAAGCCCTGGCTCCGTGTCCGTAACAAAACAGGAATGAACCTAATTCCTTGCCTCTCAGATTCTTACTCTTCGGTTTCAAAATGCCATTTTATATACAGCCTGAGCGTTTCTCCTCAAAAATACACGCATAAAAATTGCTTTAAAATTCCTGATCAATGTTTTCAGTTCACATAGATATTAAACTGAATTTCCTAAAGCCTGAAAAGCTAATTATGCATTCAATTAGAGTTTCTTAATAAAGATTAAAACTCTGAAGTCTATTACAAGCCCATATTTAATTCAACTGCCATTTTATCCACGCCATGGAAGTGTAAGTGGTAACAATGAATATAAATTATAATACATGCCATAGAAAGAATGCTATTTGTCCAAGTCCGTTACTATAAAGAATTAAATTTGCTATCAGTTCCACCATCTAGTTAAAATTGGTATTCTTTATTCGGTCTTTCAATGTACTCCAATTTCCTACTTTGAAAAACAAATTCTAGGGAATAAAGAAAAGAGATTAATTTATCATTAAGACTCTGCTTAATTGAAGTCAATTCCGAACAAACTTGAATTCAATTTCTGCTCATTAAATTGAATGTGCTCTGCGTTCCTCTCTGCATTGCTTTGAGCAAGCAGCTGAGAACAAGGGACTAACATCAAAATTATTAAATTGAGGAGATTTTATTTGGTCTTCACATGCCAGAGCCGCTTTGATGAGGAGCTGTTTTGGCACTGAAAGGAAAGAAGAGCAGCTGGAGGAAAAATCAAATGAAACTAAGCCTTGGAAAATTGAAGAAAACGCAAGCTTAGTAATATTTAATAATTAAATTTCCACAAACAATAGCGGCAAATGAAGTAATCTGCAAAGTCTGCGAACTCATTTGCATAATTGATGCCGGTCCCCTGTAAATGAATAATGAAGATAATAAAAGATGTTGCTAAAAATGGGCACAATAACAGCAAATTTCATCAAGCCGCGCACTCTGATTAATCTGCTCTTGCAAATCAGCAGCGAGAGGGGAGCGCGTGATTAACCGCGCCGAGGCCGGCAGCAGGCGGCGGCGCTGCCCTTTCTCCGCGTGTCTCTGGGCGCGTCCGCCCGCTCCCCGCGCCGCCCGCGCGCCTCTCGCCGCAGCTGCCGCGGGGGCCGCCCCGGGCGCCGCTCCCCCGAGCGCGCCGCCTCCGCCGCCCGCGGGTCGCGCCTCCACCGCGTCGCCGCTGCCTTTTGTCGCGGCCGCTGCGGGGCGATGGCCGCCGACCCGCACCCCGCCCCCATCCCCTCCGGTCCCTCCCGCGTCTCCGCCCCGGGGGCTTCCCGCCTGCGCCTCGGTGCGGGGAGGCCCGGGATGGATGCGCCGGCGGCCCGGTTCACTCCGTATGCTGGATAAACTGGGAAACAATTAGCGAGCAGGGTGGGGAAGGCCGGTGGGCTGCGCGCCCCCGCGGCCGCGTGGGGCTGGGAGCCTGGGCAGGTGGGAGTTTCCATTTGGGAAAGAAGGCGAGAGTTCCACGAGGGCGGCCGCGCTCGGAGAAACGGGACCGGCGCCGTGAAATGCGCGCGCCCTCTTCCTCCCCGCTCCCCATCATGCACGAAAGGAGAGGGCCTTGAAAGGGATGAGTTTATTAAGCACTTTTAAACAACTACTAGAAAAGATCAGGACGCACAATTAAAAAAAAAAAAAAAAAAAAAAAGCTCCCCACCCCACCAATTCCCTTCCCTTGAAGAAGAAAAAGAAAAGAAAGAGAAACAGCCCACAAAGGTAAGCTGAGCATTTTCAGATTTTGTGGGTTTTGCTGTATTTACGTGTTTTCTTTGAAGAATCAAAATAACATTTTCCAGTTTGCGACTTACATTTCCGAGTGGATTTTTCTCCGGGCCAACCCAAGGGGCTAACAAAATCTGTGAGAGCTGCTAGGCTCAAATACATGTTGTGTGGGAGTTTGTGAAAGCAACTTTGCCGGGTACAAACCCTAGACGGTGAAACTGAATTTACTTGGAGAAATCACACGCTCCTCTCCCAACGGCGGGCAGCGCAGCACTTTCCCAGCTCTCTGGGATAAAGTTGTCTCAGGAAAATAAAAACTGTTGATAAAGCGTGGTTCTTACTCATTTTACAGCCCTCGGTTTGCAGTCTATCATAGCTTGGGCCTAACAGAACTGACTCGGGCTTTTCATTTGTTTATAGTGTGTGCAGTGTTTTATGCCTCGGATGCACTATGTCAGCTATGTAAAATAATGCATTATTTCTGTTCGCATCCTGAGTCCACCTCAGCAATGGTTTTTGTTTAAAATAAAGGCTGTGATTATGTTCCATTTTTATGGAATGGAAACTTCCATCCTGGACATCTAACATTATCTTAAAAATCCAGTACCGGGTTGGGAAAATCAGAGATGCTCCTGATTGCCTCATCTGTGAAGTGTGATTGACTCTATTTAACTTGACCAGTTTCAATCCAATCTAATAAACCACTAGAGCTTGCTTCTGCTTCAAAAAAGCCACTATGCCACCCTGAGCCCCAAATCCCATCTTTCTCAGTGCAGTGTCAGGCAAACCCGTGACTCCCTTGTTTTTGCTAAACAAATAGCTCATAGGTGGCAGACAGTCCATTTTTCTGGTGCAACAATCACCATGTAATTTTCCCTAATTCCTCTCTGCAAGCACAAAGAAATCCTAAAATCATGGAATTGTGAGCCACAGGCAACGACCTCACTATACAGGGGAAGACATGGAGACAGAGAAGTTGAGTACTGGCCACTCTACCCCATCTCCACCACCGCACTCCAGGTCTCCCTGCTCCCAGCCTCTGGTGGAAATCAAAGCAAGGAACCCAGAAAAGGGCTCAATAGCAGTATTTCAGGAAACACAAGGAAACCAAGGGAACGCAGTAACAGAATTAATGAGACATGAGAAAGGTTAGAATGATAAATTTAGGTGATAAAATGACTTTCAAAGAATCAGGAGCCATATGGTCATGTAGAAGCCATGGACGGGAGGAGGCTGTGCAAAAAAATTAATCTGGTAAGATAAGGAGTGTGGAGAGAAAGGAAGTGGTCTTTAAGATGTGTCAAACATGGGATCAAAATTAGATCAAGAGAAGAAAGGCGAAGCCCATGGAACGTGTGTTGACAGGCAGGAGGGAGTAAGTGAACTGATGTCCAAAATGTTCCTTCTGCGCGTTGCTTCTGAGGAAGAAAGGGTGACACGCCGCCTGGTGAGAATGAACTAGCAGGGGGGCCCGGGGACACCGGAATGGTCGCAGTCAAGGTGAACTGTAGGCAGCTGGGAGAGTTTCATCCCGGGAGCATGATGAGAACGCCAGGGCCTGACCCACATCGAGGGTGCTTCATCCACCCGGAGGTGGAGAGTGTCCTAAACCCCGTCAGCCCTTAGATGAAGAAGCATAGAGAGAGGCAGGGTGTCCAGCATCACCCAGCGGCCCCCCGGCAGGCAGAGAAAACTCGGGCTCTCTGACCCCCATGCGAACCTGCCCTGGTCACACCACTTTCCTTTATTAGGGTTTGGAATTGTTCAGTTAGGTGGGGCTCTGAAGGGAGGCCCTCACAGTTCTCTGCTGTTTCCTGTTTCAGATCACCCTGACGTATAAAGTAAAACTGTATTCTGCAGTGTTCCTCTATTTATCAGCTCTCCTGTAAGAGAGGAAAGATTCTCATTGTCACTTGAAAGCATCCACAGTTTGGAAATGCCCAGGCTACCTGAAAGCAATAAAGACAACGTTTATTTCAATTGGTCGGAACCGGAAGTAAACCGACGGCCGTACTTCATTCTAGTTATTCCTGGCTAACATTGAAGAGGTGGAAAAGTAGGTAAGGTCCTATAGCCAATTCCTTGGTTTTTTTCCTTTTTTTTTTTTTTAAATAGGACTAACCAGTCTGGGCAAGGGCCTAACGCTCTTAGCAGGTAGAGTGTGCAGCTGTGTTTCTAAAACCCTGGGTTCTGGGTTACTTGATGGAACCTCCGGCCCTTCAGGGGCTGTCCTTACGAGGCCAGGAATCCAGCTGAGTTCTATGTGGGTGAAAAATGTAATGCTCTGTTTGCCTGGTTACTCCTGCTAACCGGTGGTGACTACATCCAACATAAACCAGTGTCTGATTCTTAGAAACTTTAAAGGCTATGGAAGGAGATGCCAGCTCTCCTTACATACAGCAACAGGCACAAAGTGTTGGTAATCTGACAAGTGACAGTCTTCATACCTTGTGATGTTTACCATCTGTTCAGAGACTGAATCTGCACACCGTCCAGAGTTATCATTTCCTCACAAATATTTCTCTCTAATGAATAATGATGTCTTTGCTGTGAGTCCAGGGCCCAAAGAGCAAGTTTTCCCTAATCACGATTATCTACAAGTCTTACCTGTTCTCCCATTCAACTAAGCTTTTCTTACAGAAACAGAAAGTTTGTTAAAATAGTCAGAAATCATTTAAAAATTAGCATATAAACTAAAAAAGGCAATATTTAAAATATTTAAGTAGGAGGCCCATAAGCCATTTAAATCATAGTTTATGGCTATCTTGATATTTTAAACAATTAGGAATTCCCCCCCCCACTGGTTATTAATTCTTCTTAATGATGGTTTTGCTGTCTCTGTTCCTCTCAAGCTAAAAAGCACAAATTTATTTATCTTTCCTGGTTTGGTCAAGATTTTCCAGGATTTACAATCCCCAAAAAACAGTGTCAAAACCCCTGCATCTGCCCTATTTCTGTTCACTTTTTCACCTTTGTCTCTAGCCATAAGGAAAAGGAACTAAAGAGAAAAGCCTGCAATTCAAAATGCCTTATTGGCACTTCTTTTTCTGCCCACCGTGTGCAATTGAATCATCATGTGCAGAACACCCACCACGTGGCAGACTCTGAGGAAGCAGGTGAATGAACATGGGCCCAGCCCTCCAGCTTACAGCCACCAGGAGGATGCTTCGTGGACACAGATAGTGTATATTTAATGTAGTTAGTGCTATAAGCACTTAGACCAGCTTCAAAACTCTGGGATGTTTCATAAGAAGAGGGAAAAAGTGGGGAAAATTGTTTGATACTAAATTCCTGACCTCGTGAACCTCATGAACCTTTCCAGTCACAGCCATCGTCCTACAATAGTCCCCATCTCCAACAGGTAGTAGAAAATTCACTGACTCCCAGTTCCAGGAGGCTGTTGGCAATCACAGTTTAATTCTGCATGATTCCATAGAACACACTCTTTCATACGGCTTACGTTTAAAAAAAAAAAAAATCCCAGGCATGCTCTGTTTAGCACTGAGCTGGAGGAAACTGCTTTGTTAGAGTGCTGTATATATGAGATCTATTTTAAATGTGTGTATGTGTACGCCTAAATATATAGATGTTTCACTCTGGATATTATATTACAAATTTTATGATGACTTGCCATTAAGATATTGGTCTAAGAACCAAAGACCCAGGGCTTTTCTCAGTAGCCAATCCCACTCCCCTAATTGTCTTTTTACCAATTCAAGTTGGGAGAAAGGAAAAAAAAAATCAGCAATAATCCCCAGCATTTGAGCTGCTCCGACTTTAGGGGCCAGCAGGGACAGTGTGCTCAAACAACCCAGGGGGCTCTGGCCTCAGAGCTGTGGCTTCCCTGGCCCCGGGGACCTCACTGCTCACTGGCAGAAGTGCGGGGAGGGGTCCCGGGCACAGGAACCGAGGGAGAACACACTCAGACCGCCTCCAGATCCCTCAGCCACCTGGAGGGGCCTGCGCGCAGCCCTGCCCTTCTTCTGAAATGTGCCACTTACCAGGTGAGCCTCCAAAAGGAGGAGGGGAGACAGCTGTCTCCAGCAAGTCATGCTGAGATCCTTTGAGGGCTGGGGAGGAAACACCAAAGGAGTGCCTTCCCCATGCTCAGAGCCACTTGGTGAGGACCTCCGGGGACAGCCTGGTGCTGCTCAGCACACCCCAGCAGCAGGTCAGACCACTGTGATCAAAAAATGTGAATGAAGTTTAGACTCAGTTTTAGGGGAGCAGGATGAACTACCACCCCACCATTTGTGACTTCTCAAATTTCCCACTGCAATTTCCATTTTTTAAATAGGAATTTTCAACCCCACATGCTTGTCTGATGTCTTCTCGGAACAATTCGAGATCCTGTTATTGTTTTCAAATGCATGAATGTTAAGATGACTCTCCAAACCGAGGGAAAAAATAAAACTCAAAAAAGCTTTGTGCAAAAAAGAAAAGAAAGGAAGGGAGGGAGTGAAGGAGAGGGAGAGAGAATGATAGAGAGAAAAAGAAAAAGGAAAGAAAGAAAGAAAGGAAGGAGAGAAAGAAAGAAAGAAAGAAAGAAAGAGAAAGAAAGAAAAGAGAAAGTAAAGAGAAAAAGAGGGAGGGAGGAAGGAAGAAAGATCAGTCTAAGATCAAATGTAAAAATTATCAGACAATTAGAAACTGGTGGAAGTTCTTGGACTTTATGAATAGACTATAAACATCACTGTAGCCTAAGAGGATTGGCCAACAAATGAATGACCAGCAGCTAGAGGAAACTCTGACTGGAGTGTGTCATGACTTCAAGGATGTGGAGAGAGCGTAAGAGTCACAGCTTAAGCAGAGTTCTAGGAATCTGTATTCTCAGAAACTGCACTCTGACAAACCTGGTGGATCAGACTTTATTGCCTTCACCTGTTTGGACCAGGAACACTACTCAACTGGCTTAACCGAGTAGGAATCTGCTTTTCACTTAGTGGGCCAGGGCTGGCCCAGTCACCCTGCAATTCTACAGAAGACTCAGTTTCCTCTCTTTTCTGTCATCTAGTTTTTCTTTGTTGTTTGTTATGGTCACAAGGTGGCCCCTTTACCATCTTATTGTAAATAAAACAGAGATTTTTACTCCAAGGCACTGTGTATTCCAAGCAGCAAAAGGGAAGGGCAAAAAGTATGTGCCAGCTGAGTTTGCCCCTTTTTTATAGAAAAACAACAGTTTGCCAAGAGCCTCACCCAGTAGAGTTCTTCATACGTACCATTGGCTAGAACTAGGTCTCGTGGCTTTAGCTATAAAAGAATCTGAGGAGGTGAGACATTTTTACTGGACACATAGCTGTCCCAAGCAAATCCCAATTACCTTGGTTAGTTAAAAAGGAAAACTGGATACTGGGGAGAGGACCAGTGCTGAGGGTCTGCAGTTCTAGAAGGTGCTGGCCCACACACTAATGCGTGCAACTACCCTGTATTTACATGCAACGTAGCACTGCCGTAAAATAAAGGTGTCAAATAATTTTCATCTCCATATGAGATATGACATCTCCATACTTTCCTTTGGTAAAGAGGTAGCATATTTGTAAATGTTTCAAGTGGCCTGGCCATTTTTAAAAGCTGTCAAGACACCCAATGTTACTATAACCAAAGATATTATACTTCACTTCATGCTGGATCTTAATCTCACACTACGCAATATTTTAAAGGGTTTTGCATCCTCACTGCTGGAAGTTTATTTGTGGGCTTACAATAAATGCATGGGTAACACACAGTGATGGTTTAATACACAAGACAGGTATGAAGATATCTGAGCGACCTCAGGAATTGGGATCTGAGTCAGTGATGCAAAAGGATGAGTAGGATGAACAATGTGTTTTTATCATTGTATATCCTTATCATTAAAAAGCGTTGTTAAGCACCAACATGCACATATCACAGAATAAAATAAAACAAAGAGATGTTTTACTTCAATCAACTCTTGATTTTATTTATCCTGTTACCTATTTTTCATAAACTTTTTTTTTCCACTCAGCGGTACCTCAGCCAGAATAGGGGTGGGGGTTAGGGATGGGGGGGGGCAACAAACCTCAAACCAGTCAACCTAATTATGTTGTTAGTTGTAGTTAAAAGTTTGCTGAGGGAGGAGATTGAAGCTATTTGTAAAATGAAGTGTGCGTTTGTCTGCGGATTTCAATTATCCAGGCTATTCCTAGTCCCTATTTCTGTGGATTATCAAGAGTTGGATGAATCGAAAACTGTTATTTTGGAGCAAGATTTGATTGCTACCTGTCAGAAATCATAATTTGTGTAAAAAGCATTTATCCCTCCCTGCCTTTCTACCAGGCATTGTACTAGCTGGTAGCAGTGGGAACGTTTGGAAAAAGCAATGTCATAGCAGCCCCCTTACCATGTGCACATTTTCTTAGAAAAAGCAAGTAATGAGCACATGAGTGCCTAACCTGCTACACGATGGGAGGGAAAGTACAAGTATTTTTTTCCTCAATAATTAGATTCAGATTCTTAGGAGTCTGGCCGAAGGCATCTGCAGACGTGTATCGTCTCATCCAGTTATCCCAAAAGGGAAGTTTGAACGTTCAATTTACACAAATGTGTTGACTTAGGTTTTGCAAATGAAGGACTTTCTTTAAACATCGCGGGCTCTGCTCCATGTCAGACCCTGCTCCCTGTCTTCCTTTGCTTGCATTGCAAAAAGGCTCTGCTCCGCCCGTTACTACGTGACCTCAGGCAAGTTGTTCACGTAACCTTAATGGGCTTACCTTCCTTCATCTTTAAAATGGGGGCAACAAAATCTACTCTGCAGGGTTGTTATGGGGAAGAAAAAAAGGTGACTTTGGATGCAAAAAGATTACCGTCAATGTAATGTGCTATACTAATGTAAGGTATGGTTTCATTAATCCAAATGAACCATTGAGGAATCTTTGTCTCATGTTGAAGTCATTGAGCATTTGAATGACTTTGAGCTTTGAATAATTTTGTTGAAGTACCACACAATCTCAAAGACCAGCCAACACTGGTCAACTAACTGAGAAGAAGCTCTGGTTTTGAAGTGAACGCCAAGGTAGCATACAATGCGCTTCTGCTCCAGAAATCCTGCTCAGGGCATCCTACTTTGGAAATAGTCACAAATCATTTGCCACGTTTGCTGAATGACCCTGCCCGCAGCCTTCGGAAAGAACAGATAGGCAGCAGACATAGACGTCATTCATTCACTTAGCGTAGGATGTTACCAATAGCTGTGAACTGTGTCAGAAGAAACCCTCACATTTTTATGTACATTTGCCCTTTTAAGGAATGCACTAAAATTAAGATGTTGCTCAAGTGGGTGGGTTAGTCTTCACAAGTTGCTACCACCCAAAATCTGGTTATTGTTTTTTTCCTTTATAACCGAAGTTTCAGCTTTGCTCAACCCAAGGGACCCCCAACAATGAAAACCCCATGTAATTCTTGTCTAATATTTTGCATCAAATCATCCATGTCCTTTCAACACTTTCATTGACGTCACTATAAATCTTCTATTGGTTACCCAGTTTTTATATCAAGTGTATACAAATTGCATCAACATTTAATGGAAAGGTTTGGGGTTTTTTTCATTTCTTCCTAAACTTCTATACTTCTAGTGATTCGTAGTGGCAGGTTCGTGCCAAATAACACCAGGTATTGTAGTAAACTATACTCCAGGGCATGCTTCCAAATATTTGTGGGTAATTTCTAAAACCTTTCGAGCAGAGGGCCTTAGAGAGGAAAAGGTATCGCATCAGTAGTGTCCCTCCTCGGCTAACTTAGCCAAGTACCTTCCACGGCCCCCCCAGGTCAGTGTATTAAGCAGATGTGGTCTTTGTCCATCTAGTAAGTTGAGTTAGCCCTTTCAACACTCTGCAGTCTTTTTATCACTCAGCTGCCAAGTTCCCTCGGGTAATCAGAGACAGCTTGTCAATTTAATTGCAAAGAAACAGGCTTTCTTGTGACCATTCCAATTTTAGCTGCTACTTTAAATTGTACATGATAGTTCTTCCATGCTGTCTGCCCTTTAAACAGTGTGGATCTCTGCAAGCCTCTTTTTTCTTAATGGTGATGGAAAGAAGAGGCAAGGCTGAAAATCTGGCTTGCTGATAGAGCCTCTGTGTTTCCTTAAGTTGCTGCTTTGGGGAAAGAAAGCTTTTCCTTGAGTTCTGTATAAGTTGCCGTTACATCGCCAGTGCTAAATTATTTTTTTTTCTTTTCAATGTTCCACTTTCATGCACATTTTCTTCCTTTCTGGGTGATAGAGGATTCATAGGCCATCTGGATTCTGAAACATCTGGACACTGAATTTCTGCAGAGAAGAATCAGAGGGAAGAGACGATCAGTGGGACTGGGTGTCTCTGGAGAGATTTAAATCAACGGTGATATTTTGGTTGTCTCCCTTTTGGAAAGTGAACACAAAAAGTGAAAAGAAATAACAACACATCACAGGAACCCAGTGTTCCAAGAATACCAAGCATATGTAAGAAGGTAGGACTTCCTGCTATGAATTTAGGTCAGTAACTGTCCAGTTACCGTGTATTAGCTATCTCTCTATTAGAATACCATTTCCGGAATTTCCCCCTATTTTTTCAATTGCCGTGCATTTTGAGGTTTAATTTAGTTAGATATACGTCTAACAGTGCTTAAATTTGAATAGTGCATCATTTAAGCACACTATTTTTTACCTTAGATTGTATAATTCCGTTCAATAAACTTTTACTACATGTTGCTGTGTTCAGCTTGATAGAAAGACTGGACGGGACACCACTTGGGTAAAGCAAGAACAGTCACTTTTCTAAAATATACAGAGGAAAATTAGAACAAAGAGAGGAACAGTGACTCCCATGACAGTCATTATTGTACGCTTCTGGACCCAAAAATCCAGAACAAAGATGACAACACATGAGTGAGAGAGGGTCTCATCAGAGCTTTAGAAAGTTCAACTGCCCTCCTACAGGCTCAGCCTTGTCTGTGCATGAGAGAGAGTGTGTGTGTGTGTATTTGCACAGAGATGGGGGCTGCTCTGGAAATGTGCAGGGGACCACCTCTTCTGAGCCATCAATCTCGGTGTCATACCATATATAATATGACTGCACAGTTCAGTACAGTCTAGTCAGGCGTGAGTGCAGTGCTTATTTATCACACTCACCTTTCCTCGCTAACGCAGCCTGGTCCACGGTCTTCCCTGAACTTGAGATGCAGAACCAGAACAAGGGCCAGCTGCCCGGACTGCGCAGTGGCTCACAGCCTCGGGCCCTTAGATCACTCTCCAAGCACCTCCTTTGTCCAGAGGCCCTAGACTTAGCTGTCAGGCAAGTACGAGGAGGTGTTTAGATCCTGTGATTTATTTCTCATGCTACTGCAAAATTTCATTTTTTCTTTCAGTATATTTTCTGGTAAATATTTGGGCTCAATTAATACATGTTCTTTCCTGGGGGGAAAAAAAACTGGAATTACTACATAGTACTTTTTAAGAGGAATGAGTTTGAAGCATCTAACGTTACGCACCTTCATGAGGTTTTCCTGAAGTATGTGGTGTGCTGCTGTATATAAAAACAGATTAAACTGTCGCTTTAAGTTGATTTCTAGGAAACCAACAGTAAAATTTTAGTAACTATTCAAAAGAAAAAGAATCCAACTGTAAAATTGTAGTAACTTTTTTTAATTAGGCATACCTACATTTAAACATAATAACTCTCTGAAATAAGGGACCACAGGCATAGTCTCTCGTTTCTGCTAGTTCATCGTGTCCTTAATTTCCTCTAACTGCATCTTGGTGAGCCCCACAATGAAGTACAATATTAGATGTTCACTTGTATGATATCACCCTTGTATGAAGAGAATGAATAAAAAATGAAGTTCTTAGCTATGATCTATTTCAGATTAGCAATTTTCATTTCTAAAACTGTTTATTTTACTTTGTCAGCTTGAAGGTCAATCTGACTTCAAATTGCATATTGCAGAATTTCAACAAAGATACGAGGCCCATCTCTGCTTCCTTTAAAAAAGAAAGGTAAAAAGAAAGCTGTCTTAACTGGGGTATTAGGCAAAGCTTTATAAAATGGACCCGATCACACTGATGTAAGATTTACAAAGACACTTCCCACTTTGAAGTCAAACATCAGGGCCTGGACAGGGTGGCAGGTGGGGTCAGGATTAGCGAGGACTAATTGTGGACAGTGGCCAGGGCAAGCTAAAGAGCATATTCGAAGAAACAAGGCAAGAATGAACAACATCAATCATAATAGCTACCATTTATTTGAGTACTTACCATGTACCAGGGACCACTCTATTCAATTTTTAGATAGATTCTCTCACCACACGTCTACCATAAGTTTTGGTACCATAACAACACTGTTGTTACCACATCTTACAGATGAAGAGGCTGATGGACAGGGAAGTTAAGAATCTTGACTAAGATCACGTAGCAAGTACATGAGGAAGCAAGGATGCAAACCGAGGCAGAAGGACTCCCAAAGCCATATTCTGAAGGACGAGGCAGTGTGTATGTGCGGTGTGGAGGACCTGATGGAGGCCACAACTCAGCACGCCCAGTTACCAACCCACACTCTGAGAAGACCCAGCCCCTCCTGCGCACACACATGCAGCCTCTTACATGGGCCCCCTTTACTGTCACCCCTGCCCCACCTGACTGTAAGCATCACGTGGACAGAGATCTTGTCTGTTTTGTTCATGACTGTACTGTCAGTCCCTAGCATTTTACCTGTCACGTTGTGACCTTTGGATTAGTATTCATTGACTGAACATTTAATAAATAGATGTAGTGGCTATTGATTGAAATGTGATTTCTTGTGAGCTACCACCCATTCCTTAGGGTGGTTTTACGTAAGACCACAGAGTCTAGTAAAAAAAGACGTGGGATTCAGTCCCCAGTAGCTTCGGTTCTAGTCCTAACACCGCAGCATCCCGGCTCGGAGGCCCTGGACGAGCCCCTAAGCCTCAGGAGTCTCAGTTTTATCATCTAACCAGGAACCCAATAAAAACAACATTTCTAAAGCAAGTTTTTGGTGCCATACAAACTGTCGTTCTTATAGCTGTGGGTTCGTCTATTTGATGATGAAATATCTAAAAAGATAGATACAAATAAGGAAGCCAAATCTTTTCATGTGGATTCTGGGGACAGGAACACAAAACAGGAAGCCACGAATGCTAAGTGACCATCTCACCGAAAAGACCCACTGTCCTCAAACTCGGCCTCAACAGACCTGGCTGCTTTTCTTGTCACCTCCCCCTTGCCAGTACTGGTTCTGAAGCAAACGGCGGCCCGGGCAGACCTCTGGGATTCAAGCACTTCATAACTGAGTCAGGCCATCAGCCTTCTGCCCCTTAGGATAGGCTGGCTATTAAATCACCTTTCAGTGCACCCAGTCTTTGTCCAGGCATCTTCGAGCTTTGACTCAAGCAGGCCTTCTCAACGCTCCAGCCCATGCTTCCTGAGGACACTGCCTCCTCTTAGGCCGGCTTGTTCCAGAAGCAGTCTTTTGTCTCCAGTGAAGAAAACAGTTCTGCTTTTTGGCATATTTTCCTTTTCTGAAAGGCCAAGCTCACAAACGATTGCGAGATCAAATTATGGATACACTCTTTCACGTGGAGGGAGCCCAGATTTATTTTTTCTTTGATGGGAATTTTAGTAATGCCCACAAAATTTATAGCTTTCCTAAATCAGTCAGTTACAAAAAAAGGAAGTATGTCTGTATCTGGCAAGCGAATTTAAAAATGGATTCTCATGTTGTAATAATCCCTTTATAAGTGGGATTACTTATTAAAATAATTTTACCATTTTAACCTTACCTTACACCAATTAGTAGTCCATTCGGCCCCAGCTGAAACCCACAGCTTTTAAAATATTCTTTAAAACCAAATTTCACTATAACAAAAACCATGAATAATTCTTTGTTATGAAGTATAATAATAGCTGACATACTTTTTATGATCACAAGCATTGCCAATATAAAAACAGATTTTAAAATTGCAAACACATTTTAAAAAGTGACCTATTCAGGGGTTCTTAACGTGTGATCTATGCATAGAATTTTAAAAGTCTTTGAATTTGGATAGAAATAAAAATTATATTTTTATTTTCATAACCTCTGATTAAAATACTGTGTTTTCTTCCATTATGAATTCCAGGAACCAACCACAATAGTATTAGCAGTACCTGTGATTTTGTCACCAATAAACATCACAGACATTTAAAGTTACATTATAATGACTGCCAATATTTTAAAATACCATTTTCACCCATAACTACATCACAATTATGGTAGTTATTAGACAAACTACTAGAACATGTTATTTAATGTGTTAGTAATAAAGAAACATATATTTCTAGATCACAATGTTCTAATATTTTGCTAACCACCTTTCCATACAACTGGTTTCCTTTATAATGCTATGTAATTTTCATTACGCATTTAAAAACTTTATTCTGAGGAGTCTTGATCAAACTGCCAAAGGGATCTTTGGCACCGAAAAGCATTATGAACCCCTGTTTAAAACCCATATTAAATAAGTTAGAGTATGCTTTGGACTGACCTGTATCTGCCCCAAATTCACATTCATATGAAACACCAACCCCCAGTGTGACTGTATTTGCAGAGGAGCTTTTTATGAAAGTAATTGTGGTTAAATGAGGCCAGAAGGGTGGAGAGGTGACCCTATAGCGTTAGCGACCTTCTAAGAAGAGACACCAGAGCTCGTCAGTCTTTCTCCTGTGAGGATACAAGGTGATGGTCAGCTACAAAACAGAAAGAGCGCTCTCACCGGAGCCCGACCACGCTGGCAACCTAGTCTTGGACTTCCACCGTCTAGAACTGTGAGAAAATAATTTTCTGTTGTTTAAGCCACCCAGTCTGTGATATTTTGTTACCACAGCTCAAGCAAACTGATACAAATCAATACTAGATTTTTCCTTTTTGAAAACTTCCTTGCTACTTCCTTTAGTTGCAAACCTGGGTGCTATTGGGGAATTCACTGTGTTGCTTCACCAGGATTCAGGACTGAGAGCCACTTTCAAGCCAAAACTCCTATGAGGTGTTATTTAAATAAATATCACAAAGAAGAACCAACCTATTCGACAACACTAAATAACATTTTAAATATTAGAAGTAGGGGCAATTGCTGCAACAGCTATCAGAGTCTACCTCCACCTGCAGTGTTGTTTTTACAAACCCTCTGAGATCCACCTCCCTTGTGAGACACTCAACAGCTCCTGCTTTACACAGTGACTTTGCAGGTCCTTGCCACTCAGGGGCCACCGCAGTCCCCCCAGTTAGGCAGCTGGACGTCCTGGCTGCAGGTAGCTAAATGGTGAAAGGGATTTTTGTTAAGGATCCGTGTTCTTACATCATTACTTACAACCTGCTTCAGGAAACACGCCATACCATTTCTGGTTAACCTTAAAACAATCACGTTAAAATAGAGGACTGTCAGTAGAGCGACTTTATAAACAGCCAAAATTAAGCAGAGCAAGACTGGCAGCATTAATGCTTCAGCAAAGAACCGACTTCCTGCATCTCATCGAGAATTCATGATAGCAAACCGCAGTGTGTTTATTATACATTAATTCAGCACAGCATTCAAAATGAATTTATGCCCCGGCTGAAGGGTGCGATATTGAAACTAAATATTATTTATTATCTTAATATTAGTAACCATACTAAAAAACTTGTGTTAACAATTCAGAGTGTTTAAAAAGCTAAGGATATCATAGCCCTACTTACCAGCCAGCTGCTCTGGCTTTAATTTATGCAAGTGTAGCCTATAGCTAAAAGCTTTGTATATTTGTTTCCCCATGGTATTAGTGCTCAAAAATAGGACACTCTTTCAAGGGCACCTTATAAACACAGAACTATAATTTATTTGGCAAATTAAAGCTCATATAAAATGTGCACACAGAGGTACAGATTAACATATTTAATTTCAATATTACCTGCAAACCTATTTTTTCCCATACACTGTTCTAATTAGTCATATAAAATCGAGTCTGTGTATTATAAGCAATTATTTTAGTGGAAATAGAAACTGGATCTGAACTGAATATACTGTAAAAAGACAACAGTTTTATGGAAATGAATATATCCATTTGTATCTAGAAAACTGTGTTCTAGTTAAATGGCACGACAATGTTGAGCATTCAAATCTGATTGTAGGAAAAGTTGAGACTTTATGATTTAATATAATAATACAGAATAATATATAATCTTGATAATATACAAATATTTATATTTTGATGATATTTCCAAATTTCTAAGTCCCTAGTAACCATTACATTCACTTTATGCACTGGAATTTTCTTATTATGAATATTCACTCCCCCTACAGTTGAACATGCAAATTGTTTGTGAACATTTTATTTAACAAATGGTTCTTCTCTTATAAGCCTGTACTAAGAATTATAGCGGTGTAGGTATCAAGTTTACGTTGCATTAAAATAGATGCAAATTCACGTTAATAAAGGATTATGCCTGTAAATAAATTGAAGCTATAACTTTAGTAGCAGGATAGTGAGGCTTTCTAGAAGTTGTCATAAACTGACAGAAAGGCTTCACCATTTAAGATTTTTGAAAAGAGCAGCATTCAATTGAAGCCACTTGACCTAACACGGGGCATGTGACTGGAGATGCCCTCAGACTGTAACCTTCTCATTCTCAGGTCTCAGGTCAAATGCAACCTCCCCAGAGAAGTCCTCCCTGAACCCCTGGTCTCAGATGGCTCCCCTGCCCCAGCCCCACCCATCACTCCTACCTCCCCACCTGCTGTGTTTCCTTCGTGGGACCAGTCAAGCATTAGCTCTGCTCCAAGCACCTAGGAGATCAGTTACCATTTTTTTGAACGAATGAGTGAGCAAGCTAATGTGATTTTTCTTTAAAACATTTCTATAAGATAATTCAGTACTTGGTTGTCAAGAAATCTTAGACTTCTTAAAAGGTTTTTAAGATATTCCCTTTGATTCAAGATTAGCTGTCCATTGTATTTACAAAAACACAGGCTGGAAGAATCATGTCCTTCTCCATCTGTGCAGCTTCCCGAACAGATGAGACTCTGCCTCGTAGGCTTAAATCATCCTGTGAGGAGAGCCCGCAGAACTCCCTGAACGGTGCCCTGTTGTTTTGCAGCTACCCCAGGTAACTCTTCCTGCAAAACACCGCAGATCTCCGCCTCTCCCTTCTACCTCTCTTCTGTGCTAACTTTGCCATTCTCATCGCTCCCAGCCTCCTGGAATGGTTTCCTACTTGGGGGCAATTACAGCAAAGTCTAACCAGCAAAATACACTAAGATTCATCATAGTTACTTATTTTAAACATTGTCAACCTTCAGTCTGTCCAGCCTCTAAAGACTTTCAGAAGAGACAAGTCTACAAATATATTACATTGTAATAAAAAATCAAAAAAGAAAATGTGTCCACCTACCTCTCCTTAATCCTTAGTAGGTGCACTTTTTCCTTTTGGAGTCTCAGGGTAGATAGAAAACAGCTTGTCGCCACTCATTAACCAGGACCTGTCCTAACAGCGCAATGCGGGACAAACAGGACCAGCCTCCTGGTCTTTTCCATATCACTCATTATTCTCCATGCCTGGTTCTATTTTTCTTTTTGATTCAAAAAGTCTCTGTAATTCTCAGTCTGAGGATCACACCAACATCCCTGGTTTCCATTATTCCTTCCCCGCCTTTTGTGTTTCTTACTTTATCTTTTTAAAATAGCGTAACGGTAATATTAAATACTACTCACATTCCTGCCTGGCTTTGGTTGAAATCATCGCACCTCAAAAGCTTGTTTTGCAACTTTGCCATTCATCCTGCTTTCTCTCCTGTCTTTCACATACATTTTAAGCAGAAACTCCCATTACACTGTCCTTGAAATGCTTCATTATTAACTTCTTCCCAGCTAAAGACTTTTAAAGCATTGTTCTATAGGTTTTTTTTTCTTATTCTTAGCATTTTGAATGGCTTCCCTTGCTCGTAAGTTCAGAGTCCTCACATGGCCTGTAGCGCCTTGCTCGGTCTGGTCCCTCCTGTCCCCTTCAACCTCATCTCATGTCACCCGTCCCTGACAAACAAAGTTCCTGCCACTTCAGCTTTGCACTGCCCCGTCCTTGGTCTGAGCCACCCCGCCTGGACTGCTGCCTGAACCTCCAGGCTGGGCTCGCTGATGACACTTGCTCTTTGCCGTCTAACTCAACACAACTGGGTGGAAGTTTTAAAACCCAGGTGAGATGTTACCATTTGTCTACTCAAAAGCCTGCCACAGCTCCCCATTTCCCCCCAAGAAAGAATCAAAGACCTTACGAAGGTCTGCATCATCCCTCTGACTTTCTCTCTTCTTTTGCTCTGACCCCGCCAGCCACCTGCATCTCCTCAAGCGGCCGGCCAGGCTCCTGCCTCGGGGTCTTGGCGCTGACTGAGCTTTCATCTTGGAGCGCTCTTTGCCCGGCTATCCCCATGGACAACCCCTCACCACACTGAACGCTTTTCTTTTTCTTTTTCTTAGCAATTATCACCTTCTAACATTCTGTATAATCTACTCATTTTTTTAGTCTATGATTTATTGTGCATACTCCCCGCTGGAGTGTCAGCTCTATGAGGTCAGGGAATCTATTCACCAATATATCCCAAGTGGCTGAAATATGGTCGCTTCTCAGCTAATTGTGAATGAATGGAGGGGGCTCCTACACAAACTGCAGTTTGCAAGTATTCCCGAGGCTGGTTTAAGGGTACATGAAACAGTGTGTGTGAAAGTGCTTTGTGAGCCAAAGTCCTCTTTAACCAATACCCCGATCTTTATTCCTTCCACAAAAGGCACCAATGGACCAGTGGTGCATTTTTTTTCCTTTAATCTATGTACATATACTCTTAAAACACAGTATTATTTAATATAAGCTTTTAAAATAGTGAACAGTATCACAGTATTGAAAAACAAACATCCTCTACAACATGGAAAGTTCTGTATGTGTGTGAGATTATTGTTACTTGGGAGCAGGGGTGAAGGGACTCTCAAAACAAGTGATGAATTACAGACTTTTGCAGTAACCCCGTACCTTAACTCCAGCATGACCCTTAAACATACCTCTTCTGAAAATAAAGTGCTCTATGAAGATAGAAATAAATGCAACTTCCTTCAGGTTGAGGCAAAGACTGAGGAGATAAAGTTCACTTTTCTCAGAGACAGCCTATCTGGTTCGCCATCCCCGTGTGTTCTGAGGGGATTCTGGTGGGATTTATATTCAATTTCTGAAAAACTGCTGAGAGCCCTGGACTCAAAAAAGGACAAACCAGGTCATTTTCTCAGTCTTCTAAATGTTTAATTCCTATGTCTACTTCTCATTTCTAGCTTCAGAGTTGGTGTCAATTATAACTTATTGCTGCTTGTTTCTAAAACATTCGACTATTTTTAGACCAATGAGCGTGCTGAGTATTTCATCTTTATTATCCACATATAATAACGGTTCAGCACTAACTTCAACATTTTCTTGAAGGAAGAATATTCTTTGGTTTCTTTGAAAAGTTTTTCCCTACTCAGTGCTGCTTATTTACCTTAAAAGTAGGTTATGCCTCTCTCTCTTTTAAAAACTTTATTATTTGTTTTTGTAACATTGCCAACTTTTATATAATTTTTGGTCTCCATCAAGATTGTTTAGTTAACTATGATTTCTAAACAAGTTAAGACAGGCTTGTAATAGGTTCATTGTCTTTTAACCCAATAAATCTAGCAAGTAAAATTGAAAGGTTGAGTCAGTGCAGAAGCCATGCTGGGTTATTATTGCCGATCAAAAGTAATCCATTATGATACAGTTCATTGCAAAGTACACTTAACACATTAATGATTAATCCACAGTCCAAAGCTTTTACCAAAAGCCTGCCCTTGACTGCTTTGTTTTCCCAAGTAGTTAGATTCCACAGTCTTGTAAGATTAGTATTTGGCGCCTTGATCAAATTCCCAAAGTTCGGTAATGTCTGTTTTTATTGCCAGTAAATCCAGATGGAAGGGCTTTTAGTGTTGTTATTAAGTGTGAGTTTATTACCAGTATCTATTAAGCCCGCACTGCACGTTGTCCATGTAAGAACTTTCACAATCATACTTGATAAATGAACCACACAAGTCCAGAAGGTTTAAGAACAAAGTGAAGACTCAAGCGTATAAATTAAAACACTGTTGGCGCTTAAAAAGTGTCTTGGACACAGAGTTCTAACTCATATATTAGAGCAGAGTTTCTCATCAATAAAGATTTTTAAACTATAAGCACAAGTTCCCAAAATGGATTTTAACTAAAATTCGTGGAGGAGGAGGACAGAAGTGAAACAAGTCAAAAAAACATTAGCTCCTCGCATGGGAGAAGGGGTGGGGCGTGACTGGGCCTGCAGCAGGGTGCGAAAGGGAGCTGAATTCTAGAGGCAGCCGCTGTTATGGAACATTGCTACACAAGAAATCAGCATCAAGTTAACAGGACCAACTCCTACAGAGTCGCCCAGAAGATAACTTCCACACAAGGGCAGGGTATGTGTTCTCCAACTGTTGATAAAGACCCAAAAAGAGTCATTCTATTCACTTTTCCCAAACTTAACTCACATGCTAAGAAAAGATTACAATCATTAATAGATGGAGAGTTTGAAGTGTTGTATGTCCCCAGCTTTTCCTGGTATTATTTTCCTTGAATGAGTTTGCTTTAAAATCAAGTCGTTCATTTGAAAAGCTAAAATCAGACCCGTCTGGGGCACCGTCTGACGGGCAGTGGGACTGGAGATAAGCCCCGTCTTTCCCTCGACCCCCACAATGTAGCCGGTGAGCTCAGCGGAGAACAGGATAGTGTGGACGGAGGAGGGTCAGGGCGGCACGGGGGTCGGGCTGAGTCCCAGCCTCAGGGAAGGGGCTAGAGAAGAAGGCGGTTTTTAGAACAGCATGTGAAGAGCAGCAGGATGGACCTCAGCCTGCACTCCACCCTTACCTCTGGGCCAAAGCCAAAGCCACAGATATAAGGACACTCTACTGAAGAGCACATACCAAGAACAAAGCCCTGCATTACTGAAGTCTCTGGAGGAAACAGAGCGCACCGGCAGAGCGCTCCGCGACCTAGAGCCGGGGCTGGCACGGGTGCGGGGGACGGACGCCCCCTCTGTCCGGGGTCGAGGAGCTGGCGTGGCTGCGCGGCTACAGCAGCACCTCCGGCGTGGTGGTGTCACAGTCCCCTCCCAGGCCTCGGAGTGCCAGCTGGGAGCAGGCGGTGACATTGGAGTAGAGGAAGTCCACTTCCTTCACCCCATCCCCACCCAAGGGCTTCCTTCAATCATCAGAAAGGATTTACAGCAGGAGTGGAGAGACTTTTGAACTGAAATGTACTTTTTGACTCTTCTTGGGACCCTATTACACACCCTGACTGTGTGACACAGAACATTCACGTTGCATGCCCTCCTTCGCCGCTAACACGTAGCATCCTTGAACGACACCTAACTGAGCATTCAACCTGAAATGTGGAGTCCAAACAGAATCCCCAGTTAAACCAACACACTACTCCCAGAAATTCAGTGCCCCTGGAGTGAGAAAAAGTCTGGTGAACAGAGTAAAGTATTCCCCTCCAAATGTTTCTCCCTCAGTTAGGTATGTAGTATTCCCCCCTTTCTACAAGGGATCTGTCCCAGGACCCCCCACGGCTGCCTGTGACATATACAGGGTGGCTATGCCGGACAAAGGGGCAACTCGCATCCCAGTCCCAGGAGGCACAGAGCAGGAGGAGGCAAGATCTTAGCACATTCCTCAGAAGGGTGTGCAATTTAACATTTATGAATTGTTTGCTTCTGGAATTTTCCATTTCATATTTTCAGATGATGGTTGACCACAGGTAACTGAAGCCACAGAAAGTGAGACTCAACAGGTGAAAATCAAGTAAACAGCCATCTAATGGTCTCTCCTACCCACTGATCCGTGCAAGTTCTTTCCGTCTTCTGTTAAGGAAGCCGAATGCAGCTTCTTACCTGCCTTCGTGAAGCGTTGCGGAGCATGGCTCTGCAGCCAGTCATTTGCTTAAACTACTGTCATCATCAGTTTGGGATGACCGGTTTTTAAACCTAGCTCCATCCTTTGCCTCTCAATTTTCCAGTCTTTGCTGCTTATTGACAGTTTTTAGGTGAGAGATAATTTATCTTTAAAAAAAAAAAAAAAGTCAAGATCTGTTACTCGCATTTTACCAGCAGGATTCATTCCCAAAGTCCTAGGTCAAAATTGCTCTGGGCAGCTGTAGGTGACCTCTCTGGCCATCACAAGGGTAAAATGAGCCCCCTCCTTTTATTGTAAAGAAACTCAAGACATGACAGTTGAACCAATCCCTCGCCATAAAGTACAAGGGGAGTGACAGAAAGAGTGACAGACAAATTAGAGAGTTCGTTCTGTTTAGCAATTTTGGGTGACAGCACTTAAAATTTTTAGCTCCAGGACTGTTTAGGAATGACAGTATGCAGCTGAGAAAGGCAGCCTACCCATTATAAAAAGGAATTTGTGTGCGAACTTAGAAAAAGCAGCCCTCAAAACCGGAAAAAAATTCTTCACATATGTTATTTAAATAGTAACCCATTAACCTTTTACACAGCCTTCAAATCATCTGTTGCCACATTTCCTTATCAGCCCAATGTTTGAGTCAAGGCTTTCAGACAGATTTTGTTTCACTAACCCTATAGAAATGTCACTAGAAATTGGACCCCGCATACCTCCGTTGTGGTTGTCGTCACCATTGCTGTCATTTTTCCAACCCGTGGATTGTTATCGCAAAGGTCAGCTACTGACCAGAAGGCACCAGGACGAAGGCTCCCCTTAGTAAGGTGCTCACCGCAGGTGACAGCAAATGGCACCAAGACTTGCATTGCGCTCATGAGGGACAGTACTCACTTACTGAGTACTGTCATCATCTATCTCTGACATACACAATGGATGCTTATTAATGTGTGTTACTAGAAAGGAGGGTAAAAGAAGGAAAGAAAGGAAGGAAGGAGGGAAGGAAGAAAGCTTCATTATAACTTACAACCTTTATTGAGCATTTACTTTTTGGTTGGTCATTTTAAGAACTTGAAAAACAAATCGTTGAACGAGTGGAAATATCCTTTTTTTTTTCCATTGGGATGTATTGAAGCAGGTCTCAAACCTGGCCAGAAACATGCCCAAGTTGCCTTTTGATTTTTGCACTTCCAGCCTTCAGTCATGAATAACTCTGCTGCCAACAACAAAGACTAATAGCTCAGAAGCAAAGAAGCACACAACACCATTTTCCTCACTGCAGAGAAGCTCTGAAAGGGATCCAGTTACCATCAGCTCCTTGCTCCGCCTTTGCTCTGAAGATTTGAAGTCAAGAGGCAAGCCCTCAGGTGTAAACGATAAAGGATTCCTCACAGACGGTTTAAACAGAAGATGAGTACAGAGCGCCAGGCCAGGCCCCACTGTCATCCAAACAGAGACATCAGCTCCAAAGCCGTTCCAAACACTCATTACAAACAGGCTCCAGAATATTTTGTTTGAGCCGGGTTTTTACCTTGTCCGTAGCCCCAAAAGATGATCCGTCCCAGGGCCAGGAGCTTTCAAATAACAGTGAAAATTATTTGATTATCAGAAAGAAGAGAAAAAGGAAATGACCAACCTCTCAATGATGCACACAGAGCCCGAGCAGTGGGACAGGCTGGCCCATCGGGGAACACACGCCACGTTACAGGCTGAAAAACAACAAACCGTTTCGTGTGGTTTTGTGACTAAGCATGAAATTGCAATCAGACTGCCTTCTGGGTCAAATTGTTATGGACATTTTCCCTTCGTTATTTCAGGATTGTTTGTATGCTGGTGCTTCCTATAAGTTCACAAAATTACTGCACTTTATAAGGTACAAAAGGAAATCTATGTCCTTCTCTTTGTATTGTGTTGGGAGGGTGTGGTGGGGAATGTCATTGTTAACTATTAGTGATCGTGGTGGTGTTATTATTTCAAACTTTAAGCTAGTCCTCCACATTCACATCGTTTTCATCCACGAAACAATACAGGCAAACAGTCTTTGGATGTAATTTGTGCATCTCCCTTGGTCCCCAGCCCAGTCTGATTCCAAACTGGTTGCCACTCACCTCCTCACCCACAGCCTGAACGTTCAATTGCTGCTGATTGCTACCCTTAGGAGCTCAATATTGGAGAATGAAACATAATTATCTTAAGAAATGCAAGGGAAAAGTATTTAATACTCATCCAAATTTAACTTTAAAACCCCTTTAGCAGCCCTAGCAAAGCAGTGAACTTGCCGAGGATCACACAGCTAGTAAAGCCACAAAGATCAGCATCCAAAATCAACAGACTCGCCCTCACTACAAATAAGTCGCAAAACGTAACGTTTAAACAGATGCTATTCAGATACATAAACTACAAGGTGCCTTGAAATAAACACAATAAAAAATGTTCACAGTACAGTCAATTCTCATTCTTGGTGATAATTATGTTCTATAAAGTTATGGCAAATGCTCAAGGAGCAAATAGTGAACCATTGCTCCCAGGGGAAATGCATGTTTAGTTCCTGCAAGTCTCTGGTCACAACATTTTCACCAACTGATTAATATATAAGCTTGTTTCATGTGTGTTTCTGTTTTAAAGGACCTTATTTAATATATACTGTTGATTCATTAACACAGAACTCACAGCCAACAGCACCGTAACTCATGCCTGAACAAAGCTTATCTAACATATGTATTTTCTCCATAAGGCTAGCACAGCCTTCTTGTACTTAGGGCCATCACATAGCAGTTCAGCGCTCTGCTTGGAGGTAGAATCACGAACAACAAAAAAAATCACAAATATGCAAATATGTGAAAAACATGGCACTAAATAAGCTACAAAAAAGACATATATTTACAATACGAGAAGTCAAACAGCAAGACACAGCCTCACTTTGTTGGAACTGAGTTTGCTGGAACTCAGCTGAGCACATGCATGCGTGTCAAGCAACTCAAATTTTTTTTGCCACTCCACACATTCACAAATGATCATGAAATTACACTGAGTACTGACACTGGAGTCACAAATACAGTTTAGGAAGTAGGTGAATCCAGGAATTCCACAAATATGGAATCTGTGAATAAAGAGGACCAGCTGTATTTACGGAGAAAATTACAAGACCTTATAAAAGGACCTAAAAAAAAAAAAAGACCTAAATGGATGAAGGCAGTTGAAGGATACAAATTCCCAGGTATAAGATAAATAAATACTAGGGATGTCATGTGCAACATGATAGATACAATTAACACTTCTGTATGCCATATGTGAAAGTTGTTAAGAGAGCAAATCCTAAGAGTTCTCATCACAAGAAAAAATATGTATTTTCTATTGCCTTAATTTTGTCTCTTTATGAGATGATGTTCACTGAACTTACAGTGATAATCATTTCATGATGTATGTAAGTCCAATCATTGTGCTGTGCACCTTAAACTTATACAGCACTATATGGTGATTATATCTCAATAAAACTGAAAGAAACAAGAAATGGAAATAAAATATGGTCATAAATTATATTATAATTGTAAAAAATTATCATTATATAAAATTACAAAGATGTTGATTTTATCACAAATTAATTCCAGCAAAATCCCAAGGGGTGTTTTTGAGAAACTTGACAAGCTGATGCTAAAATTCACAGGGAAAAGTAAAGGACCAAGAATCACTAAATAAGTTTGAAAAATAAGGTGCATAGATTTATTCTACCATGTATTAGAACTTAAAATAAAGTTATATTAGTTAAGATAGCATGATTTGGACACAAAGCTAGACAAACAGGACAGGAAAACAGAAAAGACGACAACTGACATAAACCTATATAGAAAAGTTGTTTGTGTCTGAGATTATGTTACAAACCAGTGAAAAAGGACTAACTATTCAAAAAATGTGGTCAATACTAGTAAGTTATCCAGGTAGAGAAAAATGAACCCCTACTTCACATCATATCAAAAATAAATTGGGACTAAATGAAAGACTCAAATGCAAAAAGCAAATGTTAAAACATTTGAGAAAAAATGGAGACTATACCTTAATGATTTCCAGGTAAGGACAGATCTGCTTAGTAGAAGAGAAAAAAGCACAAATGATAAAAGAAAATATTAATAAATTTGACATTAAATTTTAAAATTTCCGTTCAATGAAAGACACTATATAAAGTTAAAATGCAATCGACAAGACTGGGAGAACGTATTTGCCACACACAAGTAACAAAAAGTTAACATACAATACTTGTATAGAAATCCTCAAAATGCATAGGAAAAAGACAAAGTGCATTAGAAAAATAGACAAAGAATATGAATGTACAAAAGATACTCAACCATATTAGTAACGAGAGAAATGCAAAACTCATTAAATTTCATCTCATGTTCATTTCATTGGCAAAAAAGAGAAAGTCCAGTAATTCCAATTTTTGGTAAAGATGTGAAGGAAAAAGAATTTTTAACACTGCTGATGGAAATTGAATTGACAGAACACTGAAGTCAAAGCTGTGTGTTTCCTTACTCTCTGCCATTCATCTTCTAGGTACAGCCCCCAGGGAACCTTCACATGTGCACAAGGGGACGTGTATAAGAGCGTTCTTTGCAGTTAGATTTGTAACAGCAAATATCTGGTTATTACCTAAGTATTCATCAACAGTAAATTCAATTAATTATGGTTATACTCATATGATAAAATACATATAGAAGCTATAATAATTTATACAATAAAAAGCAGAGAGATATGTAAGAATTCCATTTATATAAAGTTTAAAGCAAAGCAATATTATACACTATTTATTGACACATACATGCAAGATGGCACAAAACATTCACGGCAATGATGAACAAGCAATTTAGGACAGGAGTTTTTTTGGTGGGAGGGAACAGCATTGGGAGGGCTAGTCAATTGTATCCACAACTGAGTATTGTAATTTTTTAATCTGTAGCAAAAACGGTAAAAGGTTAAGAGTTAATACGAGAGAGACTGGGTGAGTGTTTGTTGCAGTCCTCTCGGTAACTTTCTGGGTGCCCAGCATCCTTTAATGTAAATAAAAAATACTGAAGTCTGTTGAAGTTAGAAGGAACTCAATGTCAGTTTAAGTCCTAAATTCAGCACTTGCTGTTAAAATTTAGAGTCTGCTATCAAGTTCTATAAATAAGATAATAGAATGTAAGAATTATACTTAATCCTCTAATTACTCTCAGCTTTAATCAAGCCTTTATTAACATAATGTGTCTAGCTTGGGGTCTTAAAACCTGAGAGGGGATTTAGGGAACTGTAATCAAAACAATGAAAAATAAGTAGGCGTATAAGGAAAGGCAAAGGGAGCTGGGGTGTTTAGATTAGGGACAGAAAGCAAAGGGGAAAATACGTTGCGGAGGATTCACAGTTTGCTCCTTTTATATTGACGTCTGTGCCTCAACTAGCGCCTGATTGAATTAGCTGTTTTAGTTATCTGTTACCACATTAACAATTCACTCTAAAACAGAATGGCTTAAAGCAATAATAATCATTTATTTCGCTCCTGGGTCTGTGATTTGGTAGGACTTCGGTGAGGATGGCTCTTTGCTGCTCCACGTGGCCTCAGCTGCAACAGCTCGCCTGGGGCTGGGTGATCCACTTTCTCAAGGATTCCCTGGCCTGCCAGCAAATGGGTGCTGGCTCTTTATTGGCTGGAGCTGCACCAGGACTGTGGGCCAGGGTGCTCAGTCCTTCTCCTGTGGGGCCTCTCCAGGGTCTTCCTGGACGTCCTCACACCGTGATGTCTGGATTCCAGGAGCGAGGGTCCCATGGGGCAAGTGCACAGCGTTTTAGAAATGCTGTCCTCAGAATTCAGAGTGTCATTTCCACTGGGCTCGATTTGTCCAGAGAGTCACAGACCTATCCGTTTTCTAGGGGACGGGGCGTACACTTCACCTCTTGATAGGGGAGCAGCATGGTGGTAAAACTTGGGGTGGGAAGATATTATTGCATTTATCTTTGTATAATACAATTTGCCACACTGACCTCATAGCTCAAATCTCTCTCACAGTCAATCTATTTTTCTCACTGCTCCCAGAAAGAGATCTGATCGTACCATTCTCTTGTTCAACAAGGAGATGGTTCTCTGCTCGCCATCTTGCAAATCTTCATGGAGCCAGAAGGTATATAATAGTTATTGAAATAGTTATTGATGGAACATTCTCTTCTATGACCAAAGCTTAGGAAAGATTGACCAAAAATACTGATGTTTCAGATGCTTTTCCCCTTGAGTTTAGCTGAATAATGTGACAGGACGTTCGTATTTCACGTGACCTGGCGTCAAGCCCGCGTGCACACATATCAGCAACCCAGTTGAATCTGGAGGAGTTCACACAGCAGTATTTCTGCCATACTCTAGACATTCGAACAGAATGTCATCAATTGCATTAGATTTTTAAGTATTTTTCTTAACCCAGAGTAAGACAGGATAGGCCTTGTACAATTTCTCTTTGAAGTTCTTTCTTTAACTTACTGATTTGGATTTTTTCGCTCAACAGTCAAAAGTGGTATTTGTCAATTCAAAGATCCGCTAGTTGGTCACACCATTAGGTTTCCATTTTCACTCTACCCACCAAACGAACACATTGCCTTCTTGTTTTTTAGCAAAACTGGAAAATTAAGTACGATTTTATGCCAGAACGAGTTCTATCACTTCTTCCTTGCTGCTGTTGTTGAGTGTGCCAACTGAGCGGATCCCGCCTAGAGCTGACTGGCAAGCGAGACCAGTTTGTCCTGGGGCCAAATGTGACTAAAACGCTTCCTGGACTCTGCCTCTATTGTGCTGACCTATGTTAGACTGCTGAGAGTCAACCAGTGTTGGCCAACAAAAAAATGAGAATTTCAGGTTTTTCAATATATATGCATTGGTCACATTGAGAAGTGACCCAAGAAGTCAGAGATTTGATTCCAGGTCGGTCTAGAGTGAGCCCTAACTGAAGACTCAAACTGCATTTCCATGTACACAGTGTTTTGATGTAAAAGGCCAAGAAGGTGGTACCAGTGACTCTTCAGTGAGTCAACCAGCGGAGTCCACTCACGGGGAAAAAAATAAGAAGCCCTTTTTAATCTACACTGTTTTTCCACTGCTTGTAAATTAGTCAATAACAGTTAAACATGGCAGCATTTAAGAATAGGTTTGATGTTATTAGATAATGCCTCTGTGGATTTTTTAATGGACCAAATTTAACTGGAATGTTCGAAGATTTTTGTTCCTTACTGTGAAGTGGAAAAACTAATCCTGATTTAGCCCAAAAGTTAGAAGCAAGGAAAAGGTCCTTGAGCAGTACCTAGTAAGTACTTAATGCTGTAATTAGTATTCGTAAAGTGGGTATCCACAGAAAGTACGACCACGATGAGTGGGAATTATGATTAATATAGCACAGCAAGAAGTCTGGCAGAGTTTAGAAGGTAACCACCTATTTCCATTGCTAAAGAAAAAGGAAAAAAAGCCAATTCCCATGTGCTAAGAAAATTAAAATCAAAGAAATGTATACTTTTAAAATACATTAGCTTCATTTGATATCTTTAGGAATAAACATAGGTTTAGGACAAAGCTTTTGTGGCTGTCTGGGAGGAGTACAAAGTTGGTCAGAATGGTTAAGGGTTTCTGACTAAGTGTTAGCCTTTCTCATGTCTTTCTGGAGCCTCAGTTCTACTTGATGTGCTCCTAGCTGAGTGACTTAACAATGAAAAGGTTAAAAAGTCCATTGAGTTTAATATGCACAGTGTTCGACTCTACACTTCTCTTCCAAGTGCAGCAGGTAGACAGCAGCATGGCCCTCTGGGCGCCTGAGGAAGACACGCTGTTTTGTACACACAGCCACGTAATTCCATCCCAATGTTCTCTCCAGTCACAACAGTTCATCCAACCACATTCAAATCCGATTTCTTTGAATTCCTCAAAACTTATGTATTGTTTGCTCTATATTATCTTTAAGTGAACACATTTAGCAGCATTTCTGAAAATGTGCTCTCCAGAAGTCTAGCCCTACGAGATGTCAATAAAATTATTATGACATAAAAGTTACATGTCAATGCTGCATTAAGCAAATTTGTTTATTGTGATTCTCATCAGAATTTTTGTTTGTCAATACACATTATAAATCTCTTAGGGTGTATTTCCCAAAGCTATTTCAATCATGGAAGCCATTTTGCAAAAATATCTCAACAAACTGGAACACAACTTGTGAAAGTCGGATTTAAGGGATTTCTCACAATATTTTCTTAATACAAATGTAAGCTCTGAGTTTCTTAATGATATAGCTCCTGTCCAAGCTTCTTGGATTCTAATAATGTCTATCTATTTGGGACTTTATTTATTCAATAAATACTTACCAACTGCCTGCTGTTTTCCACGTACTATTGTGAGTTTTGGAGACATAGAAGTGAACAATTTTTTAAAGGTCCCTTGCCTTATGGAACCTACATTTCGTTAAAGGAGGTATCAATTTTCACATAAACAAATAAATGTCAAGCTTGCAGATAATGATAACTGCTAATGAAGACAAACAAAAATAAGATGATGAACTGGAGAGTTTCTTGGGGGTAAGACGAGTGACTGTGGAATTTTAGAAAGGTGATCAGCACAATTGCTTTGAGAAGGTGACATGTGAACTAAAAGAATATGAAATGAATCTTTTCCTTTACAATCTCCCTCATCCTTTACATTATTTTAAATCAAAATAATACCTGTATGTGGTAAATATATTTGCTAACAAAAAAACTGCTGTCCAAACCCTCTCCATCCTAGCTCTAATTCCAGAAGCATCCTCTTTTAATAGTTTATGATTTTTGTTTTTCCAACAATTATCGTTATATGAAAGCCATAGGTGGAGGTTGACAGAGCAACAGACGGAAAGGTCCTGGGTTCCTCAATGATCTCAAAGCCACCATCTCAGCCCTGAAGTTCCCTTCTTTCATGTGGGAGAAAAAAAATCTATCTTAAGCCTCTGTGGTTTGGAGGTATCTGTTACTTGTAGCCAAATCCTAAGTGATACAGGCTCCAACGCTGTAACCCCAGCAACTCAGAGGAAAACAGTCCTAGCACCAAGGTCAAAGCCTTACGTTTTCTAACTCTACAGTAATTGCTCAGAATCATGCTGCATTTTAGTTTGCTTTCTGTTTGTATTGTGATGTCCCTGTACAGCTTTTCGTTTGTCCTTTTCTAATTTTCTTTCCTGTTATCTTAAGAGAAGAAACATTCCTGCTTCATCCTGTCATTCATGACATCAACTTTTAATCTATTCTAATTTTTGGAATCTGTTCCTTTCTTCTTTCTTTTTGAGTCATGCTTTAAGGGGAGACCCAGAAGCTTCTAGGACAACTGTCCTGCTGCAGTGTCATTTCCTTGCACTCTTGGTTGAATTCCATAGTTCCTTTTATGCCCCATTTTTCTCTTCCATGGATTTTACCCTTATTGTTCCAGGGTACAACATAAACTAATTTTCTAAGCAAAAGTGCCTGCAAGTAAATGTTCCAAGTCCTTGTATATTTGAAGAAGTTTTTTTTTTCCCCTTTCCTACTTTGACTGGTTGTAACTTTTTCTCAGAATTTTGCAGCCTTTGTTTTGCTCTCTTGTCTTGAAGATCCTACACATTTGGGATGACCAAATGTCAGCCTGATTGGCGTTCCCTCCTTTTTGACCTGGATTTTTGCTCTGGGAGCTTCTCCAACATACTGCTTATTCTTGACATCTGAAGTTTCATGATGCTGTGTTTAGATGTGTCTTCTCATGCTCATTTATCTCAACATCAGGTGGGATTTTTCAGTGAGAAAGACTTGCCTTTCTCTTCAGCTCTGGATATTTTTCTTCTATTGTTTTGATCAATTTTTTCCTACTGCTCTGGCTTTCTGGTACATTGATTAGTTAAGGTTAAGTATCTGGATGGATTCACTGTATCTGAACTGAAGTTCCTCTAGAGGTTTTCCTGGCAGGTCAGTTCTTTCCATTGTTTGAGTCCCTGCTTCCTTGACTGGTATTTTCTCAATTAAAAAAGAAAAAGTCCATCAACAGGCTTCCATCTTCCACAAATTAGTTGACATGCCAGATTCACAAATGACATCCTTCTATTTTTCTTGTGTTCCCTTGTACTTCCTATATTTTCTTTTATTTCCAGACCTTCGTGTTCAGTCTGCCATCTTACCAGAACTCTTGAAGTTTCCCTTGGGTGACAGAGTTGAAATAAAACAGCCACACCCATATCTCGGCAATGCTACTTTTAAACACAAGAATATGTTGGACAACTTAAGTAACACCAAAACACAAGTGTAAATATTTCAGTATTTTACCACTGTAAAATAAGATACAAAGGGCAAAATGCATCCAGGTTTTCCTTTTCTTAAAAAATAAAAGAATGAATAGAGTGTTCTTCTTCTTCTGTTGTTATTTTTCATTTTCATGTAGAATGTAGCTCTTGAACTTACATTGCTTTAGAAACATTTTTTAAAATTTAGGTGATATCTTAAAAGCTTCGCTGTAAAAAAAAAAAAAAAGCTTAAATGATTTTCAGTAGCAATTTTCCTTGTGTCCTTGGACCATTTCTGATTCTTTTAAGACATCTTACCCACTTTGATATTAACGTATTACTGTGAGAGTTGTAACAGCAGGAGACAGGCTTTCTCTTCCTCAGGAGAGCGAGAAGGGATGTGTGCCTGTACTTTGTAAGAGCGTCTCCTTGACATGTAGCTTACACTCTGGGCAGAGTAAATGCTGCAGCGACGTTTCTCCACTTTAGCGGGCTTCTAATGAACTCAGGGATATGTAAGCAAACCTATTTCTACGTGTCTATAACTCCCATTACTAGCTGTTTACAGATGACTGAAATATACTTATTCAACAGACATTTGTGCTGAGCACTACATTTTGCCCAGGGATACCACAGCGAACAAGACAGCATGCCCTAAATAAATAAACAGCCAGTTTCCAAAAAACATGATTAACACCATCATGGAATAACCATAAGAGGCCAAAAGTTCATATAAAAGAAAAAGTGAACCCCGTGGAAAAGGATGGGCAGTTTAGGTGAGAGATGGCTTCCTGGGAAGGTGACTTCTGAGCTGAAACTCAAAGGACCAGCACAAATCAGCCAGGGGAAGGAAGGTGAGGTAGAGAGGATAACAGAATATTCCGGGTGTTCGGAACAAGATGTGTGAAGACCAGGAGGCTGGACCTGTCATGAACCACAAATGAAGAGGGCAAGAGATGAAACAGAAGAAGGAAACCAAGGTCAGATTCAAAGACATTTTCAACTTACTGCGTCAAAGAAAGTGGACTTTCTCCTGAAACCAGCAGAGGGAACTATGCGCAGTATGGGAGCTAATCCTTTACACCTTCTTGGAGCAAGTTCTGATTTTTTTCTGCAGATGAAGTAATAATGTGACAAAAACTTTCATTGCAGGTTTACTGTGTGCAAGATCGCATACTTGGCAGGCAGGAAGCAAAGGCATTCAACCTCAGGAATCAGTGTGAAAATAAATCAGAATATTTGGGGCTGCTGTGTATTGTGATGAGAAGGGGACAATATAGAAGAAGCTCTGGGTGGTAGAAGATAAAACTGAAACAGTATGTCACAGCCTGACACCACAGTAAGGACTTGCATTTTTAAACAATAAATACACTACCCAAGATTCTGAGCAGGGAAGAGACCTGACTATACGTGTGCTTTACCCAAAATGTAGATTCCTACTCTTTATTGTACTGAATACGTCAGGAAATATGTCACTTGGCTTGAAGCAACCTCAGCTCTGCTTCTCTTTCAGTTAAGGACCTGAGTTATGTAAATGAGCCGCTATGGCTTATTTTAAATATGGATTCCTAGTCGGCACTCTTTCCAAATTCAGTTCAACATTTGTTCCACTTGCCCTCAAGGAGCTCGCAGTCTAAAGTCACAAGCCCTATCATATTTTTCTCTGTTATCATTCAAGGAAGGTGAAACTGAAAAGGCACCCAGTCTCATGGGAACCCTGGATTCTTTTCCACGTTTCACCAGCCCCTTCCCTGGGCTTCTCATTCAGTTGGCAAGTAAGTTAAAGGCAGTGGCTTAAGGCAACCCATGTTTCTTCTCCCACAGAAACTATTAAAATATCATTTGTCTCCTAAAAGCCCAAAAGCCCTTTCTACCTCCTTCGCATAAACATGAGCAGATTCAGGTTGTGTGGACATGGACGTGGACCTTACTCATTTAAGGGAAGGGAAGGACTCCTGAAGAAAGCAGAATACAAACTTATGCATATAGATTCCTAGCTTTGCTCCTTGGAAGAACTTACAAGCTTCCTTACAAATGAAGGGCCGAGCTTTATTAGTTTCGTGGTAAATTCTCCTCTTGTGAAGAGCAAGTGTACAAACATGCAATGTACTTTCAAGACTTAGCACTAAAATTACACCTACATTAGCCATTTGGTTATAAAAAAAAATAACAAAAACACAGAGGACCATTCAAAGCCCCTGCTTTCTGCCATAATCACCCACATTTGCCAAAACCATCTGAATATTCAGTCAACAGGATTTCCTGCCTGGTCTGTCCTCCCTCGCGTGCTCCCTGCCTTCTCACTATTTTACTGATTCTAGATTCACATCCCCGGCACTTGGGCAATGAACCTTTGTTTCACGTCTGTCCTTTCAGTAAGTTTAACCCAGAGAGCTGGGGCCACTTTGAGTTGCTGGCACCCACAGAGCTAAGATAATAAGGAAGACGAGATGTGTTTTATCAGGTAGAAATAAAACAACAGGGAGGAAAAAAACTGTTTGGGGCAATATCCTTAAAAGTCTAGTTCTGGAGCCAGTGTTGGCTGCTGCATTTAGCTGCTTAGTTCCGTGGAAACCAGTTGTATGACTGTGCAGATGAGAGGCTGCAGACCTCTGGAATACAAGCAAGTAGCACCTCATTATACAAATAGAAGCGATTCAACTCTGCATGCCCTCAAACTGAGCTCAGCGTTCTGCTGCATTTCAAAAATATCCATCTGTTCCAAGAGAAGAAACAGGAAGTGTTGTTAATTACCTCTCACAACCCACTCGTTAGTTTCCAGAAAAATCACTAAAGCTATCTTTCCGGAATAAATGTAACAAGTAAGTTACAAGATGCAGCACAGTAGATAAACCTTACGTTACTCCTTTTAAATGAGCCACACCTATCTGTTGGCCAGTTGCACACTCGCGGCCCCTCAGCCCCTTCTCGTGTCTTTAGCACTCAGCAGACATAATTATCTTCTGTACATAACTTTTCTTCGTACGACAATATTGATTAATACAGCAATTCACACTAGATGCATGCAAAACACTAGATATTATGCAAGCACTTGAGAGATATTGTCTGATTTATTAGCATTAAGTACCATTTGCTTCAGGGTTTCATTAAAATATCTCACAAATTTTCACACTGTTAGACAAAATAAATTCATGGGAAATATTTTGTTGTTGGTTATTAGCTAATTTAAATTGGTATCTCTAAAACTTCTTGCCCAGTCTGATTATGTCTTCTTAACTAAGATCCCATGGCAGAGAACTATAATGGTATTAAGGATACACATGCCCAGCTGGCCTCCTGCCATCATTCTATAAATCATTGCCAATTATGCCAATAAAGCAGCCTGGACAATGATTGATTTCTTAGTTACGCTGTCAGCTGTTCTTTGACACTTTGTCTTCCTTCAAATGTCTCAACCATGGTCTAGTTTCCTGAAACCATGAGGGTTTACGTTCCCCTCAAAGAGACATTTGTACACATCTGTTGGTGAGAAAAAGAGGTTAGAAATTAAGTGAAACCTCACTAATTCCACCTAACTCTTGGCAGGGATTACCCCAAATTGTGAAAGCTCTGAGTTGTGAAAGATTTTTTTTAAAAAATACAAACTGGTTTTTTTTTCCCACTTTAATACATCCATAACATCTCAAATCAAGCTAACAAAGAGTCACTTTTTGAATCAGAGTCTGTGAAATATATAGTATGTTTATAAAAATGTAACAAATACTTAGCATTATCATGGCAATTGACTGCCAACTAGGGCCACATCCTCACCAGCAAAGAGAAGCATAATGTGGAATCTTTGAAGCAATCAGCTCTTTTATTTTTAGTAGAATTAATTATTTGCTAAAACTTAAATGTATTTCTCATCAAATATCATGGATCAAGGCTGGATATTTGATATTTATTCAGACATTAACTACTAGACCCAGCTGGAAAACAAAGTGATAGAGTAGAAAGCCAAACCTGGGTTCGAATCCCAGCACAATCCTTCACAAGCTTTATAAGGTTTATCTATTAATTCAGTCAATAGATATGTACTGTACCAGCTACTCTGGGCTGCAGATTACAATGGTGGTGGCAAGACTCAAATCCCTATTTCGTGAAGGTTAAATTCTCTAGATGAGGAGAAGAAAATAATCAAAGAAAGGAAGAAAACCACTTCAGATGGTGTTAAGTCTGTAAAGGATGAATGGAGTGGCTGCTGGTGTGGGATGATGTGTGATAACTCAGGGAGGGCCTCAAGGAGCAGACGATGCCCCCACTGGAGGTCCAGTGACGTGGAGGGCCGGTAACACCAAGGCTGGGATGGGGCCGATTATTTAAAGCAAAGGGGAAAAGGACAGTGGTCCCAAGGTGCAGCAAGTCTGGTGTGTTTAAAGAAAAGAAGTAAGGCCATGGCACTTACTCCCTCTGAGTGGCAAATACCTTCAGGTGTGAGATGGGTGTAATAATGATGCCAATTTTGCAGGATTGTTGTTAGAGATTTTGTTTGCAGAGTCCCTCCATGATGCCCAGTACATCTCAGACACTCAAAAAAAGCAAATGCTATTATTATCATTATAGTTGATGTTTGGGGCACTGAAATACTATAAGAAATTCAATATCCATAAAACCACTCAGAATTATGGATAATTTCCAAGTAATTCCAGCAAACTGTGCTTATCTAAAGTGTCAACACTGAGTTTTGCTTATATCACCTCGTAGAAGCAGATATTCATGTTTAATTTCAAATACCTGTAAGTATGTCTTTTAATTTTAAATACCCAGGAATATATGTCTGCCATGTTCCAAACATGTTAATAAAAACTAGCATTGAAAGGTGCTCTACAAACTTTGCAGATATGCAGTGAAAAATTGGTATTAATTAGGTGGCAATTTATCAGTAAGTTAGGTCATTTATAAACATGCATGTTCTCTGCATTATCAGCATAAAAACATTCAAGGTTATAGACTATGTCAGAAATGTTGCACCACTGCAACTAGAATTAAGTGTTCATAATACACTTTCTAGAGTAGCAGCCTAAACCTGTTAATTGTACTAAGCATAATTAAATTCGTAAGCATCCCTCTTAACATTTACCTTTAAGTCACCCCTGGGTGGCAACCAATTCAATCATGCTATTTCATAATCGTCGCCCTAATATTTACCAAAGCCTAAGCTACTTAATTCTTCCAAATAATAAAAATGTCTACACACCAGCAAAGCTACTTGCAATACAATTCAAATCAAATAGGCAGAACCTTGGGTTGTGAAAGAGAAAAAACAAATCGTTTCTAATTCAGTAAGAAATATTACTAATTAAAAGAAGCCATCGTCTTTATTTAAAAGTGCTAGTTGTCTAGAGAGAAAAGGAAAACTTGCCGCATGCATTCCCTTCTCTCTCCAGGTTCTTTGAGATCCACAAGCCATGGAGAAAATAAATCATCTCATTCTCACTTAAACATCTGTGTCTTAAAACCAAAAATCAAAAATGAAAATAAATTTGACAACAAAATAAATAAAGTAGCATTGGATTATAATCCAGCATAGAGAGCAGGTACCCATAGAGAGCAGATACCCATATGGATGTAAATAAATGATTGATTGAATAAATAAATGGGGGGGGGGAGACAAGTCTCCCCTGCAGAAGAATTCTAGATAATTTACACAGATTTTCCCTCCACAAGGAGATGAAATGTAACTCTTTACTTCTTGAGTGTGGGCTACGCAAGGTACCTCCCTCCGAAGAGTCAGTGCAGGAAGTGGACCAAAGAGTAACTTGACGATGGAGAAATCTGACCAGCACTTCCTCAGCCAGGTCAGGCAGCCAAGGTCAACGTCCAGAGTGATGAGTCGTGCGGAGAGTATGCACCTCTGAGGCGACGCCCTGAGAAGTGACGTACTGAGAATGGCACTTTACTTCTCTGGTCTTCTTTCCAAAACTCCATAATAATCTCAGCCTAATCATGAGAAGAACATGAGACACATCCCAACTGAGGGACAGTCTGCAAGATACCTGACCAGCACTCCTCAAAACTGTCAAGGTCGTCAAAAACAGGGACAGTCTGAGAGACTGCCACAGCCCAGAGGAGCTCAGGGAGACATCATGACCAAATGCATGTGGTAAAATGGATGGGATCCCAGAGCGCAAAAAGGACATTGGGTAAAAAAGGGAGGAAGTTTGGTTAGAATATGGACTTTAGCTTAAAAAAAAGAAAAGTGTGCATTCACAAGTCTCCCGAATCTTTTGAAATGAGCCTAAGACTTAAATACACTGATTGATTTTCTTTTTTTCTAGCACAGATTATTGGTCAAGTTAACATTAAAGTCTATCAATAGTTGAGAAGTAGTATTTGAGAAAAGCATCAGAGTTATCAACACTGTATCCTCATAAGGTGTCTTCAAAACTTACAGATTTAAGTAGCAGTGGTAACATTTGTGAGCGATCTAGTCAGAGAAACAAGAAAAAAAGCTCAGAAATCTAAACTACCCCCTGAGAATTGCTCTCCTTCTGTGGAACTTTTCCTAATGTGAACCATTATGGAGAAATAACAATATTAAATATTGGCAGATTTTTATTTAGCACTTACTCTATGCCAGGGGCCATTATAAATTCTTTATCTCTGTATTAATTCAAGTCTGTTATCATCATCATCATTGTTCTCATCTCCACTGCACTAATGAGAAAGCTGAGGCACTGAGAGGCTAAGTTACTTACCCAGTGACCAGACCAGAAAGTCACAGAGCCAGTTTTTAACCCGGCATTTGCTTTTTCTAAATGGACTTCGTGGCACCCCCACTTCTTTCTCCTGAGGCCCCTGTCTGGGCAGCCAGCAGTCGCCCTGACGGCCTCCCTTGCCCCATTCTGAGGGCTCCCTTTGTCACCCAACACCTCACACTTCAGGGAAACAATAGGATTTCTGAGTCCGCAGATCAGTTTCTGGTCCAGGACAGCTCAGTTCTCCAGGAAGCAGATCCTGAGACAGAGTCTAGTGTGCAGGGTGTTGATTACGGAGTGTCCAAGGGACCAGAATGGCTGGAAGGGACTTGTGGGCAGAGGGAAAAGTCAAGGTGTGATGCAGACCTGGCCAACCGCAGCGGACTCCATGAGGGCTCTGGGTCTAAAATGGCCCTTAGAGTTCTCCAGGTGCGCCAGGATGGCCAGATTTCCATAAATTTGCATGATAAATTGCCTGTCACCCAACCTAAGACCCACCACAATCAACACAGAAGAAACCAACTCTGGCCCCCTTGGTCACTGTGTCTATTCTCGGGCATGTGTGCTGGGTTTCCCGGGGGCAGTCCTGCCCAAGCAGAGCCCGTTTCAACTTGTTATTTCATCTGAAAATTATCTCCCTCTCTACCTATGTGTCAAGCATGAAGTTTGAAACTCTACCATTAGAAATGCATTATTTTTTCTACTTTGAAGTTTGGGGTCATCAAAACACTTTAACTAAATTGCAAATATCCCTCCAAAAAGGCAGAATAATCCATTTTCAGCTAATCTTAGTGGACCTTAACTGATTGTAGCTGAAAGTAGAAAGGAGAACCCTTAGAAAGAGAAATGGGGCACTAAAAAAAGAAGTCAGAGGGTGCCAAAAATAAATACCACCTTACTTCACAGCTTTACTGAGAGGTAACTCTGCCCCTGAGTTCTCACAAAGGGGCTACTCTCTTCCCTTTTCCGACACGTCATTTCAGGGCCCTCAGGCCCCCAGAAAACAGCATAAAGACACGTCATGGGGCATCATGTGCTTCCTAGCTGCACTGCAGTGCATGAAACAGAGTCTCGTCTTTCTCTGAAACTGATGTCCTCCCAGCTGGGCGATGTGTTTATTCCTACCTGGATCCTCTTGATTTCTGCTGCACGATGCCAGAGAGATCTTTGACACAACTTCCTAGCCGATCATGCACTCCACAAATATAATAAAGGGTTTAACATGTGCCCTTATATTTACTGATGTCAATGCAAGTTGAAGATGTGAAATTACTGGAAATCAATTTACAACAGCTGAAGCAATTTAGGGCTTTAGGGCTCATTGCAAACTTAACAAAAAAGGAAGGAAAGAAAGTAATGGAACAACCAGCTCCAGGCAAACCATATGTGCCACCCCAAATCTTTATTAATAGAATTAAAGGGAATTTCATTCTTACTAGGGATATGCTAGACTGTAACCTTTACTTTCAAGGTGAGTTCCCCCAAAATTGTGCAGTGATTTAGAGGCAGTTTCTATACTGGCCTTACACTCACATGTTTGAAAGACCTCTACATTATTTGCTGCACCAAAAAAAAAAAAAATCAATGTTCTTTTTTAAATTTGGGAAAATTATACATTTTATTTTGCCAGTATTGGAAAACTCAGTTACCTACAAAGAACATTCAGAGTAGTTGGCCTATATGTCTTGACCACAACTAAGAATGTTAGCAGTTACCAAAAAGTTACCAGAGCCTGAAACGCTGGTAATAGGTCAAAAGCCACCTTCCAATATTAGTGATAATCTAATGGCATCATCATTTCTGTACATATTATGAGACTTTGTCTAGAGAATGTGGCACCTCTGAACAAAAATGAAGGCCTAAAGGAATTTTCTGCTCAGATGACGCCAGAACTGACCCTTCAAATGAGGAAATCATGTAGCATCTCTTACCAGCATCCAATAACTGAAGCAGGAAAGATTCTATGCAGGCATGTCCCAAAGGTCGGCTTGACCTCACGAAGGTGTAGTGAGTTGGAGTTGACTCATGAGCCCTGCTCAACTCTTAGAACTGATCCACCCATTTCAGACTTTCTCTGTAAGATTCCCCACCCCTGAATACTCACATTTTGCAAAATCAGCTTAGTGCAAAAGAAAAAAATATGGAAATATCTCTGTGGCTTAGAACTGAGCATCTTATTAGTGTGATCGTCTTCTGACTCTTAACCTGATTCACGTGCTTAATTTCCTCTGGTTAAACTTTTTAGCTTCCAACTGGTCATTCCATATGTGAAAACAAAGCAAATTGCCAGGTTTCTCTGACACTTACCTAGCCAACGACTACACTTAAATATTCAAAAATGTTATTGACAACTACAGTTCACTTGAATTAAAATATCATTAAAATAACATTGAAGAAAGATGCAGATTACCCAGTTGCCCTGATGATTTGTTAACTATTATGAGCAAAAATTACATTATAATTCCTATAAAAATGCCCTGATTTTATCTACCACATTTGAAGTGTACTTGTTGACATTCCTTATTATCACTTATGACGTAGGATGAAACAGTATCAGAGTTTAACCCTATAATCTGCTTTCTAAAGAGGAATCAGCGGCTCTTCGATTCCTTCAACTGCCAGTGATCAAGGTTGCTCTTAAACAGTCTGAAGATACCAGCACAGAATCCACCAATCACTAATCATCCACATACATGTCTCTCTGGAACACTCCATTACCAAGGCAGTAAAAAATGATGGTGCTTTTGAGTGCAGCATCAGTATTTATATACTGTAGATAGTTTTACAGTTGAACATGTTATTATGTTTATGCCTAGCAGTTACAACAATGTTCCCTGTTTAGTGATGACATACTATAGGAGAGTTCTCATAGGAAACTGACTAGAAATCAGCCACACGCCACCATCACGAGATGGACAGCATGACACTAAAAACCCCATTAGCTACATTAAATGATCCTTTGTATATTACTTACTCCAGGAAAAAGAGACTCTGAGGTCAACTAATTAAAAAATTAGACTGCCTCACGATTATACAAGCCCCTTTTTCCAATTTAATATGTTGAATGTCCATGTGTGGTTTTAATTATTTTGCATCATTAAATGCTTAGCATGTACTTCACGTCAGTTACACCGGCCTCGGAACTTTCGATCCATGAGGTGTGAGGTATGCTGATCACATAATTGCCTAGTCATGTAATCCCCTTAGTAGGTCTCTTGCAAATTTCTCTCAGTTTCTTCATTTCTCTCCATGTGTGTGGTACAGAATTCTTCCAACACACCGTATGCACCTATCAGAAGTTTCACTACTCTGTTTTATTAAAAGCATGGAGGGTGTGATTTCCCATCCTTTATAATTTCCGGATTTACTAATTAAATTGCTTCAATCGTGTCAAGGCACTTTTTATCACTTAGAATATTAAAATCAGTCCTTTTTGGAGAACAAAGTCAATCAGAAAAACTCTAAAAGCATGAAAAAGTGTTTCCTGTGTTCAGATGACTTAAAAGGAGCTCAAAGGAAATTCACCAAATTTAAATAAAAATTCATCATCCTCAAGAAAATAAGCCTGCAAATTAAAGCCACAAGCAGCCAGCACCCTGAAAACAAGCCCAGGTGAAAAGCAGCCCCACCTACGAGGGACACACTCTCCTACTATTCTTACTATCATCTTTTTCCAAGTCCCTAAACCTGTTTACACACACAGTGAATTCTTTATCTGACATGGTCAGCAAAGAGTGTGTTTTGATTACCGTGTTGGACCGTGGAATTAAACATTTTCAAACACTGATACGTGGCAAGCACAGTCCAATGTATTTTATATCATTTAGTCCTCACCTCACTGCAAGGCAGGTATTGTGAGGCCCATTTTTCAGATGCCAAGACCAAGGGTGAGTGATGTCACATAACTCTTCTGAAATCACTGAGGAGCTGTGACATAAATCAAGCCGTTTGAGTCCAAAGCACCTACTTTTTCATTTGCCATGTTGAACATACGTGTCACACTGTACACAGATTACCACTTTCCAGAGAATTACACTGTGATTGAAATAAATTTGGATCATGAGAAATACAATTTATTCTCTTTGAAGTTTCAAAAGCATTTAAGAATTTTGTCATGCCTCAGGGTCATCATTATCAGTATATCAGAAGTGCTCATGAACAGCGCTTTATGGCGAATGGGATGACAAGGAATACATCTGCACATGCGCATTCCTTCTACAGGAACAGGACAAGTCTCAGGCTTCCACGACCCTGTAAGGAGCCATCTCACTCATGATCGTACACTGCGGTAGGATTTCTCGTCAAGCGTGATTGCACGGCGCTGTTCGCCCACTGCCCTCACGTGAAGCCTTTAGAATTTACTCGATGCACAGGGCGTGACAGGGCCATCGCCACACTTGCCCTTTAGCTCCATGGCACACTAGGGCCAAGCAGCACGCACATCCGAATCCCCAGGGAGCTGCTGTTTCTCAGCTCTGATTAGGCAACGATCTCAAGTAGCCCCCGACACCATACAAAGGAAAAGATGGTTCCCTTGGTTTTTCCAACGTGTCAGACCAAAGATAACCCCAACTTAGGGCCAAATACAGCTCAGCTCCTCTAGGCAGAATTTGGAATTTTTTAAAAGTTCCTAATGATTGAACATTTTCTTGACACAAAACATAGATTCTCCAGCAATAGCTTTCCGAGCCCCGGCTGTGAGGGGAGGGGCACCTTGGAAGGCAAAGAGGTCTCCTTGGGCGTCCTCAGCATTTCCTAGCATCTGGATAGCTGCCTTCTTCTCCAGGCTGAACCTCACTCCCCTCACCCTAAAACTGAACCTCAGCGGACACCCAATCTCATGCCAAACACAAAGTTTTCATCATTTTCATTTCTGTATCTTTGTATTTCTACATTCCTATGGAGTATTAGAATGGACAGGCTGATAAGGCAGAAAAAAATAATGTGCAATCTACATATATTCACAGTCTAAATGAATCTGGATCCACTGGTGTTTTCTCCCCAAGTTCCATTAAATGATGCAGACACACGCCATAGATGGGAAATCTTCCTCTCAGAGATGACTTAGCTAAAACGAGGATAAGAAACTGCTTCTGATGTATAGGGACTTCCTGAGAGATCTCCTGTATGTTGCGAAAACTAGGAAATTCACAACTACCGATGACAGAGCAGGAGGTCATCTGGGGGGAATCATGTGGTCAGATTGATGAGTGGTCTGAGGGAAGCAGAGAAAGCACGCGAACTTGGCGCGTCACATGAAGCTTAGGATAGATTTCAAACTTTCACAGGCTAACAATATTTGGCAACAAAGAGTAACAATCTAGAAAATCAAGGGAGTTGTGTTAGTCTGCTAAGTTGTCATAAGAAAGTACCACAAACCGGGTAGCTTCAATAACAGAAACGTGTTTTCTCACAGTCCTGGAGGCTGAGCATCCAAGATCAAGGCGTTGTCGAGCTGGTTTTGTCTGAGGCCTCTCTCTTAGCTTGCGGATGGTCATTTTCGACCTGTGTCTTCACAGGGTCTTCCATCTGTGCGTGTCTGTGTCTAAATTTCCCCTTCTTATAAGGACACCAGTCACACTGGGTTAGGGTCCACCCTAATGACCTCATTTGAACTCAACTACCTCTTTAAAGACCCTAACTCTAAATACAGCCACATTCTGAGGAACTAGGGGTTAGGATTTCAACATACGGACTTCAGGGGGACACAACTCAGCCTGTAACAGAAAGGACATAAGGAGCACAACCCCATTCCAAGGCCTCCTGTGCCCTAAAATGTTTTCGTCATAAATGATGCAGAGCAAAGTGACCCATTGTGGAATGAGAGACCAGGACCGGAGGTGTAGGTGCCAAAGCTGTTGCCATAGTTACATGAAGAAGGAAATATTAAAAGCAGTCTAAGTAGAGGGGACAATAATTTAATCATGAAAGCTTTTAATAAAATGTGAGGTTTGATATAAATTTTATAGATTTTAAAAGAAAAGAAAAGAAAGTACATATGATTTTCTACTCAAAATTTGGTTCTTATGCTCAAATATACATTACAGGTTCCTTGACACTCATTTTATTCTGCCTGTGTGTAACGTTAACAGCCTACTAAGCACTGTGCTGGAACCAAAGTCCGAAGTAGAGCCAGTGTTTTGTTTTCTGGTGAACAATACCATTCAAAAGGGAGCCCCCTGGCATGTCAGTGTTGGACCAGCTTGCCTTTTGTTTTAATTATTTAGTTACTTCTAGTTTCGATCACGATGAGGCAACATAAATTTTAGCCATTTTTGTAAAATGCAACATACATAGGAAATAATTACGCATACATACTTATGCCATTGCCCTCTGTGGTCAAAAATACCACGGCTAAAGCAAAGATTTCCCAGGTGTTTCCGTTTATTTGTTTAGAATAGTCATTATTAATGGGTGCCCTTTTCTCGGGGGCAACTTTCGTGTTAGCCATGGTCACTGTCAAGATCTGGAGCCTTCACTGGTGCCATGACATTTACATTCAGATTGTGCCACTTAATGACGCAGAATTCATGCCTGGCTTTTCCCTTAGCTCTGGATTTGAATGGCATTTCTAAAGACCATTACAAAAGAATGTCTGTTAAGCAAGACATCCTCCTGAAGAAGTTTAACCTTATCCTGAAGGTAGCAGTAAACAGATACGTCATGAGCAAGGGAGGTCCTTTCAGGTACCAACTGGCTGCTGAAAATGTGATATATAGGTTTTCAAGTAGTTAAATCCAATTTTCAAAATACCATCTTCAAACACCAAAGCTTGGTAGGAAGATTGCAAAACCTATAAAGGGAGAAGTCACTATAAGGCGGGTTGTCTCTGTTTACTCTTAATGGACTCCTGTGACTCAAATAACCATGTGACTTGGAAAGTCTTTGTCTGCATTAAATTGCAGGGTGCCTTGAATATAGTACAGATGCCACGGAAAGCAATGATGGACATTTTTTCAAACTGAAAACATGCAATGGTCACCTAGTATGGAGATAAAACTGGGCCGATGAAGTAACCCAAATTGACTTGTAAAACTCTTGAAAACAAACAACTTTTCATTACACATCTCATTTCTCATCTACAAGCTTTGGCAATGAGCATTCTTTCTTTGGAGAGCTGGTCTGATGAAGAAAGCTTTTACTGCTATGCTTCAAGAAAACCATTGTTTGTGTCTCTGAGTTCAGTGAAAAGTCAAAATTAGCAAGAGAGCAGGAGGTGTTAATATGTGAGAAGGCTTCAAAGATCCTCTGGAGATTATTAATCAGTTAGATGAGAGCATTGCCTATTCTCCATGGAATCTTTTTCTGAGAAGCGAAGCAAGTCTGGCATTGCCAGCAAATGTCAATGCCATGCAGAGAGAATTAGATAAATTTAGAGCAAATGATTTCCCAGTTAAATAGGGACCAACAGTGAGTTTATAATAAAACAATTTGCACACCATTTGGAACATGACAATAGTAATTGTTCTTATGTTGAAAACAAATTTTTCCTGATGTGTGCTTGTGGCCGAGCAGGCCGTGTCCTAATACCGCCCTGGCCACATTGTACTCAGGACCAGGAAGGCCATTCAGAATGAGGAACACTCACCCAGCTACCCAAAAGCATGACACATTGGGAGGCACGGTTACACACACGCATTCTCAAACTCTAGTTTTGAGCTGGAAATACAGTGTTCAATACCAGCCATTTGAAAGACTGAAATGTCCTTTCATTTTCAGGTGGTGGTTTTTAGTCTCAGTAACTGAAACTTCTGAAGATGCTTCAGTCCTGCCAGCGCACTGACTTTCACCCCGGCTGCACAAAGAAACCACCTGAGGACCTTTAATAAACCTGTGACTGGGATCCACCACCCACCCCACCCCCCTCCCCCAAGATTCTGATTTAAGTGATTAATGGTGTGGCCAGGCATTGGCATTTTTAAAAGCTCCCCAGGTGATTCTAAAGAACAGACAAGGTTCAGAAAGACTTTAAAAAAAAAAAAAAGGAAACTATCAGATGGCATTTTGTCATTTACAGCTACAAAAGTCATGTCCACCTATGCAGTTCATATCCTAGTCTTACTAGCAACATGACAATCACCCAAATCATAGAAAATGTGAAATAATAGAATATTTTAAATAGAAGGAACCCAAGCGGTCATTTAGTCCAGGGACTCCCCAACCAGGGTTCTTGGGCTCCTGGGAGTCCTTTAGGTGGCACGTCAACCCCCTGAAATTGCAGGTATGCGCATTTTTCTGAGAAGAGTATCTATAGCTTCCATCAGCTTCTAAAAAGAGGTTCTGGCCCCCAAAATGTTAAGAACTACTTGTGTTGTCTAAGTACCTCTATTTGCAGATAAGAAACTGAAGCGTAACATGAAAACAGAAAAAATATATTCCTCCCCATCCCCTCTAGGACATCTCAGAACCAAGTCCATGATGGCCCCTCTGTTTTTGCACAGAACTGAGTAAAACCCTAAACAAAAATAAGTGGAGCCCCCAAACAGACTGACATTTTGACTAAATCAGAATTTCAACCAGGTAGCCGAAGCATCCAGAACCACAGACATGGTCCTCTTTTTTGATTTCCCTAGACTCGCAGAGAAGAGTTCCACAGAGTGGGGCCGGCTAAGAACTTTCCAATCAAGGATTTATCAGATTAAACATAAAATCAGGAAGTGAACGAATGTTAGGGAGGCCCAAGCAGGGATTATCTAATGCTCCCAGCGGAGCACTGAAACCTTAATTTGATTTCTCCAAAGTCTGTATCATGTTTAATTTATACTGTTCCCTAACCTTAGGAAAGTGTTCCTGTGCATATTCATGGATGATGACCTCACTGTGAGCCCTCAGCCATTCATGGAAAAAAGATTCTCTAAGGGAGGTCACTAATATGTCTTGTGTCACTTCCATAGCAATTATGACTTAAGGTGGCAGAAACCAGAGGAAGAGAGTTCTTTTCTGTAACAAATACCCAACTCTAGGCAGAGGCACTACCGGGGAAGGTAGAAATTTACATGCCATCTTTTGTCTTTCGCTGTTGGGGAGACCACTGGGAATTATTCTAACATAATTTCTTTAATGTTTTTTTTTTGTATGTATTTTTTTTAATTGAAGTGTAGTCAGTTTACAGTGTTGTGTCAATTTCTGGTGCACAGTACAGTGCTTCAGTCATACATGAACATATGTGTATTTGTTTTCATATTCCTTTTCACTTTAAGTTACTACAAGATATCAAATATAGTTCCCTGTGCTGTACAGTATGAACTTATTGTTTATCTATTCTATATATACCAGTTAGTATCTGCACATCTCTAACTCCCAGTTTATCCCCTCCTACCTCCTCCCCCCAAAACCATAAGTTTGTTCTGAGAGTCTGTGACTGTTTTGCAAATAGGTTCATTTGTCTTTTTTTTTTTTTTTTTAGATTCCACGTATGAGTGATATCATATGGTATTTTTCTTTCTCTTTCTGGCTTATTTCACTTCTTCAATTTTCTGATTCTGGACATGATAGCAGAATTTTTTAGGACTATATACTTCAATAAAAAATATATATACACAAGCTACCTATCAAAGAAAACGAGAATTTTTAGGAGCTCCCTCTGTTGGAGCACACAGAGTATTAAATACACATGATTAAAAGCTACTCTTCTTCTTCAGTATCCAGATGCAGAGAAATCCATCAGGCTAAACAGGTATAAGTTAGTAAGTCTGGGAGACTGGAATCAGCCTGTGCCCAGCTGACTCCCATAGAAATGATGATTTAGTTCTGACTGTAAGACAGTAAAATAAGCACGGTTATTTGGGATCAAACAGGTTTAAATCTCATTCCTGCTACTTATTAGCCATGACCCTAGGCAAACTGCTCAAATCTGTGAGCTTCAGTTTCACGGCTTATAGAAGAGGATTAATTGCACCTTCATCAGAAGGTTGATCTGTTGATGTGAAATACCCAATATAGTGCCTTGAATTGTTACAGAATGTTACAAATGTGATTCACTTTTTCCCACTACTTTCTAAAACGTGTGCTTTTTGTACCAAACCAAGTAACTTTTCAGAACCTTTCCTATTCTTCTTTCTCATCTCAGCATCACTAACCAAGATGAGTATTTTTAATTCTTAAATCATGGCAGGCTCACTTAAATGGTCTTTGATTTCTTGATTGTTTTTTAGATAGAATTTACATTTATTCACTGAAGCTTTTAAAATCCAGGGCAGAAAATATTGCATTAAATGAATAAAAGATGTTGAATACTTTTCTTCTCACATGCTTTGGATTCTTACTCAAATCACAATAATGTGTCAAAAATTAATATCATGAATCAAAAAGAGGAAAGAGGGAAAGAAAAAAGAACCAAACATATGGGGAAAAAATTAGGAGAAATTTAGAAGAAAGAAAGGTATCTTGGTACCACGTCACAATTCTGGGCAGAGATTTGTTTACAGAATGGTAAACATTCATTGACTTTATTGACTCACTAAATGTTCTTTGAACAGCAAATTAGTATGAAATCAGAACTATGGGGTGGAGTGTCTGATAGACATCTTACAAGACATCATTTTGGCCTTTGAGGTTTGTTTTTATCATAGAGGGAATAGAAAACAATTCAGCAAAAATATAAGGACATATGTGATTTTATTTAATGGATGTAGCAAACATGAAATGCTGTAATTATTCACAGAAAAGAGGAGAGAAAGCTGAGGGGAGGAGGCCTTGAACTGAGACTTTCATGACTGAAAATATCAGTCCAGAGGACACGACTTTGGAGCGACTGGAGACAGCAAATACTGAACAGGGGCCTGAAAGACCAGGAGACGTCAATGGTGGAGCAAAGTTAAGGAAAGGGTCCATGCAGGGGGCATAAATCCTAGAGTTGAGACTCATTTACAGGGCATTAAAGAAACTAATCTCCACCAGATGGTGTTTTGGAGTCCCAAGGGATAAACTAGTGAACGGATTCCAGTGTCATGACATGCGATGTAGCCCTTGGACAATTTCTAAGTCTAGTAAGTGTATTCAGTGACATAAGGAAGAAACAATTAATAGTAGAAACAAAATTCTTCAGAAGATCTCTAAGAACCTAAAGAAAATCTAAATAAAGAAAAACCCGAATATAGCCTATTTTGGGGTCTTCTAACAGAAAACATGTACCATTTCCCAATAGATTGTAAAATGCTTCAGAATTTCAAACCTCAGACTATGCACATAAATAAGGGGCAAGCCTATGTTTCCATTTGGTGATTGCAGGCTTGACATATTATTGCTGCTCAGCATTCAACTGAACATATTTGTGTCATTTTTTAATTTATCCACATTGTTTTTAAAGTAGCAGACTCAAAATTGTTTGCCAAGATCTTTTCTCCCTCCAATTTTACTTTGTTCCACTTAGCAAAAAAAGAGAAGTTGGCTATGAACCATGTTATCCATAGTTCTTAAGAAATGGCCAAACTCATTCTCATCCCTGAATTTCTTACACTAGTAACAGTCTAAGCTGGAGATATATGGCTCACTCGGACCTCAGAACACTGCCTGTGCCTAGAATACTGTCAAGGGCTCATTTAAATTTAAAATAGTAAGACTTAGCATGAATGATTCCTGTGCTTGCAGAGGAAAAGGGACTAAATACTGTCACTTTCCTCTTGGCCTCAAGATTAGGGTTGGCTGCCAAGGGAAACTGGCCCTCCTCAGTTTCCCCTGGAACTCTATGTAAACAACTTGAAGCCACGGGAAATCAGCTAATCCTCGCTAGTAAGATCAAGTGTTATGTCCTAGCTCTGGGATGCTAGCCCACCCTGTTTATGCTGGAACAGAGAGGGAAAGATCCAATGGTGCTATATAAACACCTGCTTATTCCTTGTGCATGGCAAAAATAAGGGGAGCAGGAACAAAAAAATAAAAATAAAAACAAAAGCAAAGCAAGAGTAAATAAGCATATAAAAATAAATTAAAAAAAACAAATTTCTTCTGTATAGCACAGGAAATTATATTCAATATCTTGTAATAACCTTTCATGAAAGAGATGTGAAAACGAATATATGTGTGTATACGCATGACTGGGTATTGTGCATTACACCAGAAACTGACACATTGTAACTGACTAAACTTTAATTTTTAAAAAAGGAGTTAAATAAACAGAAACAAAGGTAAATATGAAGGGAAGAAAGCTAGTCAGAACAAGAGTAAATGAGAGATGAAAACTTCATGCTAATAGAAATAAAAAGAACGGTGGAGATGCAGGTAAGACGCACCCCACGTGGTACCACTAATGCTTCCTTCTTCTACCTAAAACACCATCAGCACCTGTGCAAAAGTTACCATCTCTTCCCGAAGTTGAGTGCAATTTATCCTAAAGACATCTTACTGGCTAATACATCTTTACAATAAACTGTCTGTAAAGTGTGAGGAACTGAAGAAATAAATTGAAGTGGCTTTTGGTGGTGGCTGGGGTTACCAGATTGGCAGCTTTGGAAATGGATGGCTCTTTTCCCTCCCAAGGATAGCTGCAGCCCGATAAACAGAGGTGTGAGATTGCCCCAACTGCTTCACCAATATGCCTTCCCCCTGACAAAGTAGTGGTTGCAAGAAAGACAGAGCAAGTCACCTTCTCCAGCCGGTTCTCTGCTGACACCGCTCAAGGACTGCCATTTAGCACCGAGGTGATAGGAGCATTGTCCTTACTACCAGCAAAACAGAGGCACAACTCACTTATCTCACTTGGAACAGTGAACAGTCAAATCAGGTAGTAATAACTCTTGACTACCCTCAACTCCACTGGATTCAAGGCGCTGAACTTAAAGTGAAAACTAGCTTGAGTTTCCCGTTACAATTTCCCCAGCCGTCTCGTTCTCCACCGCCCCCCACACTGAATCAGGTAATGCAGCACAGTGTAGCTATTTTATCTGGTTCTCCCAAAGATATTTGAAATGAGTACTCTGCCATCCATGAAATCAAGTGAATCTCAGGGACATTTCTATTTATGCAGCGTGAGGCGGATCTTACAAAAGAGAAAGGAAAAGCATTTTAAAAAAAAAGCACGTGGAATGTTTCCAAGAGAACAATGCGCATTTTCCTTTCTGAAAGAAAAACAGCAAATATGTATGAAAAATTGAGGGGCGTGAGTTAAAGTGGAGTCTTAACATCATTTATTTATGTACTGAACCACTAAAGTCATCTTCATCACATAACCTCAAAATGAGCAGAGACCAGTGCAACACGACTATCAGATTACAGTCAGTAGACATTGGGAAACATATGCTTTGTTTATCTTATGCCTTCCTAAACAATCATGCACAGCTTTCTTTTGTTCCAGGAGTCATTCAAGCATATAATAAGAGTTCCAGCAAGTTGAAACCTCTTGTATCTGGTTATTTTCAGGGAGTTGTAAACCTGCTGCCACCAAGTCAGTAGTTGTCAGTGAGGATACAAAAAAAAATGCCATCATTCCAACTCCCGTTAGCAAAGAGCTTCTCCATCATCAGTCCCTTCCATTAACCCTCATTAACTGTTTGCCTTTACTTTTAAAACAATTTTTAAACATCCCTGATGCTTTCAGGGTAAAAACCACTCACAATGCGATCTGCAGTTCCCACTTATTTTTACCCTCAGCTTTTATAGTTTCACACCTTGACTTTCCTCTCTTGTATCTTTGAGCAAATCTCCAATCGTCAGCCTTCTGGACCCTCAACTGCTTTCCCATACAAGGCAAATATTCTCTTGTCTTCTCTCATCTCTTAGTTCATTCACTCTTTCTTTCTTTCACTTAACAGACACCTCCTCCAATCTTTATTTGTCCTACATACATGTTGAGTCAAATCCAAGAGAAAATACTGAATAGTTGAAAAGGCACCACAACAGAAGCCCTGGATTCTACCATCAGCTCCGTCATCCACCCGTACATGACCTAGAGCAAGTCACTTTCCCCACATATTCCTTTGTTAACAGGGGTTGGACTGTGTCATGTCTAAAATCCCTTACAGCTCTGTAATTCTACAATTGCACTGTCACTCCAGGAATCCAGTGCAAATAGACAAATCCATACCACGATGCTTGATGACTTTCACAGTATTTACATTTTCAGTGGTTGGATACAAAGGTTCTTTTATAGGGAAGCAAGGAAATTCTAACTTTGGTACTTTGGGCATATCAGTGGGCCAACGGAGGAGTACTTGAGGAGATAGGTGTCAAATCCCATTAGGATACTCGTCTTAGCCACCAGTCTACTTGCTGTCTCCAATCCATTCCCTTCCATCTTCCTTTACCCACCCCAAATAGGCTTTCACTCCCATACGTCCAGCGAAGCTGCTCTCATCAAGGTTACCAACAACTTTCACAGAGTTAAAACTCACAGTCAGCGGTTACTCCTTATCTTACTTGATGAGTCATTAGCATTTTTGATCACCCCTCCTTGATACACACCTTCTCCACTGGGCGCCTATGACTCACCCTTTACCTGCGTCACTGGTCACTCCCTCTCAGTTTCTTTTTGCTGGTTTCTTTTCTTCACTGGGACCCCCAAATGTTGAATTCCCACCCAGCACTGAGTTGTTGGTCCTTTTTTCTATGTGCATTCATTCTTCTGGTGATCTTATCCAATCTCATTGCTTTAAGTTCCATCTATATATATGGCAAAAAACTTCATATCTCCAGCTATGACCTATTTCCTGAAATCCAGACTTGTATATCCAGACAGCTAACAGACCTCTAAAAAAAAGAATTCCTGATGTTCATACCCAAACCTAATCCAACCAGTTCAGTTCATGGAAACTCCATCTGTCAAAAAAGTCTTTGGGGCATTCTTGGTCCCTTTATTTCTCTCACACCCTACCTCTAATTCACTAGGATATTAGCTGTAGATTTAAGACATATCAGAATTGAATGACTTCTTATCTCTATGACCATCTATCTCCTGGAGCTGTCATAGCTTCCTAACAGTCCTCCCTGCCTCTATTTTTGCCCTCAGAATCTGTTCTCAGCACGGAAGTCAGAGTGGCCTCTTAAAACATTAACTCCAGTGGAATACTACTTAGCCACAAAAAAGAATAAAATAATACCATTTGCAGCAACATGGATAGACCTGGAGATCATCATTCTAAATGAATACCACACCATTCATATGGTATCGTAGAATACTATATAACTTGTATGTGAAATCTTAAAAAGAAAAAAAAGACACAAATGAACTTATTTACAAAACAGAAACAGATTTACAGACATGGAGAACAAACTTATGGTTACTTGGGGGAAAAGGGGGTGGGATGAGATAAAATGGGAGTTCAAGATTTGCAGATACTAACTAATATATACAAAATAGATAAACAACAAGTTCCTTCTGTGTAGCACAGGGAACTATATTCAATATCTTGTAGTAACCTATAATAAAAAAGAATATGAAAAGGAATATGTGTATGTATATGGATGACTGAAACATTATGCTGTTCACCAGAAATTGACACAACATTGTAAACTGACTACACTTCAATTAAAAAAATAAAAAATAAATAAAAATTAAAAACTAAAACACTAACTCAAGCCCTCCGCTGGATCACCAACGTTTTCACAGTGGCTGACAGGCCTTATGCCATCTTGCCCCAGTGACCCCTCTGATTTCGCCTCCTACCGCTCCCCTCCTCGCTCACTCCGGCCCAGTCACACGGGCCCTCTTACCTCAGACGTGACAGCCATGGCCTTGGGGTAGGTCTTCTTCTGCCCGCAGGTGTCTGGGTGGCCAATTCCCTCTCCTCCTTCACGTCTTTGCTCAGTTTTCACCTTTCCAGTGAGTCCTGCCTTGACTGTCCTGCCCAGATCAGGCACCCCTGACCCCCTGACCTCAGTCTACCTTTTCTTTTCCCATAGCAGTCATCACCTTCCAGTGTTCTATATAATTTACTTAATAATATATTTAGTGCTTATTTTCTGTCTTCCCAGCTAGAGTGTAAGTCATGGGAGGGCAGGGATCTTCTCCTGTTTGTTCATTGATGGAGCTCAAGTGCCTGGGACCGTTCGATGAATGATGAATCAGTAGGTCACTGAGCAAATGGATGAACAGGTAAGACTGTTCCCGTAGCTGTCAGATTGTATCCAACATCGTGAGAAGCTACATGTGAAGTAATAAGCCTCACACAGTCTCACTCTAATTATCCAGTCAGTGCTGAACCCTGCTGCCTCTTCTCTCTCTCTTGATGCTCCTGATGGGTGGAGCGTCTTTGGAGTCCACGTCTTCCCGTTGTGGAGACCCTTCACCTCCATCCACCAGAATCTTCAGAACAAATTCCTGTCTCAGGCTGAAGAGACATGAAGGGCTCTGTGCACATCCTGAGTGACTTAGAATAAAGCCTGTGGAAGACCTACCCTTCCTTTCTGCTGTAAGAAATGTAGGAGAGCAATAAGTAACAGCTACTTGGGCCTGGCTACGTGGCAGACGTTGTCCTAAGGTTTCCCACGCATAAACTCATCCTTTCCCTGCGACAACCCCTTCCTCCCGACCTCACACCTCTCTCCTGATTCCTGGATGTGATCCATCTGGACTACATTCAGAAAGCAACAAAACTGCAAAAGAGTCAGGAGGGGAGATACCAAACAGGAAGTAGCCCGTGGCCTTCGACATTTCTCAAGAAAAATGTTCTCTCTGTCAAGCACAGCTGCCACGTCTCCATGAAGCCAGGTGGAGAAAATGTTTATGTGGACACATGAAAGGTCAAATACCCAAGGGTAATTAGGGTTCCCCAAGGACAGTCACGGAGATGAGCTAGTTGGAAGCGGGCATAGGACTTTGGCAGTCCGGCCATACGTCGGCGCCGAGTGGCCAGATAACCTGAAGCACATTTAGAAGTCCTTTCACTTGTGGTTTTGTCACTCGTTTTTCACTTTTCCTGTGAACCAGGCTCTTACCAAACTGACTATCATGACAAAGAATTTACCAGGTTACCCATGCTCTTCTCAGTATCATTTCAAGTAGCTTTTTATTACCCTCCTTTTCCATCACCGTAAACACAAGTAAAAAATGTCACTTCGACTAACTTCCTTGAAGTCACCCTCTACCCGCTTTTAATCATATTCACCTGCTCAACGTTGAACACCTTCACTTCTCCCCAAATATTTTCACCAACTCATTCAGCAAACACTTACTGAACGCCTGCTGAGTTGTGGTCACAGCGCTACATGCTAAGAAGCATAATCCACGGTCCCTCAGTCAGAAACCCTGGTGTCTAATAGCAAAGAAGGAGCCAATCCACTGAGAAAGGTTCACAGCTTTCATAGCTGAAAAGTTCCATAAGGATCCTAATGTCCATAAAATGAGGACTGGGTAAGTAGGACATGTATGCACATGACATGGAATGCCACAATTTAAATGAATAAATTAGATTTAAATGCATCAATATGACAAATTTTTTTAAAATATCAAGTGAAAAAAATGAGTTTTCAAAAGATATATGTGGTATTGACACTATGTTCTCTTGCCAAAAAATTACTAAATGACACTATGTACTGATTACAAGTATAAGATGTGTAACAAACAAATTAAAAACCTAGACATAGTGTTTGGGAACGAAATCCAGATTAGTGGTTGCCTCTGGAGAGGGAGGAGGTGAAAGGGATTGGAAAGTGTATAATGTGAACTCCAACTTGACCGGTAAGGTGCTATTTCTTTATTTAAAGAAAAGCATTTGAAGCCAATAATTTTAAATGGAAAATTTTGCTAATTTGGGGTAGTTTGGATACATGGTACTTTTCTATGCTTTAATTATTTTTCCTAAGATCTTCCAAATTTACAAATGAGAGAGAGAAAGAGAAGAAAGAAGAAGCGTCACACTGAAATATGATCCACGACAGATGGGAGGTATCCACGGCCACGAAGACCACGCCACAGATGTCAGTGAGTGCTAAGTGAGCAGCGTGGCAGGAAGGGCGTGAGGTCACACTCGGGGGAGACCCGTGGATCGGCATGTCCCTGGAAGTCTTCCTAAAACTGCTAGCCTGGGGTTGGGCTTAAAGAATGGACTTAAATCCATACAGACCAAGATAAGCAAGAAGGGTATTCATTCCAAGAAGAAGAAACAGCTGAGGGAAAAAGACAAAGGTCCAGGTAAGAACACGGAGCACTCAGCAGAGACAGATCCGCAGGAGACAGTCTTGTGTCTCAGTTTTAACTCTGCTCTTTACTGGCTTAGTGACCTTGGGAAAGTCACTTAATCTCTCTGAAGCTGTTTCTTCAAGTTGAACGTGGGATAATAGTATCTTCCTGGCTGCATTATTGCACTTCCACTCCATGCTGTTGGTTGTTCTGGAAGACCTGACATTTCTGATTATTGCTTACATCCTAGAGATGACCTTGAAATAATCAAAGCTGGAACTGTCGGGGAACTGGCTTCCCAGTTGTTGAGTCAGTTTCTGACTACGTTTTGGAATGCAAAATTTGTCCCAGCCAGGACATTAAAGGAGGAGGGTTACAGGTTTACCACCTTGAAGTAACTGGTCTTCAAGGTTTACAGAAAGTCCACGTGCATACGACTTCGGTCACATGGCTGTTATTGAGAAAGCATTCACAGATTTCCTCAATAGACTCTAACATATTTTCCATTTATTCAGGTTGTTATGAAAGCAAGTTTAAAAAGCATTAAAAAAAATTCATGAGATGTGCACAATGCTGTGTTATGTGAATGGTGCACTCTGAAAGACCCTGGGACTCTTGTCACATTAAGCATCAGTGAAGGGAGGCCACCTCCGTGTGGTTCCCAAGCATGATGCTGCTCTCCAAGGCAGGCTGACGGTCCCTCGTCACTCTACTGGGCCAGCTGCAACAGATCGAAGCCCAGGTTTGGGTGACTGAATTATTTTTCTCAGTGAGGTTTTAGCACCCATTATCACTGTCCCAGGAAGTTATTCCTTCTTGGAGATAATTTGCCAGAGGAAGCTATGTTTTCTCTTTCAGCATGTATTTCCAAATTTCTCTGCTCAGCATGGAGGACAAGCAGCATCTGTTGCTTCTCAACAGCACTCACTTCAAACAGCTGAGATTCAGAGGGTTATTTAGGCCACAGGAGCAACGGATGCACACCATCCAGAAGTCTCCTTCTGTGTGACTAGCTCAGCTAAAAATGCCACAAACTTGCATCACAACATGGTGTTTTTGTCTATCATCAACCCACCACCATGGCCACGAACTCATCAGAACAACAGGAGGACTCTCAGACGTGCTCACCAGTCTCCCACCCGCTCCTGGACCTTCCCTTCTGCCTCCCGAACAGCAAAGTGGTCTATGATGTTATCAGGCTTAAATAACGATATTTGTTAAAGGCACTAACTTTGTCACATCGTTTCTGGTTTGCAGCCATGTTGTCACATAGAGGATTTGAAATGAACTGAGATGACATCTTAGCCCTTGCGGAAAAACCCGCACAGCCACTGGTTCTAGTGGTTGACATTCGGGTCTACATTCCAGACAAGGGAGCCAGAGAGAGGACAGGCCAAGACCCCGTAACCCTTTAATCCAGCGTTCTCTCAAAGTGAAGGGTAGCAGAATATGCCACCCCAACATATATCTTTATGGAATAAGAATCACTTTGAGCTGAAGGCAACTGAGAAAAAACAGACAAGAAAAACCCTCTGATATATCCAGAAGACACCTGCACCCCAATGTTCACAGCAGCACCATTTACATTTACAATAGCCAAGACATGGAAGCAACCTAAATGTCCATTGACAGATGACTGGATAAAGAAGCTGTGGTATATTTACACAATGAAATACAACTCAGCCATAAAAAAGAATAAAGTAGTATCATTTGCAGCAACATGGATGGACCTAGAGATCATCATTCTAAGTGAAGTAAGCCAGAAAGAGACAGAAAAATACCACATAATATCACTCATAAGTGGAATCTAAAAAAAAAGACAAATGAACTTACTTATAAAACAAGAACAGACTCACAGACATAGAAAACAAACTTGTGGTTACCAGGGTGGAAGGGGGGAGATGGAGGGATAAATTGGGAGTCTGAGATTTGCAGATACTAACTAGTACATACAAAATAGATAAACAACAGGTTTCTCCTGTACAGCACAAGGAACTATACTCAATACCTTGTAGTAACCTTTAATGAAACAGAATATGAAAAGGAGTATGTGTACATATATATATGACTGAGCTATTATGCTGTGCACCAGAAATTGACACACATTGTAAGCTGACTATAATTCAATTTAAAAAAAAAGGAAAGAAAAGCTCTCTGCCCTCCCACTCTTTGCCTAAAAGCCTGATAAAAATTTGTGCCCCCCTCCCCTTTCTACCAGGAAAGACAGCCTTTAGCAAAGACAACTCTAGACCTTTATCAGCCCAAAGAAGACACCAAAGGAATCCACATAGCAAATTTTACTAACTTTTCTTCAGTTAGTTCCACCACAACGTGCCCCCCTACAAACTCCAAGTCCTTTTCCTGTATCTTGTCACTCCTTGAAAAATGGACTTCTGGTTTGTTAAGAGGCTACATAAGCCCAAGTTCTACCCACCCCTTTGAGCTGCTCATCACTGAGCACTCCCCTGGGAACGCATGATGCACATGCTAATAACCTCATTTGTTTCTTCTTCGTGAGTCTGATGTACTGGGCCCCAGCCAATGAGCTTATGATGGGTAGAAGGAAAAAGAGTTATCTTCCTCCCCCGCAAAATACTCTAGAGGACAAGGAAGGGTGTAAACTGCTTTTCTCTATCTGCTCTTCGTGGAGACATTACCCATCTCTGAGACTGAAGATGGGAAAAGCGTGGTTTTGTTCACAGTACATCAGATGATGCGCTAAAGGTAACATCGTGGAGTTCATCCCCAAAGACGAGTGAGGCAACAGCAGAGAATTCTCTGGGACTTTGATTAGCCATCACAGGTTTTCATTTTATTTTTTGATTAACTTTTTTCATGCATAGCTGAGAAACACTAAACAGAATGAAAGGCAAGTTTTGTAATTAGACTAGATTGCCCACGGCAAGAGAAAAAGAGAGGCAAATCCTATAATTCAGCTCCTGAATGGCAGAGTTTCTTCATACATTTTTTAATCAGGTGTTAAACTGCTGCATGTATACATTAAACGTGTGTTTCTGTTGGCAAAAACATCATTTTGCGTCAAGGTTTTTCATTTTATTTTAAGCACACGTTTTCCCCCATATTTTAAAACCTACAGTAAATAGAAATATGTGGAGGCAGGAAGGAAAGGAAAAAGATCTTCTTTCAAAAACACCGTTCATTAGTATATTCATTAAACTGGAGAGTGAACCAGATCGTGTTCCCTGGGAGAGCAAATAAAAAACAAAATGTTGTACGTTTCTCTACAGAAAACAACATAACTCGTATAGAAAAACATCTGATTTAAGACAAAACACACTTTAGTTTGGCAAAGACTTTCATGTTATCTTTATGGTCAAAATGGGAAAATGTGGCCCACACAATAGAACAGTTGAAAGAATGTACCCAAAACGTACTGATGAGTGGGTCGACGTCATCCCGGAGCAAGGACTCTTAGATGACACAGCTTCCCATCTTTGGACTATCAGCAGGTCTCATCAGTACATTCTAGCCTTAGCATATTAGTAACAAGGACACAGACTGAAAGGACTCGCCAAAATGATAAAATAGCTGTGTTTAAGAATCCAGAAGGACTCAGCGGGCTAGAAGTTTAGGCCAAAAGTAAGATATAATTTCATAAAGATAATGGTATGGTTCTACGCCAGCCTCAAAGACTCAGATACAACATTAGAAGGTGGTGGGAAACCAGGGGCTGGGGTCCCTACATTTCAAAGTCCCGAACGTAGAACTGGAGCACACCTGTGGCCCCACCATTTTTACTTGCTTATCTCTCCTTGGGCAGAATGGTATCTACCTCTCAGGCTTGTTGGGCAGTTTAAATGAGACACTGGGTCAGACAGAGCCTTACAGCAGCCTGTGTGGACCCAGGGCTGTGAGCCCACACGCAGCGGCAGCGGCAGCCCAAGCAGTGTGAGGCCACCCAGGCCTAGGGCCCTCATTCGTAGAGGAGTGGAGGACAGGCAGGAAGCATCTATTGAGCCTCCTCCTATGTGTCTTCTCGCAGCTTCATGGGTATCCCGGTGACGTCGTGGTCTCAGCCCTCAAGCTCACAAACTAGGAACAAACAATAGGACAGTTTATCTAGAAGAAGGTGGTGGGTGTGGACTGACAGTTCTGCAAGCAAAGTGGATGAGAAATGGTGGTCTGCATCTCTCTTACATCATCCCCTGCGTCTAACCCAGCGTTGGCTCAGGTTTCTCCTCAGTAAACATTTTTTGAATGAATGAGTGATGTAAGTTTTGCCTGGAAAAGAGACATTTCGGGAGAACGAGAAAACTCTGTTTACTATTTTTAAATGCTAATTTAACGGGGGGGGGGGGGGGGACATGTATCTGTAGCTCCAGAAAGTGGGACTGGGGCAAAAGGTGGAGGGGGCAGGAGGCAGCTTTGCGTTTTCTATGGGGAAATGTTCTAAGCAGAGCCGCCGAAACAGAAAGCAAGAGAGAGCTGGTGAGGGCCCATCCCTGAAAACGGAGACGCCAGGCTCTGTTGCATGATCAGGGCGCCGCAGGGGGCGCCTGCCCCGGGCTACCGGAAGCTGCACTATAAGGGAGAAAAGACTTTCCTTTTGAGATGCCGATCTGAGGATTGGAAGGCAACCGTCCTGAGCTCAATGCCAGCATCGTGAAGCCTGTAGTACGAGCTGCTGGGTAAGTAAACTGGACAGCAGCATTTGGTTGACACAGTCAAAAAAACAAATGGGGAAAGTGACAGTTTAAAAATTAGCTCAGGTTGTAATGAGGGGTCCACTAAATGCGCAGTATCTGAAATTGGCATGTAATGACAAGAAGCCCGGTCTTTGCCCGATTTGACAGGCTTCTCCCGAACTCCCTGGCTCCACCGGGGAAGAATGAATTGGAGCAACTCTTCCATAGTTGGTAAAGCGCATAAAAGGAATCCTTGCCCAGCCTGCTTGCAGAGGAGCTGTCATGGCTTCATAACAGCGTGTGTGATCCTTCCCAGATGCAGGTGCAGGTCCTCCAAGACAGCAACTCCCCGCTGCCCTGAATCAAATGAATCAAGTCAGGCTGGCCCCCCACCAGAGTGAGGAGTGTGCCCATGTCTCCACTGTGGGCTGCCCTCCGAGCCCTAGAACCTGGACACCTCATGCCAAATGTATCCGAAGAAAAATATTAGCAGCAGCATCGCTGGGACTGAGTCATGGCAAACACCAGGGAGGTTCCACAGCTGATAAACGTTATTCCATAACGACAAAGATAACTACTGCAATGAGATCAATCAAGGTTATTCTACTTTCCCTGGGCCCGGGAACTCTAAAGCTGGGCTGCTTTTGAGCATCTCTACGCAGAGACCACAAGCCATGGGGTCTTCCTGTGAGACACTGACCTTCAAAACTAGCACAAACTCTCAGAAACCCTAAAGAAAGACTTGAACAGCAGATCTAAATTTCAGGGAATCTGTGTGCTGTCCTTCTCTAAAAGTTATATTTCTTTGCTTTAAAAAAATCCATTTAGGATATTTTTTAAAAGCTAGATCTTTTTCTTTCCAGGCCTCTTAACTGAGATCCAGGGCTTGTGAACGCCTGACTATCTGCAGGATGCTTCGCATGGTACCCTGCTCTTTCTTGTTTGTTACCATGTCAGAGACACTGATTACACCATAAAACAAATGCATTTATTTAAGGTTCTTAATGGCTGTGTCCAGTCCACTGTGGCTTCGCCTCTGGGCCTATTAACTAGAATCAAGGCAAAAAGCACAATCCCAACTTTTCCAGCCAGCATCGCACGTGGGGACAAGACCAAAGGCTTAACACAAAAGAGAAATAAAACTGTGAAAAGTCCATTTCCAAAATTAACAAATAGAGAAAGCTTGAAAACCAGATACCCCAGGGCTCCATTGCATCTTCAAGAAAAACCAGGATCCAACTTTTCACTCAGAGATTTCCATCCCAGGCTACTTGAGCAGCACAACACTTCAATTCGATTACTTAAGGAATGACTTGAAATATTCCCCCTTCCAGTTTAACACCTCCCCGAGCACATGGCCACGGGCCGTCCGTGCACTGCCAAACGGCCAGCCACTCTGCAAACACAGGTAAGAGCCGCCAGGCCCACAGAAGAGGCTACATTTGTTTGGCAACTTGCTCCAGGCTGTTAGAATTAAGACGGCAAGTAGCTAAAATGAAAAGTGCTCCTGGAATGTTTGCCATAAACTAAGCAGAGCAGCTGAAGAGCACAGCCCAGGGCCTGGAACAAAGGACAAAGCGGGAGCCGCCCTCAGCCGGCCCCACCCCCAGCGCTTTCCCGCTCCGTGGCCGCAGCTTGCATCTGTGGTCCCTCGCCTCCGGCGCCAGCACCCAGCCCTGCAAGCCCCAGACAGCCACCTCCCCCACCTCTCCACCCTGCACCTCACTGTAGAAAGCTAAGTGAGGCTTTACTGCTGTTGTCAAAGGCCTCACAACCTTATCTCCTCAGAGGACTCTTGGCTACCTGGGCCTACCCTCCCGTCCCTCCATTTGCCACAAGTTGTATATTAGATTCAGGCCCCAAACCGCTTAGGCTGTAATCCACGATCTGTTTTTTGTTTTTTGTTTTTTGTTTTTTGTTTTTTCCATTTAACTTCCACAGAGTTAAGATAAATAGATACCTCATCAGTAAACATTGTGACAGTTATCTTTTTAACAGTCATTTGTGTAAACTTACACACGTCCCTTTCTCCCTCACCCTCAGATGTATCAGTTGCTCAAATATAAACATATTTAGCAGAATTCTGTCATTTCCTCACATGTATATTCATTTGTGAATGACTCACTTCATACATCTTCATAAACCTGAGGAACTGTCTTTTGAGTCATTCGCAGATTCGGGCAATGGTGCTGGCAGAGTCAAAGGCTGCCGACGTACGCAGGGTAAGCGCTGGGGGGGCGGTACCCGGCAGTCAGAGCTCTGGGGCCATTCCGATCTGTCTTTGGATACAAGATAAGTCACAGAGGTTCACCCGAAATGAAATTATCCCTTTCACTTAGCCTGTTTGTTACACCCAACCCTCCAACCCTTGACTAAACATCTTTCCCATCTGCTCCAGGGAATGTTCAACACCTTATGGACCACCTCCAGGCTGATTGGTTTTTATGGGTAGCCTGATCTCAGTTGTATGCACATCCTCAGGATTATCTCAAGGACAAAGAGGATGAACAATCCATTAGCCATAATAAGCAACTACACATCTCAAAGTAGCTACAGCATAGATTTGATTTCAAAAGAAAAAGGCTGAATTAAAATATGTCTGTCCAGAAATGTCTCACCTCCAGCACACAGAAACGGTATTTTCTGTTCTCCACACTCTGGTGAGCGGTACTGCTGGAAATCACATCTCAGTCCCACTCAATCAGACTTCCCAGCCCTTAAATCTTATTTTAAGATCTGACACTACAGCAAGAAAAAGATCCTCTTGAAAGCCCTCCCTGTGATGATCTGTAGGAAAAGCAGGCAGAGTGTACAAGCTCACACGCACATGCACACACACACACGGGCACTTTTTTTTTAAAGGGAAAGGCATTATTATTGCTTTATGGAGAAAACATATCTCAGTTACTTTAGAATTACATGTATCCCATTGCTTAAATTTATAAAACATCAATCTTGAAAATTTAGTCAAATACACAGTTATCTGAAAAAACCAATTTATATTGCCGGCCAGTGCTAATTACAGACACTAGAAAATCATTGCTATTATTTACTTGAATGTTTCACCAGTGTGGAGCAATCTACCAGGACCTCATCTGCCCACCTCCTAATTTCAGTTGAACACAATTGTAAATGTCTTTACTCACTTGATTTTCAGAAGAATTGCTTACAAGTATTCAACTCTTTCTGCACCCTTTTCTATTTGATGAGCTCAGTTTGTTTTCTTGGCTGACCTTTCGAACAAAGGCTCTTGCTTTTTCTGTTACTCTAAAGCGTTATGATCCTGTAATAAAACAATTATGACAGTGTCTGATCACACTGTATACATTAACGACAAGACGTATCTGGCCACATGTCTCCACAGTTTACTGAGCTCATTGATGGAAACTGTCAGGCTGCCTCCTTGCAGCTTGTATCTCAAGGTAATTAAAAACTAGCTTTTTTAGCAGTTTGAACTTTGTTTTGCAGTGAGTTGGAAATATCGCACGCTGCAGAAAGAGAATGTTCCAGTCACCTGCTCAGCTTTATGCAACAAAAGGTGTGGAAAACCAGGTACAGAAGTGAATCATGTACCCAGAGTGAGGGCTTTCAAGCTCTGGCATATGTTTCATTACTTTGCTTAAGAAAAGAATGTGAAAGTGCAGAGCTGAGTGTCATCTTCAAATTGCAATTTAGGCCCTCACATAACAGGTCAAAGTCAAGGTCAAGCCAAGGCGATGAACCAAACAGGCGTGCTTAGCTGGCACAGGCTGTCCAGAAGGACTCAGAAGCCCAGCGGCGGTGGCCTCTGGGGACAGAAGAGGAGCGATGAGGACGACAGGGAGGATTCCTCTTCATGGGGGCATCTTTTGTTCCATTTGAACATTTTATCTGATGTTCGTATCACTTGATATGAAAAAGTATTTAACAAAAGAATGCTACAATGAATATATGTATGTTCATGTATAACTGAAAAATTGTGCTCTACACTGGAAATTGTCACAATGTTGTAAACTGACTATAACTCAATAGAAAAAAAAGTATTTAGCAAATAACTAAATAATATTTGCCTCCTCCACGCACTGCGACAACCCACATGGTCCCCAAAGATAGCAGCAGTGACAAGGTGCAGTAGCCAGGGTCGCCCTCCAGAGGCCCACCCCTCATTCCTTTCCCTGCTGACCCCTCATGTGGGTTCCTCTTGTCCCCCTGCCTTCCTGACCTCAGCCAGTGTCCTTAGATTTTTACCCTGTCAAAGATAGTTCCAAAAAAAAGTCTGACTTATTGACTATAAATGAACAATCACAGTTTTGCTTTCATACACGTATGGCAAAGAGCAAAGCCAGACTGAAAGGAACTGTTCAGAGCTTCATTGTGAGAACACCGGAAACAAATTGTCCTAGATTAAACAGTTGGGGAAGAGGTCTGTGTACATTCTGGTTTGGGACAGAGAGGGACGTCTAGGCAGGGAAGGGATGGAGGGCTGAGATTGCAGACAGACGGGTTAGCAAGTGTAGGGGATGCTGTGCTGGAGAACAGCCCCTGGGGGTGCAGCCAGGCCGACTGACCACACCTCGGAGAGAACGCCGGGAAAACGGGGATGCCGGCCTCCAACCCCACTGACGCTGCTGGTGTCCAGTGGAGCCTCAGCCCAATGATATGCGTCAAATGCACCCAGCAGGACCCCAGGTGGGTGAAAACAGGTTTTGCAGGCCGCTTTGAATGCTCTCCATGAGGTTGCTCTGACTTCCTCAGCTGCCTGACTTCCCTCCTTTCTGCCTTCTCACTCCCCCCAGTTTAGTACTGCCTCAACTCCAAAGTTTCCCCTTCTGTTCACACATACAGGTTCGAACGCAGTAAGGCAAAAGATTGCCTCCTTGAGAATTAAATATTTCCCCTCCAAGTGACTAGTAAGGCCAGAATCATCCGTCTCCTCCTCGTGGCTGTTTTTTGCAGTATAACAACGCGGCACCAACCAGTGAAATTGCCGGTTAAAGGCGTGAGCTGTGATTCTGTGGTTGCCATCTCGTTCTGTAGAGAAGCTGGCATGGGAATACTCGCTCTAGGACAGAACAATCCACGTCAGACCTGCTGAAAGATGTTTGCTTTTTTGTCAGTATGGGAAACTATTATACTGAGATTAAGCATCACTGCCTTTTTTTTTCTTCCCCAAGGTGGAAACACTTTTACGGCTTTTGCTGGTTAAAAAAAAGAAATACCTGTTTTAAAAATGCTAACACTAGAGAATAGCACAAAACTGTAAATGAGAGATCTCTTCATAATCTCCCCTGGCTGGGATATCCACTGTGACCAGTTTGGATGTATCTGTGGAGATATCCGCTGTCACCAACATTAATTGAAAGGATGCTATGTCGGAATTCGGTTGCAAGTGACCAAGCCTAATTCATGCTAGCTTGAGCATAAAGGGTCTCACATAACTGAAAATGCCAGATTCCAGGCCTTTGAGACCCATCATATCTCTGATGAAATATTTTATTTATTTACTTATTTTAATGGATGTACTGGGGATTCAGCCCAGGACCCTGTGCATGCTAGGCGTGCACTCTACCACTGAGCATGTCTAATAGTCTTGATTAAGGAGTCATAAGTTGCTGAGCAGACATTTGAAATGGTTTCTACTTTTTTCCAGTAATTATTATCATTGCTCTCTGTGGAACCTCTTTCCTTCTGAGCAGTGGCTTTCCTTCCTGGGGATTGAAGCCAAGCACGCACTCTCCAACCAAGCTATAACCCTGACTTTTGGTTTTTTAGAGTCTCATTCTGTTTGTTGAGACCCAAGGCCAGCTTATGGGCCTCTGACCTGCGTCACTGCACAAGGCCTGCACTCAGAAGGGCCCTGAATATGGTTTAATATCTGGCTGTTGCTGTCTTGGAATTCTTTTCTTGAAATTGTTAAAAATGTTAGTTTTGAATTTGTGTTTTATAAGTGAAATACAAGTGTGTCCGCCATCCTTTGCTGCTCCATCTACAAACAGCATTCTTGACGGCCTGAGCAGAGCTCCAGCTAACCCACGGTATGTGGGAGTCAGTGAGACTCAAAGCAAGTACAAGGTGAGGGAGTTCCAACCACAGCGAGTGAGTGAGGCCCCTGACAGCCCCCAAAAGCCATGCTTTCTATTCAAACCAGAACTTGCTTTGAATGCAGAAAGTTGGTAATGACATTCTAAGAATACGGATATTCCTGAAAATTTATCTGATTATTTTCCTCAGATAAATTTCTAGGAGAATTGCTGAGTCAAACAAGATATATGTTTTACATTTTTTATACGTATCACCAGACTGCCTGTCAGAATGGTACCCAGTTTACACCAGTAACAGTGTCTGAGAGAGCCTGTTTCTTCATACCCATCACTGGATCTGTGAAAAATCTTTGCCAATCTGAACAATGAAAAGGGATTTCATTGTACACTCTTATGTCATGGCCTAAGATAAACATCCTTTTTATGCTTATTATTAAATTTCACTTTTAACACTTCTGAACACTCAAATCCTACTTGAGGCTCCTGTCTCACACTCTATGAGAAATGAAGGAAAAAGAATGAATTGAAGCAATATGCTATTTCCTACCAAAATGGGAAACAACAACTGCACTGGCCAATTATAAAGGGCTTCCTGCGTATCAGCCGCTTCATATGCATCAACTCTTTAAATCCTCACAATCTCGCTGAATCTTAGGGCTATTAAGATCAGAAGGGCTATTAGCATCTCCATTTTACAGAAGAGAAAACAGATGTTTGTGGAAAGTTTAAGAAATAGTGAAGTGGCAAAACAGGGACTCTCTTGGAACATGGGTCTGCCAGAAACCAAAGTCTGCGCTCTTAAAACCCAGCTATTCAATTAGATGCTCCTAAACTCAATCTGATGTTTCTAATCTTCGTATTAATGTGGCAAACTGTCTTGCATCTAGTGGAATCAGAGCATAACCTTATCCTTAACCACAGAATGGCACTGTCTAATACCCAGCAAACCCTGCGGATGTGAACCAAAGGGGAGAATGTTACCTAAACTGTATCTGTCTGGCCAGGAGCTGAAAGTCAACTAGGAGAGCTGAGTGTGCATCACTCATCTTGAAGCCTCGTAAAGGAAGGGAATTGTATTTGCAAGTCCAATTTCTGAATGTTTGAGGCAGCCTCACAGGAATGCTGTGGAGAGGAGTTAAAATGAGGGCCCTGAGAGGGGACGTGGATAATATAGTGTGGGGGGCTCCCCACTGCAGGGTATGTAAATACTTTATACACTAATTCAATTACATTTTCAGATTATGCAGGAAGACTGATTTAAGCCACAGCCTGCAACACTGTCCCATCACCCATGCATACATGCAGGAGAACAGAGTTAAGAGAGCTGGGTCGATCTTAACTCTGGATTTCTTGACTTTTATGGGCTTAAGTTGGAACTTTAATGTTTTATTAATGTCGAGTTTTTGGAGCTGGTATTCAAAATGTTTCAAGCAGAGATATGATGGGTCTCAAAGACCTGGAATCCGTTCACATCGGCAGGTAGGGTAAAAATATATCTAGACTCACTATTTTAGGAAATTATTAACCAGTCAAAGAGTTCAGTGGAGAATTATTTTTGTATAAATTATAACCGTGCAAAAAGTGAAAATATTAAATCACAATTATTGATTAATGCATGGGTAATATATATAATTACAAACTTTTGGAAGCCCGTGTTCCCAAGTATAACTAAATACACTCTTCAATTGATCATCTTCAGAAAAAGGGCAATAAAAAAAAAAACCATAAATAAAGAGATTTGCTCCAAGCACAAAAGAAATGAGGTAACCCTTGTGCCTCAAAAAGTCAAGACATCCTAGGATGTCTTTCATATTATTTGTATTCTGTATTGATTTATGCAAGAAGTACCTTACAAAACCTTATAGCCCTGCTTGTCTGTGAATTTTCTAGTAGGAAATTCAAAGATGACCCAAGGTTGTATTTTCCAATAATAAAAACTTTTCTATCAGACTGCTTCTCTTCTATTTCAAAAGGTTTGGCCTTCGGGAAAAAGTGAGATTTATGCAATCTGTTTTTGAGAGAAAAGGAGAGAGTTACACTGAGGGTTAATTTCAACTTTTTTTTTGCATCTGAATAAATATGTGTATTTGAAAGTCCATATTTTCCTTGAAAATATTGTTTAATGATGCGATTCCCTTTTGAAAGACCAAGGATCGATGTGCTTCCAAAACATTGATCAGATTGCTCCCATTAATGAGCGTTAACACTTTTTCTCGGTGTTACTTCTGTTTTCGCCACCATTAATGTGACTTGTTCTACCCCTTTCCCAGTCTGTTTGCGATGCTCACAGGTTTTATGGGAGAGGTTTTTATTTTTCCGGAAACAAGATTTTGAGTTACATGTTTCCATGTTCATAAATGTCTTGACTCCAAAGAATAAAGTGAAAAGAGATTTAAACTGGGCAAACGCTGCTTATAAAACAGTCACTCAGGAAAAATCATCTTAACTAAAGCAACTGTTTGTACGAAGACAAAAGGGGCCAAATTCTGTCCCTGGATGTGCACGCACAGATCCTATTAGCTTTTGAAAACAGCAGCGTGAGGGTAGCCAAGGACAGTGTTCAGCCCAATTTGGTCTAATTTATCCAGACCACTGCAGCCACGAAAGATAAAGACAGATTATAAGACATTTTGCATGTCAGTACAGTAGCATGCTTTGTGTTTTTCCAGTCCCCAGGGTTTCCTTCATCAGGCCAAATGTCAGTGATCACATCTGAGAAGTCTGAAAAGTATATAGAGCAAATTTATTTGCAATGCTACTTGCCGTGGTTGGCAGCCTTGTCTCAGAGGGTGCTTTTCCTTCTGTGTGGGGTGCCAAACTCCAGCAAATTAAATTTACCAAAAAGAAACAGTCTTAGTCATATGTAAATGAAATTAACTGCTAAGACAAAAACAAAAAGTCATTGTTTTAAACAGGTTTTTTTGTAAGACCAATCAAGAGATATTGAATTAATATATTTTAGGCAGTCTCAATGCCCTAGTTTACAAGATGTATTCCAAGGAGAGGGTGTTTTTATAGTTTGCTAAATTAAATTTCCATCAGAAATGCTTGTACCTATGTATATGGCAGTCTACAATGGTTATTTAGTCCAAAGTGGGACCGTAAGTCACAGGACAGGCTTTGTCTAAGCCAATGCTTAGCAGGTGGGTGAGAGAGGGGTTGATTTCTCCAGCAAATGGCTTCCTCTGAGCACTATGCATATCTCAACTATGAGGACACCCATCCCTGTTATACAGTATTATACAATTACCCAACAATGGGACCACCAGCCCCCTCTTTTCTTTCTTTCATTGACATTTTATACAGAAAAAGGAAAAGGTCGGCAAACTGTTTTGTAAACCCGTGTCAGACACCACACTGCCAACCGCACTCTGTTTACTGCAGTTAATGGGTACCCAGGGGCCCCCATGGTGGACACTTGCTTGACACCCCTGGATTCTCTGGCACCTTTAGAATGCTTCCTGTCTGCTGTGCGTGTCTGGGGTCCTGATCTAGGACCTTTTCCAAGAGTAAAACTCCTGTTGATGTCAGCAAAATGCTTGCCGTGAACATAAGACATATCACTAAGACCATCTTGGAACGTCTCAGGATGTTTCAAGTACACATTAGTGGGGAGAGAGAGATTTCTGAGTAATCTGTCAAGTTTCCCCAAACATGAGCTGATATTCTATACAAATGTTCTACCAGTTTCTGAAAAAAAAAAAAAAAAGTCAAATATCACCAATCTGACATGCTGATGGCAAGGTGTGTTTGTACGTGTGTGGTGGGAGGGAAGTGCATGTGTGTGTCACACAGAAAACCTGACAGGTCTATGTGCTCAGACCTGTCAGGTTTATTTACAGCAGTACTTGTGCAAATGGCTCAATAAACTTAAAAAAAAAAATGTTGAACCTTTCTGGCAAAATAAGGCAACTGAATGTGAATTTCAATTATCCATACGATGCTTCGCTCTTTTCTGAAGGTAACGATGAGTTCCTCTGTAAGATGCCAGGTGAGCAGTAGGTTAATAATGCTGGTACCATGGAGAGGGGTCATGCAGTAAGACCTGTGTGCTTCCTTCTTCCCGTAACAGAAGTAACATCCAAGAGCCTTCACATTTCTTTTTATTTTTCCTTCCCCTGAATTTGCAAAAGTTAGCTGGAAAAGACTGCTCCCAGTATTTAAGGCTCAGATTGGCCATCTGGATCATGAGTAAGTGCAAGATGATGGTCTGTGGGATGCACATCTTGTGAAACAGGAACCAGTGTCAGTGAGGATGATACACAAAGACTTTCAGACTTCAGAGGCAGAAGGAGTCAGACACAGCTTCAGGCAGCAAAGGGCTAACAATCCAAAGTCAAACCAGTGGATGCTGGGGATGCAAGAAATCAGGCTGTGAATGAAGAGGTGAGCTGTTTGCTCCTGTGAGATAGGATTAGCGTCATCCCCAAGGACCGTTTCTTCTCTGCTCTTCTGCTCTCGGTGAGCATGGGGAGTCCCAGAGCCACAGGCAGAGGAGTGAACGTTCTCTCCCACTTGGTACAGAGGTAGATGCGTTAACTCGACCAGAAAGTTTCACAGATGCCACGCGATGAATGGAACAGCCTCAACGCTGAGGCAGTCCCCTCGAGGCCATGTTCACGTAGGAGACAGGCTAGATCTCAGTGGGAAAATCGCACAGCAAGGAACACGTGAGACAGGAAGGAAGAGGGCAGGGCACAGCCATTCAAAAAATAACACAGCAATTAACACCAAGGTGGCAGAAAATTCAACTCGCAGCAGGCCTTGAGGCCCAAGATGGCAGGAGATTTGACCTCCAGGGGACCTTGAGCTTCATTATAGGCTCTTTGTAATACAGTAACATGGTCAACGGCACTCCCACAGGCACCGTGACAGTTCCGAGCTGACCATAAAAGGTCAAAAAGTGGGCAGTGGCCCAGTTCCTGGGAATCCCAGCCCTTCCCCAGAGTAGTTGGAATAACCCTCCCACTTGTCAGCATAGGAAGTACCGAGCCCATGAAAACTACCAACCGCCACGCCTTGTGGCCGCTCTCCCTTCTCAGCGAGACGAACCACACTCTGCCTACAGAGTGAGTATCTACTGAGTACCCGACCGCCACGCCGCGTGGCCTTTCTCTGCCTTCTGAAACAGCCTGCACTCTGTCTGTGGAGTAGGCATCTCTCTGAATAAATCTTGAATTTACTTTACTCAGTGTGGCTCAATCTTGAATTCTTTCCTGCATGAAGCCAAGGACCCACACTCAACAGGGCACATCCCAGGGGCTCAACCAAGACCTGGGACACAGCCATCCTCGTGGCCCACATTCATTTGTCCTGTATCATATGGACACCTGGAATTTCCTTTCTTAACAATGTTCTGCGTATTTCTGCCAATTTCTCTGTCTGTGCATTGACATTAATAGATGTGTCTTGAGCTTTAGGGGGAGAGATTAAGAACTATATAGGAGTGCTATTTCATACAAAAACAATAATCATAGCAGTAATAGTGTCCGTGCCTTGAACCCAGTCCACAGGCCAGATCCCATACTAGGTATTTAACTCCTGATTTTATATGTGTAACAATTCGAGGAAGTGGGTTTTATTATCTCAGTCATATATACATTTTTTTTTTAATTTAAGGTTCAGAGCCAGTAAGAAGCTTGCCCAAGCTCATCCAGCAGGTGATTCAAGGCAGAAGTGGCAGAGAGATTTGTTCTTCCTGCATGAAAACTGGTCTCCAAGTTTGTGCCTGTGAGATGTGGGGCTCATACAGTTAAATACTCATCAAGAAGCATGATGGGTTTTGCGTCTGTGTTCACTCTGTCTTACAGTCTTCGGGAAAATTCCTGGATCCACAAATATGAATTTGTCTATTTCCTTGTCTCGGTATCTTCATGGATACAAGTGTTTTCTGTTCCCTATAAAATTAAGGGTTGTAGATTTGTTTTGTTTTGTTTTGTTGAAAAAAAAACTGAAAGAAGAAGAAAAAAAAAAGAGAAATGGAGAAACACTCGTAACATGTTTGTATCTACAAATAAAGCTGAATTGAATTGGTAATAAACGGCCTCTCAAGCACTGCTTTCCTCCGCCAGGGCCACACCTAGTGCCTGACAATCTCCTCGTCTCTGTTCTCACACCAGCTCCATGGCACTGGTGTTCTTTGCATCGTAGGAGACAAAGACAAAGTCAGGAATTTGCTTTATCTGAGTGTCAAACTGATTTTTCAAGATGGGCAATTTGTATTCACACTTTGATATTCCTTGGGACCTCATCAGGGGCCTCAGTTATACCAAACAGGGTGATAACACAAAAGCAAGGAACTATTGACCATTTATTGTGACACTAGCTGTGTCCCCAACACGCCGCACAACAAACTGGAACTTGGCCAGCTGCCTCTGTAACGTCATCCGTGACGCTTTCTCCTCAGGCTTATTGTTTGTGAGTTCTCCCTTTCTTTATGCCAAACCTTTTGAGAAAAGAAAACTCACTAGTGTTTAATCCGAATAATTTTTCAACCCTGTCTACCTCCATGGGGCTACCTCCTGCTGAGTAGAATTGGTCAAGGCCATCGATCCCCCGGACTCCCTCCCTGAGCCCTCAGGAATTCGAAGCTGCTTTGCCTGGAGGGAGGACAACAGGTACGGGAAGCTCGCTGAGCACTTCGGTCCATGTGAGTAGAGACGATGGTTCCCAGTGTCTCCTCTTTTGGCCATTTTACCCCTCTGTTCACTACAGCACAGGGCGGGCAACAAGGTCTGAGAAGACAGGAACCTCGCCTTCCTTAGGGCGGTGCCTGAGAACCTGGTGGGTGCTCAGAAATACTGACTGAATAAATAAAAAGTCATGTGGGAATTCTGACTCTCCAAAAGGTTATCATTGTCATCCCTCAAGATAACAAAATCATGTAACTGATATGATCACAGCAGGTTCTCACTGCCTCCCCTCCCCTCCTGCACAGCTGAAAACCTTCCCATAAATGCGTCAGGTTACAAAATCAGATTTTCTGCATCACTGGGACATTACTATCCAGGTATCTTGGTGCGGACGAAAATTAAAAATGCACGACGTGAGAGCTGTGAGCTTCCGTTTCATCTGAGGACTTACTGAGGATGTAGCCTGAGAGACAGCCTCTCAGGCCTCTCTGAGGAACTGTTCTGAAGAGGTAAAGGGGAGGTCAGGGGCATGTGCAAGCAAGCACCCGTCCTGACAGACTGTCAGTGCTAGGCGCGAGGCGCAGACGCCTCCGCTGGCCATCGCAGTGTTACCTACCGGCTAGCACAGGGAAACAGATCCAGTTTCTTGTAATAAAATACGATGGGAATGCATCTGAAAACGAAATATATATGTATGTATACCTTAAAAATAATAATAATAATTTCCAACTAATCTTCAAAAACTAATAATAATTTCAGTGCTTTTCTAAGTATAGGAATATGCAAGAAATTGGGTTCATAAAGTTTTCTCCTGAAAATATCTCACTATCCGAAAGCCTGTTCTGCCAGTTTTTCTAGCGCACATTGGGCCTCATTCCTGATCTCCACCCTGAATTCCTTTCAGGCTGTGTTGAAGGTCAGTGACGACAGTGGCTAATGACTCAGTCCTTGTAAAGCCAGGTGACGAGTGACATTCTCTAGTTGGGCTTGACTACTGAAGACCTGATCCTTTCCCCATCGACAGAGTAGTTGCAGGTAGAGGGTGGGTAAGGTAAACAACAAGTAAATCTAAATTTTAAGTAGGCAACAGCTGAGATATATATATATATACATACACACACACACACACACACACACACATACATACATATCTATGTGTATTAGATGGGACACTCATTCAGAAAAAATTAGGCCTAACACTACTGATTAACTCACAGTATGACATTGTAGTGGTTTCTCTGCATCGTATAATTTTTTCCAATTTCAAACTGTGGTAGACAGAATTGCTAAAATGGACTTCCAGACTGAGAATATGACAAAATACCACGCGGTGATTATGCCGCATCACACGGCAAAAGGGCGTCTGCAGGCATGCTTGAGGTCCCTAAGCAGGTGCACTTGAAATAAGGCGGCATCCTGGATTGTCCAGGTGGGCCCAATGCAATCATGGGTCCTCAGAAGCTGGGCGCAGGTGAGAAGGGGGAGTCAGAGAAGTTCAAGGCATGGAAAGGACCTGACCAGGTAAGGAGACCACCACAGTGGAGGTGGAGTGAATCCACGGATGAACAGATGAAAAGAACGTGTCATAGACAATGTAATATTATTTGGCCTCTGAAAAAAGGTAGAAATCTTGTCATTCGCAACAACATGGATGAAGCCAGAGGGCATTGTGCTAAGTGAAAGAAGCCAGACAGGGAAAGACAAGCATTGTACGGTATCACGTAGGTGCAGAATATTTTTTTTTATAGTGGAACTCATAGAAACAGAAAGTAGAACAGTGGTTCTGAGGGGCCAGGGGATGGGAGTGGGAGAAATAGGGTGAGGTCGGTATAAGGGTGATAAGATTCATAAGACGAAAGAAGGTTGAAGGGCTAACGTACAACATGGTGACCATAGCTGATAACATTGTATAACTGAAATGTGCTAAAAGAGTAGAACTTAAATGTTCCCATCAATAAAAAAAAAAAAAAAAAGAGGTGATGAATGTGCTAATTAACCCAGTGGGGGAAATCCTTTCACAATATACATTTATATCAAATCTCTTACAGCTTTTTGCCAATTATACCTCAATAAAGCTAAAAAAGGAGGGGGGGCTTGACTCACCATCGCTGGCATCACTGGTGTGAAGATGGCTGGGCCGTGTGAGAAGGAGCGCAGGTGGCCTTTAGCAGCCAGCAGCAGCCGACAGCAGACAGCCAACAAGGAGACCCGGCTTTCAGCCCCATGGCCACGAGGAACTGACGTGGCCAACGACTCAAATGAGCCTGGACGTAGAGTCTTCCCACGGCACCCACATGAGCTCTTCCAAGACGTCCACAGACCTCTTGATTTCACCCCCATGATGCCCCTGGGCATAGAGCCCAGCAGATCCTACCCGACTTCTGATCTACAAAAAAGGTGAGACAACACATTTGTGTTGTTTAAGCCTCTAAGTTTTTTTTAAATTATTTAATATGTATTTATTGAAGGATAATCAGTTTTCAATGTTGTGTCAATTTTTTTTTCCTTTTTCAGTTTTACTGGGTAGAATTACCACAGCCCGACTGCACACACACCTTATACTGCATGCAGACACATGTATACAGGGCACGGCACATTGTTTTTAGTTTACATATATGTACTAATTATTGTTTCTAAGGACAGGTCAGAGTTTAAGCTTTTTAAACTTACATAGTTATCGAAGGAATAAAGCCAACTACAAAAAAAGAATCAACAGAATGCAGTAATGCAAAGCTTCTAAGTTTGTATTAATTTTCACAGCAGCAATAGAAGACTAATAAAAAGACAATACAGGATTTGCCTTCACATCCTAAAACATAATATTCATAAAGAGTTTAAGTGTAAGAAAAAGTTCGTTTTGCAACTTTGTCTTCAGCTTTCAATAGACGCAGCAGCCTCTGTGGGTGTATGATGTATGGGCGGGTGGCAGGGGTGGGGATGATAATCTGGCAGAGATGTGTGCTGAAGACTAACAGTAAACATTACCCAGGGAAGCTGAGTCACTCAGTCAACCCGCATTTATTGTTTATCTGTTATCCACAGAACATCATCCTTAGCAATGGAGATGGAGGTTAATCAGGCAAGGTCCTGGCAGTAGATCCTGTAAGTAATAGAAAAGTAAACTGTGAGAAATGCTATAATTTCTATAGGTAAGAATGTCATGATGGGAAAGCAAGGGATTGAAGACAATTACAGGGTATAATTCAATCAATGACCAAGCCTTTTCCATTATTTCTCCTTAATATCACTAAAATCCATCACTTCCTTTCATATTTTTCTATCCGCATTACCATCCCCCTGCATTGAGCCAGGACCATCTGTCTTAGCTCTCTGCCACAGTCTTTTAATCGATCTCTCTGCCATCACTCCTCCCACTACCCAATTCATTATCTACTCAGCAACTAGAGTGTTATTTCTCAAATATGACTCTGATCACATCACTCCTCTGTATAATATTTCTCAGCATCTCCTCGTGGTCTTTACATAATTTCCAAACTCTTTAAAATGGCTTATGTAGCCGTCCATGATCCAGTCCCAGCTCTCTACAGCCACACTTATGATGCACACGCTAAACCCTCTGTTCCAACCACACTGAGCTTCTAGAGGTTACCTGCATACTCGTGCTCTCTCCTTGTGCCTTGGTATGTACTGACCCTTCTTCCTGAGACCCTTGCCCCTGGCCCTATCCCACCTAGGTAGCTCCTAGTCATCCCTCAAGACCCAGTTCAGAATTAAGTAAAGTTCTCTTTGGCACTATAGGCACAAGGATGAGTACTCTTCTATGCATAGACTTTATTTCCTGATCTGCACTTGACAATTTACTTGCCTTTCTTCTCCTCTACATTGTAATATACTTGGAGGCAGAGAACATGTTTTAATTCCTTCTCATCTCAAATATCAGAGCAGTAGGTATCCACTAAAGATACATAAACTGATTGGTGTTCTGGAAGCCAATGGAAGGAAAGCATCAAAATGTCAACAACAACAACAAAAAGTCAACATGTTAAGAGCTGAGAACAATGTTGAAAATTGAAAATGGGCATTGGCTCTGGCGATCAGGAAGTCTTCAGGAGCCCCAACAAGACCAATGGGATCATTGGCTCAATGGGATGAGAGGTGAGGGGCAGCAGACACAATGTTTTCAAAGTGCTTCACAGTCCAGGGAAATGTCTGAGACTCCCCCCACTTCCCTGGTAGAGAGGGCCAAACTTTGGCTCACCAGGTCAGATTAGGACCCAGGATAAAGGAGGAGGTACATGAAAGCTACAACCAGGAAAACAAACAAGGCCCTAAACTGACGACCCCAGAAACAGCTCTCTCAAAGCTGGGTTAAGAATAAAGAAAGAGAGAGCAAGGATGATGAGGCAGAGAAGGAGAGTCAGAGGCAAGCGCTCCCAGGTGATCGCCTGGAATGGGTGTGGTCTTCTTTTTCTAACGAACACCCAATGCACAATGGATGGGGGTGGGTGGTTGCAGGTGGGAAGGACAGTTGGCTGCACCCAGAGGGCCATGTGTAGATAAGACAAGAAGGGAGGTAGAGGAGGTGAAGGTGTAGGAGATGCTGAAGACCAGACTTGATCACTCTGTAGGCAGAAGAGAGGGAACCAGAGGACGGGAAGGAACAAGATTATTGCCTGGAGGAGAGGCCAGAGGAAACAGAATCCAGTGCACCCAAAAGATTACTGTTGGAATAAAGGTAAAAATCTTCTCGCTTCAAGATCAATGGAGAAAGAGGTTAAAATATGTGTGCTCCTGTAGGTGAGCCTCCAGGTAGAGGCAAGGAAAGTCCAAGGAGATTGCTCAGAAAGTGCTACATTCTCTGTAAATTATGAAGCAAAGCTGAAGGCTAGAATGAGGCATGAGACGAATGACACAGGTTTAAAGGTTTAGAAATGATGCCTCAAGAGGAATTCTAGAGGAAGCCAACCAGGGACAAGTAAGAGGATTGCCAAGCTGCACTGAGAGCCCAGCTGAAGTCAGATAATTAAAGAATAATGATATTTTCCTGAATTCTAATTTCCACACACATACAGAAAATGTTGTCCTGCTTGCATATGCTCCCACTTCCACAAGAGAAAAAAATTGAGTCCAAAAGAAGGAAAACCTGATTGAGTTTTTTTAATTAATTTCTGTATTAAAATGATTTTTCAGGTATCAGTGGTTGAATTTTAAAATATTGGAAAATCAAGCATTTTTGTAAATACGTATTTTCCGCTTTTGTGTGTGTGTGTCTCTACCTTTTCACATTTGGTTAAAAAAAAAAATTACAGGTGGGGGGAGAAGCACCAGCCAGCAGGGTTTTGCGGATCTCACAGCCCCATGCAATTAAGGCGCCATTGTTAATTTTCAAATTGTCATAATCCATTTGAGAATTTAAGACAATTCGAAAAACAATTATGACTGAATGAAAAGTGAATTGGGCAATCAACTGAGATGAAATTCAGCCCAGAGAAACAAAACGTTGAGGAAAAAAAAAAAATACCCTAGAATAAGGGGAGAATGAAAGGCATATGGAAGTGACTGATTGTGCAGGGAAGGTCTTTAAAGACCAAGGCTACTTGACAAGAAGGTGGTAGGGGTTTGTTTTACAACTGAACGAGATTTAGCTATTTTGCTAATGCAGCAGATTGGGCTTTTTCATGTTTAAGTTCATAATAAAAATGTTGACGCTTACCCAGCTGCACGTAGATACAGCTATATGTTGTTTACCTAAGACTGTCATACAGCAGCAAACATGCAAAACCAGTCCCCACAGACAGAATGGAGCAGCCTGCAGCAAAACAGAATTTCGATTGCTTATTCTGATTCTATGAAGGAAGATTAATTTGTGATGCATCTAAATGAATTATTTTACCCTAAATCAGCAAGCTCAAATCATCCCATCCTGTATCTTTTACTTTTTGAATTTGAAATAAATGTAGGTGGCAGGAGCATCTTCGTCACCAAACAACTTCAACAAAACACCCTGGAAACACTGTGTGGAAGCTTACACTAGTGTGACCTGGATGAATTCTTTTTTTTTTTTTTTAATTCTTACTCTCTAAAATCTTACATTCCGCCCAAGCAAATAGGTCTACGTAGAAGAATCAAATATTATTGTGTTATGGCTCCTGTCATTTTAAATCCTTCTTGCTAAACCTCTATTCTCCTCCAAGTCATTTCCTCCTGTTCCAATCTTGAGTCTATGCCTTTTTTAAAGGCATTAGCCAAGATTTGTCTCCAGTCTGATGCTTTCCTTGGTAAATCACATCCCATCATGATCTTCCTCGTGGTTTAAATTCCCTCTGAACTCATTCATTCATTCACTCACTCATTCATGCATCATTGTGCATCTGCCATATGGACCCCCACCACATCGAGTTCAGTGTTCTCCATGCAATCAAAGTGTGTATATTCTATGCCTCCTCGGGGCCCTGGACCCATGCTAGGCCCCATAAAGTTGATAGAAAGAAGTATATGTAATTATCTGTTTCTTTCAAAAAGATTTAAAGCAACTGGCTGTTTAAAACAAATTACAGTACAGTACATAGTCCACAAAACTAAAAGAAAAAAGTCAAGTAATAAAGAAGAAGGAGAAAATTATATCAGAACTTTCCCCTGAGTTTCTAGCAGCTCAAAGGGAAATTAAATGGCTCATAAAGCTCTCCTTCTCTAATGAAAGAAATGCTACGACCAAAAAAGATCTAAGTTGTGGAAGGACAACAGAAACATGGCAGTGTCGGTACTGCGAACGACACAGCCTCAGAATCCTTCCTTACACAGCATGCCAGCGAACAAGCTGAATTCATCAGAGGCCACTCAGAATAAAGCCCCATTATCTCTTGTATAAGTGATGTTCTTTTATCTCAAGAAATTTGCCATTTAAAAAAATAATAAAGCAGTCCTTGCCCATAACGAGCACATAAAAACCTCTGTCTGACTGACCTGTGATGCAGTATGAATTGAGAGAAAGAAGATCTTGGTAGTGAGAAACCTGCCTTGAGGAGGAGGAACTGAAGCTGAGCCTTGAAAGGTGAGTGTTGAATGAGTGAACTCAGACTGTGAACCAGTTAACCTTTTGAAAAGGCTTTTCTTCAATCGTAATTTCAATAAGTAAACCTGTTGAATCTGTACTCTCACCTAGTAACTTCTCCATCAATGGTGCATTTTCCCAATAAGCCTTTGTTCATCTCATATACCGAACCCTGCAGTCTTCTCCTTTCAGACTCTAGTGCATTAAAAATTCATAGTTCACAACTCAATTTATTAGCCCATATTAGCCACCAACTCAAGAAGTTGGGGGCCCTTTGTTGACGTCCTCAACTTTATCTTTCTGAGATCCAAGTGGGTTTATGTCATCTAAGAAAGTTAAGGTTCTTTGTAAAGTTAAGAGTTCAAGGAGTGACAAGGCCGTTGATTGCATCAGTAATCCACTAGACAGCACCTATTAGATCTGTCTGCTAGATCAGCCTTTCAGTTTTCAGCAAAGAAAGAACTCATTCTCATTTCCCTTTCTCTCTAGTTGCTACTAGAGGTTGAAATATGCAAAAACCTATATGCCGTAGCCCTCAAATCAGTAAGTACTCAAAACTGTGTGCAAAATATGAATAAAATATTGATTTCATTAAAAATGTTAAGGACTACTTAATTCAAAAACATTTTATATGTTTGCATATTTATTTCTAAATTTGCATATTTGTTTGCATATAACTTGTAAAGATGAATGTTAATTATACTTTAAAATCATTTATAAATTGTAACTAAGAATGTTGTATGAATTTTTAAAACTGCCAAATTCTCAAGTACCACTAATTATAAAGTGTCATGTAAAGTACACTGAAGCAGACCTCGTATTGAAAAAATATTGAGATCTTGACAAATGGAAAAGCAGAATTATTAACTGCGCTTGCTGATTAAGTGATACCTGAGGCAAGTGGAACTTAAGTGACACTCTGTGCTTTTCCAAAGCATCCATTTACCTTCACTGAATTACGATAAGAAACTCATGCTCCTAAGCAGACAAATATTTTACCTGATGCCTTGCATTATCCCACGTTTAAATGTGAGCTTCCAAGAATTATTCCATATTTCAGCCGCATGTGTTCGTATTCTGAAAGTGACAAAGAGTAAGTAAATAAACATCACAATAAGCAATAAGGCTGCTTCAGCAGCACCCTGTGTCAGATGAGGTGAGCTGAGGAGATTTGACTCTGCACTAATTAGATTTGTAAAATGTTTCAGAGTGATTTAAAAAACGTTTACACAAGGTCAGATCTGAACTGGTTTCCAAAAAGAACCATTGGAGAAGAATGAAATGTCCAAGTAATTACACTGGACATGTAGAGCCAACACTCTATCTATTAAATTGGGCATGAAATTGGACCTTATTTTAAAGTACACTAGGTCGTACACTATGAATCTCGAGACAATTTTCTATATTTTTGATAAAATGTTTAATTATGGTAAGCACAGATATGTCAGAGATGGGAGCTATTGCTCATGTAACATTTTTTTTTTCTAAACTAACACCTGCTGTAAGTCAGTTTCTTTTCAAAACTTATTAAAGAGTTGCAGCGTATTAAAAACTGACTGACTGGATTTCATCTATTCCATCAACCGCAGTCTTGCCGATAGAAAGCAACATATTGTTACCAGCTTCTCCTCCTCCATCACCACCACGCTCTTTGTCTCTGTTAGTTTAGGGTTGATTTGTAAACATCTTACTACAGGAAATAATTATGCTAAATTATTCCATGTGGTTATATTATCAGTGTCCTATCTGAATCCATACTAATATAATTAGAGATAAAGTCGACACTGAAATAACAAATAGCTGCTAAAGTTCGTCGCATGTTAAGTAGCATTTACTGTGCTGGCAGAACAGAACTTAGATCTCGAAAATAATTTGATATTAAAAGACAAAAGTAAACAAATTAGATTGTAAGCTTGTTTTTTTTTCCCCTGTGTATTAATCAGCCCTAGTAAACCTTCTATTGTGCTCTTCAAATCTGTGTTAATCAGAATTTGGGTTTTGAAAGGCAAAAGGAAAAAAATTGTCTCCCTCTGGTGGGGAATATGACAAGTTTTTCCTTCTTTTTCCTTTTTTTTTTTTTTTTAATGTTTTTTCCTCCAGTCAGTGTCAGATAAGTTTCACGACGCTCTAAAAAAGTACTCTTGAAAAACCAGATTTTATCATCTTTCAAAGATTTTACTATCTTTTGAATGTGGCCAACACTCAGAAAATTCAGATTCGAAAATGACCTTTACTTCCATTACTGTTTTTCTGAAGAAAATAAAAGGATAAAAGAAGGAAAATATAAAACCAACATCACGAAGTAGGGAAGCGTCGTATACACATAAAATACGCAGGTTCTAAATGGGTTGGTTTGCAAAGATTCACTTTAGAATCTGTAGCTTTGAGCTAATTCCACTGAATAAGCAGTTTCAGAAAAGTCCTGGAAGGGCCCCCTCTCCCTCCACCAGCTCATCTGTCAAGAGTTCCCTGGCCTCTCTGCCTTCTCTGTGATCCTGAAACTCTTTCCCTCAGCCTCTATTTCATCACCGAATCCCAGCAGGACTAAGGGCCCCTCAGGTAGAGGCCGTGCTTTATGCATCTCCAAGTCTGGTGCCCGGAGCTGAGCTTGGCATTTGGCACAAAGGAAAACTTACCTCTGTACAGGCGGTGTGCAAAGCCTTGGGCATCAAACCATGGACCAGACACACCTGATCTCTGCCTTCATGAAACCACAATCTAATGGGAAACAATGGATTGCTTTGGAGTACATTTTTACCATAGAAACAACATATTAAATAGTGGCCAGCAGCCACAAAGTCCGACACAATCCATATTGTAGTTTAAGTGAATTAAAATTCCCCATTAAGTTGATTCATCACTGAACGTTCTATAGGGTTATTCCACTGTGATGTGTAGAAAGAATTTTTCACTGGAAGTTTGGATGTCTGGATCCATTCATTCAGCAAACATTTATCAAGGGCCTACTATGTGTCAGGCACTAAGCCATGGAAACACATTCTGGTAGGGAAAGCCAGATAATAAATGAGTGAACAAATTTTTTTAAGTTGGATATAGCTTGTAGTTTGTGCTGAGGGGGTAAAAATAAAGCAACAGAAAATGGGGTATAGCAATCAGGGTTCGAGCAGGATCTCCATTTTATATACTTAATGGGGTAATTGAAGAGGGTTTAATAAAGGAACTCTTTTAAAGGCGTGGCAATATTAAGGTAAGCCAATAAGGGACAGTGAAGTAGTTTGGGACCCAGAAAAAGTGGGGACCAATACCACCCAAGCCTGGCTGGACAAAGGAGAAGAGTGGTTACAGAGCCCAGAGAGAAAGCCACAGCTCAAGGAGGGTCTCCCAGCAGGAGCTGTGGTCTTCCAGAGTGAACACAGCCACCAGTGACTTGCAGCCATGTTACCAGGCCACCAGGGGAACAAACGCACTGACCTCACTCTCCTCCTGCCCCCAGTACCTTGCCAAGTCTCCCACTGGCCGAACGCAACCAGACGCCAGAGGGCAATGGAGCCTAGAGATGTCCCGAAAGGTCAGTTCCCCAGGGCAGACGGAAAGAGGCTCTAGAAAGACAAATGGAGGATACGTTCCTAGAGAGTCGTTAGCTCATCCCGTGTTAGAAGAGGCGACACTGGAGCTAAAACCTGGACAAGTTTTGGGGTTTAGGGTTTTTTTTTAATGGATACCACGGCCAAGTAGACGTCTAAGGCAGGAAAAGTCTTGGCGGCCCACCTCTAGAACTGACTCGACATGGGCTCTTGTACCAGTCCCTCGACGTTCGGGGCCACGTCAGTCAAAGGGACAGACTGGACCATGATGACGCCTGCGGGCCCTTTCAGCCTGAACCACTTAGGATTCTCTAAATTTCATGATTCCTCTTCCTCTTTTTTTCACTCCCATGGTTCAATGGCACGAATGCGAATTGAATATTATAAATTAGGGCATGCCTAGACTTTTCTGAGAGTTGACCGTCCCAGAAGTAAGGAAAAAGGGAAACTTAAAAACTGCTTACACTGATCTCACCCAATGAGTTTGGAGCAAAAATCTCTGGCCCAGGGATGAAAGCTGATTAAGTGACCTGGCTCATGTCACACACAACCTAAGCTGACATCTCTTTACGGAACATGGTTTAATTAAAATTATCCCAACTGCGTAACAAAGTCCCTGTGAAGAGTTCACCAAAGAGTTTTTCCATTTCTTAATCAAAACTTCTTACAAATCACATTTTAAACTTCGTGACAGAAAATTCAAATGACATGGGTCATCTTTTTCTTGCAACTAACATACAACAGGGTTTTATGGTGATGGTCACAAGTGAAATGCACTAAATTAAACCACTGTTCCCATCTCAATCGACTCATTGGATGGGAACGAGTTCACACACCATACGTGGGCTGATCCACATGACTGTATCCCTGAAAACAACATAAATTAGCATAGTATTTATGTATCAACTGACTAAAAACTGGCAGACTTTCCTCTTTGTTACTTTTTGCTCATTTTCGTGGAGACTAGCCTATACCTGGAGTTCTATATAAGATGCCATGATACAGAGATAAAAGGATAGACTTTTGTCAATCCAAATGTTATCCATTCACTCACTTATTTATTCATCAAGATTGACTTACTAAATGCCAGGCACCAACGTTTCTGTGTTTAATGGTAAAGATTAGCCAGTACCAGTCTTCCCAGAGCTAATCCATCCAATGGCAGCTGCCACCGCCAGATGTCACTAACTCCACCCCTCACAGTATTTGTGAGTGTAGGAACAACTTTCTACTGCTAAAAAGTGCCATATTCACCCATATTTATTAAAAATAAGTACATTTTAGTATCTGCCAGTTGCACAAATATATAATGATACAAACTGCGATGAATTCAGTAATCCTTTTAATAATTTTGTATTTATTCATCATAGTCTGTACATACACCTGAGAGGAAATACTGCATGTATTTGGGAAACATACTGTTTTGCGCATCAACAATACATTTTATGCGTATGGAATTGTGGTTCCCTTGTGGTTCATATGCCTAAGTAAGGCATATGAAGTCTAGCACACAGTAGGCATGTAATAAATGTTTCTTCCCCAGCCCCACCTCCACGTTATATCCCTAATATTTATCTTCTTGTGTTTCACGTAGTTGGTGCTCATGGTGGACTGAGCACAAACCCCTCCCCCAGGAATCTACAGGCTTCAGATACAAAGATTTTCTGCTGTGATGAACTAAAGCCAGACTGGGATCTCTGGAGTTCCGATGCATTGCTGTCTTGTGCCATTAGAACAACTCCAGGTCCACCCAGTGTCACTCCACATGTCAATTCCAAGCAACACTACTTTCTAATCCCCCAAATCTCACAAGGTCTGTATGAAAACAGTTTTCAGATGTTTTAGTTATAAGCCTCTTCCACGTCCCACCACCTTCTGACTCAGACACAGCTGGATGGAGGCAGAAGGATCGCTGGGCTCAGAGAGGAAACCCATCGTCCTCACAAAGGTGACTTTTTTTGGACAAAGCATATGTTTCTGATTCTCTATTTACCCAGCCTTATCCCGGTGCCTGGGACTTCTCCGTCCTTCAGATAAATGGACTCCTAACAGGTCTACCTCACTAGTATGACACAGATGCCCAGAAATGTCCAAATCCCAAAGGAAAACACACTTTGATCTGCCACAAGGGTGCTCCCCCATGCTTGACAGTAGGTAACAAGTACCAAATAGATGTACAAGCAGTGGGCTGGAAGGAAAATGAAAAGGTGGTGCTAGTTCTGATGGGGGAAGAGTTCCCAGAAAGTGCTTTGACCTGGACCTGGACAAGTAAGCATACGTTGAACAGTTCATGGAGGAAGTAGGAGCATCCAACCTGGGGGGAAAGATGAGACTAGAAGAAATCCGGAGCATAGCAAGGGGCCGAGGGACCTGGGTTTTTTATTGGGCAGCAATTCTTGGCTTAAGCAAGTTGTGAAATCAGTGCTGACCCTTCCTTGGAGAGAGAGAGGGTGTGCCTTTTGGGAAAAGAGCATCCCCAAAGGAGCAGACGGAAGAAGAAAAGAGATAAATGGTAGACGGGATCTTTTCCTCATCCAAACCCTTTGGTCGGCTTCATTCTACCCTGTGATACTTATTGCAGACTGCCCTGTCTCCTCCCCTCTGTTGGACTGTAATTAAATCACACGGGGGGCAGCAATGTGATAGAGCAGAAATAGCAAACAGTTTGCGGCCAAACAGCTAGTTGGGTTCAAAAGTACCGGTACTTCTCAGTGCACGACCTCACACAAGTCTCCCGGTCTCTCTTAGCCTCTGTTCTTTATGAGATAATGGATGGCAGTGCCTACATCTTAGGGTGGTTTTAAATACTAAGTGAACTAAATAAGGCATATGAAGTCTAGCATTCGTTAGGCACATATTAAATGTTTCTTCCCCAGCCCCACTTCCACGTTACATCCCTAATATTTATCTTCATGTCTTTCACACAGTGGGTGCTCATGATGGACTGAGCACAAAGCAGCTGCACCGCATTCCAGGTCACCCCGGCGTACATGGCTTCGAATAACTTGGCTTGGTTTGTAGTCTACATAAACTTTATTCCAAAAAGCATTTATTAATCACCTCCAATATCTGGGCACCGCTAGGGCCTAGGACCATAAATATATGTTTATCACGGGCCCTGCTCTCGGGGAGTTCAAGTTCAGTGAGTTATTCCTCTGATGACTCATCCCTATGGAAAGACTTTTAAGGAAATAAGCCAGTGGTGTGCGGAGTGAGGCCATTAAATCTGAGTAATCCAAGAACATATTTTTAGAGTCAGGTAACTCCTTCATGAGAATGTTCTGTTAATGTTATAAGGGCTTTGGACAAAAACTAATGTCATAGTTAACATCAAGATCCTTAGCTGAAGAAAAATCTGGGGAGAAAAGATTTTATTCCATGCTTTCAAACTTCTGTTTGATCTTATTGGTGAATTTGTCCTTTAAGTCATATGTGGGTCATATGTGGATAAATAGATTTAAACGTAGTTCAAGGGCATAACAAAATGCTTGTTTACATACTTTGTATAGCCTCGGCAGCTGGAAAATGACAGCCCCAGGTTGTGATCTGAGAGGAAATAGCCTTATTGAAGGGAGGACCAGGCAAGCTAGAAGCTTGGAGGAAAGAGGCCCAGTAGCGGACACCTCCAGCAGTGGCCAGTCATGCCCAAAGGACAGATCTCCCACAGCACTAAGTGAGGTGGTGATTATGGACACACACAACAGCCGAACGATGCAGAGTAGCCGGAGGAGATGTGAAAACTCAAGCACACTTGAGGTAATCGAGACTAAGGGACTAATTAGAAATGAACTGAAGTGGTTCAAAAATAAATTTCAAGTTAGTGACATGAGGGAAAGGTCCTCGCCCTGGCACTGCCACTGAGCTCCACTCTCCTCCTTTGCTTCACTCTCCAGGGTTTTGGCCCATTTCTTCATCCTCTTCTACATTCGGAGACAGAGAATGTTTATAGACTTAAGCCTTCATTCAGGTCAGGGACCGTGAAAGGCATTTCAGACACAATATTTTTTTCACCTTACGATTAGCCTAAGAATTAAGTGTTGTTATTAGCCCCATTATATGGGTGAGGAAAACAAGGCTTAGAAAAAGTCTTTGGAGTCACACCCAACTCAGTGGAAGGGTTGGAATACGAACTCAGGTCTGTCTGAGGACAAAGGCTGTGTTTCTCAGGCTGTTCAACTTTAAGTATGCTACCCTTCAAACAGACAGCTACATTGTATAAGTTCATCGGTGTGTCTTCAACTTTAATGTATCAGATGCTCCTGAAAATGAAAATTCCTTTTAGACCCAAAAGAAGACACTTGTAATGAGGAGATTTCAGCTGAAGTCCAGTGACAACTAGAAGCCAGAGGGGGAGGGTGGGCTGGGGGAAAGCAGCCTAGGTGAGCTCAAACTATACCCCACGGGTGGTTAATGGAGCCAGGTCACAGGCCAGACACGAGTAAGACAGAAAATGCTCATGAACTCGCAGCAGAGCCTCAGCGCAGTCAAGCTGAAGGAGAATGATGCGGTCAGACAAAAACTGTCTCCAGCGTGACCTCAGGAAAGGGAAAAAGGGTGGGGATGTGCTTCAGAATGGAGATTAAGAACTGGGCGTGTTGTTGCTGGGTTTCCCTCCTCCCTGACAGGCATCCTATGTCTGTACTGTCCAGGACTGTAAATGTCGTCCAGGTTACTCCCAGTTTAAAAAGAAAAAAAGCAATTGACCACATCCTTTTCAGCATTTTAATGTTGCGCTTTTATAATCTCACATTGTAGTGGCCTTCCAACTGCATGGTTATCGTCTCCTTACAGTTACTCTGAAATTGTTTTTCCATTGTTATCTTATATTATAGTCGCATCATAATGTCATGTTTAAAGGTTCCCCATACACTTGTAATGAAATCGTTTTGCAGTTCAGAATGGCATCATATTGGCACTTTAAGCAGGCTATCCATCACCCTGTATTGATAGTTTTCACAACAAAACACCCTATTTTAGTGACTGTGAAGGTAAATAGCTGTTGCCAGTGATCTGTTCTTCCATTTCAAACTTAAATGGTCTCATCTGTTTTATTTTACCTTGCAATTTTCACACCCACTGTGGTATGGGCCAAATTTATACTGTGTGCTTTCAAATGAGTATTGTCATTCCATTGGCTCGTAAATGTTTGTATCACAAGCCACTTGTCTGTTTTTGGTTGGGCTTTTGGGTTATAGATAATTCCTTACAGTCTGATAATCAATAAAATTTGGCCACTCCATCTGCAAGGCTAACGTAGATAAGTCTTCTGCTAATTGAAATCTAGAGGCAAGTTATTTGGTAAATGTTTTTGAATCTCACTCAAAATCCAAAAGTAATATATGCAATTACTTCATTACACAATGATAGCAAAAGCAGACGTCTATTTCCAAATAGCCACACGTTTAAGGCAAAGGCTTAGGTAAAGACAGGAAATTGGAGAAGAATAAATGTTGTATTATAAATATTATCAAGAATTAGGCATTTTTATTTAATTTTTTTTTAACGCTGTCATCACCCCCGGGTGGTTAAACTTTGAGAGGTTAACAATTTGATTCAAATCTTCTCTTCAGAAATTAAACGTTACCAACCCAAGTCTAATCCAAACTAACTTGAACTTGGACGTCGGCCAGGGCAGGCGCGAGTCTCCTGACAATGGGCTTCATTTTGAGATCTTTCTATTCTCTGCTGCTAAAAGAGCCATTCCTGCCTCGACACAACCCCTCCACGGCAGCTCTGACGTTTCTTTGCAGGTCCCGCCAGAAGTCAGAGAAGCAGAAAGACGGTAAAAGCGATACATTTTTACAGGAAAAGATTTGTCCGAGCATTTTCATACTCAAAGAAATCTGACATTCAGTTGGAGCTGGGAGCACAGGTTCAGATAAGCCTTTATTTTATACAAAACTACTTCCCTGTTTTGAGGAGTTAACACAGATGATGAGGATGACGCAGCCAGCAAGTCAGTGGGACCCCGTGTTAAATACTGTAAATGCACGGGTTTTAGGTGCCTGCCCCTGGGCTAATGCTTGAATCTATTCCCTGTCCGGAAGCAAGTAACCACACTGGTAGCAATGATTTTGGTTCTTGGGTGACCCAAGGTGCCCAAGAGGTGATAATAAATTCTTTAAAATATCCCCCCAAATTGGAATTTGCTTTATTTCAAATCCAAATATATGTCCTCCACAGGAGAGTATGGCATGAATTGGAAAAACCAAACTGTCCGTGAGCTAGGGTTAAGGGTCACTCCGCGATGCCCGGCACAGATGCCACTGTCTCATTCCCCTGGCAGAATTGTACTGGGAATGAACCCAAGAGGAAAATGCATATTTGAATGACCACACACGAAAAACCTTGATGCTGGATTTAAGATATAAGCTTAATTATAGGCAGCAGAGTACGGCCTGAAAAAAAACTCAAATAATCTGGAGTTCATCGCCACACACTCGTGGCCTCTGAACTTCTCTGCCCTCTGCCTCAGACAAGCATTTTATCTGCTTAGAATCAGCTCCCTCTCCCACTCCTGAAAGTAGCTGCTAATTCCAGGCTTCTCCAGTCTCCTCAGAGGCTGGCCCCTGCGCCTCTCACAGCAGTTAGCCTTGCCTCCCTCTCTGCTGGGAAGACTGAATTCATAGCTGTGACCTCACCATCCATCTGCCCACCCACAGTGGCCACCGCAGCCTCAGGTGTGTCTACAGCCACACACACCGGCACTTCCGTCCAGCCTCAGAGAATGAGACGAGTCTTCCTTCAGGACTCCTCTCTCCCTCTTCTGGGACCTCATTTTAATCAGTCAAACGCTCTCTCACTTATATCTTAAGTTAATCTCTCTCGCTACTGTCTCCTCTTCAGCCTATGAACATCTTCAAGCTGCTCCCATCATTTGGAAAAAAAGAAATCTCCCTTGATTTCCTATCTCCCTTGACCCAATATCTCCCTCAACTGTGCCCCAGCCTCTCTCTTCCCCCAAACATATTTCCAGCTAAATTCTTCCAAAAACGCAATATCCATTCATTTCCACTCACAGCTCCATTCAGCATCTTCTAAAGCCCCTTCCTCCTGAAACCACCCTGTTTCAGTAGTCATCTTTCTGTATTTCACGGCTTCCCTGAATTATGTTGATAATTATTTTCTCCTCAGTGAAACTCTGTCCTCCCTTAACTTTAGTTCTACCATCGTCTCTTGATTTTCTTCATTTCATTCTGACTATTGCTTTTCTCCTTTCAACGTGGGTTCCTCTTTTTCTGCCTACTCTCTCAGCAGTTTTTCTTCCCCCGCTGAATGTTATTTTTCCCCTGCCTTTATATAATCTTCCTTCCTTGTGACTTCAACTGTCACATAAGAATGGAATTCTCTACCCCACCCCTGACTTCCCTGGATTTCAGATTCGTATATACGCTGCCTCCTAAACAGCTCTCCCTGGGCGGCCTACAGGCATCACAGACAGCATGTCCGAAAGGCATTCGTCATCTTCTCCCAAACCCATCTCTTCCTCCTGTATCTCTTTCTGTGTCAACATCACCATCATCCCCTGGGATACGCACACTAGAAACTTACGAATCATCCTTGCCTGTCCCCTTCATCCTCTACATCAACCAAGTATTTCTGACCTAGTCAATTAAAACTGTGTTGAACGTCATAACCTCCTTTCCATCCCTACTGCTTCACCCGTATTTAAATCCCTGGTGGTCAGAAGCCAGTCTACATAACCATCTCCATGTCTGAGTCCCTTTACGTAGCTTAGCTGCCTTCAAATGAGCTTCCAAATCATCTGTCTAAAAAAAATTTTTAATTAAAAAAAAAAAACACCTAACTATATCATTCCCCTTCTTAAAAATCCTCTGATGGCTCCCTCAACCAAAAAGGTATTTTCCAAGCCCTTTCACATTTTATAATTTGCCGTAAGGACCTTGCCCCTGCTGACCTCTCCAGCCTCATTTTTCACTTCTCTCTGACTCATACTTTATGATCTAAAACCATGAAACCTTTCACAATTTCTCCAAGTACCACTCTGCTTCGCACATCCATGACTCTAGGGAAAATACCTGGGGTCCTTTCTCAAAACTGACTTTGACCTACAGACCAAACCATCTATCTGTCCAGCTTTTTCAGATGATACACTCAAATCACCTCAGTACAAGAGGCTCTATTGTAACGCAGCTGGGGAAGTAAGAGACAGGACGTCGTGTAGAGGCAACACAGAACCAGGTCTGCGGGAGAGATGGAGTGTCGTTCTGGATTCAGTAGCAGGGAACACCCCACTGCTGCTCATAGAGCTTCTGCCCCAGAAGACGTGTCGGTTGCTTGCGGCTCAGCTGGTCCACCAGGATAGTGGCCATGCTGTTCATGGTGGTTCTGCTTTCCTGCTTTCGTGGCAACTGATCTGTCTACTCTCACCATATTGTGGCTTCTCTCTACCCTCCTTTCTAGCCTGCGGGTGCTCATTGCCCTCTTTCTGTACATCTTTCTGCTTTCACCAGCCTCCTGCCTTATTATTGTCTGTATGACTATACAAACTTCCCATAAGAGAGGATCCAACTGGTTGACCAGACACCATCTGTAGAGACACCACAGTTACCTCTTTGGGCAGCAAAGTGTCCCTTGACCATTTTGAGTGAAGTGTCCTTTCCTAAGAGTCGGATAGAGAAATGGTGAAGATTTCTGAAAAAGTCACCAGCAAGAAGACTGTGGGTGTAAGTGTACCCTGAGACCTCTCAAAAGGAGGTAATATAGCTGGCAGAAACTTTCCATGACTTGTAAGTTCACTTTTTAAAACCTTACAATTACACCATCATAATGACACTCACCATTTATTGAGCAACGACTATGTGCCAAACACTTCACATAAATCATTTTTAATTCTTACAAAAACACTGGAAGATAGTGACTAGTAACACCTTGCCAAGACCAGAAAGGATAATTAGCATGCCAAGCTTGCACAAAGTTGCCTAATAAATGGTAGAGCAATTTGAATCCAAAAATGCCTGGCTCTGAGGCTGACGCTGTCCCCTCTCTACCTTGCTTTATCTAGATTCTTTTCCTCCAGCCTCACGTCTCTACTCTATTACAGACCACTCTGGACTACAAACCACTTTAAAGCTTTTCTTACTCCTCAGCCGCGTCTTTGAACAGTGTAAGAATGAAGCTGCATCTTTTGACACATGATAACTCAGTTTCACTGTCTAACATATGTTAAGAACTTCCTCTCCAAATTTCTGTCTGTATCATGCTCAGTCAAGCACTGGTCAAAGTTGAAAACTGACAGCGTGATGTCCTCATTAGACAGGTCTCTCATTGAGAAGCTGGCTTTAGCGCAGAAATTGCCCAGTAGTGTTTTTTTTCTTTAGAATGTGGCTGTACATTAAATATACAAATATGCTCAAATCTAAGTAATTTTAAAAAGAGAGAAATGAGTGTGGAGTTTTGACTTCTGTGGGCTCAGTAAAGAGGATGGAAGAGTTTGTATTTTTATTAAATATGTATAAAATAGAAATGCACATTTGAACAGAGTAGCAAAAATTTGTCCCAGAGCAGGAGTACAAGTATTCCCTTCTGTTTTTCTATGTGGAGTCTGCAAAACTGAAACGCTAAAGACTATGAGTAACTACTCACACCCCAGTTTAGTTCGGTTCAAATACTATTCAGAGGTGCTGAGCTGAAAGGACCCATCCTGGGATCAGGGTGCTATACAACTAAACACGATTTCCAAAATTTTATTTCCACCTTTCCTTTCAAATTTGCGCTTACTTCCACAACTGCTCTCGTCTATTAAGCATAAGGGCAATGACATCTCTTCTTTGAAAATGGCAATGATATTACAAAAGAAAAATAGTCAAAGTTTGCAAATTTCTTTTGGAATTCTCAATGGAAAAACCAATCTCTATTTAACTTGTCCCATAGCTGGCATCCCCCACATGCCTACCTGGGAACAGTAGCTTACAAATTTTAACATTAAATAAATGTAAAGCATTAGACCTGATGCAAAGTCCCATTATTTTGACATACTCTAAGTTGAAAAGGGTAAATCAATTTAAACCATTTTTGTTTCAAATCAGCTCCTTAGGCTGTGTGCTCAGAGTGGTTGCCAAGTTTCAACCCAGAGTGAATGTTCAGGTCTATGTTATTAACCCTGGAAAAATGAGCTCTATCATGGAAACAATGACAGACCTGGGGACTCCCAGGTGCCACTGCTGAGGCTGACAGTCAGTCAAGTAAGAGTAATGCACGGCTCCTTCATATGCAAATCGCACAATATGTGCTTACCCTTAAAGGGCAATGTCAGACTACTGTAGCAGTGTTTAGATATAAATACTTTTTTTAAGAAACTAAATTCATTTATACTGAACTTTCTATGGCTGACATACCATGATAAATCACCTCATTACACAGGAAGCCACAAATGTGGCTACTGAGGATGAGTGTGATTGTTAATGAGAATGCTGGAATTCTCCTATGTTTTGCAGCGACCCTCAATAAAAAGATGCCTGCAGATCACAGCCAGGGTTTCCCTTGGAATTATCTCATAATGGTGAGCAGCTAGTTCCCCGCACTTGCAATGCTATCCAAGTAAGGTTTCTAGGGCTTGGGTTTTGCTTCTTAAAATGAAGCTGTTGGGGTGTATTTTTCTTAGCAATGTCTGTGAATTAAACAATTATAAATCTTCCTCTAAACAAGTTGCAAGAGATTAGGAGATACAAATCGATGGATCTATATGCTGGTGAGACAGGAAGGGGCAGGGCACAGCCATTCAAGGAATGCTACAGCAATTAACATCAAAATGGTGAAAGATTCAACCCCAGGAGACCTTGAGGCTCAAGATGGTGGGAGGTTTAACTTCTAGTAGACCCTGAGCTTCATTATACGCCCACTGTAACATGTTAACATGGTGAATGACACACCCACAGGCACCATGGCCGTCCCAAGGCTGGCCACAAAAGGTCAAAGGGTGGGAAATGGCCAACTTCCTGAGAATCCCAGCCCCTTCCCCAGGCTACTTAGACTGGTCCTTCCACTTATTAGCATACGAAGCCACCAAGCCCATAAAAACTGGCAACATGGTGCCTTGCAGCCGCCCCTCTCTCTCCCTCTTCGAGACGGCCCACACTCTGTCTGTGGAGTGTGCACCTACTTTTAATCTGAGCACCCAGCCCCCACACCTCGTGGCCTTTCTCTTGCCTTCCAATGTGTCTCTGAATAAATCTGCCTTCACTCAGCTGTGGCTCGCCCTTGAACTCTTTCCCGCACGAAGCCAAGGACCCACACTTGGCGGGGCCGAAGCCTGGGACACGGCCCTGCTCACGGCCCACATCTGGTTTCCTGCATCACTGGGAGGGGTCACAGCCTTCTGGGATGGTAAGGATATTCTAACGTTTATCTAGTGATCATTATAAGGAAGGGTATGTGTGTGTGGTCGCAGAGCTGTACACCCAAGACTTGTGCTCTTTATTCTATCTGAATTCTTTCACAATTTTTAAAAAAGTTTCAAGTCAGAGGAAAACAAAAACATTCCAACATCACTAAGTCATTTTTTAAGTGACAGCCTGAGGTGACTCTGTCATCTCCCAAATTGGAAATCCATGTCCCGCTCTCTGGCCTTTGCCTCCCAAGCCCTTTCATTCTCTTCAAGTATAAAAATGTCAAGGCAGAATTCTTCCTGGTGTGAATTTACTGTTCAAATCCAAAAACATTCGTGCTGAAGTGAGATTTCCAAAAATGACTGTAGTGTCTTTATGGAGAAGAAGTAAAATGAGAAGTTATTTGGACAGCAACACCCCCCACCTGAAAAAAAAAAAAAGGACCAAGAGAAGGGGGAACAGTCAACTGCTCTGAAGGGTGCGCAGAGCTGGCGCACAGAGACCCCGGCTCTTCTATTCTCAGTCTCCCCACAGGCTTCTTGATCCTCAGTTCATCGTTCCCGCCGCTGTTCATAGTCTTATAACCCGTGCCTCTCACATCACCCTCGCCGCCTCTCACCGGCTCAGTCACCAGGCACAGGACAAAAGGCACTGAGGGGTCCCAGCTGTGCCATCTGCCCGGGACAGTGGGTGCTGTAACAACAGCTCAGCCTCCTGTTTAAAAATCAAATCAGCCATTTGATTTTCAAGTTATTTTCAAGTTAGGAACTTTTCCGGCTCTTACAAAAGAAAAACCCAAAGCAGATTCAGGGTCTGTGGTCATGCAGCACACAGTCGCTCGAGTGTGCGGTGAACGCAGTTCCTGCAGCACGCTGCTTCCTCGTTTAGTTCGTCTCCTGGCTGAGCTGATGAGAATGGAGGCAACAATCGTGACGTTGCATTTAGTTCCACTGGCATTTCTCATGATGTACATTAACAAGATGTGATATATATTATGAATGTGAGAGCAGGTAGATACACAGACATACATTTTACTCCAAGGCACATTAATAGAATGATAAATTCCATGTATTAAATCTACAAGAACCAAAGTACTCTGAGTTAAGACATCTGTATAGAATTAGGCGCCAAATGAAATGTCACAGTCAAATAAAACATCCCCTTATGAGAATCACAGGGGTTTTTTGGAGCTAGAAGGAACCTTTGAAATTATCCAGTAAAACTTGCACATTGACAGACATCTAACCTGAGTTGAGGAAAGATTAAATGACTTACATCAGGTCACACCAAGCTAGTGGAAAAGCCACGACTAGAACCTTCCTTCTCCAGGCACAATGCTCCGTCCACTACATCATTAGCAGCAACTCCTTGTGAAGCAAAGACACACGAGGGCTCACCGTGACATTCTGGTGTGCTCATTTCAGTGTGTGCATGGGTGTTCTTTGTGGCACATGCTCACAATGTCTCAGCTTCTGCTAACTTGGTCAACCTCCTCTCCACCTGAAGACTGAGACTATAACCACCCTGGGTTCTTCACAGCACAAACCTCTACATCCCGTGGGCACTCAAATGAAGCCAATGTTGGCCATTAATATTCTATATGGATATTCACATACAGCCCACTTCTCCAAACAAGATCAAAATTATATTTATTTAATATAGTACCTCCATCCTAACTACCAACCTAGCCTGAAAGCTGAAATTAAAGAGAAATATTACAACTCAGAATGTCTCAACTCAGAGCTCAGAACCAGGGCGGACTGATGCCAGGGCGGTGGGGAGTGCAGGGGAGTGGCCGTTTTGTTTCCCGGGCACAGTGGGTGGGCCCCGATCGAGCCATGTTCACAAAAAGGGCTCCAAATGGAATCATGCGTTTAAAAGTTCTTCGAAGTATAATCTAATCTCTGAAAAGAATGTGAATATCAAAAAGGCAACACTCCACCCAAATCTGACATGAGATTCCTGAAGACTCGAGCTGGAGGCCAGAGAGGATGTTGAAATGAACACCCAGCATTGCTCCTGCCCAACATGCCCCTGAGAAACTGAGTCACACGATCCCCAGGTGACCTTCCGCACAGCAGCGTGGAAGTCAGAATCTGTGCCCGTAGCTCAGCTGAAATACTGCACGAGCTGAGCACAAGCGAGCAGGCTCAGCTTAGCCCACACCCTTACAGCAGCTCCCGCCAGAGGGACAGCGAGACGTGACAGTAGGAGCAGGTCGTTAGCTAGCACAAATGATTACAAGATTCAGCGTAAATAACTGAATGTAGAAAATTATCAAAGAAGCAAAAAGACCAAAAAAAAAAAAAAAAAAAAAACCAAGGCAAGCCTAGGACAGGTTGTCTTTTGCTCTTTCGTAGAAATGTGTTGCTGGAAATCGCTAGCAGCACTGCCGTGGACACTAGTAAAAGCCCCACCAAGGGTTTTATAAAGGTGATGAACTTGCATGTGCCTCACTGAACAGACCCGCCGTTAGATCTTCCCCTAAAAATGGGAGGAGATTGCTGGGGTGTTTTGTGGGCAATGTGAGCTTTTCCTGGAGCACAGTCAGAAATTTTCATCACTGGCCCCCAAATTATGATTTTTTTCACTCAGTAAAATAAAGTAGAAGACAACCCAGTACCCGTTCCACATCATCCATTTTCACTCTACCGTACTCTTCAGATTTCCCTGGTTAGGAGCAGATTTGGGGGGAAGGAGTACAGAAGAAACGTCAGGTGACAAATGTCCAGCCCTGACAGCCCAATCACAGACAAATTAAACGTCCATCTCCGTCACAGCTGGCAACCCAGCCTGGCCGGGGGAGTCCTCCAAGTAGTTCAGAGCTAATGTACTGGAGGCTAATCAAAAGTCGAATGAATCCCTGAGGAAAACAGCTTCCTTGGTCCACATCTATAAGAATTACGCTCAGTTTGGGGGAGGTCCTACCAGTCGCTTTCTGGTGTAGCAATTATTATGTAACTAACAGAACTGGACACTGCCAGGAAGATGTTTCGGTCAAGGGTGTATTCAAATCTACGTCTTCACTCACCAAGGTGTCAAGGTGATGCATTTGTTGATCTGTCTCCTGATTCATTTTATTAGCGACACGTGGAGACTGTGACAGCCAGAGGAGGGGGGTCGAGCAGGGCAAAGGGAAGAGAGGCAATGTTTGACTTCCAAACAAAGCCGGCCTGTGACTAGCTGGTCTGCCCAGCTCTTCTGACTTTCTTTCATTTGAAAGGATGAAAAGCGGAAAAAACAAAAGAGAGGATCTGATAAGAGTGAGTTTGGAACATTAATTTAACGCGCGGAAAGCCAGGGATGTGAGAAGGGCAAAGAAATAAGAAAAATGCGCCCAGAAAGTTATCATCGACATGAATCGGATTTGCCCTGAGGCCTGATTCTTCTCAGGCCCCCTCACCACGGGAAGACAAGCTCTTTCGATAGAAAATAAAAACTATCAAAATCATAGCAGACATTTCTCACATGCCCCCAGGTACCAGGCGCTGTACACACCTTATCTCTCTGTCTCACGATCACCTGGCAAGGAAGAGGCTATTATCCCCATTTCATAGACAAGGAAACTGAGCTTTGGAGGGGTGCGAGCCTTGCTGACGGCCAACCACAGAGCTAGTGAGTAGCAAACCAGGACTCACACCCAGAGCCTGAGCTGCTTCCACCTCCCCACGATCCAGTCTGTTCCTTTCCTCCTCTCTCTCTGGGCTTTTCGACAGCGTTCTCTCCCAGGAAATCCCTACTGCTTATCATTCCAAATGTAGGACAAGGGAAAAGCTACCGCGTGCCAAAGGCGTCCCTACTCCAAGCCACGTAATCAGCAAGAGAGGGAAAAGCCCCTTGGCCTTCCCCCTTTGCAGATTACATAATTAGTCAAAACAAAGTGGGGCCAAGGCGTGTGGAAGCAAAGAGTAGCGTGGGGCCACAATTCTCTCATGTTTATTCAGCCTTTGCACCAAGACTTACTGTTCTCACCTTGTTTGGCAGATGGAAGAGTGCCTGTTTCCAACATCACTTTAAGGTTTGCAGTCCCTGGAAGGGCCTGGCTGAGAACAAGGCAACGTCCATATGGCTCGGTTTTGCTTGGTTTTGTTTTTACGAAGCCTGCTAGACACCTCTAGTTAAAGTATATATGTTAGCATTGGAAATGGTAACTAAAGGATCTGTGCACATCTAGGGTCCCGATGACACACCTATTCACGCTCCTATCTAAAAGTTTGATTTGTTTCCGTGGGAATTCACACTTACAATGCTATTTTTATGGTCTATTCTAAAGGCGTGTTTCAGAGGGGACTGAGACATCTTGGAAAAAACCTAGAAATCTAACTTTGGGAAATGATGAATTTCAGTTTTAACTGCCTGTAATCTTTCTGAGAACTGTATTTGTCATCTTTGGGGAGAGCCATTTCGGTATCTACACAGCAGCCCCCTTGGGGACAACGCGACGTCACCCAGGCTGAGGGAAGCACGGGGGCAGGAGCCTGGCCGCTGGCGTCGGAAACACAGCAGCTTCAAATTCCTGCTTCTCCTCGTACCTCCTGTTGACCGGGTTACATTACTTTAATGCCCTGAGTCTCGATTTCCTCCTGTGTAACGTGACATCAGTATATGTTTCACGGGGCGGTTCTAAGGATTGAATAAGGTAAAGTGTATAAAATCCAACAGAACGCCTTGGCACATAGCAGGGTCAGAAGCCTTTCCGCTCTGATTTTCTTTTCTACATTCTAGTAACAGATTCATTCAGTCAGTGTTTCAACAAATGCTGTTTGTACTTCTGGGTAACAAGGCACATGTCTAAGACTCTAAGCACTAAAACGAGCAAATTGTTGTCTTTTCTTATTCTTAAAGAGCATATAGACTATTGGAGGAGTTGTTCTCATATTACACACATAGAGAAACGTTTCTCTCAGATACAGTGTGAGAAGTAAAGCATACAGTTAATATTTGTTGCATACCTGTGTTGTGCCAAACACGGTGCTTTATACTATTTAATTTGTACACCTTAACGTTGTGGGTGGCACAAGCAAAGTGCCGTGAAAGCCTAGGGAAAGGAGTTACTAACACTGAGAAAGGACATCACGAAGGCATCTCCAAAATGCTTGCAACACTTAAATCACGTCCCGAAGGATGAGTAGGGTGTCAACAACCTGACACGTTTAACAGTAAAAGCGGGAGTCTATTCCAGCGCAGGGAACAGCAGGAGCAAACATGAAGACCCTGAAAGCCTCAGTGAGTTCAGAAAGCCCAGCGCGGTCCCTGGACAAGGAGATGAAGCTGAAAAGACAACCACAGGGAGCACAGAGGCCACGCTAAGGACTTGAGATCATTCCCCACGAGAGAAGCTGTGAACTGCCTAGCGGGATCTGAGTTCTAAGAAGGCCCTGGCAGTGCACGGGGCAGGTTAGAGGGAGGACTGACTGGGTGTGTCAGAGCCCTGCTCCATGCCTGGAAACGATGGTCCATACAGGGCGCAGGCCCCGTGCTATTCCTGACAACAAGTGGCGGTAAATACAGCCCTTTCCAGTGGTACTGGTATATAGAGGGAGAAGTACATAATCCAAGCTAGATTTGTGGCTGTCATTGTCTTCCTGACTCCTAACAGCCTAAACTTGGGATTTAAAGGGGCCTCATAAATCCAACAGGCAAGGAAAAGTTTGTTTAACAGAATTTAGGAACCAGAGAGCAGACATGAGCCAAGTCTAGGTCTCTGGAAGGTTCGCACTGTTATTGTTTTAACATATCTGGGCTTTTAAAGCTACGTATCACACTAGTAAAAAGCCACCAGCAAAGCATTGTCCCCTAAAGAATTTATAGCCTCTTCTTTCTTTTCTGCAGCGGGTGGGAGGGTAGTGGGTACTGTTTACTTGCTGAATGTCCCTCAGCTCCTCAAGAAAAGGTTCTGTTTATTCTTATCCTTGTCCCTCCAGTCCCCACACAGGACGTGGGACATAGAGGATGCTGCGTAACTCAGCAGATGTTTAACTAATCAATCGATTCAAGGCAGGAGAACATCATAGGCTAACTCAGGCTTCAGCGGGCTCCAGTCAAGTGGGAACCACCTCCTTAGCATTTCAGACAAGGGGGGCTCAGTGAGAAGCTGAGGTCCATTTCTAAGTAGTCCCTGCGTCTCTAAAAAGAGGCTTCCTGGAAGAAGGCTCTCTCCTCCTCCTCAGACTCCAAGATATGCATAAGGCATACCAAGTGCAGTAGAGTGTTCGTTCCTGAACAGATATGTCTGCATTTCTGTCCACTAAGCATGGAGGGCTAGCATTTGTGTGACTTGCTCTCTCCCAAACAGGCAAACGCCTGACATATGGTAACATACATGAATCATGTGTCTTCCCAGGTAGACAGGCCTGTCCACAGAGCCTGGAAGTTGCTGCAGACCTCACTCTCCGCCTTGAGCCTCCTATCGGTCAGTGACTGACTCCGTCCTCTCTGGTCTCCCTCTGTCTTCACCTTTCGTGTATTCCTAATCCCTCTGCACAGTGTCCCAGCTCTTTCCCCTTGACCTTGGACGTGGGCTTTCAGTCAGATGGTTCTATCCAGCTTTCTCCCCACTGGAGCTGCATATGGCTCTTCAAATTCCAGGGTAACTGAGAAGACGAAGGAAAATAATCATTCCTCGTCCAAGCTCGGAATTAAGTACTTAAAAGACAAGCCTCCCTTGTGCCTGACTGTGGTTAAAGCAGGGCTCTGCTGTTACGCTGACAGGGCCTTTCTGATCTGTTTACTTTTTCAAATATCTCCTGTCGTCCTCAGCAGGTATGTGCCAGGGTTCCAGAAAGCATGAGTGGAGCCTCCGCCCAAGAAGGAGGTAGAGGGGGAAATTCTGCCCTGATACGGAGGTATACAGATGTAAAGTAACAACGTAAAACAAAGTCATGCTTTCATAGTGGGGTTTTTCATATTTAAAAATTACTCATCTATCTAACAAGCACCGCTCAACGGCTCTGCTAAGGAGCTAAGCTCAGCCAGCCGGGACCTGTCATGCACAGCGCTGACGTGCCTCGGCTGAAAACATGGGCTCCGACACGGCCTTAATTTCCATGAAGGGACACAAATTATTATGGATAAAATCTGGAGACAAAAAGAGGCTGGGACACAGACGCCTTTGGATGAATTATGTTCCGTGAAACACGGCGTTACTTTTAATTGTGTACTTACTGGATACTTTGAAGACCTTTTTTTTTAATGAAGGATGATGTCCAAATCATCTCCAATTTTAAAAGAACAAAACCAGAGATGGTGGAGCTAAATTTCAACTGAAAAGATTTAGACTAAGCAAAAAGCAGAGCTTCGTGGTGGAATTTGAGGGTCCTTCTTTACAGATTAAGATGAAGAGAGGAGCTAGTCACAGAGAGATGGGACTTTAAGTCTTGTAAATATTCAAATCTTGTACAAGGATTGATCACAAGAAACAATGGAAGGAAAGCAGTTCCTTGAACACACCAGGCCTCTGCATCTCCCACCCTCGCTACTTAAAATGCCCTTCCCGCTGGCAAACCACTGCTCGCTCCTCAAAACGCGGCTCAGACGTCACCTTCTCAGAAGGCTTCCTGGTCCCTCACCCCGTTCACAGTCAGTCACCTTCTTCGCATCACCCTCCTCTGTGTACGCACTTCTGTCGCTGCACTTCTGCCGTTTGTTTGTCCATATGCCGGCTTCCCTACTAGAAATATTAATTCCTTGAAAGCAGGCCAATGTCTTATTGATCTTCGAGGAAGTCAAATATCTGAAACATAACAAGCACATTTTTCACTTTATAGAACTAAAGAAACAAGGACTAAACGTGCAACATTGCTCAGCAGTTCTTGGAACGAATTTTGCACAGCCTGAGAAGTCACAGGATTCCGCTGTCCGCACCCCTGCCCTCCTATGGCAAGTTCTTCCACTCCCTTGATTTCAGCTGTTTTTCTTACGAGTGCCAAATCTACATCTCCAGCCCTGAACTTCTGTCCAAGTTCTAAACTCATATCTCCAACGTCTGCTAAACATTTTCACATGACTAGCCCACAGATACCTCAAAACTTCAATATACCCAAAAACGACTTATAATTCCTTTGCCACAAAGTTACCCATCTGGCTGTGTTCTCTGCTTCGATTCATTTTCCCTGTACGACACCTTCTTTGTGTGACAAGGCAAACACTTAGAATAAGCTTTCTCCCCCTTCTCCATCATCCACCCTGTCTAGTCGGTCACCAAGTCCCTCCTGTCTTCCCACCCACTGTCCCTTGCTTAGGTCATTTCTCCCCCTCCTGTGGAATTACTTCAAGCTCTCAATATTTCTTCTGACTGATACAATCAACTCCTAAAAAGCTTCCTGCTTCCAGCCTTTTTAGACCAACTCCTATTATGCTGCAAATTACTTTCCTAAAACAAAGATATATTTGTGTCCGCTCCCTGCTCAGAAACATCACTGGTGGCTCCCTGCTGACACAGTTGCTCCTTTAGGGACGCCTTCACAGTCGCTTCTCCTCCATCCCTCACCTTCTCATCCCACCCCATCCAGTGCACACTCCACACACACCCAAGAACACATGCACATGCACACCCTAGCCGTAGCTACCTGCTCCTCAGACACTCTCTCTCCTGCCCTGTCCTCGAGGCCTTTGCTCAGGTGCTTCTACCTGGAAAGCCCTCCCTTCTTCACCTCTCTCATCTTTCTCCACGTTCCCATCAATGTCTGACTCGTGCCCCTCGGCCAGCATTTCCTAACCTGTGCTCCACAGATCCCCAGAGGGCCCAGAGATAAAATTAAGGGGGTTTGTGAACTTGGATTCTAAGAAACACTGCATCCTGATGCTCACTGCCTTCTGACTGAAGTGTCGCATTTCCTTCTATGATGAATCCAAGCAACAAACCATAGAAATATTAGAAGTACACATGACTTCATCACAAATAGGAACCAGACACAGCCATGTCACGTGACAGCCCCGCAGGTGTCGTAAATTACCACATATGCTCACCACTACTTTGCAACTACAGTAGTTACTACATTTGCAACTGGAATTTTTTATTTAAGGCCTTAATAAAGAAGGGCACATACTATGATTTCCCAACTTTTTGATATATCAACAGCTGTGTTTCTATAAAATTGATTTTCATTATTGTATTTTGTATTTTATTTTATACATTTCAAAACATTGTTCCGAGAATGGCTCAAAAATTACAGAAGAGGCTGAGGATGGCTCTCTGGGTTTATCCCAAACTCCACATCTTTAAGACGGTTTCCCAGATGAGCTCACTCCCACCCTACACAGCTTAAATTAATATCTCCCTCCACCTGGAACTCATCAACGGGTTGACACTCCCTCTGAGACACACTCATCACCCTGCCATCCTTTGTAGGTTCGCATTAGTCATTTACTAGGTTTTAAGGTCCTGAGGATGGGAACATTTCATTCCTGTTTTTAAGTCTCATGGAGTTTGTGTTCACGGTAGGTGATAAACCTGAGTTGTGCTGAACTATTCCTTTTTCAGGGAACATTTCAGGTGAAAGGAGTTCAAACTGAGAAAATAGACATGTTGCTGGTGTATTTCTGTGGTGGAAGTGAGCTCGCCTACTTGTAATCTGAGCTGAGCAGGCTCTGTCCTCCCACCTGACTTCAGAACCAGACAGGGAAACACGGGCAAGGACAGAGGAGGTGAGTCTAGAAATTTTCCTTTAGGAATCCAGACACATGGCAATGAATGATTTTATATACACATATGTCTCTCACATATATATAGCTTTCTTTAGAATTCTATCACACAACTAACAGTTAAAATGAGTTGGATTTGAACACTCACAAGATAACAAGAAAACATTTGGTAGACTGACCATTCAACGACCCTCTATGCTTCAGGTCAAAAAAGTACTTTTGGGAACAGTGATTTTTATTGTTGCTTGCTGCTGCATGGCATAAGGTCTTTGTGTGAGGATATAAAACAGTTCTTCCCCAGTGAAGGTGTTTTATGGTCGGTGTTATCCAAATCCATAACCTTAATACAGCATGGTTTAAAAACTGATGTCCCACGACACAGGCGTGGGACACTCACCTCTGAACAATTAACTGGGATTGATAAAAATCAGCACCGGATAAACACCGTTTTGAGGGGGGGCCTCATGATGGGTTGCTTGAGAGAAACACAAGTTGCGAATGATGAAGAAAATATAAGAGAAAATGCTACATACGTTTTCAATATAATACAGGGATGAATGCTACAACCACAAAATGTTTAACCAAGTAATCAAGAATTTAGCCAGTTTTTTTTATTCCTAGTCCAGAGCCTAAGTCACAATAAATGACCCCAAAACCATCTGCTGGGAATAGATAACTGCATGCTGATCTTTTATCATTCATGATTTTTAGTTACTTGTACAAGCTCCCTGCTCATCTTCTTGCAGTTTTAGTCATTTTAATGTTCCCTGCTTCTTATGCTGACTGACCAGGGAATTACTAATATTAGCGATAATGATAATAGTAACAATGATAATGAGAAATAACTGCCCGTCTGCATAGCGTTTTTTTAGCCGTCAATGTTTTAGCTACTAAGATATCAGCTTAACTCTTATAAGTACACAATGAGGAAGGCAGGACAGATACTATGCCAGATACAGAGAAAAAAGGCCCAAAGCCCACGGAGCGGGAGTGGTTTGCCCCAGTTCCCGCAGCTTGTGAATAGCGCAGTCAAAGCGTGCGTCCAGACCTACTGAGTCCAAATTCAGTTCTCTTTCCATGTTTCCATTCTACCCAGGAAAGAGTCAAAAATCAAATCGTTCCATTCGGATGATTTGTGAATCTAATTTCAGCTCTTCATCAATCCTTGTTGTTAAGTGCACGACTGACCACAGGTATACAGTAGGCACTTAATCATTTGTTCATTTATTTATGCAACAAATAATTCTTTAGCATCTCATATATGCCAAGCATATAAAATCAGTCATCAGATCCACGTGTTCTTCAGCACGTAGGGCATTTACATTACAAGGAAACAACTTAGATTGGTATATTTTTAACCTTTTGGGATAATTTCCAGAAGGGACTCAGAAGGACAACTTTTTAGTCACCTGCTTCATTCTTGTACCCATCCTGATGGTGAAAGGTGGAGGGTGGAGAAGGACATGCAGGGATAATGAAAGGTTGTAGTCACCCCTGTGGTTCACCCCCCAGATGACACAGCGCCCCTTAGGGACACAGCACCATTGGCCATGTGTCGGGAAGCTGGCGACACACAGCTTAGAGCTGAGTGTCTCTCCGATTTTGCCCCTCAGATGAAGAGAGTCACCTCCCCCTGAGCCTTGCCCCCTCCTAGGGGCAGTCAACATCACTGGTCTACACCACCAGGCCAACTGTGCCGGACTTTCCCAGCCCCCCACCGCAGGCCGACTGCCCCCCTCTGCTTCCTCCCTCATAGGTGCTAAGCCCAGGGTACGAGAAAGAACCTCCCAAGTGGGACGAAGGCGCTGAGTCACCCACGGGCCACTGGCCTCGAGGGTCTCCTCCCCGGGGTAGGCGGAGCTCGGGGAGCTATGACATGTGTTAGCGTGACATTGTTAAAACTCCCACCGCTGGGAAACTGCGATGCTAACCAAGTGGAAGGGTCGCACTGGTGGGTGTAATAGCTCAGGCACTGGAGGAACATGGGAGAAACGGTTCGTACAACGATAACAGAATCAGAGGCTCTTTCTGGGGGCAATCATGCTTTTGGGAAAAGCCTAATAAAAGGCTGAGGGTGATTAATCTGCAATTAAAAGGCAACTATCAAAGCTAGAGCACCTCCTCGCAGGAAGTGAAGAGACTCATCTGCAGCCAAAAGACAGAAAAAGCCAAGGACCATGACCAGCACTTTATTATATAAGCAGCAGGGATCCAGAAAACGCTGCATTCTCAGCCGCAGCAGGTCTCTTTGTCAAGGCCAGGGCTCTGATTGGGGAGGTATGAGATCTTGAAACATGGAATGGCAATCCTTCAAAACTCATGAATTGCCAGGTTCTCCGGAACTCTCTGGAACTGGGGACGTGACCCACTCCTCCCTGCTGAAATCTAACACCTCCCCCCTTCCCTGTGCTTGAAGATGCTTCAGTGGCCTCTGCCTTGCAAAACCACATGGATCCCCCGAGAGATTCCCCCCTCCAGTTACATAACCATAACCTGATATTAAATCACAACAAAATCTAGTTGAAGTTGGCTTCAGCCTGCTGAGGGAAAGCGATGAATACCTGGAAGGAGCTGCAGGACCCAGCCAGCGTGTGCCAGCAGGAGACAAGCAAGAACGTGCAGGGTGGGATCTGAGTGCACGGGATCAAAGAAGGTGGAATGTGAAGTTGGATAAAGGCCAACTCATTGATTTGGGAGCCCTCTCTCAGGATTACCCATCTAGGCAAGGATCCTGAAAAAAGCAATGGTCCCTACTAAGTCTAGCAGAAATGCCACAGTTGCCCTGGTGAGCACAGAAGAAGGATCAGAAAGCTTCGAAAAATGAGTATGTTAGAGCACAAAAACTACGGAAGGCCAGAAAACCGCCAGCTGATTACGGCTTCTAGAAGGCCCAGAGGACATTCAGGAAGCAGTGCATGGCCCGAGAGGCCCCAGCAGCACTGAGAGGCTCAGGAGTGCTGTCCTTTGTTGGCCAGAGCTGACTGAGATTCCACTGTAAAACCAGACCCCTTGATAGCAGATGGGGTGATAGGACCTCAGAATGATAGAAGCCGGCTGGTGGAAAATAAGCGTAAAAGTAAGTGGGCACGGCATCAAGCCTGGACTGTCAGGCTGCGTTGTCCGACCCACAGAGTGCTGCAGAGGCGACTGATACAGGACATAGCACCCAGAGGGGCGAGATAGGTGCGCAGGGTACTTCTCAATCTGTACAATCAAAAAGGAAAAAATCAGAGGAGGGTGGGTAGAGCTCAGTAGTAGAGCATATGCTTAGCATACCCAAGGTCCTAAGTTCAACCGCCAGTACCTCCATTAAAAAATGAATGAATGAATGAATGAATGTAATTACCCACCCCCCGGCCCCACAGAGGAAAACAAAGTGAGAAAGGAAGGATGGAAGGAAGGAAGAAAGATTGATTTCTCTAAAAAAAAATCAGAGCTAGACAATGGAGAAGCTGACGGCGTGTACAAAGGGGCAGTCCCTTGCCCCATTTCTAGACCTGGGCCAGTTCTCAGACCCAAACTGATCGACAGAAAAAGATACGTGTCCCCAGGAGGAAGGCTTCTGCAACACTGCAGCGGTTGTGGTTCGCCAGTCCCTCCTGGAAGGGGCCTACAGCCACTTACTTAGGTTACCATAAACCAGGGACAGGGTAATATCAAATGTTTTGAAGACTGTTGGATTCAGAGCCCATGTTGACATTTGTACGTAAGGACCTGAAACATCATTCACAACAACCTACTGGGTGGGGAGAGGTGTGGAGACCAGGTAATACAAAAAAATTCAATTCACAGAAGGTCCACGGGGTCCATGGACCCACCAGTGGGTCATCTAACTGGAAGAGACCATTTTGGGAGCTGGTGCAATTCCAATATGGGTTTCTTGGCCAGCTGAGATAGTAAACCAAAAACAATATTATAACCCACAGGGACTGGCAGAGGTCGGTGCCTCACTTACAGGCCTGAAGGACTTGGGCGGGGGTGGTCCCCATCAGTCTGGTCCCTGGAAAATCAGACAGATCCTGAAGGTAAACAGTGAAGTACCACAAACTCAGCCTAGGAGGACGCAGATCCCAGCTGCTGCGCCGGGCACGCACCTTTGCTCGGGCCGACTAGCACACGGAGCGCAGCCATCGCTCTGGCTTACATGTTTCTTTCCATTTCTACTATAAACAGTTCTCACAAGAGTGTACATTCACCGCGTTGCCCCAGGGCTATGCTAACTCGCCCTGTGTCACAGTGTGGCCTCAGGGAACCGGGCTGTCTGGGCACGCTGCAGAACATCACTTGGTCTGTCACATCAATGACGAGTAAATTGGGCCAGAATATCCAGAAGCAGCAAGTGTGCTAGAAGCTTTGCTAATAAACGTAACACTCTGGTGGGGAGAGGTAAACCCTACAAAGATTATGAGCTCGTCAACATCAGTAAAATGTTAGCGGTCCTGTGGTCTGGGAGCAGGCCAGGACAGCCTCTCAAAACAGAGAAGAAAGTATTGCATCTCCTAGCTCCCACCTCCAAGCAGGAAGCAAAATGTCTGGCGGGCCCTGTTGGAAAAAGAATATTCCACATTTAGACTATTACTCAGACCCGTATTCCAGGAAATACGAAAGGCAGCCAGCTCTGAGCGCATCTGAAGCTGCAGAAGTCCAGGTCGTGGTACAGGCGGTCTCGCCACGGGCCAGAGGACGCAGCAGACCCAGTGGGTGCTCAGGCCTCTGTGGGAGGGAGAGACACAGAGCGGAGCTCGTGGCAAACCCAAGCGTGAGCACCACAGTGCAGACCCCAGCACGCTGCCGAAAGTGAGACACCTTTCACCAACACACAGCTCCTGTCACGCTGCTGGGCCTCGGTAAAAGCTCTCGTCCCCCCGGCCGCCCAGGGCATCAGTGACAGTTCGTGGCTGATCAGCCCTTCAGACACTGTCCTCAGCTAAGGAGAGTCACTTCTTCCAACACCGTGTTCCCTTCCCAGGGTAACCTGTGTCCAATGACTCATCAATACGGGGGATAAAGCGGACTGAGCCTTTACGATCAGGCCCACTTTACCTCCAGAGCCCCCGGTGGGTCAGCTGAGGTCTCTGTTGTGACGACGTCAGCTGTTCCACTTTCCCTCTGCCTCATCCTGCATTCTTCCCTCCCCGACAGGTGCCGGCCCAGGGACATTCCCCAGAAACCTTTCTGCATGCTAATCGTCCCTGAATTTTCCTTGCGAGGGCTCGGACCTGTAACAGCTGTACTGAAGAGTGGGCATCCTGTCCTTGGCATATTGTCTTTAACAAGAAACGCTTTTTATAACATGGGATTTGAGGAGGGTTTTGAAAAACAGAACTCATATAGCTGTCCCTAATGGTCAGTCCACAAGTCAAGAGTTTAACCTTTCCAATTGCCTCTGAAAAACTGAAGTTAAAATTAAGAAGTCACCTAGAACATATAAATGCCTACACTGTGTTTGTCTTCACAGCTCTTTGTTTAAACAGTTGTTTCATTACTTTGTAAACACGGTTTCCCATTCTATGAAATCAACATTATTGTTACATTTTCATACCCTTCCTCTTTCATAAAAAGATAACATCATTAGCTTCTATTTCATTCCATCTTTAAACTTTTCTACTGAGAAATAATTACGAATTATTGTAAATTATTGTATCCTAAAACTCCAGTTGCCAGTATTGCCAACGCACTAAAGCCTAATGGTAAAAGCAGACATTAAACAAACAATGACATAAATGATCATTTGGATAATAGCTATGAGAAGGGATCTGAAGGAAAGGCCAGTGTGATCTTTGCTCACCCAACAGAGGGCCCTCACGTAGGCTGGGTGCCTGGGCTTCCCTGAGGCTGCGGCATTTAAGCCGAGACCCAAAGAATGAATGATCAGCAAGACGGAAGAAGGGAAGGGGATGTCCAGCACAGACAAGAGAACGAGATGTAACAAAATTTCAAGGTGGGTGCAGAAGACAGATACCTTCCTTGGTGCTTCTTTCTTAGTCCTTCACAGCGTGTTTCAGAACACTGAACACTTGGGTTTTTAAGAAGCCTCACAAAACTAGTGAAAGAATTCTCTGGTCTTTGGTCCCACATGCAAAAGGGTGTGAGTTGTTATCTCCCTTTGAAACACAGGAAGTGTCCCCCTCTAGTCGGGTCTTAGACTGTCACTGCCACTGACCCACTTTGACCGTGTTGCATTTTTGCAACCGTGGGCTTTAATGGCTTCCAAGAAGGGTCCATTGTCTGTATTCCAGTAGCCTGGCTGCCCAAGAACATTATACAGATGTGGAGATGTTCCACCAAATTTGCTTCTCTGCATCAGAAGAGAATTTCATCCACCCGCTCTACACACTGTATTTCCTAAGGACAGGATCACACAATAACCAGGTCCCACCCAGCCCTGTATTCTCAGCACTTAGCACAGTACCTGACACATAGCAGGTGCTACACTGAATGACTCAGTTAAATCAAAGCGTTAATAATACCCATGTGCACTGAATCATGCATTCAAGTAGTAACAGTGACTGAGCATGACAGGACAAGATTTTATCAAGTTCAAATTTTAAGGAATCTTTGAAACATATTTTAAACAGCTAAGCTTAATTTACAATTTAAAAAAAAAAAAAGCTTCCATGCAATCATTTGTGAATAAGTTAATAAGTAGTTACCTTAGAGTACAAGCAGTAAGACACAGGAAACATCCAATGCTTTCTCTTGAAATTAATCTCCTGAAGCGAACCAAAGTTAGGAGAGTCCATCCTGTGGATTCCCTAGCAGAGACTTCGGGAAGGAGCGCCTGACTAACATTCAGGGACTCCTGTAATTTCAGCATCAAGCGATGCTCGTGGAGGCCAGCACACCTGGATGGTGCGTCAGCCCTCACTAGCCCGCCCGTCACCCCACCATCGGATGACAGGTGCTTGCCTTCTCCAAGTGCCACCACAGCTCTGTGGTTTTTGTTAGCGTATGCAAACAACTGCTGCGTGATTTCAGTCATGGCCCTGTCATCACACTCTCAGCAGGTTATTTGGGGGCCCAAGGGGCACTTTGTGCTCCCATGTATGTTTCGGCAACGTGTGATTCTCCTTTTTAGTGACGGCACAATATAAAAAACATGTGACCAAAGAGATCACTCTGACATTATGATAAAAGGAGTTTTAACTTTAAGGGAAAATAGAAAAACCACTGCAAAAGTGAATGCAAATCCTCTTGAGAACAAATCAAAAAGTAATTATGACCATGGGAGCATCGTTCACTGACGATCACATCAGGCAGTTCAGTTTCACAAAGTACAAACCCTCCGTCAAGCAGTAATCCTACCTGCCCGTGTCCTCCACATTGATCATTAACACCCAATCTAGAAGCAAGCAATGCCAAGTTATTGCTCTCATTCTATTAATGACAGGCTGTGAAACATCTTAAAATAATGTTTTAGTAATTCTACAAGTGTGTACTAGCATTAAAATCATGGACAGAAAAAAATGCAAGAACAGAAGTTACCACAGATCATCTGTCCCCTACACACCAAAGCAACTACTAGTAACTCTTGTCTCTCTCATTCTATGCATATATAGTAATGTGTATATGTACATGCATGTGTTTAATACATACATACCGATCGAGTGATAAATGCACAACCTGAAAACATACCAAAAATTCATTTAAGACGTTCTGCTTTAAAACTTTAGTATAACATACTTTTAAGGCTGGGGAATGTACTGTCACACCGGAACACTTACTGAAACACATTTTTAACACCAGGGCCGAGCAGACAGCTTCGATTAGGAAACCTAGAGGATATTTCATTTGATTGCTCTTAAGATGAAAAGGCAAGAAAGAAAAAGGATGAAACAATTTCCGATGCTTTCAATGCGTTTATCAAATCAGAATGAACTGCTTTTGACTGTGGGTGTAATAAGTCAGAAGGCGTTCACTAAACCAAAAGGCAAGAGCTTCTGTTCCACTGTGACTAATTCAATTTAATGAAATTATTTTTTTAAAAAAACTACACATATGAGATATAAGAAGAAAAGGGAAGATGACAGAAAGGGAAGCAACAGCTAGTATATTTCATGGAAAGACAATAGCCACAATTTTGAACCGATTAATGCTGGAATTGCTGCCTGACCTTGAATTTGACAAAACTCAATATAAAGGCCAAGCTTATAAAAGGACTTCAATTATACGAGGTTATCTAAAGAGCGCTTAAACTGGTTTTCAAGATGAAATACTAACAGAAGTTTGTATTTATTTCGTAAACAACCATGTTAACCTTGCGATTTGCACTGCCAATGACATCTCCCCAAGACTACAGAATCCCTTTGCTATAAATCTTTATAGATAAGCAGCTCATTCCTTGTTTGTCACACTGTGGTAGGAAGTTGTACCAGGAAAATAATATAGAAATGAATCAAATGCAAGACTCCATATTACAAAAACAAAATATATTACAGCATATGCCTACCCTTCACAATAAGTTTTATCCCCTAGGAAGAAAATTGACATTACAGTAACCAAAACTTACACCTCTGAGAATGGTCTTAAGAGATAATAAAAGATAATAATAGTATTAATAACCCCTTGCATGTGTTTCTTGCTTTATAGTTTACAAACCTCTTTTGCCAGTGCTCCATCAGTTGATCTGTACAGTAGTCCTGGGAGACAGGCAAAAGCATCTGAATCTTAGGGGGCTGATTTGCCCAAGGCCATATGGCTAATAAGACGCAAACTGAGAATTCAAACACAGTCTAGTTTTTTTCCCAGACAATTGAACTATTTCTCTTTCAGAGAAACTCGTCTGTTCAGAAAGAGGAGATATGCAAAAAGAGAATATTATAATGTCAACACTCACAAGGTTTTATTTGATCTGTTAGAAAGAAACGGAAAGTCACAATTCTTTCAGCATTTAGTATTGCTTCAAATTATCTACCACAGATTTAAGGTTTTAATCAAGTAATACTGCATAGAGTTTCTTGTACAGTAGGAGCCTTCTCATTGAACGTAATCAGGGCCAGTATTGGGTTGTTAATTGAAGAAATCAGTGGAAGTATGAAATCATTAAAAGATACTAAATACTTTAAATGTTTTCTTTTGTTAAAACATAAAAGTTTAAATGTTTTGTATGAAACATTATATAAAATATTTATTCACCAATTTTTAAAAATGTTGCACCTAAAGACTTTCGTTTGAGAATGGGCCCAGTGATTGTCATCCTAAATGTCTGTCTTGTAACAACACCATCTAGAAGTTATCATATACAATTTCAGTTTCAACTTACTCAATTCAAAACAAGAATTAATTACTTGAGGAGAAGATGGATTTGCCTAACATCAAAGTATCTCCCCCAAGAAAGATACTCACTAGAAAGGGGAAGATAGAAACTTTACAACAGAGAAGCCCCACGGGCACCACCTTAACCAAGGGACACCGTCACCAGCAGGAGAGCACACCAGCACCGTGAACCTTGTGCTATGGTGCACTGAGAATGGCAGAACACCACTTCTGCGGGGGGTTTTTTGCCCAAAATGCATAACCTCTTTCCAATCATGAGAAAACATGCGACAAACCCAAATTGAGGGACTTTCTACAAAATGACTGATCAGTTCTCCCTGAAAGTGTTGTGGGGGGTGGGTATAGCTCAGGGGTTGAGTGTGTGCTTAGCATGCACGTGCTCGTGCTGGGTTCAATCCCCAGTACCTCCACTGAAAAAAAATAACAAATCTAATGAGCTATCCCTTAAAACAAACACACAAAAATGTAGTAAAGTAACAAAATTTTTTAAAGAGTAAAAACAAGAGAAAATATTTTAAAAAATAAAAGTGTGTCATGGTCACTAAGACAAGAAAAATTGTGGAAGTTACAGACTAGAGAAGACCAAAGAGAAACAACAGCTAAATGAAATGTGCAATCCTAGACTGCGTGCTGGATCGGAAAAGGAAAATTCGTGGGGAAACTGGTAAAACTCAGACAAGGTCTGTCGTTCCGTTAATAGTGCCGTGCGAATGTTAACTTCCTGGTTTTGTCGATTGTGCTCTGGTTGGTTATATAAGATGTTTAACACATTAGAGGAATCTGGGTAAAGGGTACACAGGAACTCTATGTACTATTTTTATAAATTTGCAAGTCCAAAATTAGTTCAGAATAAAAAGTTAAAAACAACAAACACACAAAAAGCCTTGCAAAGCAACCTGACGGTGAACGAGCCGGAAAGGTAATCAAGCCCCAACAGGAAAAGTCAGCAAAGGGTAGGAAGAAAGCAAGCCGTGAAGGAAGAGGAAACAAGCCCCAGCGGTAAACACAGAGGACGCAGGTGCTGACTCGGTAGTTAGTCCGAGCAGCGCAAATTAAATGAGATACTTTTGCCTTCAAATTGGCACATTGATTTTATGTATGAAACTCAGCGTTGTATGTATACAATTCAGTGTGTGACGATATGGGGAGAAAGGTGTTCACAATCTCTGTGGGTGGGAGTGTAAACTGGTACAAACTCCTTTGAGAAAAATTTTTCGCATTTCAATGTCCATATCCTGAAGACCAGCATTTTCATTTTCTAAAAAAATTTGAAGATACAAATGTCAGGAGCACAAAAGATGCTCATTGCAATGTTATTTGTGATCATGAAAAATTTTAAACAACCTAAGTGTTCATCAATAGGGAAAGGTTAAATTATTTCAATATACTCATATAGTGAAATATTATACAATAATCTAAATATATAATCTAGATTTATATTAATTGATGTAAATGGATATACACAATTATTATGTGACATATGGTTATAAAAGAACATTTATAGTAATTATCAATTATAGTACAATTTATAGGATTAAAGCATATATTGTATGTGTGTATATATATACATACACACATACATATACACACACATATATACCTAATTTATTTTTATTTTCTTTTTCTTCATTTTTTTATCTTCTATATTTTCTACAACTGACATGTGTTACTTTTGCAATAATTTTTTTTTTAATTCATGACCCACCGAAACCTTACTCACTTTACAGAGATCTTGGTTTGTGTGAGGGTCAGTAACTCCACTCAGGGAAGGGGTGGAAAACCATCTGTGAGACACGCCTGCACTTTCAGGAACTGTCACTAGGTGGTACACTGTTTCTCTAGCAGATATTCAAGACTTTTTAATTTAAGTTTGCTATACACGCTTAGTGCTGTAACCCGGAGACAGTAATCCAGTCCCATACAGGCACGCCTCGGAGATAGTGTGAGTTCAGTTCCAGACCACTGCAATAAAGCAAATATCACAATAAAGTCAGTCACAAGAATGTTTAATTTCCCCAAAGCATAAAAATGTTATGTTTACCAGTTACTGTAGTCTATTAAGTGTGCAATAGCATTATGTCTATAAAAAAAAAAAAAGATCTACATACCTTAAACAAAAAATACTTTATTTCTAAAAAGGGCTAACCATCATCTGAACCCTCAGCAAGTCATCGTCTTTTTTTCTGGTGGAGGGTCTTGCCTCCGCGTTAATGGCTACTGACTGATCAAGGCATGGTTGCTGAAGGTTGGTGTGGCTATGGCCATTTCCTAAAACAAGACAATGAAGTTTGCTGCATTAATTGTCTCTTCCTTTTCTGGACAGTGTCTCTGGAGCATGCAATGCTGTTTGATGGCATTTTACCTAAAGGAGAACTTCTTTCAAAATTGGAGTCAGCCCTCTCAAATCCTGCTGCTGCTTTATCAACTCGGTTTGTGTAATATTCTAAATCTTTTGCTGTCATCTCAACAATCTTCACAGCATCTTCACCAGGAGCAGATTCCATCTCAAGAAACCACTCTCTTTGCTTATCCATAAGAAGCAACTCCTCATCCATTAACGGTTTTATCATGAGATGGCAGCAATTCAGTCCCATGTTCAGGCTCCAGTTCCCATTCTAGTTCTGTTGCTGTTCCCACCACATCTGCAGTTACTTCCTCTCCCACAGTCTTGAACCCCTCAGAGTCATCCACGAGGGCTGCAATCAACTTTTCCAAACTCCTGGGAATGCTGCTATTTTGACTTCTTCCCATGAATCACAGATGTTCTTGATGGCATCTAGAGTGGTGAGTCCTTTTCTCAAGGTTTTCAACTGACTTTGCCCAGATCTAGCAGAGGAATCATTCTCTATGGCAGCCATAGCCTTACAAAATGTACTTAAGTAATAAGACTTGAAAGTCGAAATTACTCCTTGATCCATGTACTGCAGAGTGGATGCTGCATGAGCAGGCATGAAAACAACACGGATCTCACTGTGCATCTCCAGCCAAGCTCTTGGATGACCAGGTGCATTGACAATGAGCACTAACATTGTGAAAGGAATTTTTTTTCACTGAGAAGCAGTTCACAAGAGTGGGGTTAAAATATTCAGTAAACCACGTTGTAGACAGATGTGCTGTCATGCAGGCTTTGTTGTTCCGTTTACAGAGCACAGGCAGAGCAGAGTTAGCATAACCCTTAAGGACCCTAGGACTGGCAGCACTGTGAATGAGCACTGATCCCAACTTCCAAGTCACCAGCTGCTTTAGCCCCTAACAAGAGAGTCAAGCTGTCTTTTGAATCTTTGAAGCCAGACATTGACTTCTCCTCTCCAGCTATCAGAGTCCTAGATGGCATCTTCTTTCGATAGAAGGCTATTTCATTTCCAGTTGAAAGCCGCTGTTCAGTGCACAGACACCTTCACTGATGACCTGAGCGAGATCCTCTGGAGAGCGTGCTGCAGTTTCTACACCAGCACTTCCTGCTTAACCTTGCACTTTTATGTTATGGAGACCGCCTCTTTACTTAAACTTAGGGAACCGGCCTCTGCTAACTTCAGACTTCTCTTCTGCAGCTTCCTCATCTTTCAGCCTTCACAGAGTTGAAGAGGGTTAGGGCCTTGCTCTGGATTAGGCTTTGACTTAAGGGAATGTTGCAGCTGGTTTGACCGTCTATGCGGACTGCTAAGCTTTCTCCAGATCAGCAGTAAGTCTGTTCCGCTCTGGTATCATCCGTGTGTCCCCTGGAGCAGCACTTTCAATTTCCAAGACCTTTTCCTTTGCGTCACAGCTTGGCTAAGTGTTTGATGCAAAGACCTCGCTTTCTGCCTAGCCCTGCTTTGGTCCACCCTTCCCCACTAAGCTTAATCATTTCTAGCTTTTGATTTAAAATGACCTACTGGATAGCACAGAGAACTATATTCAGTATCTTGTAATAATCTGTAATTGGAAAGGATCTAAAAAATAATATATATGTATAACTGAATCACCTTCCTGTACACCTGAAACATTGTAAATCAGTTATACTTCAATAAGTTTTTTTTAAAAGATAAAGTGAGACATCTGTGAATTTCTTTCATGTGAACACTTAAAGGTCATTGTAGGTTTATTAATTGGCCCAATTTCAATCTAGCCGTATCTCAGGGAGAAGGGGGGCCCGAGGTGAGGGACAGAGGGAATGGCCAGTCAGTGGTACAGTCAGAGCACACACCACATCTGTGGATTCTTTCACTGTCTTTTATGGGCATTTTATACAATTAAAATAATGACATCAAAGATCACTATAACAAATAGGGTAATAATTTTAAAAGTTTAAAATATTGCAATAATTTCCAAAATGTGACACAGAGACACGAAGTGAGCAATTGCTGCTGGAAAAATGATGCCAATAGATCTGCTTGAAGGAGGATTGCCACAAGACTTCAATTTGTAAAAAAATGCAATATCTGCAAAGCACACTAAAATGAAGTGCGATAAAACAAGACATGCCTTTTTTTCATTTATTTAAAAATTATTTTACCTTCTCCCAAGTCACTGTTATTTAATAGCCAATTGCTCCGTTGCCTTACAGTGAGCATTCAGGAAATTATTATTGGGAAAGTAAGACGATTAAAAATAGAAATGACAGGGAACTCTCGAGAGGATGGGTTCGAGATCATGTTACTATCAGTTTAATAAAAACAGTTATAGTAATGGGCTAATAGATTTACAAAAAAGGGTAACCACAAGCCAAAAACTTACAAGGGAGTCACAAAAATTAAATAAAATCCATGATAATACAAAGGAAAATTACCAAACCACAAAAGGAAGAAGAAAGGAACAAAGAAGATATACCGATTCAACTGCAAAGATAAGTTCAAAATGGCAATAAACACACATCTACCATTAATTACTGTAAATGTTAATGGACTAAATGCTCCAGTCAAAAGACATAGAGTGGCAGACTGGATAATAAAGCAAGAACCTTCAATATGCTGCATACAAGAGACCCACTTTAGGGAAAAGGACACATAGAGATTGAGAGTGAAAGGATGGAAAAGGATATTCCACGCAAATGGAAAAACCAAAAAAGCAGGTGTTGCAGTACTGATTTCAGACAAAATAGACTTTAAAACAAAGGCCATAAAGAAAGATAAAGAAGGACATTTTATAATGATTAAAGGAGTGATAAAAGATGAGGATATTACACTCGTTAGTATATATGCACCCAACATAGGAGCACCTAAGTACATAGAACAATTACTAACAGAGATAAAGGGGGATATTGATGGGAATACAATCATAGTTGGAGATTTTAACACTGCATTAACATCACTAGACAGATCTTCCAGACAGAAAATAAACAAGGCAACAGAGAAATTAAATACTACAATAGAAAAACTAGATTTGGTGGATATTTTCAGAGCGTTACACCCCCAAAAAATAGGATATACATTCTTTTCAAGTGCACATGGAACATTTTCCAGGATCGATCATGTACTTGGGCACAAAAGAAACCTCAACAATTTTAAGAAGATAGAAATTATCTCAAGCATCTTTACTGACCACAATGCCATGAAACTGGAAATCAACAACAGAGAAACAAAGGAGAAAAAAAGGAAAGCATGGAGATTAAACAATATGTTATTGAAAAAACAATGGATCAATGAGGAAATCAAAGCTGAAATTAAAAAATACCTTGAGACAAATGATAATGAAAGCACAACCACTCAAAACCTATGGGACACAGCAAAGGCAGTGCTAAGAGGGAAGTTTATAGTGATACAGGCCTTCCTCAAAAAAGAACAATCTCAAATAAACAATTTAACCCACCACCTGAATGAATTAGAAAAAGAAGAACAAAAAGCCCCAAAAAGCAGCAGAAGGAAGGAAATAATAAAGATCAGAGAGGAACTAAATACAATAGAGATTAACAAGACCATAGAAAAAATCAACCAAACCAAAAGCTGGTTTTTTGAAAAAGTAAATAAAATTGACAAACCTCTGGCCAAACTCACAAAGAAGAAAAAAGAGAGAGCACAAATTAGCAAAATAAGAAAGGAAAATGGAGAAATTACAACAAACAAAATAGAAATACAGAATATCATATGAGAATATTATGAAAAACTATATGGAACCAAACTGGATAACCTAGAGGAGATGGACAAGTTTCTGGAAACATACTGTCCACCAAGACTGAATCAAGAAGAATCTGAACTCTTGAACAATCCGATCACTAGAAAGGAAACAGAAATAGCAATTAAAAACCTCCCTACAAATAAAAGTCCAGGACCGGACGGCTTCACCGGGGAATTCTACCAAACATACAAAGAACTCATACCAGTCCTTCTCAAACTCTTCCAGACGATTGAAAAGGAGGGAATACTCCCAAACTCATTCTATGAAGCCACCATCACCCTGATACCAAAACCAGGCAAAGACACTACAAAAAAAGAGAATTATAGGCCAATATCACTGATGAACATAAATGTCAAGATCCTCACCAAAATTTTAGCAAATGGAATCCAACAACACATAAAAAAGATTATACATCATGACCAAGTGGGGTTCATCCCAGGGACACAAGGCTGGTTCAACATACGCAAATCAATCAGTGTAATACATCACATCAACCAGAGAAAGGACAAAAACCACATGATCATATCAATTGATGCAGAAAAAGCATTTGATAAAATTCAACACATATTTATGATAAAAACTCTCACCAAAGTGGGTATAGAGGGAACATATCTCAACATAATAAAAGCTATATATGACAAACCTACAGCCAGCATAGTACTCAACGGTGAAAAACTCAAAAGCTTCCCACTAAAATCTGGGACAAGACAAGGATGCCCACCATCACCACTCCTATTCAACATAGTCCTGGAAGTCCTAGCCACAGCAGTCAGGCAAGAGAAAGAAATAAAAGGGATCCAAATTGGAAAAGAAGAGGTAAAAGTGTCATTATATGCTGATGACATGTTACTATATATAGAAAACCCTAAAAGGTCCACACAAAAGCTACTAGAGCTGATTGAAGAATTCAGCAAGGTAGCAGGTTACAAAATTAACGTTCAAAAATCAGTTGCATTTCTTTACACTAACGATAAATCAACAGAAGAAGAAAGTAAAGAAACAATCCCCTTTAAAATAGCACCCAAAGTAATAAAATATCTGGGAATAAATCTAACCAAGGAGGTGGAAGAATTATACACAGAAAACTATAAACCATTGATGAAGGAAATTAAAGAAGACTTTAAAAAATGGAAAGATATTCCATGCTCTTGGATTGGAAGAATCAGTATTGTTAAAATGGTCACACTGCCCAAGGCAATCTACAGATTTAATGCAATCCCTATCCAATTACCCAGGACATATTTTACAGAACTAGAAAAAAACATAATAAAATTTATATGGAACCATCAAAGACCTAGAATTGCCAAAGCATTACTGAAGAGAAAGAAAGAGGCTGGAGGAATAACTCTCCCAGACTTCAGACAATACTATAGAGCTACAGTCATCAAGACAGCATGGTATTGGTACCAAAACAGACATATAGACCAATGGAACAGAATAGAGAGCCCAGAAATGAACCCACAAGCTTTTGGTCAACTCATCTTTGACAAAGGAGGCAAGAATATATAATGGAATAAAGACAGTCTCTTCAGCAAATGGTGCTGGGAAAACTGGACAGCAGCATGTAAAGCAATGAAGCTAGAACACTCCCTTACACCATATACAAAAATCAACTCAAAATGGATTAAAGACTTAAACATAAGACAAGATACAACAAACCTCCTAGAGGAAAACATAGGCAAAACATTATCTGACATACATTTCAAAAATTTTCTCCTAGAAGAAATAAAAGCAAGAATAAACAAATGGGACCTAATGAAACTTACAAGCTTCTGCACAGCAAAGGAAACCAGAAGTAAAACAAGAAGAAAACCTACGGAATGGGAGAAAATTTTTGCAAGTGAAACCGACAAAGGCTTGATCTCCAGAATATATAAGCAGCTCATACGACTCAATAAGAAAAAAATAAACAACCCAATCCAAAAATGGGCAGAAGACCTAAACAAGCAATTCTCCAAGGAAGACATACAAATGATCAAAAGGCACATGAAAAAATGCTCAATATCACTAATTATCAGAGAAATGCAAATCAAAACTACAATGAGGTATCACCTCACACCAGTCAGAATGGCCGTCATTCAAAAATCCACAAATGACAAATGCTGGAGAGGCTGTGGAGAAAGGGGAACCCTCCTACACTGCTGGTGGAAATGCAGTTTGGTGCAGCCACTATGGAAAGCAGTGTGGAGATTCCTCAAAAGACTAGGAATAGACTTACCATATGACCCAGAAATCCCACTCCTGGGCTTGTATCCAGTAGGAAATCTACTTCAGGATGACACCTGCACCCCAATGTTCATAGCAGCACTATTTACAATAGCCAAAACATGGAAACAGCCTAAATGTCCATCAACAGGTGACTGGATAAAGAAGATGTGGTATATTTATACAATGGAATACTACTCAGCCATAAAAACCAACAACATAATGCCATTTGCAGCAACATGGATGCTCCTAGAGAATGTCATTCTAAATGAAGTAAGCCAGAAAGAGAAAGAAAAATACCATATGAGATCGTTCATATGTGGAATCTAAAAAACAAAAACACAAACAAACAAACGAAAACAAAGCATAAATACAGGACAGAAATAGACTCACAGACAGAGAATACAGACTTGTGGTCGCCAGGGGGGTGGAGGGTGGGAAGGGAGAGACTGGGATTTCAAAATTGTAGAATAGATAAACAAGATTACACTGTATAGCACAGGGAAATATACACAAAATGTTATGATAACTCAGAGAGAAAAAAATGTGACAATGAGTGTGTATATGTCCATGAATGACTGAAAAATTGTGCTGAACACTGGAATTTGACACAACATTGTAAAATGATTATAAATCAATAAAAAAAAATTAAAAAAACATAGAAATGACAGACACATCAAAAACTGAACAGTTTGTCCACATCATTTTGCTGTCTTTCTCAATGAAGTGGAGCTGGCTTCATGGGGGCCTTCAGCATGATATTCCGTGTTGTGAATCTATAAACAAAGGAAAGGATCAGCACTTCGCAAATGGATTTCAATTACTTACCCTATAAAGTGTGTTTGAAGGAACGACATCCCAAGGACTGTGACTGGGGACATCCCGTCCTCCACGCCGGTCCGCCTTGCTGAGTGCCGTCACCCTCGTGTCAGCCCAGCTGAGGTTTCACCTTTCCTCCCTCCCTGGCTGTGCTCGCACGCCCCGCAGCTGTCAAGTCCCACGTCGCCGTGTGCTGCTACGTCGCCTGCTAGGTGCTGACGTCTGTCACATACAAACTCTCTGTGCCTAAAGCACTTCTCTCTGAGCGTCACTGGTCTCATCGCAGGTGTGGATTAAGTGAATCCCTTCCCTATTCACACCTGATTCCAGTCTGAACTAAACTCAAGTCAGAGGCAGGAGACGCCTACTCCCCAAGCCTCCAGTTCACGTGACATGATAGAATCTCATTTCCCTGAAATGCCTGTGAAGTACAGTTAAGTGAGCTGATTTACCGCCCATCAAGGCAAACTTTGAGAACGTCCTCATTGTCCCTTCCTCAACCAGGAAGAGAGGCGTCCTTTATCATGGACAATAGTGACAGTCTTAACACCGCTCAGAAATGGTTTACAGAAGCAGTTATTACAGTCTAGGTACTTGTTTGTCTCTTCCGCTAGACTGCGAGCCCACCGGAAGTAGGAAATAGTTAGCGTTCATCTGAGTCCCCCCAGTAAGTAGCATGGTATCTGGAATATTGCAGACCTTATCATATACTTGAGGCAGGAATAAATTAATAAATACATGAGTGAGTAGAGTGATATGTTTGTAAACACTAGAAGCAGCAGCTTAGCTCTAACAATACCAAAATTTAAAACCTGTAATAAATATGCTAATATTAAAATGCCTTTCTCACTCATTCATTCATTCCAAAAAAAATGTTTATTAAGTCCACACTGTATTGCAGACACTGTCCTAAGGATACAAAAAATGAATCAAAATTAATTCTTCCTTTAAGCAGTGCACAAAGTAGTGGGTAAAAATAACATATTTATTTAATGCTTGTTCAAATACTTTCATGTCTGATATTTATAAGAATCCAGTGAGAGTGGTATCTTCCATATCCACATCTTAAATCTTTTAGCTTTAAATCTTTGTAGCTACCAAAGAATCCTTATAAAACTGTGTGACGTATAAAGTACAATGATGTAACAAGCTTTCAGTGTGGGCACCACTCAATTTAGGAACAAGAAAATTTAGATCCTCCATCTCCTCTTTGATTTCCCCTAAGAGGACATGCAATCCTAAATTTTCTCTTTACCTTTCCTTTTATCACTTTATGTTTAAGCATGTTTGTTTTATTAAGCAATATATTATACGGTGTTGCATGGTTTTGCACTTTGTTCAAGTGGAAACACTGGAAACTTGCTCTTTCTAGTCAACATTATAGTTTTGTCTTGTACACATAAGTCTTAAACACATGGATTTCATTTTTTCATATGTGGTGGGAGATAGGTTTCCAATGTCATCTTTCCACATTCAGGTAACCAATTATTTCAGTGCCATTTATTGAAAAGTTTATCTTCCTTAACCAATGTGCAGTGTCCATGGCATCTCAGTCATAAAGAAAACTTCCATTTTTGGTATTGGTCTGTTTCTGAGCTCTCTATTCTGTTTTGTTTGTGAATGTGGATAGCCCTGCACCTAATTCCAAACCATCTGATGAAATAGAGCTTTATAATAAATTCTTAACTTTGGATTTTAAAAAAAGGCCAGTCCTTCCACCTTGTACTTTTTCTTCAGGAATGTTTTGTTTATTCTTTATGTATTATAAAATGTAGGTATTTGTTTTAATACACATTGTTTACTTATGTTTTTATTTGTTTTTTGTTTTTGTTTTTGGGGAGGTAATTAGGTTGGTTGGTTGGTTTGTTGGCTTTTTTTTTTTTGAAAATTTTTATTCTTCTAATGTAGTCCTTTTTTTTCATTTTATTCCACATATTGTGTTTTTTTTTAATTTTTGATTTTTCTTTTATTTTTTTATTGAGTAATAGTTATTTTACAATGCTGTGTCAAATTCCAGTGTAGAGCACAATTTTTCAGTTACACATGAACATAGATGTATTCATCGCCACATTTTTTTTCACTATGAGCTACCACAGGATCTTGTATGTATTTCCCTGTGCTATACAATATAATCTTGTTTATCTATTCTGCATTTTAAAATCCCAGTCTGTCCCTTCCCACCCCCCCACCCCCTTGGTAACCACAAGTTTGTATTCTATGTCTATGAGTCTGTTTCTGTTTTGTATTTATGTTTTGTTTTTTTTTTTTTAGATTCCTCATATAAGCGATCTCATGTGGTATTTTTCTTTCTCTTTCTGGCTTAGTTCACTTAGAATGACATTCTCCAGGAACATCCATGTTGCTGCAAATGGCATTATGTTGTCAGTTTTTGTGGCTGAATAGTATTCCATCGTATAAATATACCCCATCTTCTTTATTCAGTCATCTGTTGATGGACATTTAGGCGGTTTCCATGTCTTGGCCATTGTAAATAGTGCTGCTATGAACATTGGGGTGCACGTGTCATTTTGAAGTAGGGTTCCATCTGGATATATGTCCAGGAGCGGGATTCCTGGGTCATATGGTAAGTCTATTCCTAGTCTTTTGAGGAATCTCCATACTGTTTTCCACAGTGGCTTTCCTTCCTTCCCTCTCCCACTCTTAACGATTTAGATGTCTTCTTTTACAATTTTGTGTTTATTCTTGTTGTAATTCATGATGGTTATCTCCTTTCCAGTTATGAGTTTCTCATTTTTGTAGCATCCTGCTTCTTTTCTATTTAGAGTAGACCTGTCAATATTTCTTTCAGCATGGGGTTAGTGTTGCTAAACTCTTCTAGTGTTTGCTTGTCTGTGAAGTTCTTTATCTCTCCTTCTATTCTAAAAGATAGCCTTGCTGGATAAAGTATCCTAGGCTGCATCTTTTTTTTCATTCAGGACTTTGAATATATTTTGCCACTCCCTTCTGTAGTGTTTGTGTAGAGAAATCAGCTGAGAGCCTTATGGGGGTTCCCTTGTAACTCACTCTTTGTTTTCCTCTTGCTGCCTTTAGGATCATTTCTTTATCCTTGACTCTGGCCATCTTGATTACAATATGTCTTGGTGTGGGTCTGTTTGGGTTCTTCCTGTTTGGGACCCTCTGAGCCTCCTGTACTTGGATATCTGATTCCTTTAGGTTTGGGAAGCTTTCAGTCATGATTTCTTTCAATACCTTTTCAATCTCCTTTGTTCTTTCTTCCCCTTCTGGGACCCCTATTATGCCTAGATTGGCATGCTTTATATTATCCCATAGGTCCCTTATATTGTTTTCATTGTTTTTTATTTCTTTTTCTCTCAGCTGTTCTGATTGGGTGCTTTCTGTTGTCCTGTCTTCTAGGTCCCTTATTCATTCCTCTGCATTATCTAGCCTGCTTTGTACAGCCTTTAGGTCAGCTCTCATCTCAGCAAATGAGTTTACTAATTCTACCTGGTTCTTCTTTATAGCTTCTATTTCATTTTTGACATAGTTTATATCTCTAAACACTATTTCTTTTAGTTCCTTCAGTACTTTGATCAATCCTTTTGTGAAATCTTGATCTAGTAGGCCTTGATCTATTGTCTATTTCCTTGACCATGCTTTCAGGGGATTTCTCTTGATGTTTTAATTGGGAGTGGCTCCTCTACTTCTTCACATTGTTCATATCTCTCTGGCACTGTGGCTTAAGGAGTGTCAGTTATCTAGTTCTCCTGGAGACGGTGTGCTCTTAATGATTTTATCGAGAGGTCTTTGTGTCTTCACCCTGTTTCAGGATCTCAGCTTGCTGTTTCCAGAGGCCCTCTGTTGGCGCCCTCGTCTGTGCTGCTCCAAGTGGCTGTCGGCTAGCAGATCGCGCCCCCTCCCAACACCGGGTCAGGTGCTGAGCTCTTACCCAGTGGGCAGGCGGGCAGGTCACTCCCCCTCCTGATGCCTCAGTCAGACGCTGCACTCGGGGGAGGCAGGTGGGCGGATCAAGCCCCCTCCAGCACCGTGATCAGGTGCTGTGTTCCTGCCAGGAAAGCGGGTTGCCACCCGCCCTCTCCCGGTGCTGGTCGCTCCGCTTCTCTGTGCAGCTGCCCACTCCGCCTCGGGTCGGTGCTCCGAAGGCGGGCTCGCAGAAGACCGTGGAATGGCCCTACCTCCGCTCCGTGCCAAATCTCAGCTCCTTGTTTGTCTTGGTGGCGCGAGTTCTCTGAGGTGCCAGGGCAGAAAGAGCTTATCTGCCTCAGGCTGTAAACAAGTCTCAGTCCTACCCAGGAGGTTGCGGAGCCCCCGGGTGCGGATTCAGGTCTCTGTCCCATCCCCCACCCGGGCGCTGCCCATAGGAGGAGACGGCGGCTGTGGCTGCGCCCGCCTCTCTTCTCCCGAGAAGCGCCAGTAATGGCAGCGCGGGTCTCAGGAGGCAAAGGCTACGGCGCTCCTCCCCCCAGGGCACACCAGCAGTGTTGCTTTGCTTTTTTCGCAATTTATGGGGGACCGAGGTTGTTCTGCTCCGTGTCCCCTCCCAGCCACATTGCGCAGCCCCCTGCGGTCCCCCGGGGCCGCCTCAGTGCAGTCGCCCCCTTCCTCCGACCGGCTCGGGCCACCTGGCCTGGCCCCAGCTGCCAGCTCGCGTCTCTGGCTGGGTGTCATGGGGACCCTTTGTGCCCGTTTAACTCAGTTCTGTCAGTCAAGGGGTGCTGGGGGCAGATCTGAGCCTCGGAGGCTCCCCCTCCATCCCGCTGGCCTCTCTGTTGGAGGAGGGAGACCCAGTAAACGAGCGCCAGTCCTCCTTTGCTGCTCCCTCCTCGCGGGATCAGTCCCTCACTGTTTTGCCTTTTCTTCTTTCTTTTTTCCTTTTTCCTACCAGATTTTTGGCGTCTTTGTCTTTTAAAGAGGGCGATGTTCTGTCGGAGTTCGGCAGGTGCTCTGGTTGGCTGAGTGGGTCCGTAGATGTGAGTTCTGGTGTATTTGTGGGAGAGGGTGAGCTACCAGCGTCCTTCTACTCCGCCATCTTGCTTCTGCAGGTTGGTTGGTTTTTAATAGAGGTACTGGGGATTTAGCCCAGGACGTCGTGCATGGTAAGCACATGTGCTACCATTGAGCTATACCCTCCACCTTAGAATGTCTTGTTTATTCTTAATCATTTGCACTTGCATATAAATTTAAAACTCAGTTTGCTGTATCTCCTTTCCCATATAATTGAGTTGTACCTCAAAGTGGTTCACAGTGAATTCTGGTGAAGCCAAAGTTTGAATCCATTTCCAGGACTCCTCCATTGTGATATTAAGTATTTCAATGGCTATCTGCTCTTAAATATTCCCATCAAAAGACAGGCTGATAAAGCTAATGCAACTAATTCATCAGGAGACCCATCAAGATGTAATGACCTTTGAGCGGGAGGGTATAGCTCAGTAGTAGAGCACATGTTTAGCGTACATGAGGGCATGGGTTCAACCCCCAGTACCTCCTAATCAAACAAACAAACATAATAATAAATAAGTAAACCCAATTATCTCCCTCCCACAAATCAAATAAAATAGATTCAGAATTACAGCTTTCAAAAAAAAAAAAAAAAGATATAATGACCTTTACAATAAAGGGTTCCCTGGGCCCATGCTAAGGGTTTTCAACAGATAGTCATGGCAAGACTGCTAGACGTTTATTCAACATCCATTCTCCCATTCTGCCTCCCTGACAGAAACGTTATTCTTTTGGGAGGTGAGGACAAAGTAGCCAGCGAATAAAAATGAAACTTCCCAGTCTCCGCTGCAGACAGATGTGCACATAAGCAGAGGTATCCACGTGCAGAGTTCTGGCCAAGGAGATGTAAGTGGGTGTTTGGAGGCGGGAAAAAGAAAAGTACCTAAAGGAGGCGGGGCCAGACCTTGTCTTCAAGTGCGGGCTTGGTGGCCAGCGCTGTAGCAGCCGCCTGCACTGGACCCCAAAGGAAAGGCTACAAAGGACTGCAAAGACCTCAGAGAGCTGATATCCTCCAGCTTCCGTACCATGCCCACCTTCCTCCATGGTTTTAGAAAGAAAATGAAACCCCTGTCTAACTCAAGCCACTATTATTTGGGTTCTTTTATGACACCCAGCCAAAATTTAATCCTGCTTGATAAAAGTGTAAGCAAATTGCACATTTGCCCTGAAGTTATATCTGCGTAACAGTTATCTCTTGCAAGTAGGTAGCCCAGGACTTTAGGGCTTCCCGCAGCCATTAAGTCAAAGCCTTTTTCCAGAGCGCAAAGGAGGCTCCACCTGCAGGAACTCCTAGAATTCACGTTTATGCTCAGTTGGGTCAGCCACTTACATGCCCCATATGAACTTTCATTGTCACTCCCCTTCAGTTTCCCTCATGCTGAGGTTTGACATAAATGACTACCTTAGCAGGTAATTGTCAACACTTCAAGTTCTTTTCAAAAGATTCATGGACTCCTGGAGGAGGGCAGAATGGTAGAATGGAGCCCCACCTCCCCTGCAATGCACACAAGCACAGATGTCCGTCATTCTAGACACTGACCACCCGGCAAAGCGTCACGCTGCAGGTTGTAAGGGATTCGGACATTTAAGATATAGCCCCTGCCCTGGAAGACTTGATCCTGTAATAAAGAAAACCAACTCACTGGATGATTCAGCCTTCTGAGGCTGCGACTCAGATGCTTGGAATGAGCATCTGAGCCGAGGGCAAGGTCAACAGGAATCTGCTCATTTCTACCAGCAGCCACTAACCCAGAAAAAAAAAAAAAAAAAAAAAAAAAAAAAAGAGCTGTGGCAACATTTTGCTTATCTTGGATGTCAGGAGAGAACCCATTTCCTTAATTTTATATGTAAGATCTCTGTCCTCTTTCATCCCTATTTGCTTTATTTTGCATAATGAGTACCACCCTCATTAAACCTGTAAGTCCCCAATTCCTTTTGACAAAAGAACATAAAACTAATGGATGTGATTTAGTGCAAAGGCCATTTGTTTTTGAATGACAAAGATTGGTTCCAAGACTCATTAGCTATGTGATCCTGAGCAAGTCATCTAACCTCTCTGAAAACCATGTTTTTCCCCCAGAGCCTGAGGTTAAAGCCATTTCCCATGTGGAGATCTTAGGAGAATCAAATGATAAAAATGTGAATTCAGCAAAAAACCAATTCATTGCAAGTCTATCATAAACAAGCACTATTCAAAGCATAGTGAACAAAAGAAGACACTCCCTGCCTATATATAATTACAACATAGTATGTGAAGAAAGACATATCTAATAGTGTCAATAATGAAAGTGCTCATGGGAAAAATAAAGCAGGGCATGTAATTACCATTATAATTGAAGACAGGGCCTTAGAGGGGAGGCAGTACCTTTTTTGGTAGGCTCAGCAGAGAGGAGCATCACTTGAGCAGGTCTCAAAGTGAGGGAGTGACCATGCAGATTTCAGGAGGAAGACAATTTCAAACAAAGAGACAGAAAAGGCAAAGGCCTGGAGGCTGGAGTGTGTTAGGTGTGCCGAGGACCCAAAAGGTACCCAGAACAGAATAGTTCCTTTGCAGCAATGATAATTCCAGCTGCGCGCCCTGCAGCGAAGCTGCACCAATTCGTCCTCTCCCGTGCTCTGGATTCTGCACCATGACACAAGCTCCCACTTTCTTCTAGATTCCCATAACACAAGCAGTCTCTCTCTCTTCTTCCTCTTCTCTTTGTTTTTGCCTAAGCCTAGATTCACCCCCATGAAGGCTTAACAGGTTCTCTTTTTCACATTAATGTATACTGAGGGCTAAATATTGGTGGCAAGCATTTTACTAAATAGTTTACATATCTCAAGTTGTTTGATCCTCACAAAAACCCTAAAATGTAGCTATTATTATGTTCAAAATATGGAAACAGCTTTGAGAAGTTAATATGATCAAGTTCATAGAGCTAATCAGAGCGAGAGTTGGAACTTGACCCAAGCCACCTCATATTTACGTTCAACGGATTAACCACTATCCTCTGCTCCTTCCTTGTTAGCTGAAGAAGGACCCTGCAAGCCTACTGATGAGCAGTTTTCTCTTTCTGGGAAAATCAGCTTTCCTAATGAAATTATTCCCAGCCCTAGCCTTCCAGAACTTCTAAAGTATTCACATTTATTCATTCTCTGAACATGTGTTGAGCACCAATTCTGTACCAGGACTCTGCTAGGTTCTGGGGGCAGAGCAGGCTGCTAAGAGCAGCTCCTGTCCAGTGAGTCAAAGGGATAGCAAAACCCTGAAGATAAAATTCATTTACTCCCTTTAAGAGCACGTGATGTCATACAAACAGAATAACCAAATAATTACAAATAATCCATGACCACCAAGGTATCTCACTGAAAAGAAAGGCTGAAAATCACCTCTCTAAAGAAGAGGCAGAGTCTAACGGAGGCCCCCTCTGTCATCATCAGGTTCTATTTACCATCCCCAAGAGACCTCTCTCTACAACAGATGTGCAAGTATCCCATTATAAGAATTAAAAGGCATTAGGTCCAAAAAGAAACATGTTCTTTACTGTTTGAGGACTTCCATCTCTGTGTGTTTTTTACTCCTTGGGGTTTGAGAGACTACAAGCTAAATTTCAAAAACCATAAAAACTTAAAGTGCTATCATCTGACAGTGAGCTTACTCTTTCCTTTCCTGCCTCCTTCACCCTTAGTGGAGTCTCACCTTCCCTCTTCCCTCTGTGCGTACCAGCTCTGCGCCTCCGCGGGCAACGGGCTAGCGAGCACCAAGACCACGCTGATGCTGTTTCTACGCTCCACAGAAGGGGGAGTCCTGTCCCTCAGCTACAGACAGGTTGGCAAAGCCGAGGAACACTCAGAATAACACACTCTGTCAGACAGCAATGAATTTTATGAAGTTTAAATGATCCCTAACAACTCTGGGGGGAGAAAAAAATCCAAGCTAACACAATCAGCCTTGTGGGATAGAATTTTCTGGGATGACAGTAAATATTCTGTGTGTCCTGTTCAATAAGACAGCCACTAACAATGGTGACAGAGTGTTGAAATGTGGCTAGTGTGACTGAGGAACAGAATTTTGTATTTCATGTAATTTTAATCAATTTAAATTTTAAAACCCACACATGGCTGGTGGCTACTGTATTGGTCAGTACAAATCCATAAGAGAAAGATTTCCCATTATTTTTAAATATTCCTCATGGCATTAAGACTGCTAAAATTCTTAAACCGACTTTTTTCATAAAACAATAATTTTATAATCCTTATTTTAGGGCTTCTACTGCTAATAAAACATGGCCATAATTTGATTTGTAGAATTACATTTTCTTCTTGAGAGCAGCTGTAGATTTTATAGCTTGTTCATTAATGCCATGGAGCTCACTGCTCACTTTAAAGTGTTTACATCTGCCAGTGGAAGATTTAGAGGGATCTTCAAATCGAAACCCCACCAAAAAGGCAGAAAAAGGCATTTCAGTACTTCACTGAATGAATGAATGAACAAAATGTACTATACACATAAAGCAGAATATGATTTATCCTTAAAAAGGAAGGAGATTCTAAGACAATCTACAATGTGGATAAGCCTTGACGTCATTATGCTAAGTTAAATAAGGCAGTCACAAAAGGACAAACACACTGTGATTCCATTTATCTGAGGCACATAGTAGTCAGATTCGTAGAGACAGAAAGCAGAACTGTGGTTACGAGGGGCTGGAGAGCAGGGGTAATGGAGAGTTCTTGTTTAATGAGTGGAGAGTTCTTGTTTAATGAGTAGAGAGTTCCGGTTGGGGAAGAGGAAATGTTCTGGAAATGGATGGTGGTGATGTTTGCACAACAAAGTGGGTGTCGTTCATGTCACAGAATTCTACACTTAAACGTGGTTAAAATGATAAATATTATGTTATATGTATTTTACCACAGGAAAGTGTTTTTAATGAATTTTTTTTTAAATTTCGGATGGTGAGCTCTTACAGGGCAAATTACACATGACGTCGTTAACCCTCTGTCTGACCGAAGCCCATGAAGAAAAGCACAGGTCGGTTCAGCAAATAGTAGACAATCCCAGATTCCCAGTAACTCAGACATTTTGCTCCACTTGAGAATGTGTGACGGGGTGATTTTTACTTTTTGTCTCAGGTCAACCTTTATCAGTAGGATTGGCCAACAGAAATACTGCATTTCCTGAGAATGCACCTCTGACAGCAACTGGGTAGCAGTGAGATTCTGGTCCAACTTAAAGGCTTCCAGTGAAAGAATGCACAGAGTATAAAATCCACAGACTGATAATGTGGAGGAGGAGGGAGCTGTTAGATTGTATAAGCAAAGGTCACGTCAGTGGTGCTCCCAGTCACAAATTTAAGACCCACAACATGCTTTTATGTAGTTAACCTTTAATAAAGGTGTTGATTGGATAAATGAGTGAAAATCATAAATGGCTGAATGAATAAATAGCAAAGAATTCCAGTTTGAGCCCTAAACTGGATCTCCAAGTGCTTGGGCTGGTCAGGAAAATGACTGGGATATTACACCTGAATTCTACTCACTTGTGGGATGGAGGAATAATTTGGGGAAATAATTCTGACAAGAGGGAAGCATATAAGCTTGACCCAATAACAATGCTCCAATCATCAGAGAATGGAAGAATGGTATTGAGAACGTCAAATTTCGTGTTACTTGCAATTGTCTTCCACCCCAACACCCAGTTTTGCTGTGAGCCCGAAGGAGAGAAGCAGCCATGTGGAAGAGCTAGATTTGTTAAAATGTCTACAGCATTGGAAACCTTCATCAGGACTTCATCAGAACTAGAGATGTGGGGCTGGACGTGACTTAAACTGTAGCAGGATGGGTGGTGGCTTGAGTTGGCACCAACGGCTTTGGTAGAAATGGCAGGCTGGAGGCTGCTCCAACAGCTCTGGAGAGAAAAGCTTTGAGGGTGACTGAAAACTGCACCTGACAGACTTCAGTGCCCTCAAAATGGCACTGAAATGGCCAGTGAAAATGCCATTTGTAAAACACCTACATTAGTTTCACGGATTTCCATGTTCCCCATAGTCAGAGTCTAAAAGGATGTTCACGAGTATGAAATGCAACCTAAAGAGTTCCAGAAATATTTGGAAGAAATTCTGTGGGGCCCTGGAGGTGGATGGAGGCAAAAGCACAACAATCATTGCCCACTATCAACATTGTGACCCTAGGTCGGTGTTAATGAAGAACGACACACTTAACCTTAACCACCATGAATGAGAAGTTTCCATTCTTGATGGCACACAGCCACCAAGAAAAAAAAGGACCTCACTTGCCAGACTCCCTTGTAGCTATGAATGACAATATGTCTCCGTTCTATCCAAAGAATGTGAGCAAAAGGAAAATATGCCCCCTCTAGGGGCTATTTGGCAGGTCTGGAGTCATTTTGACTGACACAACTTGGGGTGAGGGGGTGCTACTCGCATTTAGCGGGCAAAGGTCAGGGATGCCATTAAACATCCTGCAGTGTACAGAACGTCCTCCCTCAACAAAGAATAATCTGGCTCATAATGCCAACAGTGCCAATGTTAAGAAACTAATTGAAAGAGAAGAGACGTGTTCTCACCTTCTTTGCGTCTCCTGTTGGCATAGGGACATGGTAATGACCCACGTTGGACCCTAGGGATGGAAGCAACACCCTGGAGGTGACAGAGCAGCACCCCGGTCCTTTACAATTCTACCATGCAGAGCCGCTGTGCCATCTCAGGCTTTAAATGAGAGTGAAGTACACGTCTATCTTGTTTAATACACTGTTACTTTGAGTCTCTATTTTATGTACCTGAAACTATACTCTAACCAATACAGAAGCTAAGCTTAACTGAGAATCCTTATCAAGTGGGACGCCAAAAAGGACAGAAGAAAAAAAATCAAGGGTAGCGCAAATCCATTCTTTACTATTGAGCTTCCATTTCCCCATTCATCCAGAAGCAAAATTTCCTTGTGCAAAATCCTCCCAGCCTGAGTCTCTGCCAGCCCAGCTGGGTGGGAATGATCCTACCCACACCTTCACGGAGGACCTTGATTGCCTTAAGCAAAACCCCACAACCCTGACTCCCCGGCCATGGTGACCGGCTCTGAGGAACAAAAGCTTTCACTCTTCCACTGGATTCTATAGATGACGAGTTGAAGCTTAGAAACGCTGACACCATCTTGTCTCATTAAAGAGGCAACCCAAAGATGAAGCTGGTGCACAAAGGAAGAAAGAGTCGAGAGGTGATGAGAAACCTGTCATTTGATTCCCCAGAGGCAACTGCATCTATGACAAGACCTTTCTCTGACCCTTTCAGATATACGAACCAATGAATGTTTTGCTTACGCAAGTTTGAGTTAGGTATTCTGCCATTTGCAACTGAAAGATTTCTAAGAGATACAGAAAGTTTTATGGTAGAAGAAATATTCTGATAAGAGAAGGTTAGCTTTCAGGAACTTATCACTCAAGGGTGAGGACATCATGCGCAGTTTCCTGTAGCCGGAAAGTAATTGCAACAGAAGTTTTGCCATTGCCTGAAGTATGTGTACTAGGGGAAGTGGGTGAGGAGAGATTTCAATCGTTAATGTTTCTCGGTGTGACACAGATCTCTAAGACTTTAGTCTACACCGTCATATATGACGTACCTGCCTCTCTTCACCATACTTAACCTACCTAAGTAGCCAAATAATCAGGCTGGAGAGGGGCTCTCTCTCATGTTGTTATTCTTGTGATGAGCTGTTAGTCAAGGCTGGAGATGTTTAGCAATTGTTCTGATTATGTGTGATTGCCCAATTTCCCTAGGAATCCGACGCTGTCAGCCCCAGGCAGATAGAAGTTTGTATTTGGGTTTCTTAAACTTCCACTTCATTTACCTTCTTCTTCTTCCTCCTCGGTTCCAGGTTCCCATATCTTTCCTAGGCATTGCCTGGGGACCTATGTTGTGCTCAACTAGCTATTGACTTTAAGGGAACTTTGGGAGAAAATTCATGCTTCCAAGGCTCAACTTGTCTAATAATAGGATGTTAGGAAGGAGCCATGGCAGGTGATACCGTCAGTGTTTTCAGACTAGAAGGAAGTCTTGATCCCTTAGATCAGACAATGACTATGCTGGTGTCCATGATAAGAGCTTTAGTCCCCTCTTGTTCTGTGTTAAAGCTAGCAATCGGCCTCTGTGGTTGTTCCTAATCTTCACGTATTGCACTGGTCCTGTTGTTCTTGATTCTAGTATGTGGAGAACATTGTTGCCCCAGGTCTAGCCTCGACTTGATATAATGGCTGCAGATTAGCAGCTGTGTGACCTGGGGAAAGGCATCTAAACTCTCTGTGACCCAGTTTCTTCTCTTTGAAGTGAGGAGAGATGGGAACAGTGGTATGAAGTACTCTGACAATTGCGGGGCTTCAACTCAAAGTGCTGTATCTTAAAAGCCAAAAGCGTTAGAGTCAGCAGCCCACTGTCCAACGGTTTCTTTTTAAAAAGACCCAGACAGCTGCCCAGGATGGTACAATTCAGTCTAAGACTAGAGGCCAAAGAACGGTTGCGATGGATAAAACTCACACCTGTCACACGTCAGATACTCAAAGGAACTAACTCCTGCATTGTTCATAAGTAATTCAGATGAAGATATCTTGCCTGAAAAGCAGCTACCTTGAAATTTTTATTTCACTGCACTGACCCCTGCCCAGGGCCTTTGCACACGAGGTTTTCTCTACTTGGAACATTCTCTCACCTCTTTGCCTTGTTATTACCCACACTTCCCATGAGACCTCAGACATTTCCTGTATTTTCCCAGGAGTGCTGATCCTTCAGCCCTCAACCTACACAGCACTTTTTGTAGAAAACCTTCCCTAAGCACCGCCTTACCGAATCTAACCCACAGTTTTCTTCTAAGTTCTAGTCTTTCTCAACCTAGATTTAAATTGTCTATTTACTAGTTACATAAGAGTGTCCATGAGGACAAGGACCATATCTGTTATATACAAACACTAAGTACTCAGTAAATACTTACGGGAAGAAGGGAGGGAATGACAGATGGACAGCCAAGCAGTAGGAAGGGTGAATAGATTGGTGCAGTGAACTTCGTCATGGATGCCCTTTGAAAATCTGAAAAACGATGCTCCCACCTACAAGTACAAAGCATTTTTAATTTTGAAAGTATTTTCACATCTCTTTCTTCACATTACCTTTCTGAGTGAAAAAGAAAACAAAGGACAATCTATCTTTTACCACGTAAGTGTAAAGATTGCTTAAAAGATAAGAAAGTGCAGAGTTTTAAATGACTTAAGACAACATAACTATATGGAAATCTGGGTTTCTGAATTCTAACTCTGAATTTGCTTTGTTTATCTGCATTCCTCTCAAGTATTTTGAAGTGAGGGCTTGGAGTATTAATAAAGGCCACAGTGAAGCCCAAATACTGTGACTCTCTGTACACAGTAAGAAGTGATTCCACTGCCATCTTAATATCTTCAACCATTTGCATTAGTGAAAATGAAGTCACGCCCAATGATGTTATTAAGAAAATGCACAAGGTTAATTGAATACGACCAACCCGTAAACGTGTATGATTGCTTGGACTGCACACAATGGCCATGTGTTTTGCGTATTGTTGTTTTCCAAGGGGCTGTGGATTGCAGTTTTGATTAATTGTAGTAATTCTCGGACTTAGAATCAAATTGAGAGCTATGTAATCTTAGGCCCTTTCACGTCCTTTATAAACCTTCTGTGGGGGTCTTGAAAATGACTTTCAAAACCTGAAATTAGTTTTCTTTCTAATCCCCCAGAGATCAATGCCATGAATTTCATCACACCATGATGATTACAAATGCTGAAATGAGTCACGATATAATTAGGAATTTCTTTGTCCCAATCAAACACCATGAACTGTATCTAACGCTGACTCAGTTTATAAAAATCAGTTTGTTCTTCCTGATGCAGAAGACAAATTTTGGCAACAGGATGTAAAGATCTCATAACTTTAAGTATATTCATCCATATATATATTTTTTTTGATAAATGGTACTAAAGCATCTCATTAATTTGGCAGTTTATGCAAAGACATAGTAGCGGAGAACAAGAAATTCGATGAGAGCTGCAGGAGAACCAGTTTGGTTGAAACACACGTAGCAAAATGAAGAAGTTTTTACTCTCTTAGTAGCTGGTAGAATAATTCCTCTAGGAGCTTAGCACCATATTTTAAAATGAACAATTTAATAAGCTGCTTGGGATGAGAGGTAAGCCTACAAGGGACATATTCAATGTAAAAATAAATGGCACTAAACAAGAATGGAATCTAGAAATAGAAGAGCACTGTGTCGTGTCGAGCCCCTGGATGGGGCTGGGAGCCTACATTCATATACAGGAGCTGGGGGGCGGGGTGGGCCCGAGTAGATCCAGGAAGACTGTATGCCTTGGGGGGGGGGGGAAGTAGAGACAAAGAAAAATAAATTCTAGGAGAGCACAGTAGAAAAGAAACTTTGGGGGAAGAAAACATCAAATGGTGAACTGGGGGGGTTCCTATACCACGTGCGATGGAATTTCCCCTCCACCTCCCTGTACATTCTGTGCTGCTCACTAAGACTTTTGCAAAAAATGGATTTGGGAAAGAGACTATGAAGGCATGCAAGAGTTCTATGTTTACATGGGTATAAAATAAAAACAAAGGTTGCTTCTGTAGAGGAGACAGCTGGCCTCTGGGCGTTTATACATTGGAAGAGGACAGTGAGAAGGGGAGAGTCTGGAAGAATAAGCAGGATGGTTTTATAAGAGGTCATGTGAGCCGTCTTTAAAAAAAGCATGCACCTTGTCTCAGGGCAAGTGGGGAACAGTTACAAAGACTGAAGGAGAAGAAGAAGGTTTATAGGAGAGGGAGAGGGTGGAGGAAGCAATGATAGAGGCAAAGGGAAGTTACAAAGCTTTGCAGCAATTCACACAAGAAATGTTAAAGCTTGCACTGGTTATAGTCAATGTGGAGATGGAGAGCAATGGACAACTGGACGTTTTAAAAAGTTAGAATCAGTGGGTCTTGATGATTGACTGGAGGACGGAGAATGGGTAACCAATCTCCCTGGTTTGCCCGGGACTGAAGATGTGAGACCACCTGTTTTAAAATCTGGGGACAGCTCCAGGCCAGCCAGTCCAGTTTTCATGAGACACAGGAGTTCTGTGGATGTGGGAACTTTCATGCCAAAACCAAGAAGGTTTTGGGGAAACTGGGATGAACTGGTTACTCTGCGGGAGTTGAAGCTGTAGGTGAGTGAGGACAGCCACTGGTTTCTGGCTTGGGAATGGAGGTACCAGTCCCTGTAGCAGGGAAGGTAGGAATAGGAACAAAGTCAAGAAAACGCTGAGTTTCACTTTTGGACATGTTTCAGGAGCTTATAGCACATCGAAGAAGAAACATTCAGTTCAGAATTAGATCCTTTTAAGAATCTGGTACCCAAGAGAGAAGGCTGGATTTAAAATATAGTTTGGGAAGTTATTGGCATATAGATGGCACTTGAAGCCATATGAATGAATAAGACTGCTCAGGGATAGTTTATACCAGAGAGAAGAGAAGAGAAAAGAAGAGAAGAAGAGGGGAGGGGAGGGGAGAGAAAGGGAGGGAGAAAAGGAAAGAGAAGGGACAGAAGAGGAGGGGGCTGAGCACAGAACCCTGGGAAGCATCAGGACACCCTTACAAGACATATGAACGGTGACTGAGATGGAGCAGCTATAACGGCAAGATAAAAACTGAGCATGCATTGTCCAGAATTCAGGGCAAGACAATGTCGGAAGGAGGTGAGGTTGGTGCCAAGCACTGCAGGCAGATCAAGTAAGATAAAGGCTGCAGATCATCCCCTGGATTTAACAACAGGTCGTTATTGATTTTGGTGAAAGCACTTTTAGAGCAATGGTAGACTGAGGAATGAGTGGCAGGTAAGAAAACAGAGATAAAGAGTTTTAAAAAAGAAGTCTATTTCAAAAAGTTTCAGAGGAGGAGAGATGTAAGTAGAATGGATGAAGATCTGGGGTAGAGGAAAAAATTTTTATAGTAGGTGTCTTAGCCCAGGTCCTCTAGGAAACAGCCTGAAGTAAGGATTAAAACACTATTTTTTCTGACTTATACTTCAAATTAAAAAAAAAAAAAAATTCTGTTTTTTTTTGGGGGGGGGCAGTAATTAAGTTTATTTATTTATTTTTACAGGAGGTACTGGGGATTGAACCCAGGACCTCGTGCATGCTAAGCCTGCACTCTGCCACTGAGCTATACCCCTCCCCACTAAAAAATGTCTTTTCAGCCACTCTTCTTTATTTGTGAAATGTGAGTCCAGGGACGTAAAGGTGAAGGAAGGGGGTTGTGAAGCAAGGAGAGATGCGGAGCAATGCGATGAGAGGCTTGAAGCGCGGGCTGCCACCTCACAATGATCCACAGAGGAACCCGGTGCTCACGGTGCGTCCGCAGGCCTTCCAGAAGCGCTGTGAGGCGAGATCACACCTCAGAGAAGTCTGCAGAGGGGAAAGGTTTGGGAATTTGCTTTAGCCTTTCCTACTTTTGAACCTCACTAGTCAAGATTCCTCCCCCAGGGAACTCACTCCTCCGCATTCCAGGCTATGTCCTCCGGCCGCTTAGCAGTCGCCGGGAAGTGAAACGCCGGGCCCACAGTGCGGTTTTTAATCTCATCTGAATGAAACAGCAAGGTCACTCCGCAACAGGGGGCCCTGTGTGCGGACCACGAGGGCCCCGCCGGCCCAAGGCTCCAGCTCACTCTGCAGCTTGTTCGGACAATCCAGCAAAGGAGAGTGAGCGTGCTTTGCGCGCGTGATGGCCGTGGTGACAGCGCGGTCCAGGGCAAGCCGTGTCTTTGTAAAGAAAGTACCCAGGACAATCTGAGAAGATGCCCCAGGTTTGTGTTCAAATTAGTGAAAAAGACTTGACACATTTAAATGCCATTTGGGATGGATCAACAGAGGGACAGGAGAGAAGGGATCCCATCGGCAAGAGAGGTTTGAGTACTAAGGGAAAAAATCGGTGGAGGTAAACGTCAATTTCTCAGGAAAAGTGACAGGAGATTGTAAATTCCCCACATCAACTTTACTAAATTCCCTCAGTCCTGGAACATATTTATTTAGTGCTCACCTCCGTGGTACCGTCTGAGCTGAGCACCAAGAGAAGAATCTACACTGTAGTCCCCCAAACTTAACCTAGCCTCCCTCTGCCCTGTGCTCTTTGGGAGCAGAGGCAAAGATACAATAAGCTGCTATAATCAAATGTTATCAGAAAAATAACAAGCCTGATAATGCCATCAAGGAATAAGGAACGGCACACTGTAATTTTGTGGCAAGGCCCTCTTGTGGAAAAACTGGAGAGGCTGGCAGTGTTAACGATACAGGCTTTTAGAGATTCTGTAAGACCTGGGTGCTCATCTTACTCTGTCACCTACTGATTGTATCTGCCAAAATTATTTAAGCTTTGTAATTCTTAGTTTCCTCATCTGCAAAATGGAGATGATAATGAGTGTTCCTAATGCTGAGGCTTTGTGTATTGAACAGTATACGATAGGAAAACATTTCCTGGAACATGCTAGGTATTGTCATGTGGAACCTAAAGTTAGTCTGTGTATTGGAGATACCATGATGGACACGTTACAGAGCCCTAAACTGGATAATCTTGCCAAGGAGATAAAAAGATTAATACATAGAGATAGATCACTGGGGAAGCCTCTGAACTTCCTGCTTCTGCTGCACATTTGACACCCCTGCCCTGGCTTTAAACACATAGAAATTCTGGACACAATCTAACAATAACAACAAACTTAATTAAGTGCATAGCTAAATTGTAAACAAGAAAGAAAACTTATCTAGGTGTTGGACATAAAGACAGAATTCAAAGTCACAGCCTGAGCAGAACTGAAACCAAAATTTTACAAGGTAATTAGAAAAGGATAGAGGCCTGGGGGCTGGGTCCTTAATACCTACCTGAGAAACAGGTAGGTCTAGACCTCAGACACCTGACCTCCGGGACCTGGACCTGGCTACCTGCATGGGCCTAGGAGTCAGGACGGCTGTTCACTACGTGGACCGAAAATAGGGTCAGCTATGGGAGGGGGGGACTCCCCTGTCTAGTGCAGTAGACAGAAACTTCTAAAAAATATTAAACCCCAGGCCTAAACTACACAGGGGCATGTGGTCTGAATTCGAACCACCTGCATGGTGAGGCATCCCAAGTAGGAAGGTGACGTAAGAAGCCTGGTCCAGAAGAGGTGGAACTCTTAAAAGCAAAAGCAGACTTGAAACTCTTCATAGGAATCTACCCAGGACCTAGGACTCCCATGAAAAACAACCCACAGGATGAAGCAATTCACATTTTATTTTTTAAAAATAGAATTTTTATCTTCAGGATTTACAGAAAAAGAAAAATCTGAAACAAACTTCAAAGTAAACCAAATGTTCAAAATTATAAAGAAAGAATAATAAGAAAAGAGCTGTGCATCTATAAAACAACAGACTTTTTAAAATAATGAAATTTTAAAAATACAAGCACTAAAATTAAATACGTAATATACGAGTTGAAATGTCATGTAGACACAGCTGAAGAGAGAACTGATGAACTGAAAGACAGAACCTAGAAAATCACTCAAAATGCAGCTCAGAGAAAAAAAGAGATGGAATGAATATATGGAAGCACAATTGAGAGAAATCATGGATAAAGTGAGAAATTTCAACAGACTAGAAATTTCAAGAGTGAGAATCAGAAAGGTGTAATACTTGAAAACATGATGGCAGGAAATGTTCTAGAACTGAAGAAAGATCACGTATGGAGCTCGTGTCATGTACCGCTTTAGTGTGTGTCTGTCTCACCTGTCTCTGCGCTCCTGCGGCACAGAAGACCACGCAGGCACAGCCTTATGACCCCTTGTCTCAGACCCACGCTGCACACTTCTCATTTGTTGCCTCGGGGTGTCTCCATTGATATCAAGGCCCTGGTGCTACAGTACCTTACATGCATATGCCGTGAGTGGAAGGGAATGAACACTCCATGGGGGGGACCTCTGACATCAGCTAAGTTGTATGCTTATCAAGAATGTGGTGCATTTTCATTACTCTAATCTTCTTTACTGAGTTAAAAATTTTGTAAACTGGTGAAGTATGTGTGAGAAAAAAAAGAAAATTTTTTAATGAAATGTAAGTGGAACGCTTTGGCAGAGACTAGATGAAAGCAATTGCTTAAAAATTGGTGTCAAAAGTAAGTGTAGGTGAGACAAGCACAAAAGATTAGGGAAACAATTAAAATCTCAAAGGATACTACGCTTAAATTGCTTTGCATGGATCTTTAAACTTTTGTTTGGCTTTCAAGACACCAAAACTGGAAACCATAGGCAGTGCATTATGGGTATGTTTAGAAAAAGAAAAAAACTTAGAACATCAATGAGTGGTTAAAATAAAATAGTGGTGTATGCATACACATCTTTGGGTTTTAATGTAAAACAAAATGTTAATGTGTGTAGCATTTTGAATGATTCCTGCCTTTAACGGACTCTTTAAGGTGATTTCTGTTCTCAATAGCCTTCGCCTATACACCACTTCCATGCTGAGCTTCCAAATGCTGGGTTTACTTGTTTCCCAAATCCAGCCAATAAACTAAACCCTGTGGTCTTAGCAAGATCTACAGAATTTCCCCTAACTTAATTTTCCAATTTTATTTGCTAATCATATACCTTACCTCTAGCTCAACTAGACCTGTAATTCTCTGAACACAGGCTCTAATTTTAAGCTCATGCTAGTCTGGAAGAAAAGGAAGGAGGGAAGGAGACAGGAAGAAAAGAAGGGAAGGAGACAGGAAGGGAGATGGGGGAGGAGGGAGGGAGGCAGGGAAGGAGGGAGGGAGGTTTAGCTGGGTGAGGGGCTCCAGGGACAGGTCTGAGGCAGTGATAACTTCAGTCCATCACAGATGCTCCCAGGGCACCTGTCCTCCCCCGCAACTTCCCCACCTATTACATCTATCAAAATCTAAGGATTCACAGTGATGTGCTAAAGTGCTATTCAATGTGGCAAGTCTAGGGAATATATCAACCCATCAAAGAGTATAAATGAAATCATCTTGTGGAAAAAAGCAGACTTCAGAAATTCTCTAAGTAAAATGAAAGTAGCTAACCTTTAAAGGGACAGATGTAAATTTTGAGTGACATAAAGAGCTAATAATGTTCATTTGACTGTTTTATTCCATAAATCTGCTTTAGTTCACAATCAAAAGAAATGGGTAAACATACACAAAATATTCTACTGGCTGAGATTAGTTGTGAAGTGAATTAGGGGAGACTGAAGCACTCTCGGTTGGGAAGGAAAAGACAGGCCCTTCTGCTGATTAACAGCTAGCTGAGCTCAGCCTGGAAATTCTGGAACAACCGATAGACTGTGTGATTTCAGGGTAATTTCTAAAATAACAAATATCGAAGTTTTTTAGTCTCGTCACTTCTGCCTTACTCCTGACCCAAGAGAGAATTAATAATTTGATTATTTTCCCATTTTTTTGCATTACACTTCTACCTGTAATTTTATTTTTTCATGGATTCAACAAATGTCTTCTTAAAAGTGACAGAATTATCAAAACTCTAAGCTAGACAAGACCTTGGGCAATTATCTTCCATTTTCCTACATTCAGGCAACATCACAATAATCCTATCCCAGGCAGATGAAGAGCTATGTGATTTTTTAAACCTCCAGAGAAGACTCTACAATCTGCCGATGAACAACTCTGCTGTCAGGAAATCCTTCTACATATAATCTAAGTCTCTCACGCTGCTGTTCAAATCAGGTTCCACTTGGCAGAGCCGACTTGATATTGAGAACAACTGGTCTCCAGCCTCTCTGTAGAAATTCTTCATTTGCTGCCTCTGTAATGTAATGAGATTGAATTTTCTGTACAGCTTTGATTTAGTCCTTAGCTTACATCCTTCTCCAAGCTGATTGACCCCAGTTTCCCAACACCCCTGGAGAGTTCATTCACATTTTTGTCTGTACGCCACCCTCCTTCACTTTGTAAGCATCTCTACCAGAACATTACCACAGTTCAGTGTAATTATAGGTTTGCATGGCTGTCTCCCTACACGTCCCCCTGACTTCTTTGTGCTCCTGTCTCTGTGATCGACATATAACAGGTCCTCAATACATGATTATTGAATGAATTAATGAATTAATGAAATGGCATCCAGCTAATAAACCATTTTCTTCCCACCATGCAGCCATGGTTGTGCCTTCTTCTGTTAAGTTCCTTTTGATAACATGTAACAGAAACTAACTCTAGTCAGATGAGCAAAAACAGGGAATTGATTGCAAGAATATTAGAATATCTTACAGAATCTAAGGAAGAATTAAACCAAGGCCCAGAAAGGGCAGGAGCTCGGGCAGTTCCGTGTATTTCTTCTGCGGGAAGGTGCGGGCCTTCCTTTCAGAGCATTGCAACGTGGCTCAGCCACCGACAACGTCCCATAACACTAATGCTCTTGCAGGAACATTTCCAGTTCGTGGGAGAGACAAACTGACTGGCTCACCTCAGGTGACATGACAGACTGGTGCCAATAAGCCATGGTCCAGGGGACTCTTTCCTCCCACGGAGACGTCTGTCAGGGCAGGGGCAAGGAGAGGACGTGATCTGTCTACCTGTGCATCTTGGCAGCTCCTCAGAGACGGGGAAGCCTGCGCTGTGGAGCCACCACAAGAGGTGCCCACTCAGTCTCCTTGTCACACCTGAATGCTTGTGAGGATGTCACAGAGCTGAAGAAACAAGGTAACTCAACCTTAATTTTTTAAACTATTTTCTTTAGGCTTTCTGGTACCAAGATTTAAGAAGACGAAAACTTGTCTTACTGAGGTGAAGTGTAAATTTCCTTTGAACTGTGGATCAGTGCTTGAGCTAATGACAAATCTCATCACGAGGTTCACGGCACACAGAAAAATCTTTTTGAAATTCAGTGCACTTTATATGTCATTGAATTGGTAGCAGACTCACACATGAAATACTAAACAGCAAAGAAGAACCAGGTTGTGGCCGAGGCCCCAGATACGCTCCAGTTGGCTCCATGTGCCTGCGGAATCCTGTCTTCAACCTCCTCAAGAGGATACCTGCCAAGAAGACCCTGAGAAAGAACGGAGGGAACCAGGAGCTTCGTAACAGTTACACTTGGCAATGATTCGGGAGTTTTCAATTTAAGTCCAGTTCTTTCATATCTCTTGTTCCGTTTTGTAGTGGAGCTAAACGCCTATGACAGATGAAAACCGGCACAAGTTCTTTCTAGCTCCTCCCACGAAGAGAACTCAATTTCCCCACCCCTGGCACAGGGGCTGGCCTGGGGACTTGGTTTGACTAAATGAGGAGGGAGTGACATTGTATGAATTCCAAGCCTGGGCCTTAAGAAAAATTGAGAACATACCAAAGAAAAGGATAAGAAACCACATGGAAACTTCTAAACTGTGTGTGGGGGGTGGGGGGTGGGTAGCAGAAATAAATCATCTATATATCACCAAAATGCACAGCTAATTTCTGACTATAACAAAAAACAGGAATCCAATGAGGCATTTGCATTAAATATATACTTTAAAGTACCTCTTGCCTTGCATTTGGTATGACACAAATCTATAATCTTCCTTCAAATTTTTGATATCTATTTTTTAACCCATCAAATTTATAAGCAAGTTAAGCTTGGTTTCCCATCATTTTGAAATGATGTTCATACTTAGAATTTGGCTAATTCAGGATCGTTCTTCTCCAGGTTATTTAAGACATTCAGACAGTCTATAAAATCTTTTTTCCAAATGTCAGACCATTTTCAAAATTCTTGCTACTCTTTTTGCATCATTTACTGAGAGAATTAGACTTACGTTTCATACGTTTCCAGTTCTGTTCTCCTGAGTGAGTTATCTGACAGTTAACTGGGTGGTTGAAATCTACGGCCCATCTCCCTGGATGTGGAGATCTGGCTCTTCGCCACTTCATCTTCCCTGACTTCCTGATTTGGAGATCTGTCACGAGCCCCTGCTGTGAGATCGCCTTTATTCTGTTTGCTTTTTATCTTTACCCAGAGACTTTCAAGAATTCTTCTTTGTTCCTCCTATTTCCATAGTTACTTTGGTATTTGAATGCCTTCCTATGTCTCATCCTGCTGGAGAGAGGAGTTTATGGACGCTTAGTGTGAATGTGGAATGAGAGCTGGGATATTTCATAATTAGCCCAGAAGCCAGCCTAGAAATTCCCACAGCTGGCCACATCATATACCCTTCTGTGCTCATTATTTTTATTATGTTTTGGGGTAACATTCTGCTTCTCGAAGACTAAATGAGTCAGTTTCTTGCCTCGAAGAAAAAATCATGTTCATTTTATATAGTCCCGCCTTTTATTCATTTTTAATCTAACACCTTCATTGTCCGGATGTCAGTTTCCAGTTTCCGGTTTTCTCTCCTCCCGTGATGATTGTTTGGTTTTCTGTGCTCGCTTCCCCTACTCCCTTTTCTCTGAGTGCAGCCTCTCTTTTGACCTCAGAAAAGAGACAGTAAGCACTTTGACAAACAGTGGACAAAAAACTAAACTCTGTGAAACGAGAGTTAGAACATGATTTTAAGAGACTTCTTCGATTCCTGCTGTGCCTCCAGGCACCAGTGTACCAGGTACCACTACTCACGTTCTTCACTTGCCTTCTGAATATAATCCTTTTCTGGGAGGTTGGGGAGAGGGTGGGAGGGACGTCCATGAGAAGATCGAGTCGCTATTGACCGAAAACATCAAAAAGAAATTCTAATTATTTCTCATCACCACCACCATCAGCAGCATCCCGATCATTCAGTGCTTATTTTGTGCCAGGCATTGTTTTACATATAATGATTCATTTAATCCTCCCAGCAATCTTGTCGGGTAGGCATTATCTTGACATTCAATGGAGAGGAGAAATAATTAAGGCACAGAGAGGTTTAGCAACTTTACTGAGGTCCCCAGGACACTGAGTGGGAGCACCAGGGTTTGAAGCCAGCTGCCTGGCTCGAGTCTACGTGCTGGGCTAGTGCACCCCACCGCCTTTCTACAAAACAGGATATACACCTCCATACTCATGATATAATGTGTGTGATAAAGTGTCGGGCAAATTCATGTTGGGAGAAAGGAAGAAAGGGAGAAAGAGAGACAGAGAGATGAAGAAAGAGGAAAGAAAGAGAGAGAGAGGAAGGAAGGATGGAAGGAAAGAAAGGAAAGGGAGGGAAGGGAGCATGGGGAAAAGGAAGGAAGGAAAGAGGGAAGGAGGGAGACAGGCATTTGTCTCCCCAGAAAACTAGTACAGAACAGAAATTTGGGGTAAGATTTATTTTTCCAGAAGAACCTAAGAAAATATAAGTGGAAAGGAAAAAGAGAGTCTGTGCTTGGCATTTTCAGGAGCTGCCAGTGGGACCATTCTGACTTACGCAGAGGATTTAGGTAAGGGAATAATGGAAGTTAAGACTGGAGAGTCAGGCATGAATAGGTGGGGGCTGGTCTACAATGAAAAGCCAAGTTTGTGCTCAGTAATGAACAACAGGAAACCACAACAGTTTTTCAGTAAGGGGGCTGAAGTCCTGGAAAACTTGTTTTCCTGTGATAAACAGAACAGGTTAGGGAGGGGAAGACAGGAGACCTGCAGAGAGGAGCTAGGCAGCTCCTGGCGGTGGTCCCTGGAGGCCTGAGGAACAACGGCTCGATTTAGAGTGGTGTGGCGAGGAGGGAAGGACTGGAAGGCCAAGCAGACACTATTCACAGAGCACCCACAGGTCCTGGGGACTGATGGGGTTGGGTAAACGGGGGTCTCCAGTGGGACTCAGCACTTCCGAGCCTTGTGAATGAGAAAATAATAATGCCACTCTTAGGAAAAGGGATGTTCAGAAGGGAGCTGATTTAGAGACACGTTAGATTTGGACCTAGTAGATTTGGGGTGACAGGATGACATCCAAGTGAAACATCCAAGAGTCAATTAACAAATATCTATTGAACCCCTACTTTATGTTAAGGCAACGTGCTGGAGCCTGGGGCTTCTGCGGTGACAAGACAGACGAGGCCTCTACACTCACTGGCCTGGAGTCCAACCCAGACACTTAGAGGACTAGGCACACCTGAAGGCAGATCAGGGGCAGAGGTGAAGATTTAGATGCCAGCCTACTCAAGGCGCTGACTAGAACCAGGATGCTGACCTTTCTCCCTCTCTCTCTGTCACCTTCTAAGCAATTCAGTTATTACTATTTAGTCTCTCACCCCATCGAACGATTTACTGTGAACAGTTGTTTTTGCTCACAGAGAATTAAAAAATTTTAGTGCTTACTTAGGAACCCCAAAGAGGCAGGGATGTATTCCAGGCCAAGACTTGCTTGAGTTTGCTATGGATGGTAATTATCAGGCTCCCAGGCACAGTCAGCATCAAAAAGAAGAGAAGAAGAATTTTTTAAAAAAAAAAAAAAGATAAAAGTGAAATTTAAAAAAAATTCTACATAATGATCTATTTGCTGATAGATGAGCTATGACCCCTGATATTGGCCACACAGTCCCCAGGCCAATAACAACTATTTGTTGGCAGCTCAAATTTGTGCATGTCATTTGGCCTGGGGCTTAAGTCAGTTGACAGCAGAGAAACCAAGACCTTGGACATTTTTAATATATAGGTCAGAGGTTGCGAATGGTGTCCGAGGGCTAGATTGGCCCATAGGCCTGGTTTGTTTGGCCTACACAGTGTTCTTTTAAACTTTGGGTCAACATTTAAAATTCAGGTTTGAATTTAGAGGTTATAGACAAACTCAAGATTTCCAGATGCTCTTGAAAAATCGGAGTATCTGTCAACATTGAGTGAAATTTTCTGACCAAAAATATTGCAGGGGAGTCAAGTCAGACCTGTTCTTTTGAACACAGCTCATGCCCTCACAATAACAAATGTAACCTCTCAAACATGTAGTTCTCTGGGGAAGTTCAGCAAAGTCACTTGCCTGCAGGAGACAGAAGAGCTGTAGCCCCATCCTAAACCAACGTACTAGAAGGAATAAAAAATGTGGTATATTTATACAATGGAATACTATTCGGCCATAAAAATGACAATATAATGCCATTTGCAGCAACATGGATGTCCCTGGAGAATGTCATTCTAAGTGAAGTTAGCCAGAAAGAGAAAGAAAAACACCATATGAGATCACTCATATGTGGAATCTAAAAAGAAGAAGAAGAAGAAGAAGAAGAGGAAGAGGAAGAAGAGGAAGAAGGGGAGGGGGAAAGGGAAGGGGAAGAAGACAAATGAACTTAAATACAAAACAGAAACAGACTCACAGACACAGAATACAAACTTGTGGTTTCCGGGGGAGGGGGATGGGAGGGGACAGACTGGGAGTTCTAGATTTGTAGACACTGACAGGCATATGCAGAATAGATAAGCAAGTTTATACTGCACAGCACAGGGAAGTATATACAAGATCTTGTAGTAGCTCACAGTGAAAAAGAATGTGACAATGAATATATGTATATTCATGTATGACTGAAAAACTGTGCTCTACACTGGAGTTTGACTCAACATTGCAAGCTGACTGCAACTCAATAAAAATAAATAAATAAATAGAAGCATTCTTCAATAACCAATGGGGGCTCTTTCAGGACAGCAGGGCTTCGGCCATTAACAGTGACACCTTGAGCAAATAATTCATATTTTCTGAAACTCAGCTTCCTAATTTGTAAAATTAAACTAATAGAATTTATCCCCAAAATTACTGATGCCATTTAATGAAATCATGCACGTAAAACCCTTAGCACAGTGCCTAGTTCAAGTGCAAATACAAGCTGGTTTTTCTGCATATTTTGCTCATGCCTGTTCATCGTGCCCCTCCTGTGGATCTATCTCTGTACAAGGCATTGGAAACATAAAAACTAAACATAGTTTGGGTCCTTGAGGAATTCCCTAGTAAGAAGTAAAAGGGTTAGAGAAAAATATATCAACAAGAGAAAAGAGTTCCTGAAGGAAGTGAACAATACTATCTAAGAAGAAAAATGAGAAATAAAAGACTGGAAAGAGGCAAAGAAAGTTCAAGACCAGAGTCAACAAGAGAGTATAAGGAAAATGTCACAAAAGGTGAAAGTGAAAAAAATGTCTTGGATTATGCTGGATTTGGAATTTCTAGAAGGAGACAACATTCATGCCCCACAGAATGAGTTTCTGCAAATAATAATTCTGTAACAACAAATTTTTATATCACTTGCTACATACGATTCTAAGTGCTTTATACATATTAGGTCATTTACTTTGCAGAAAAACTTTTGAGATGAGTTTTATGATTTCCCTTTTACAAATGAGTAAACAAGGGCCCACAGAGGTCAATAATCTGTTCAAGGTTATTCCACTATTAAATGGTGGAACTAAAATTCAAAACTAGGCACCTCCTTAGTCCAGGCTCCTAAGGGAATCTGCAATTTGATTATGGAAGAAGGGTGGTATTTTCATGGCAGACACTCTTTTATGGGTAAAAGAAAATGTGGTCTAACATAGTCAACCCAGTGTGCCATTTTCCTGGAATATGTATGCAAGTAGCTTCATAGATTCTGTCTTTTTTCTGATCGAACTTTGCTATCAGGAAAGACTAAAAGCCAAACCATGGTTCTGAAGCTCTGGGGAGGAAATTATCAGATGCGAGGCATGCCCGGGAGCAAGCACACCATTTCTGCTTTGCAGCTGAGTGCTGAAATTCTGGGAGAGAAGGTCAGATTCGGAAAGTAAATGACTGACCATTTAAATAACGCTGCAGGATGGGATTTGGGCTGCTGTCACATGTAAGATATTGCAATAAAGAGCCCCTCCCAGAGTGGGAACACTTCACTGACTCAGGCAAGCAAGAGATTCCCAGTGGCTTGCCAGACGGGTACCTGAATGCTTGCCACAATTCAATTACACACCAGATCAATATCAAGAAATCCACAAATACACAGAAGTCCTAGTAATGATATTAGGAGAATTATATTGAGTACTTACTCTGTGTCAGATATAGTTACACGTGTTTTCTGTGCAGTATGTGATTTAACCTCACAACTCTATGAGAAGTACAGTATTATTTTTGTTTTATGGATAAAGAAACTGAGAGACCCAGGCCTCTGTGGCTAATAAGTACTGGTGCCAGGATTTGACCCCAAGCAGCCTGACCTAGAACCCTGTTACCACAATTTAGTGCATTCAGGCACATATGTACCCTTGACTTGTAAATGCGTTTTAACTGGACTGATATTTTCCATACACCTCAGAGCACTTTTCAGGCCTCATTATGTCCTGAGTCAAACTCACACTCTTAACCTTAGAAAGGCTGATTTTTCTAATAGCATTTCTCTCCTCCTAACCCAGGCTAACCCTAAATTTGCCTATAATTTCAGGATAATGTAAGGATTTAAAATGTAGGAATAAACATAGATATCAATTCTGATGCTAATTCCTAGACTGAGGAAGAAATCATTATTTGAAATCTGAATTCGTTAGCAAATACGTCTTTAAGTTTATTTAGATTAAGCAGTGATGTTTGCTTTTTATGTGGAGTCATTTTCTGTCAATAAAGTGGCACAATAAGATAGTGAGTTTACTACATTCTTATTTCTACTTACAAGATCAAAATTTGAATAAAATCTCCAGCGTGAAAAACTAACATCTCTTCACGAAAGTCATACAACTGTTCTCCACTAGACGGAGCAACTAAATTTTATATTTTTTTTCACTCATGCTTTCACATCAAGCTTGTTTTGAATTTAGTCCTGATTTTAGGTCACTTGTTAACTGCTCCCATTTCTTTTACTTTATTCGATGTTTGGACATTTATTATAATCTCCAGTAGAGAAAACTTAGTGAAACAACATCGCTATCAGTGCATTTGATGCTTGTAAACGTAAAAACTTTGTGAGAAAAGATTGATCATAGACAAAGAAAAGTTCAGAATCTCAAGCAAAATAAGAAATTCCACTTAGGCAGATTTTAATATGCTTAATAATGACATTAGCTGCTCACCTATCTGTAGTCTGCTACTGAACAATGTGAGCCACCCAGTCAAACCAAAAACTCAAATCAAAAAGACACCTCTGACCCACCAGAACAAGTGTCACAGAGTTGGTATGCAGATGGCTTCAGGTATCAATGGTCTCGTGTGCGCATTAAACAATTTAAGTCCCGGCTGGAAGAGCCAGGATGTTTGATAGTGTGGCATAGGAAGCACAGCAGTTTAGGGTCAAGGATTTCTGTGAAACTGAGGGCTGTTTTTCGAGACTACGTGCATTATGCTCCTTCCCACTGAAAACCAGAGCGATCAGCCATTCACTTAATAAATGTGTATGTATTGAGATACTGCTACGTGCTGGGCATCATCAACTCCACCCACTTTCGTCTCAGAGACAGAACCTCATCTCAGAATTAGGCTGACTGTGAACTAGAAATTTCAACATTACGTGGGTCCATTCTGAAAAAAAAACAAAAGGCAGCATAGCTTGAATGGATGAAACAGAACTGATGAAGTTTGTGAAAACCGGGATGATGGAGAAAGAGGATCTAACCTGACTAAGGACACAGGCATTCTCTTTACCCATGACTGACAAAGGGCGTCACCAGTTCCTGGACATGGAATATTGGAGATCAATGTCAGAACCACTCAGAACATGAAAGACTGTTTGGAGCATCATTGTTTAATACAGCTACCCATATGGTATAGGCTCATATTTCACGCTGAGCCATTTTCATATAAGTTTTTTGTTGTGATCATAAAGACTTGAGTTAGAGAATACTTTTGTATAACATTAAAATTCTCTCCAGACCTATAGTAAAAGCCAAGATTTTGTTGATCAGAAAAAAGCAGGTCAGGTAAGCAGCCCCTCTTAACAATGCTGTCTCATGGGAGCTTTCTCCTGCCTGATGGGACTACTGCTGGCTTTCCCCCTGGGCTGGCTGGTTAGGCATTCACTCAAAGACCATTTAATTGTATCCTATTTAGAGTCTGAATAAGCCTGATTATCTGGTTTCCTAGTCCTTAGCAGATTTGAAATAACAAATGAGAAAGAGGATGACAATGACAGACATTTACTGAGCACCCATCATTTTCCAGGCATTGTTCTAAGCAGCTTTATTTCCCTTAATCCTCATGACAACTTCATGAGGTAGGTGCTATTATTATCTGCCACTTCATACATGAGGAAACAGAAGAGCAGAAAGGTTAAGTAACTCACCCAGGGTTACTTAGAGCTCTTACAAGGCAGCTGAAATTTCCACCCAAACAGCCTGGCTGCAGACTCACTCTCAAGGGGGTGCCGCTAACTGGGGCCCTAGACAGCAGCAAGAAATGACCTAGCAGCAGGGCAAGAGAGGGTGTGTGAAGGGCGGCAGGATGGACTTAAAATGCACAACAACCTGGGATCCTTTACAACACCAGCAATCTGCTCTTGAATTCCATGTGTTCTGGACTTTTGGGGACACTTCAGATTTTAAGCCTTTATTTTCATTATCCCCATAGAGACACTCAAAATTTCCCCATTGTTTTCCCTAATTTTCTTTTTTTTATTCTTTTCTTTTTTAGAGTTTTTGTTTGCTATTTTAATATATTATTATTAATTATTTAAGCTTTCTGGGGGTATTTACGTTTTCAAAAAAAAATTTTTAATGGGGGTACTAGGGATTGAACCCAGGACCTCATGCATGCTAAGTACACACCTTACCACTGAGCTATACCCTCCCTCCCTTCCCTAATTTTCAATTCAGAAAGTAGTTACTATACCTAAAACTCACTTAGCATTAAGTACAATCAATGATGATAATGTAGCTCAGAGATTGTGACAGTCAGTGTCTGCATGTGCCTGTGTCCCGGAGGAATGGCACTGATCAAGTTCTCTGAGAGTCATTTGTGCTCCAAGTACTAGGGACTATGATCAGGGGCCAGAATTTCCATGAGGGGAAGCCTGGAGTCTAAAGGATATGCAGATGGCCCCTGCTCAGGGGAAGGCTTAGAGAGGAGCCACCATAAATCTTACTAAGATGGCAGGGCTTGTGCCCCACCCCCCTGGAGAGCTAGTTACTGGACAGGCAGGTGTGCATACTGAGGAACCAGTTCTCACAGCCAGCCCTGTGGCTCAGCCCAGACCATCTGCCTCCGGTGAGAAGAGGTGAATGCTGTGATAGCACAGACCCCCACCCCCACCTGTCCGACAGGCAGTCCGACAGGTGGGCACAAGGGAATGCTGGGGTACAACTGCCTGGCTGCGCTGGGATCAGCACCCTGAGCTAACTTTTCAGAGTATGTCTCCCTTTCTTCCAAGAAAGGAAGAACTAGAAAACCTTATGGGCTGTAGCTTATAAGCAGCAGAAATGTATATCTTACAGCTCTGGAGGCTGAAAGTCCGAGTTCAGGGTGCCAGCATGGTCAGGTTCTTCTGGCAAGAATCCTCTTGCAGGCCGTAGACCACTGACTTCCAGTTGTGCTGTCACATGGCAGAGCCGAGAAAGGAGGCAAACTCTGCCCTGACTATTCTAAGGGCATCAATCCCCTTCATGAAGGAAGGCTCCACCCTCATACCCTCACCAACCCCTAATCTCCCAAGGCCCCATTTCCTGATACCATCACATGAGTGGAAGGGTTCAACACATGAACCTGGAGGGGCACAAATGTTCAGTCCATAACAGGACTCTAAAAATCATAATAACCATATCACTATCATACCTTTGAAATTAATAGTAATTCTATAACATTAAGACATATCTAGTCATAGGCTTCCTCTATTGATGTAAAAAAAACCCTGCAAATTTTAATAATGAAGAATAAAAACAAAACAAACAAAAAAAATGAAGTGACAGTGAAAAATAATTACATTTAACTCTTAGTTTTGTCCAGTATGCATGCATGGCAAATTCTGGACTTTGATTTACCCTTTACAATATGAAGAAAATTCCTGACCCACTTAACTCTCATTCTCTCATCCATGTTACAAAGAGCAAGTTACTTAACTTCTCTGAGCTTTAATATCTCATTTCTAAAATGGGAATAATAATAACCACCTTATAAGGTTGTTATGAATACTGGAGGAGACAAAACATTCGAAGTATCTGGCACACATCATTGTACAAAAAAAAATTACTTCTCTTTCACTTCTGAATCCCACATTCAACTTAAAACCACAGTGCTACATTTCACAGTGTACAATCCACGCTCTGATTTTCTCTCAGATATTTGTGTGATTTCTCTCAGATATGTGTGTGATCCAAGACTCAGGGCAATTGATTGAACTTGCCCCAAGTGTTAAATGATGGAGCCAGGATTTGCACAGAAAAGGCTCCTTAAGCTCCTGTGTTCTTTTGAAACTGCGACATCAAGTGAAAATTCAGTTTGACTCTGAACATTCGTTCACAGAGGCAGTAATATACAAAATATCCTTAAGGAAATTTCCCATCTAAAATGAGGGTGGGAAGGGACAGACTGGGATTTCAAAATGTAGAATAGATAAACAAGATTGTACTGTATAGCACAGGGAAATATATACAAGATCTTTTGGTAGCTCACAGCGAAAACAAAGGTGACAATGAATATATGTATGTTCATGTATAACTGAAAAATTGTGCTCTACACTGGAATTTGACACAACATTGTAAAATGACTATAATGCAATAAAAAATGTTTAAAAATAAAATAAAATAAAATAAAATGGTTATGTATTTAACATTTTTTGAACAAACGGGAAAAACTAAGTTTATCTCAAAAACTCATGTCTTAGGTGTTCAGGATACCAGAAGTTTCAGCTTGACTCTATGTGAAAGAGAGTTGTGTGAAGGTTTTAAAACTAACTACGTCGAAATCTGCTGTCCAATTTGTTACATGTTGAAGGTATAATTTTTTAAAGTTGAATATTTTCTGGGTTTAAAATAATCACATTTAACACCTATCAATGAGAGTTCACGGTGATTTTTAGTTTCTTAACAAAAATGCCTATATTTTTTCATAAAATAAAACTAGAAACTGTTGCCTGAAAGAAACACCGCAACCTGACTGAGTGCTCGTTGTAATGAGCGTGCCTGTTGTAATCTGAGTGGCAGGTGGCACGATGCCCTCCAAGTGTCCTTGCCTTGCTGCGTTCAGCAAGTAACAGCCACGAGCAGCGTGGCTTCCCAACAGCGGTCCCTCTGCTACAAATATCAGCGCCCCTTTGCCTGACTCACGGACTATAGTGCCTTCTGTGCAAATGCTCAGTCCTTCTTGGCTACAAAGTCTGTGAAAGGTTACTTTATAGCTCAATAGTCCTGCATTTTTATTTGTATGAGTCTTACACAATTCTTCTTATGGTTATGCCTAGTTTGTTGCTATTGTGGGTGAAATTCCCCTCCTTTAGATTTTCTCACTGATATTGTTGGGCTCAGGGACATACTAAACAAACCTATGGCTACCGGGGGAATGGGAGTGGGGAGGGATAAATTGGGAGTTTGAAATTTGCTGATGCTAACTACTGTATATAAAATAAACAAATTTCTTCTGTACAGCTCTGGGAACTATATTCAATGTCTTGTAGTAACCTACAGTGAAAAAGAATAAGAAAACAAATACATGCATGTGTGTATATATACATATACATATATATATGACTGAAACATAATGCTGTATACCAGAAATTTACACATTGTAACTGACTAGACTTCAGCAAATAAATAAGTAAGTCCATTGTGAGCCTAGTGTGGACCTGGGTGAGGGGATAGAAGCAATGCTCCCAAGTATCTCTGATAACGAATGACCATCAGCCACAAGGCAGCATCAGAACTCAAAAGGACCTTGGATAATTAAAGAAGTGTTAGAAACAAAGGATACAGTGTTGAGTGGAGCAGGTGCAACACAAAACAACCATGACAAACCAATTTTTCAAAAAGAAAGAGCCTGTGGCTATACAAAAACATATCAGCAAAACATGTAGGGTCAAAGTGAGCAACTAGCTGACTATGAACAAGCAATGAATCCCTGCACTTTTTTCTGATCTGTAAACTGGAATCTGGTACTTGAGAGCCGCCAGGCCGGCTCCCTGGTGTGTTCGGTGCTCGTGGGACCTGCACCATGACACACACTAATGCTGACAGCCACCACTTTAAGGGCAATGTGGAAACCTCAGAACCTAAGTTGACGTGACAAACACGAGGATGCATATAAAGTTTAAAAAAAAAGATTAGAGGATGGAATTACAGAAAAGATAGAGGAAAGATCCTACAATAAAGGGACAGAGACCAACAGTGGCCGTGTACACTGATGACAAAAGCTAAAACAGGCTTAACCTGAAACTTGAAGTCTTACCATAGATGGTAATGTTTTTGGACAGCAGGTTTATTAATCATTAAAATGGATTAACACACAACATTGTCAAATATCCTGTTCTGGAAATGTAATTTATTGAATTTTTCTACTGTGCTCCTTGGTTCTAAGAATACTGACAACTGCAGTGACCTCAGGCTGTTTTGAAGATGCCAGTGGCTCAGCTATCCACAGCTAAGAAAGTAAATAATTCACCTTGCTCCTGAATACAAACAAAAGGACTTTATAGTCCAGCCAGTGAGTGACTGGGAAAGAAGAGAGTGTTTATCTTACAGTGCTTAGCAGAGGAAGGACACAGGGTGTTTGTTATACCCAGCAACCATCCAGGTCTAGCCTTTGGTGTCTGCTGTGTTTCATAAGAAAAGACAAGGAGAAGCAACTTGGAGAGTAAGGCAGTATCTTGTTGGATCAAATACAGTCCTACCTCCTAACCAGCTTAGAGAACAGGCAGAAAAGAGAATCCCAGCATCTGAGAAACAAGCCCCCAGGGTTTTCAAACTGATGCTAGTAGGGAAGGACAAACTCATATAAAGAGGACTGGGACCAAGGTATGTGAGTTTAAGGTTGGTACAACCTCTTAGAGAAAACATTAAGAACTGGTAGGGAAAGGCAGCAGCAGTGCTAAAGACGATGGGAGAACCTAAAGCATCATCCCACGCTCCACTCATTTATTTTTATTGCAGTAGAGTCAGTTACAGTGTTGTGTCAATTTCTGGTTTACAGTATCGTGTTTCAGTCATACACATACATACGTATATTCCTTTTCAGATTCTTTTTCATCATAGGTTACTATAAGATACTGAATATAGTTCCCTGTGCTATACAGAAGAAACTATATATTTTATATATAGTAGTATCTACAAATCTTGAACTCCCAATTTATCCCTTCCCACCCTCTTTGCCCCCTGGTAACCATAAGTTTGTTTTCTTTGTCTGTGAGTCTGTTACTGTTTTGCAAATGAGTTCATCTGTGTCTTTTTTTTTTTTTTTTTTTCAAGATTCCACATATAAGAGATATCATGTGGTATATTCCTTTCTCTTTCTGGCTTACTGCACTTATAATGATGATCACCAGTTTCATCCGTGTTGCTGCAAATGACATTATTTTATTCTTTAATGGCTGAATAGTATTCCATTGTATAAATATACCACTTCTTCTTTATCCAGTCATCTGTCAATGGACATTTAGGCTGCTTCCATGTCTTGGTTATTGTATACAGTGCTGCTATGAACATTAGGGTGCAGGTGTCTTTTTGAATTTGAGTTCCCTTTCGATATATGCTCAGGAGTGGGATTGCTGGATCATATGGTAAGTCTATTTTTAGTTTTTTGAGGAATCTCCATACTGTTTCCATAATGGCTGCACCAAACTGCATTCCCACCAGCAGTGTAGGAGGGTTCCCTTTTCTCTACACCCTCTCCAGCATTTATTGTTTGTAGACTTATGAATCATGGCCATTCTGACTGGTGTGAGGTGATACCTCATGGTAGTTTTGATTTGCATTTCTCTGATAATTAGCGATGCTGAGCATTTTTTCATCTGCCTATTGGCCACTTGTATGTCTTCACTGGAGAATTCCTTCTGCCCATTTTTGGCTTGGGTTGTTTGTTTGTTTGTTTGTTTGTTATTAAGTTATATGAGCTGTTTATATATATTGTGGAAATTACACCCTTGTCAGTCTCATCATTTGCAAATGTTTTCTCCCATTCTGTAGGTTGTCTTTTCATTTTCCCATGCTCCATTTAAAAATAAACAAGAATATACCTTTTCTTTAATGGTGAATTCAGAATTATTTGACACATGGCCTCTTGAACTGCCCTAGGTCAGTACTAACGTTTTTATTTGCCTCCTTCTAGACCTCTACAATGACCATTATTCAATTTTTTGTACATACCGGTATATTTTCCTTTCCCATTATCCTATATGTTCTTTCTTTTGTAATACACACTCTTTTCTTACTTTAGACTTATTTTACAGTTCATTACATTTATGCTAATGACTGCTTCTGATTGTCTTTAAACTTAATCTCATGAAAATATGCAGACAGGTGTGTAATGCAAACTGACTTCCTAAACTGGCTGTCTTATTCTTTTCCTATTTATGTCATTTCTTGACATAAAGATGGCTGCACTAGCAGTGCAGAGCAATGACACTGGATGAGAAGTTGGAAATATATGCAGAAGAGTCAGTCTAATACTCACAGAAGGAGATTATACCCCTATAGTACAAGGGTTTGAGTTGGGTTGAGTGGGTTGGAACAGAACATGTGCTCCCATCTTGAATACAGGAAGTAATGTTGTTTTCCTTCTATTTTCCTTTTCAAAATTTTCAGGACACATCCTTAGGGTATCAGATTAATGCTGACCTAAGACAGTAGAGAGAGGCTTCCTGTTCTTGCTTCCTGCTGAGAACGGATTTTTACACATGGATAAATTACAGGATGTCAATGCATCTTTTCTGCATAAATAACAGTGGAACACTTTTGTTTCTGCTCACAGGGAGTCCTTGGTTTGGTCTGAGTTAGGTTTTAATCATTTTCAAAACATTTTATGAAAGCCCCAAATTTTACAGTTAATAAACACTACTAACAAGATATTATTTTAGGGCCATTTTTAAATGATAATTATCAATTATTATATTATAACAATAATACCATACTTAATAGGTCAATGAAATCTAAAATTATTGGATTTGAATCATTTGAGATTTGGCAGGAACAGTTACTCTGAAAAGTTAAAGTAGATCACAAGGGGCCTTGTATGACATACAAATGGATTGGACTTTTATCTGGGAGGTAATGGGGCGCCACCTTAGAAGACATGGCTAAATTTGATTTGCATCTTAGAAATGCACTTCCAAGGGCAACATGAAAGACAGATTACAGACAATGGAGGCTGGGGACCAGGAAAGCGTGTGAGAAGGCCTTTTCAGAAGCCCAGACAAGATAACAAGCATTTGAAGGAGGACCCTAAGGCAATGGCAGTGAGGAATATGAGAAGAAAACTAACCTGAGACATGTTTGAAGAGTAGTTTTGACACAATTAGTTGAACAATTAGACAAGTGAGGACAATTCTGAGGTTTCTGGCTTGATCAGTTAGGCGGCTTGTGGTGCCAATAACTGACGTAGTACAATATGGAAGGACAAGCAGATTTGGGGAAAACAATAAAAATGAACTTGGTTGAAGATATGTGGGGTTTGAGTGGTTGTTCATTAGAAATACCGTGCTAATTCGGACAATGGTGTGAGCAGGACACATATGTGTGCACAGGCAGGAGCCTAATTAACGGGCGGGGATGGGCCGGCCCACGCGCGAAGCACTGGCCCGCAGCCGCCTCCCAGCCCGGCATGCCTGCAGGTGCACCCCAGCCCCGCTGTGACCGTGGCAATGCCGTGGCTGCATGGGCATGTGCTCTCAGCACTCTCCTCTCTGGGTGCTGAGAAACACGAAGTGACAGAATCCCTGGGAATGGATACTACAGGGGCACTGCTTAAACTCCGGTGTGTACAAAAACACCCAGTAAGTTGGCTAGAATGAGGATGCCAAGACCCAACCCCAGATGTGATTCAGTGACGTGCTGCAGGGCTCAGGAGTACCCATGTTTAAAAAGCCACTCCCTCGGTGTTTTTTATGCACGTTGAAGTTTGAGAAGCTCTTGAGGGGGTCTAATTAAAAAAGGAGTAGAAAAAAGTAGCCAGAATTTTGCATATGTGAGTTTTGTCTTTAAAATGACCGCATATTTCACTTGAATCAGATTTTTTCTTTTGGTTTCGAAGTTCCTGGTTTTAGTCAAAACCTTGAGATTATTTTTTCCTGGAAAGGTTTATAACAAATAAATGTGCCTGTTTTGAGTCATAACAGCTTATATCCCTAGGCTTAACAAGGAAAAACACAATCCAAAGTTAAAAACAAAAAGAGCAGTGAAAAGCAGCCAGTTTACAAAATTTGAAAATGACTAATTTAAAAATTTTTGACCCATTATGCTTAATGAAAAGGGTGCTGGACTTAAATTCAAAAAACCTGCATTACTTGGCATCAGTACTAACCTTGAGCAAGTCCTTTGATGTTTCCAGGACTTTATTTTCCTATTTATCACAAGAGAGAGTTGAGTTGGAAAAGTCTCACAGGGTTCTGGGTGAAACTGAAGTGTGGTCTTTTAACTTGTAGGTTGAACCAGATGAAAATGATGGCATTTAGCCATTTTGACCTACAAAAATGGCAGTTGCATATGGTTCAACATATCTGGGATGGAGCTGACCCATTAGGCATGACCAGCCCCGTGGGCTCTGCATCACTCCATCCCAGTCAGCTTGCTTTATTTTTCCCAGCTACAACTAGTCTTTCTCCACGGCCACAAGCAGACCCACCTTTGCATCCTTCAGGCTCTGTGATTTTAAATGGCATTAACTTTTTTTGCCTCTAAATTGAAAACTCACATAGAAGGATCGCAGTTGAGATGGCTTGAGTCGTACCCTCACCTCGGGCAAACGCTGCAGTCAGAGCATTATTAAGTGGCTGGAAATGGATTACTTCCCTCCCCTGGGGACCAGAGGGGTAGACCAGTGTGAATGGCAGCCTTTAGTCCCCTAACGGAGGTGGGGTACCGAACAGACAAAACTAGATATCCTCCAATGTCTGTGTGTCTCTGGGTGTGTGTGTCATGACTTAAATTATACTTTATTCATTGAAGGGAGACATTATGAGCAAACTAAGCCAGAAGGAAGATTTGAATTCAAAATCTTTGTGGCCTGGGAAGTTATTGTCTTCTTTTGAATCTATTTTCTCATCTGAAAAAATTATTATAAATACCTCAAAGGGTTATTGTGGGATTATATTAAAACGTGTGTGTGAAACTCTTGAAAATCATAAAGCACTATAGAATTTAAAGAATTTTCTGCTCAGTAAACACCAATTGAGTGCCCACTGTGGTTGTGAACTTTATTAGACACTGGGAACACAAGGATGAATACAATGTGGTATTTTTGCACTAAGTAACATCACAAAGTATTAGGGTAACATCCAGTATGTAAATAAGCTCAGCACATCTTAACTTTTAAAACATTTAAAATAGATCAGATACTCGACAGTTGAGTCAAAGAGGACAGTAGTTTAACCAAGGCAGGGATAGTCAATATGTTACAAAATAAAGATATTACTCAAAATTTGAACGTAAAATGAATTTCTTTAAAGCAAAACTTCCACTTGTTTGACCTCTATTAACAACACTATTTCATTCTGCTCACCTCTTCAACAAATAATTTTTTCCTCAAGATTAACATTTATTGCCTCAAAACTGGCTTCTCTCAAGATTAGTCCTGTCACTTGGATGGTATTATGCTAAGTGAGGTAAGTCAGAGAAAGACAAATACTGTATGATATCACTTATATGTGGAATCTAAAAGTATGAAACAAACTAGTCAGTATAACAAAAAAGAAACAGACTCACAGATATGGAGAATAAACCAGTGGTTACCAGTGGGAGAGGGAAGGCAGGAGGGGCAACACAGAGGCTAGGGGTTAAGAGGTGCAACCAATTATGTATAAAATAAGCAACAAGAATATATTGTACAACACAGGGAATACAGCCAATATTTTATAATAACTACAAATGGAATAGAACCTTTAAAAATTGTGAATCACTATACTGTACACCTGCAACATATAACATTGTACATCGACTATACTTCAATAAATAAATAATTTAAGAAAATTAAATTTAAAAAAACTAATCCTGTAGCTGGTACTCTGTTTCTTGTCTCTATACACACTTAACCTGAAAAGAGCAATTCTTACCACATAGTTTCCCTCACACACTATCTTCAAACTATTTCCCAAACAAGTCAATTTTGAGCTTGATCCATGTTGGTATTTATTTTTATCTCTTTTTGGCACAATTCTCTTATTAAATTATGTTGTCCCACCCAAGCTCTTGCCTTGGGAAAGGGCTGGTAAAACTGAGATGTCTTCAAAGGGATCTTGCAGTTCTCCAGCTCTTCTGAGTCTAAAATTATCCAGCATCACTCGGGGCCGTCAAACATTTCTCATAGTGGTTTACATTCCCGTCATCCTGAAACACGTTTTGAAACATGACTTATAAAAAATGTTAACAAGATTAAACAACAAATTGTAAGAGACTTTTCAGGAACTTCCTGCCAAAAAAAAAAAATTGCTTGCTCTGCACACAGTTTATATGCCAATCACATATTTAGCATGAACTGGCCACACTGCAACGAGTTCCCATTGCCACTAGAGCTGTAAAAAATTCTCAAACCAAAGGCTAGCTCAGTGGTCATAACGCCACTACTTACTGCTGGTACTTTATGCCTGTTGCCCAGAGTTTTATCATGGATTCCTAGCCCACTCTGCTTGAAATTCTTTGCCTGGCTTTGCTGTTTCATTTCTTCAGGAAATATTCACTGGGTAGGTGCAAAATCAGTAAGGTACAGCCTTTGCCCTCAAGGCCCTTGCAAAGCAGTGGAGGAGACAGAGAACTGAAAGAATGATTACAATATAGGAGAGATGAAGGACCATGGAAGTATGGTTTGCATCTGCCTCCTTGTTTCTTCAGGAGGTTCTGCCCCAGCTCCACTGGCCTGAAAGGGCCAATCACATGAGTTCAGGGAGGGGCAGAAAACTGTCCAAGGCCAATCAAAGGCCTCTTAGAGCTTCTCTGTGGGAGATAGAAGGGGAGGAGTATCCTTATGTGGACTTTGTATCACAAGCTCCAAGTGTGGAGCCTGAAGCATGGTGGTGATTTCACTACTCATGCTAAGTGCTAAGTGAGAGAGAACAAATCCAGGAGAGCAAAGCTAGCACACCAGGAGGAACAGAGGAAAGCAAGACCTGAGAGACTGAGAAATCCTTGCTGATCCCTGGATCTGGTATCAGCTGTCACTTCCCCAGACTGACCAGTTGTGTGTGGCGGCAGGCAGTCCTGGGTCAGTGTGGTGGCTTTATAATCACCGGGGACCCAGGTTCCTCCTGTCTGTCTGCTCTGCGTTCCTTAATGCTGACTTCTGTCCTCATACGGCAACTGCAGTTTTAGACGTACTTCTCCTGTAGTCCCTATCATTTATTAATGTCTCCCAAACACTGTTCTGTGCCAGCTGTCATTTATCCTCAAGTTTACAGTGTTGTTTTCCTTATGCTCTGCCTACTTCACTCATATGCACAACCCACTTAGCCCCTGGAGGCTCTGAAGCTATGGTCCCTGATCAAACTCCAGAGGGATGTCTACTTAAATGCATCCCTACTGAACTCAAGCAAGAAGTCTAACCACTGCCTCCTTGTAAAAGTTTTGAAGGGAAAAAAAAGGCCCAGCAAGGGCAATGTTCTCAACTCCAGGTCATGGGGCGATGGTGCACCTACCTGCTGTGAAGGGTACCGGGTGTATCCTGATGACTGTTAACTAGCTATGGGTGTGCTCTGATTGATTGATTGGGGGGGGTTCTGGGAGCAGAGATCATGAGGTTTTTATTTGTTGACATTTTTTCCTATATTCCTAAATTTCAGATTTAGCATGTAGGAGATTAAACTACAGCAATAGAAGTGCTAAGTGCCCGAGGTTACAGATGTGCTTTTACAGTCTGCTGACAGTGCTCGCTTTTTTTCAGAGAAGACTTAAGGACATTCCTATGAAAACATCATTTTCTTTCTCTTGTATTCTTGTATGCTTTATAAAGTGGGAAGAAAAAGAGTCAGAATTACTGGTTAATTCAAACACTGACACCTATTTAAATATATTCATAAGTGCCTCACATATTTGAACTTCATCCATTATGTGTAGCAGCAGCAGCAGAATGAAAGTGTAACCCCAAAGCAGACAGACATTATGGTAAAGTTTGAATGGGACAGGGAGTAAGGGCCACTGCCATCACCAAACACGCAAGTGATTTCACTGTACATGTTAAGCACCAGGCAGGATTAGCTTGTTGGCCAACTGGGGCCCTGTGTGAACTTTAGTATATGTCAGTAGACTCTTGAGAAAGAAAGGCACAACTTATGATTAAGAAGAGAAGACTGAAGTTAGGTTTAGGGGTGAGTGTTGTAGGTGAGGGGAGAAATTGATCTACCTCTGAGACAATGGCTCACTCAGTCCTCTAGTAATTCAGAAGGTACAAGCTGTAAACACAGGGGATCTAAGACTAAGTGACAATTTCAAATCAAAGATGGTGCTGCCAGAGATGTGGGCTCTGCTACAAGGTTTGTTGTGAATAGAAAAACAGAAGGAATCTCGGTATCCAGGTGTAGCTGCTAGCCCCAAATGATGAGAAAAAGAAAACCAGCTAAGAAAAAAATGCTGGAGGGAATCTAGAGACAAATTCGACGGTGGTATTGATAGCAGTAAGCAGATGCTAGCAGCAGAAGAGGGTGCAGCCAATTTTGTAGGAACAGCTCATCCCCAAACCCTGTGATTTGGGAGCATACTTAGCGAGAGAGATTGTGAGCCTATGAGATTGGGCATTGTGATTAGGAAAGTGGCCTTAGGAAGAAAACCGAGGGATGGATAAAAGAAACACTAATGAAGTGATAGACAAGACTTGGCAACTGACAATGGGTGAGCAGGATGGAAGCAGAGAGGCAAGGGATCAAAAATCACTTTATTTTAGGCCTGAATGACTAGAAGAATGAAAATACTCCCTAGAAATAAAGAAACCTGACCAAGAGACAATTTCAAGGGGAAAAGTGTCCAGCTCTAGATAATTAGAGTTTGAAGTGGATGAGAAATGTCCACGTGGAAATCTTCAGAATATTTAGTAGGTGTTAGATGTGAGGCTGCAGTTAAATGAGAGAGGTCAAGGCTAACTTTCTAGATTGGGAGTTCTCTCTCAGTGATTTTAGTGGAGGCTGGAAGAGTAGAGGAGATCACTGAGGGAGGTGTTTGGGGCCAGAGATTGACATGTGAGGGTGTCTTTACCCTTGTCCCTACATGCTAATCTTAAATATGTAGAACAAAGACATTTAATTATTGCCTTGAACTGGTGATCATTTATTGCCTGTCATCTGAGACATAACACAACGGGGTACTCAGTTTGAACTTGAAATTTCAAAATTAGATTAATTCAATCAAGAAATTTAAATATTCAGAGTGAGAATATTTGATTCCCAGAAAGTTGCTCCTTACTTGTGTTATAAACTAAGTCTAGTGTCAGGTACATTAAATTTTCAGCTTGCTAGGCAATACTGAGTGCATATGTCAGTCTTTGAAACTAGAGGATCTATTGCAGTATATTTTTCAAGGAAGAATTTCAAGATTATTTCTGAATTTTCTTAATTGTGTGGCTTTAAGTTAGATAAATAAAATATGCCTTTTCAAAACTAGTGTTAAAGAGTTTAGTACACTGTATAATCCAAAGTGTCTGTGTTAATGTTTAATTGTATAAAGAACATTATGCAAATATTTAATTGAATAAGGAAATAAAATATTATTAGTGATGACTTAGAAATGAGTAATTAGGAAGAGGGCCACAGTAATAAAAAGTATATTTCAGAAGCAGCACACTGGGGATATGTCCTTTTCACAGCAGCAGAACATACAGATGGTGTTCCTGCCCATGAAAACGATTTGAAATGAAAAGGTAGGAATAAAAAGGGCCCTAAGTCCTTTAAGTAACTTTAATACTAAATACTACATTCTATGTATTACACAGATTGAATAGTCTAGGGGTGGATCAAATAAAATATATTCCTAGAGAAAGCCCTATCTTCTGTAGAGCAGATTGTAATCTTTTCTTCCAAAATCACATATAAGAAGGAGCTCTGAAGCCAGTGGATCAAGATGGCAGAGCAGGGATATTCTGAGTTCACCTCCTCCCCTGGACACACCAACACTACAACTACGTATATAACAGTTATCTCTGAGAATGACCTGAACTCTAGCAGAACAGACTTTCTACAACTAAGGGTATAAAGAAAAGGCCACATCAAGATGGGTGGGAGGCGCAGAGATATGGTCTAATCAGAACAAGGCAGAGATGCCCAGTGCAACCCACAGGCGGAAAGATTGCCGCAACTGTGGAGGACTCCCCCGAGGAACAAGGGGTTTGAGCCTCACACGGGGCTCCCCAACCTGGGAAACCTGCACCAGGAAGATGGATCCCACAACATCTGGCTTTGAAGACCCAGTGGAGCTCATGTCGGAGAGAGCCAGGGGGCTGTGGGGAACTGAGGCTCTGGTCTTGAAGGGCTTGTGCACAAATTTACCTGCTCCAAGTCCCAGTTTGAAAAGCACATGGATCATATCAGAAGGAAATTCACTGGCTAATTTTAGAGCATGTGCCGGAGGGGCAGGAATGTGGTAGAACTTCCTCCAGGGGTGAGAACACTGGTGGGCACCATTTTTTAAATTCTCCTTCCACCTAGCTGGTACAGCACTGGCAGGTGCCATTTTTGTCACTGTCAACCTAGCTAACACCATGCACTCTGTCCTGCATTCCCCCGAGGACAGCCCTGCCCAACATGCCTGCCCTGGCAATATTAAGAAAAAAGAACAAAGCTGGAGGTATCATATTCCCTGTTTTAAACTGTACTACAATGCTATAGTTATCAAAACTGTACGGTACTGGCAGGAAAACAGACACATAGATCAATGGAACAGAACAGAGCCCAGAAATAAACTCATGTTTATGTAGTCAATTAATTTATGGCAAAGGAGCCAAGAATATACAGCTGGAAAATGTAGTCTTTTCAAATAAATAGTGTTGGGAAAACTGAACAGCTGCATGCAAAAGAATGAAACTGGACTACTTTCTTATTCCATATACAAAAATAAACTCAAAATGGATTAAAGATTTAAATGTAAGACCTAAAACCATAAAACTCATAAAAGAAAACATAGACAGTATGCTCATTGACATTGGTCTTAGCAATAATTTTTGGATCTGTCACCTCAAGCAAGGGCCACAAAAGCAAAAATAAACAAATTAGATTACATCAAACAAAAAAGGTATGCACAACAAGGGAAACCATCAACAAAATGGAAAGGCAACCTACTGAATGGGAGAAGGTATTTGCAAATATGTTTGATAAGGAGTTAATATCCAAAATATACAAAGAACTCACACAACTCAATATAAAAAAAAAATCCAATTAGAAAGTGAGCAGAAGACCTAAATGGACATTTTTTCTCAAGGAAGACACACAGATAGCCAACAGACATATGAAAAGATGCTCAGCATCACTAATCATCAGGGAAATGCAAATCAAAACCTCAACGAGATACTTCACACTTCTCATTTGTTCCGATGGCTGTTATCAAAAAGACAAGAAATGATGAGCATTGGTGAGGATGTGGATTAAAGGGAACCCTTGTGAACAGTTAGTGGGAATATAAATTGGTATAGCCACTATGGAAAAGAGTATGGAGGTTCTCCAAAAAGTTAAAAATAGAACTACCATTCCACTCAGCAATTCCACTTTTGGGTATTTATCCAAAGAAACAAAAACAGTCATTTGAAAAATATGTGCATTTCAAGGTTTATTGTAGCATTATTTACAATAGCCAAGATAAAAGAGGAACCTAAGTGTGGCATCCATAGACGAATGGATAAAGAAGTTGTGATATATATACACAATGGTATATAGCTCAGCCATATAAAGGAATGAAATCTTGTCATTTTGCCACAACATGGATGGACACGGAGGGTATTATACTACGTGAAGTAAGTCAGACAGAGAAAGAAAAATACTGTATGATTTCACTTATATGTGAGATCTAAAAGACAAAACAAATGAACAAACAAATCAAAACAGAAACAGGCTCATAGATTTAGAAAACAAACTGGTAGTTGCCAGAGGGGAGGAGGTTGGGGGATGGGGGAAATAGGTAAAGGGAATTAAAAGGTAAAAACTTCTAGTTATAAATAGATAACTCACACAGATACAAAGTACAGCATAGGAAATATAGTTAATAATATTGCAATAGCTTTGTATGGTGACAGATTATAATTAGATTTGTCCTGGTGATCACTTCATAATATGTATAAATGTTAACCACTATGTTGTATCCTTAAAACTAATATAATATTGTTATGTCAACTATACTTCAATTAAAAATTTGATTTTTAATTTTTAAAGAACAAACTTTGCTGCATTTTATCCAAAGAGAAAGATTTTATTACTATAAGGTATATGTAGTCAGTAAATAAATATTAGGTGAATATTGAAATTATGGCTTCATCTGTCTGAAACTTTGCCCTGAGACTGAATCATTTGGTCAGGAGTCAGAAAATAAAGTTTCTGGGCTAGTCCTTATTTGCTGTATTCTAGCTTTGAAAGGTCTCAGCTTTCCTTAGACAATGAATCAACAAAAACACTTTTGAATGACTACGTTGAGCAGGTGTAACAAGGAGAAGAGAATAACCCAAAGGAAGGATTCAATATGGTACCCACTCTCATCGAGGACTTGACAAAAAAACCTGGAACGAACTTAATGGTATCTCAAATCCTAATTTTCCAGTAACTGCCTCAGTCTACTTATTTGGTTTCCGTACATGTGTTCCACCTCCATCCATCAATAAGTGGATTTTGGTACCCATGGCTGGATGAGTGAGTGTTAGCACTGAGAGAGCATGGGCTCTGAAGCCAGACGACTTTCGAGTCCTGGTTCTGCCTCTTACAGCTTGGAAACCTTGGGCAGTTCACTCGACTTCTCCGAGCCTCAATTTCCTCACCTATGAAATGTAAGTACTAGTTTCACTTTATAGGGTTGTTGGGAAGATAAAATATACACATTCAGAATAGTATTTGGCATAAAGGTTTATTACTGACATAAGAAATACATTCAATCCATGCAAATACACACGTAACTCATACACATCATATTTTGTTGTATGTGATGGTTGGGTGCAGTGAGGATACTGGTCAAGGCAAACAGGTAGACAGAAAGAAAACCTTCACTTCAGCCTCAAGAAGCCGAACTGAGACCTAGTACAGGAACTCGGGAAAGAGGTAAAAATGGATGTGTTTTATTTAACTTCTAAGCTCTACTGTTGCTTCACTCTTGTTCTTTACTGCTTTACTCTTTGTGGCTCAACTAAACAGATGCCAATACAGTCATACAGAGAAATACAAAATAGTGCAACACAGGCAGGGAAAAACAATAACAATTAAGTTGCAGGGGTAATTTCAACTGAAGCTGGAACTCAGATCTTAAAATCTGCCTGTCTGAAATGAAAATGAAGAATTTTCTTTTCTGTACGTTGGCTGATCATACTGATCAGGTCCACAGGATAATTCAAATTAAGGAGTAAATGAGACCCCAAGACATTCTCATGATATTTAAGAAAATTGAATTTGGATCATATGTCAACAGAATAACAATTTCTGGACAGAGAGAGTGAATGTCATCCAATTAATCTAACTCTAATATATACATATATCTGTGAATTGTTTATTTTATTTTCAATTGCCAAATGTAAAAATCAGATAGTTATTCTGTCGTTCAAGTTGAGAATGGAGAGCTGACTTAAATTTGACTAAAAAAGGATAAATTTGACAAAAGCAATAATTTTAAGATTGTAATTTATGGATTAATTACAATTAATTACAGATGGATTTCTTTTTCTTTTGCAAACTTTGAGATTAGGATTGCTCTCTTGAGGTGGGTTAGGTACAGATCACCTTAGAATTATATATTTTTTAAGTATATCTATACATGGACAAAAGAAATTCAAACCCTGAAATGAACTGATGCTGAGCCGTGGGATATTACCCTCATTCTACATGTCTTCCTTCACCAGTCCATTGCAAGTAATTTCTAACCATGTGGGGTAAAGAAGGAGGTGTGTAGGGGAGGGCAGGGGGTCTATGTCAGGGGGGAAAAATGATGGTATATTGAAAAACATATTCTGCCACTTACAGATATAACTACCATTTGTCTCCAAGCTACCTCCATCAAAGAGACCACATCAACATCACAGCAAGTGCAGAAGGAATGAACGTGAAGAAAACCCCATCACATTTCACATCCTTCCCAGGAAAGTCCTGACTTTCATCCACTAACACTGCCTTGGACAAAGGATGTTCTGTATGAACTGCATACAGATAACAAGTCTAATCTGCAACACTTTGAGTTAGCTTTGCTTTTCATAAAAGGTTTTATAGCTTCTGGCCTCATTTACTTTCTAAAGAAAAACAAATCAATTGAGTGTATTATTACAGCTAAGAAATTTAAATTCTTTCAGCACTTAAGGGATAGGAGAAGGCCCAAACTGAGATCAACTTTCACTCGGTACCTAGGGCAAGTAAAACCGGCGCTAATGGGAAACGATTCACTCAGAGCTGTCATCACTAGCATTGCTAGTCTGTATCACAAGCCAGTGGGAGGGGAAAAACGCATTAGAAGGTTAATAGCTTTAGAACGACAGTTCAAAAGTGAATATTTGAGGTAATGTAAAATCTGCTAAATAATCAACAGCCTGTAAGAAATTATTTGCTTTATTATTCTGTTAATTATATGCACATAATGCCAAACCAGGAAGTTGAAAATGAGAAAAGTCAGCTTATCTACTGGTTTTACTAAATATAACTAGCTTTTAACATTGTGCAGTGAGCTATAACATATTACATACATATTACATAATACATAATATATTACACTCACAATAGAAATAATATCCTTTAAAATAACTGACTGAAAAAAAGTAAAAAATGAGCATTTATTTCCCCATATTTCGATAAGCCTCTGTGTGTCTATGTTCCTTTGTCTATAGACATATTGATGAATATATTACAGTGAATTTCAAATTTTAATATGGTTTGATCAGTATCGAAGACTATAATGTAGTTAGTTAATGTAACATTTTATTAACTGTCTCTGTACAAAGAATTATTTTTGAAATGCATTTCAAGTTAGGCATTCATTTCTTAAGTGAATAACTACTTACTCCAAATACAGATTTTATCAGCATAAGAAAACAGCAAAACGGGATATTGGTAATATAGGTAACCAATTTACTACTATTTTAAGAAGAATTTATACTAAGACAAATATAGCCTGGAAAAAATCAAAAGCATGTCATGTTCTTTTGAGTAAAAGCCCTTAAATATGCTTATACCTAAAGTAGGTGGTATAAAACCATTGTCTCTCCATGACTACAGACTTTAATGAAAACCTAATTTGCAAGGTTGGTCATTTTCATTCTTTGTTTTACTATGGTTTAGTCTGAATTGCTTTCCATTCTTAGCACTAAAAAATAGGAAGTGTTTTTCTATGTAGCAAATGAACTCATGAGAAAACTCTTGAATATCTTCTTTGCAGCCCCAATTTCAAGTCAATAGATTAAGTGCCCACATTGTTTGCCGCTAAGTCACAGCTGTCTAAATTGCTTCAGAAACGTTTAGCAGATTGCTTTATAGCCGGATGACACAGTTTGAACCACAGTTTCTTGAATACATCTTGCTGAGAGCTTATCTCATTCAAATGATGAAGGCAGATGAAGCACAGTATTTGAATCATCCACATTTTGTTCTAATAAAGAAGAACTTTAGGAAGCTCTAGTTGTGATAGGCAACAGAGTAAAGCAATTGAAATGTGGATCTGATATTTTACACCATTCAAACTGCTTGCCTGCGTATGTGTGTGTGGTGATAAGATACTTTAAAAATAAATTTTCATTTGGCAAGAAGCTTACAGTTAAACTGTAAAAGCAATACACAGATCATGTGAATTACCAGTGTATAAAAATAAATATGCAAATGACTGCAATACTCTTTTCCAAAATAGCATCGTTAATAGGAAACCCTTCCTAAGAATCCTTATAAAGTGACATATTTTAAAGTCATTTTTATATCTTGTAAGTACTTATAACTAGCAATTCTTATTTTTAATTAGAAAATACACATCTTTCTAGCCATACCTGAATAAACTACAGGTATGAACATAAAGAATAGACATATACATATACTTCTACTATAAACTTTAAAAAATTTTATCAATCAAATAAGTTCTTATTACGAACTTCCTACTCATAATGAGCTTTGCTGAAGAGATTACAGAAGTCTGATATATATATATTTTTTTACTGATATAAATATATATATATATTTACTCAAGAAGCATAAAATCTACTTGGAAAATAGAAGAGTGAATATAACTGAGTCCTTAGGTGTGTGGTTTACAGATACAATCCCAGTAAATTGTAGTACTCCATAAATATTGTCAAATAAGTGAATTATATACAAGCTAAACTTTGTTTTTAACTGATTACTTAGAGAATGTAAACTGAATACCTCAGAAAACTTCTATCAGGGACAAGTTTGAGAAGAGGGCTTATCTAAGCATCCAGCTTGAAGTGTACGTTCCCGTTATCTGTTGCCACACATATTTACTGCTCTCCCATCCCCGAAACAAACAATTTTATTATGCTCACAAATTCTAAATTCAGAAATGTGGACAGGGCATAGGTGGGATTCTCTCTTCCCATAATGTCTGTGGCCTCAGATAAGATGATCCTAACAGGGGTGACTTGAATGAACAGGGGCTGGAATAGTTGAGACTAGAAGATCTGCTACCAGGACGGTTTCTTCACTCACCTGTCTGGTGTCTGGGCTGGGATGACTTCAAGGCTGGGGTCAGCTGGGACTGTTGAGCGGAACACTCGCATATAGACGATCCATGAGGCTCTGGCTTCTCACAGGACAGTGGCTGGGTTCTAAGAAAGCTCAAACTGAGAGGGAGTATTCCAAGAGAGCAATTGTTTTCTCATAGTAACACTTGCTATGAGTCTGAAAGAATTTGTTTTTGTTTTTTTAACTGACACAATGTATACTTGCGCTAGGGACCAGAGAATCTGATAGTTGCAGATTTGGAGCTTGCCTTTTAAAGCCTGAGAAGCAGAACACTTTGCTGATTACAAAACTCAATGACTAGAGAGTCTACATGACGGATACTGTGAATTGTGCATCAAAATCCCGTCTGTCCCTCTTCAGTGAAAGAGTTGCGGCTTGGTCCGTGACTAGTCTGAGAGCACACCTCTCAGCCTCACTTGAAGGTGTGTGGTCAAAGCCTACACTCTCCCAATGGAACAGGAGCAGAAATGATGTGTGTTAATTTTGAGCTTGGGCCTTCAAACACAGGACGTGTAATCCCCCATGCTCTCTTTTCCTTCCAACAAGGTAGGTCATGGAGTTCCTTGACCCAGCTACAACCAGGCAGCTGAGAATAATGCCGTGCTGGACTGCAGAGCAGTAAAACAGAAAGCCCTTGAGTCTCTCTGCACGGCCTCACGGAGCAAAGCCAGTCTGATAACGTGGACTGCTTATCTCGTACAGTCCTTGCGTATGAGGGAGGAACAAATTTCACTGTTCTTTAAACCACCACGTTGTGTCTCTTTGTTACAAACGTTTAGCTTTACCCTAATTCAGATAGTGGATGCACATTATTGAATAAAAGCTGGGTGATGAAGAAAAGATCGTGGGGAAAGTCACCTCCCTGTTGTCTACTTCCCAAACCCTTTGAAATGTTTGGTATGACCAATATTAAGTTCTTTGTACCCAATAGGTTTTTATCACCATTTTACAGTTGCAGAAGAGTTTCCTCTAGAGGAAATGCTAGGAGTAAAATGGTTATGTTTTACATGATTTTTTTCATACCTATATTCCTTTTTCATTTTGACAAAGACCAATTTTTCATGTACCACCCCAATGTTTCACTTGAAAAGTCCAGAAGCTTATAATTACTTTGGCATGGCAGTAGATCTTAAACTCTGGAAACACACAGATCACATGCCCACATGCAGAGGAAATGTATTAAACTCAGCATCATCAGAGGCAACCTTATAGGTTGGAATAGCAGTTCTCAAAGTGTGGCACAGGGGGTCTGTAAGGTCAAACCTATTTTCTTAATAATATTAAGATGTTACTCACCTTTTTCACTTTTTTTATTGAGTTATAGTCAGTTTACAATGTTGTGTCAATTTCTGGTGTACAGCACAATTTTTCAGTTGTATATGAATATACATGTATTTGTTTTCATACTCTTTTTCACCGTGGGCTACCACAAGATCTTGTACATATTTCCCTGTGCTAGACAGTATAAACTTGTTTATCTATTCTATATATACCTGTCAGTATCTACAAATCTCAAACTCCCAGTCTGTCCCTACCCATCCCACCCCTGGCAACCACAAGTTTGTATTCTATGTCTATGAGTCTGTTTCTGTTTTATAGTTAAGTTCATTTGTCTTTTTTTTTTTTTTTTTAGATTCCACATACGACTGATATCATATGGTATTTTTCTTTCTCTTTCTGGCTTACTTCGCTTAGAATGACATTCTTCAGAGACAACCATGTTGCTGCAAATGCCATTATGTGGTCATTTTTATGGCTGAATAGTATTCCATTGTATAAATATATCACACCTTCTTTATCCTGTCATCTATTGATGAACATTTAGGTTGTTTCCATGTCTTGGCTATTGTAAATAGTGCTGCTATGACCATTGGGGTACAGGTGTTATTTTGAATTAGGGTTCCTTCTGGATCTATGCCCAGGGTTGGGATTGCTGGGTCATATGGTAAGTCTGTGTTTAGTCTTTTGAGGAATCTCCAAAGTGTTTTCCACAGTGGCTGCACCAAACTGCATTCCCACCAGCAGTGTAGCAGGGTTCCCTTTCCTCCACACCCTCTCCACCATTGATCATTTATGGACTTTTGAATGATGCTCACCTTTTTTACTTTTATTCTTCCACAAGTGTAAGGTAAGAGTTTTTCAGGGGCTATGTGACATGGGCTGAAGTCATCACTCTGATGGCTAATGAGATGTGAACTTGTGTATTTCTGTGTTTTAAAAACTCTTCAGTTTTAACTTCTAATATGGTAAACATCAGAAGATACAACCCACACAAACAAAAGCTCTTTGGAGTCTTCAATAATTTTCTTTTTAGTCAATGGATTTTTCATTTTTAATTATTAAAATGTATTATGGAATATTTTATACATTCCCAAAGAACAAAAATTTAACCAAAGTCTGTATGCTAAGCACCAGCTGGGTTGCTGAGTGCAGACTTTATTTTACTTATATTATGTAATACATATGTAATACATAAAATATCTGCCTTTTTGCAACAAACAAATGAATACCTGAAGACTAAATTTTTTATTGAGGTATGGTTAATATACAATATTATATAAGTTTCAGGTGTACAGTATAGTGACTCACAATTTTTCAAGGTTTTATCCCATTTGTAGTTATTATAAAATATTGGCTATATTCCCAGTGCTGTATCATATATCCCTGTGGCTTATTTATTTTATACATAGTAGTTTGTACCTCTTAATCCCCTCCCCCTTGCTGCCCCCTCCTCGTTCTCTCTCCCCCTGCAACCACTTGTTTGTTTTTTATATCTGCGAGTCTGTTCCTTTTTTGTTATTCTCACTAGTTTGTTTTATATTTTAGATTCCACATATAAGTGGTATCATACAGTATTCATCTTCCTCTGTTTGATTTGTTTCACTTAGCATAATACCCTCCCAGTCCACCCATGTAGTTGCAAATGGCTCATTCTTTTTTATGGCTCAGTAGTATTCTGTGTGTTTGTGTGTGTGTGTGTGTGTGTGTGTGTGTGTGTGTGTGTGTGTGTGTGTGTGTGTGTACCACCTGTTGACAGACACTCAGGTTGCTTCCATATCTTGGTTATTGTAAATAATGCTGCCATGAATATTGGGGTGTGTGTATCTTTTCAAATTAATGTTCATTTTCTTCAGATATATACTCAGGAATGGAATTACTGGATCACGTTAGTTCTATTTTTCAGTTTTTTGAGGAAACTCCATACTGTTTTCCACAGTAACTGCACCAATTTACATTCCCACCAACAGCATAGAAGGGTTCCCTGTTCTTCACATAATTGCCAACATTTGTTATTTGTGGTCTTCAATAATTCTTAAGCGTATAAAGGGATCCTGGGCGTTAGAAGAAAAAGTTAACTTCTCAATGGAGGTTAAAACATAACTTGCCATTACGTCAAACACAGGAAATTCCAGATGCTACCACTCGTTCAATGCTAAGTGCCAAGCCAGGAGAGTGGCCTCTTCTCATGTCGGTTTCAGGAGGACACGGCATATTTTGGGGAGAAATTTCCAAACAATCTTCTATGAAATAACAGCTGAGAATTATAAGGACCATGAGTATGGTCCAAGTCTAAAAGCCTGGGAAAGGAGCAGAATTTGCTTGTTAACCTATTGAGGGTAGAAAAAGAGAGGCAGACCCAGGACTGGGGTGAAAGGCATCCTGTCCTGCAGTGTAATCCCTCTTATACATTTGGTACCAAGTTAATGAATTCATAAGTGCCTGAGGACAGTTGGTGCTGGGGGTGACTGGTGATGGGTTGAGCTTTAGGTCCACGCCAATACAGGCAGAACCAAGGGCCATAGGCCGTGGGGTGTGCTGCAGGAGCATTTGTGGAGGCACAGAGAAGCAGGCAAACATTTGTAAATGACATGTCAGAGCCCCAAACATTGGACTGGAGGAAACAGTCTCTTGACTTCAGAGGCTATGAAACTGGGCTTTCAAGATAAGCCTACCTAGCAGACAGTGGTCCTAAAATATTTCTGTAACACATAAATAAACATACATACACACGTAATAGCTACTCATAAGAGATACTTTCCCAGGCCATACAGACACATGGACCCTCTTTAGTGGCTTTAAGTCTAGCAGGAGAAAAAGATTGTATACAGTGACTCCACAAAGAAGAAATTTAAGTGCTCAGATTATCAACAAAGTACTGTGGGAAAGAAGGTTCATACTGGGTTTAATATATACTTCATGTTTATAATTTGAACATTTGCTGGTGTCAGAATCGTCAGGGAATAAGTGGACTGGACAGAGAGTGAGTCATCCATCCTTTCTGCTAGAGAAGAAAGCACTGGTTACACCGTGTTGCTTGTCCTACCTCCTTCTGCCCTAGAGCCAGAATGGTGGTGCCACTTCTCCTCTGATGGTTTTCATCTTAGCTTCACGTCTTAATGTTTGTTCTAGTGCGATGCGCGTGCGCGCACGCACACACTCTCACACACGTTAGCTTAAGCAAAAAGGAAGACTTACTACGGGAACACATGAAGCACCAAAACAAAGACTAGAGTAGCTAAACTTCCCAGACGTCTGGAGCAAGCAAATGGTAAGACATTGGGAGCCATTGCTTCCGCCATCCGGGCGCCACGCAGTCTCTCACCTCCACTTCTCTTTGCACATCACTAGATTCTCCTGTCTTTTAAACCTATTGGCGTCTCTCCATTTCCAATGCCGTGACCCCAGTCTGAAGTACTATCATTCTTTGCCTAGAAAACTGAAATGGCCTCCTCATTGTTCTCCCCCAGGCCACTCTTGCCCATTTCTAATCTTGTGCTCACCACAGCCAGTGATTTGTTTTAAAAAAATGGAAAATGTATTCGGTGGTTTTCCATTGCTCCTGGGAGAAACATCAAATTTTAAACATGGTGTGAAACTGGATGACTATTCACCTCCAGTCTGCGCCCATCATTGTAGTGTCCTTCTCTGTCAGAGGATTACACAGCCTTGCCCCTTGCTGCTTCCAGGCATGGCAGAAGTTTGGCTGATGAAAAGTGAGAGAAATGTGAGTACATACGTCAAGAACCAGTGGGTGATTTACCACTGTTCTTTTTCTTCCACCATGACAATGGCAAAATTCCGGACAGGGACTATACTGTTAGCCTCAGTCCAGAGTGAAGATGACATGGAACATAGCCTGATGGCCACGCAGCATGAAAGAGAAATAAATCTTGATGCAGGCCACTGAGAATTTTTGGAATCATGTGTTACTCAGCATAAGCTAGCCTATCCTGACACACATGGTCTATAAGCCCTTGCTAATTGCTCTGTGTCTTTGCTATAGCTCCACTGGCCTACTGGCCTTTCGGTACTTAAATAAGATGCTCCTTCCCGTCCTAGAACATTTATTTATGTCATTCTTTCTCCTTGGAAAGTTTTTTACACTCTTTTTTTGCTCAGTTAACATTTACTCACCAGTGAGATCTCAGTTTAAGTGTGAAGTACTTAGAAAAGAATTCAAAGTATCCTGAGTTCAGAGTACCCTGAATTCACCTTTGTCATTACGTCTCTTTAACTAAACTATAAGCTTCATGAAGACAAAGACCCAGTACGGCTTGATAAACATTATATTCCCAGTGACGGGAAGGAAGGACTTCTTGCCTCTTTCCAAAGAACAGATTTTTCTGCTTCTTTGTACACGTGGCAGAAAATGCCCATTTTAGCCCTAGAACCACACCACCTCCCACTTGAGGGCCACCCACTGATCTGCATTCCAATATTTTATTTCCAAATTCCTGGAGAGAGAATCAAGTTAGCTAAACTTAGACATGTTCTGTCATGGTCCATCCATGGTTTGCTGAAAGATCCCGGTTAAGCCGAAGCAGCATGGTTACCAAGACTTCTTTTCCAGTGATGGGGCAATTCTCAGAAAAGGGGATGTGGGCTGAGCAAACACCCCAAAAAGTATCTGCTACAGTCACTATGGCTTACTATACTGGGTTCTTGATATTTAATGATCAAAATTATTCCCATAGAGCATGCAAGGGGAAAATCCCTACAAAGGATTTCGGAAGGAAGAAAAGGGTGGTAACCAAGTAGCTCTGGTTCTTTCTCTCTGAGTTTGCCTCTCCTTTGGGAATCTCTTACTTTGATGACCACTCCTACTTTAGTTTGATCCTTGGGGATTAAGGGGTTATTCTTGTTTTTTTAAACACTAATATTGAAGACAACAACAATAACAAAACAAAAGCAAAAAATACTCCCCTCAGATTGATAAATCAGCGAAAACTGTAAGAGCTCACCATTGAGAACTGCCTTAAGCAAACTGGTGAGAGAACATTTTCCTCCAAGTTTTAGAAGCAGTGCATTATTTTGAATTTAATTTGCATAATTTTTGATTATTCACACAATAATCAATGGTGTGAACAAACTTTACGTGTATTATCCAAAAAGAACATATTTCCCTTGATTCTCCATAATGCTGTTGGGATAAGTTAGAATTTTCAGAAACACTTTAATAAGTATTAAGAATAAAGGAGAAATTTAAAATATGAGGCAATGGAAACCGTGTGGCTCCCAGAGTAAAGGTTTCTAACCCTGTCCCTGGATATACGGTTCTTGTCTCACTTCACTTGAGAGCCAAGGGAAAAGAGAAGCCTTATCATCTGAGTATCTGAATGTCTGTTTCTTGCAACAGCACAGAAGACAACAAAAATAAATTAAGTTCAGGTCTACTAGGATTTTTCCTGTAACATTGCTTCCTTCTTAAAAAGGAAAATATAACACTTTCTAATTATTAATTAAAACTATTTCTATATGTTTGGTCATTTCTACTTCTTAAAGACCTTTAAAATATCAATGAAAAATCTAAAAAGCTACCTGTAAAACTAGTGACACATCAGATTTTTTTAGGTCTTTAATTTCTTACATGAAAATAAGTAAAAAAAAAAAAACCTTCTTTTTAATTGTTAATATAAATTAAAACATAACTTAAGGTGAACTATACTTAGGAGTCCCTAAAAACATTTGCAAATAGGGGCTGAATACAACTCATCTGAATCCACATGATACATGTTTCTATTAAAACGTTTTCAAGCGTGCTTCATTTTGATAAATATATTTTATGTCCTATTACTTCTTTTTTTTTCCCCACTAAACAAAGACTGTGAGCGGGATAGTAGTTTTCAGCTTAAGTTAATTTACTGTTTAAACCATCACATTTCCCAGATTCTCAAGCAGTTTCTATTTTGTCTTGGCTCCTTTTGTATTGTACTACTTTCCCCAACATAACTAAGTTCAGAAATCATTCCTGTAACTTTAAAAACCTTTTATGCTAGTTGCTTACATTTACATGTGAGCAATTTAATATAAAATTAAAATTGCT